>NC_092035.1:13344976-13944976 GCF_042242105.1 Pempheris klunzingeri | reverse complement strand
TTGTCAGAGAGACAGAGGGATGGAGAGAAGCAGAAGAGAAAGAGGTAATTATAGTGGGAGGAAGAACGTTCACCTCTGGCCCTGCGTGGGCAAACTGCTACACTGTTTGTGTGAGAGTGTGTGTGTCTACGTACAGTAGATTGGTGTGACTCTTGAGCGCCCTGACATGCATTCCATTTCTCTCTCCATCCACTGTTTTTCTGACTCTATCTTTCTCCTAAACCCATCTCTCCCTCACTCTGCCCCTGCTTCTCGGTCTCATCTCTCCTCCTCATCCTCCCACTCAGTGCACTCAGCATTGCAAATCAGCCCGCCAACACACATGCACTCACATGTGCATGCACACACACACACACACACCCAAAGGGAAGTGTTGTTAGGATCAGCAGGCTGTGTTGCTCTGCCTATACTCGCATTGTACACGTTACTTTATCTATTCCCTCTTTCTATTTTGTATGCTAATCTGTATACATTTACATTTGGCATATTTGGAAACCACCTCAAGTGAAATATTATGATCATTTTAGTATTTATTTTACTACATTGTCATATTTATTTTCAGGACTGCTGTTTCAGTGGCTTATAATCGAGGGATTCACAGATAATTAAACTCAGATGACGTAAAAAGTAAATACAGTTCTAGGCTCTCAATCAAGACTTGTAAACTAAAAGGTCAATTAACCTTAATGATGGAGCAGAGCTTATGCAGCAGTTGATGGACAGAGCCTGTACTTTCTGAAAATTACAGCATGTAAACAGATTCTCGTAGGAAATTCCAAATATGAACCTGAAAATGATGAAGATGTATGTCTTCAGCGGGAGCCAATGGGCTTGGGCTGAGAGCCACAGACAGGGTAGGGAAGTTCATAAGCATTGAGAGATGCAAACACATTGTTGCGTTGGGTCTTTTCATGGGATTTGCCAACAGTAAGACAAATATAGAATAACACCAGACTCATCAGTGAGCAGAGAAAAATCAGAAACTCTTCATCCTCTGCTCCCTCTCTGCACCTTCTCATGCTGCCTGAGGAGAGTGAGAGACTGTTTAAAGAGCATCAAGAGACAGCTGTTCTAACAGGTTCCTGTAGGTGAGAATTTAATCTGTGTGCCTGTGTGTAAATGCGTTTAAAAGGATTTCATATGGAGGCAGGGCAAGCAGAAGAAAAACGGTTATCCATAGACATACATCAAGAACACACGCAGAGCTAATATTGTAGTAACACTTGGCTGATTCTCAGGAGGAAAAGAAATTGGGGAAAAATGCAGATGGAAAACATTATTCATGCATTAACACACCCACAAACACACATACACTTACAGTATGCACACACACACACTTCAGAATTATGCAGTTCTTCTTCATGCAGGCTTTGCCCTCTTACAGGCTCTATAGGTTCAAACTGTGAAGCAGCGAAATTTGCATGCGCTTGCTCAACCAACCAGAGTGAGCGAAGCACTTCACACAGAGCCAGTATACATATAGATGTCAGGGTGCAGCTTGACACGCCTACATTACGTGGTCCACCGCCACTATACAGACTGTCTTCATCCTGGCACCTACACTGCTGTAGAAATACAACCAAATGTACAATACATGTACTGTTCCTCTAAACTATGGGGCTATAAACTGATGCAGTATGCCCATTGCAGAAGTTATGAAAAGAATCCATCAACATTACATAACATAAAACAATAGACATTTTGGCTACTGAGCCCCAAAATACTCATCGGTTTTAATGCATTGCAAGATTATTTGGTTTTTAAGATATTTTTTTAGTGTGTTTCTTTTCTCTGACTAGGTTACCGCAAGGAGCAATTCTTTGTTGCCAAAGAATAGGCAGTTTCCAAGCAATAATTTGTTGACTCATACGTATTACATGCTGTTCTTAGGGGCGTCATTGGGATTAACCCCAAGAAGTGAAAGAGGACATCAGGGACAAGTAATGTCTAAGAAGACTCATCCAACAGAGGGGTCTCACAGTGAGTCGTCATGTTGCCACTCTTGAAAAACTTGAGTGGCAAATCATGAAGGTTAGTTAAGAGTCCCTTCTTGTTTAAGATGTTTCTCTCTGTCATTGAAGTGTTTCATTTCTGTTCTCCCTGTGCTCAGTTTCTGATCTTTTTTATATACTCTGTCGGCTGTGAGCCTGGACACCTGCATGCCAGCCCTCTACAAATTCAACCATGTTATCCTGTAATCTGTTTAATTGTGCTTTCATACTGTTTTTGTTTCACTGAACAAAGCATTCGCAAAACAGTTTTTTTTTATGTTTAGACTGTAAGAATTAGATTTTTAAAGTATGTCATATTTTTTCTAGGAAAGTTAAGGTAAAACTCAAAAGTGCCGACTTTGAGTAAGTTTTCATTTCCATAAAGTAAAATAAAATATTTGTTAATGAAATTCCTTGCTTAAGGCTAGTAACTCACTCCCAACCCAGGTGAAGCTGTCCACTGTTTTCTAGCAGAGAGCCTGACTGCATTACACTCGACTGCATACCGCCCCAATCCATCCCGAACCAGAGCCACATCATCTGCAAAGAGCAGAGATGCAATTCTAAGGTCCCAAAGCAAGATAGCTGGGAGGGAGCTGTGCTTAAACATCCTGTCCATTGCCATCACAAAAATAATTTGTGACAAGGGACAATCCTGGTGGGGGGCAAGACCCAGACACAGCTCTCACTTTGGTTGCATAAAGACAGGATGGCTCGTAGCAATGGCCCTGGTACCCCACACTGCCACAGTAACCCCCACAGGACTCCCTGGAGAACCTGGCCATAGGACTTCTCCAAGACCACAAGTAGACTGGATGAGCAAACCCCAACCCCCCAACTTCTGTCCCTTCATGGGCACTGTTCCCAACCTCCATATAACTTGAAGGTGGTGGCTGGTGAGGAGCTTCACCCACGTCGTCCAACTCCGCTTCCCTGGGTAACCAAGCGCACAAGACAAACATCATTCCTTTGTTTCTTTTGAGATGAATATCTCTTTGCCAACCAACGTTCAATCAGAGTTAATCACAAAATGGTATATCTGAAAACACCAGTGAATTATTAATGCAGGCTGTCTTTTCCACACCTGCTCCCACTTGGGTCTCAGTCAACGATCTTACAGTTAATTTCAGTTCTAAATTTAGAAATGTTATTGATGCCATTTCTCCCACAAAAGGTTCTAACTTTCTAACCACCAGTCTGTGGTTACAAAAAAACAAAAAAAAACAAATCTTCAAGTTCATCTAAACAGGGAGACTTTGAATTTCCCTCCTTCTCCAACAAAAGTCAAATCAAATTCTTCCAACTTAAGCCAGTAGCACCAAACACAATTCAATCACATCAACTTCATAACCTTAGAGGGCACTGTGCAACATTTGAAAACCCTCGGTCTGCTGCCTTGATATTCCGCCTGCAGGCTTTTTGGAAAAAAAACACTTAACTGCACGGCTTCAGATCTTCGGTACTCTCAGGCTGTTTCCTAGAGGCCCTGAAAACCAAACTCTTCTATATTGAGCCTCTGGTCCTAACTGTTTTGATGTTTTCCAGTCACGATTTCAACCACTCCACAGCACACAGACTGCTCCTGTTAACATCTGGAGTAACATCCACTTCAAAACAGAAAAGTTGCAGTTTTTACGTTATTTGATCTCAGTGCTGCATTCAACACAGTCAAGTACAGCACATCACTAGACGGACAGGTAAATTGGATGGCACAATGCTAAACTCCAAATGACATGGAGTTCCCCAAAGGTTCGGTCTCAAGCGTCATCTGTTAAACATCCACATGCTCCCACTAGCGCAGATTGTGAAACCACATCTATGCAGACAGCTCACAGATCTGGATCTCCTTCCCCATACAAGCACGAAGCATCAAACAAATCAGCGATTGGATGTGCCACCGTTTCCTCCAGTTAAAGATAACACTGAAATGAAAGTCCATGCATAGCTTTAGTCAGCAGTGCTGAAGACCAAAAATCAGAACATAAACGGTCATGGACCTACATTAAGACAGTTATAAACTCCTACTATGGCCTTAGGAATATATCAAGAATTAAAGGAATTATGTCTGGAAAAAACTATCCGTGCATTTAGCTTTAGTAAGTTAGACTACTTTACAGGCCTCTAAAAATAAGCTGTAGATGAATCAGAATGCCTCAGAGCTGACTGAGGCTAGGAGAGTGGATCACATCATTCCATTTCTCAGGTCTTCACAATGGCTTCCCCAGACATCTCAGATCAACTGGGACAGGTCTGCTTACTGTCCCCAACATCAAACATGGAGATGCATCATTCAGTTTTTATGCACCGTATATATATAGAACAAACTCCCAGAAACGTTGAAGTGTGCTCCACCTCTCAGTTCATTAAAATTAGGACTAAAGACCTTTCTGCTCTTTACCTGCATAGACAAGAGATGGACTGATTCTGGAAACTAAAAGTTCTCTGAAAAGTCTTGATGTAAGATGTAAGACAGTGGGTTACAAAATGGTCAGTGTATTGAGATGTTTTTAACTTTTGCTGCAACAGTCTTAAATGATGTCTCTGGTTAATTAGGCTAGGGTTAAGGTTCAACCTGTAAGTGTGGCACTGAGTGACCTACCTGCTGTTTGCAGGGCTGGAGGCTGGGGTAACCAGGTCTGGCATAGCTGAGGGAGAGGTGCCTACTGTCGTCATAACAACAAGCTCTGGGTCCAGAATGAAGATTTCTTCCTGGGAGATTTCTGATATGTAATTGAGATGTTCCTGACAAAACATAAAGCACAGGACAGTTTAGGTAATTATCAAGACCTTGCTGCGAAGAGGAAGATCACTACAATATTATACAGGAAACAAAATCCATTTTAAGTTTCTATGTTATTAATTAACCACAGAAACCTCTATAACTGAAATCCAAGTTAAACTATATGACTGGCTGCAGACCGTTTTCTTTTATTGCTACATTTATTGAATTGAAGAATTTTGACCCTGTTTATCACAGTATATGTCACTTATCTTGTGATATGGTGCATTTTCTGGAAAATTTGTTTTTGGCAAATCAATCAAATTAAAAGGCTGGCCAGTCACACACACTCCAAAATTATTAAAAAGCCAATATTACCATAATGGTATTATTGATTTGCATTACACAGACAAAAAAAATAATCTAAAACCTTCTCATATGCCTTGGCAGTGGTTGTCCTCGCTGTAATGTAAACATGATTTGTAGTATTTGTAATAAAACATGTGAGATAACCTATAAAAAAAAAACGAGGTAATAAATAATGAAGAAAACAGAGGTGAGATACTATGTGTCACCATGACTAAGAGTGAA
Organism: Pempheris klunzingeri; assembly: GCF_042242105.1. Lineage (NCBI taxonomy): Eukaryota > Metazoa > Chordata > Actinopteri > Acropomatiformes > Pempheridae > Pempheris > Pempheris klunzingeri. The sequence continues at coordinate 13,939,675 of NC_092035.1, read as the reverse complement.
ATCAATGTCTCTCTGGTCAGTTACACATGTGTTATGAGTGGAAAAGTACTGTGAGGCAACACCTGGTGATCTCAGCTCGGCCTTAACCTGGAGCACCTCTGAACAAAACTCCCACAGTCACAATAAAATGATATAACTGTATGGATGTGCATAGAAAAGACCAAGTGGCAGTGCAATATATCCTAGGAAGACCAGCACCCTGCCTCTGACAGTGACACCCTAAACTCTGTCTCTAAACTAGGAAGGAGCTGAATATTAACAAGACACAGTAGCCAGATACAGTTGTAGAAGCCTCCCTACACATGATGTATGAACCACTTGTCAGAGTAATGTGCCAACGATGTCTTCACCACCCCAACAATGGGAATAATTAAGCAGTTGGCAAGAAACCAAATTCTGTTCACACTCATTAAACAGTGGACATCTGCTTCCACTGCTGCAGCATTAACATAAGCTGAGATGAGCCAAGGAAATCAGCCACAACTACAAGAAAGTCTTGGGCTCTCCCTTACACACACATAATAACAACAACAACAACAATAATTATTAATATACAATTATTGAATGATACACATTTACATAAATGAAGAACACACATGCTCACACATAAGCCTGATCTCATGAAACTAAAATGATCTGTGAGTACACAGGTGCTTTTATTAGTGTGCAGAGGTTGGATATTAAATATGAAATATGAGATAAAGAGAAAGAGACTCACCTGTGCTCTGTCGATCCTGTAAAAACGATCTGCTGTTGTAGCTGGACAGACAAACAGAAACACAGTGTTAACCAATGAAGTGGTTAAAAAAAAAAAAAAAAAAGTCCTGGTTTTGTTATTAAACTGCTTTAAAGCGGACTGTTCTTGCCAAAATACAAGTAGCTGTCATTATTGTTAAACTACACATGGGTTGGCTTCCCACTGGTGCAGCAATTATCCCGAGAACCACTGTGTATGTGACAACCTGCAGGGGAACAAGACAAGGCGGCAGCATCATGAAAAAGCACATTCGGTCGATTTGTCTGTCTTACACTGTAAAATACTGATATTTCACACCAGTATTTAGATAATTCATTTTCTGAGGAACTGAGGAAAAGGCAGTAATCACATTTGCGAGAACTGAACTGGCGGTTTAAATGTGGGTGGTATGGCTTTGCTCTCTTGGATTCTTTTTTCCCCGTTCTTTTTAGTCCACGTTTGTTCTCAGCACTTTTAATGAAGATGTTTTCATTTTGCTTTGTTGGATATTTTTTTTATGTTCATGTAATGTGTTCAGCTGCTACTAAAAACCCACTTCGACAGTTAAAACTTCCAGAAATTGTAACTTTCCCAGTGCAGAAATGGGGTTTTGTTGAAGACTGACTGACTGAGTTATGGTGGATCATTACCAGAAGTATCAGTAAAGCCACATCTGCTCATTTCAAATACTGATTATCCTTTTTTTTTTGTCATTTTTCTGTTTTCTATAGTCAAAGTTAGAAATTAGCTTCACCTGCCACCCAATCTAGCCATGGGCTTCCACAGTGAGTGAGGAATAATCCAAACATCACCCATGTCCACTACAGATGTAATACTGCAGATTTGTGTAAACATAAGGAGCTAGAAAGATGAAGTGATAGAAGACCCCAGAACCAAGACGGATCTCGCTGACGGATGCCTTTCAGGAAGACAGCACGCAGGTAGCATGAACACTCATTATGCACACGTGCTATTTCTGTACAACTAGTGTTGCACAGCAAGGACGGCATTCTAAAAGTAGACTTTTTCTCGGTGTAATTACCCAATCTGGAATCAAGTATGTTACGAAAACAGAGAATCTGTGAAAAAAACCATCTCCACTATGCATGCACTGTGCAGCTTAATTATGTGGAGATATTTAAATGTTAGAATAGGACTGACAGATCATCAGTATTCAGTACATCAGTATCATTATTGCTGTTAGCAGTTTTCATTTGGACTATAGGGTCACACACTGTAGGTTTACTGCCGTCACTTTAACAACTAATGTTCAGTGAGATTTCCATTTAATTTAGCTATAGGATCAAAGTAGAACAGATTACGTGCTAATGACACACACACACGTTTCCTCTGTCTGTCCTCTTCAAACACTTCTCTCTCTTTCAGCTATTTTTGTTTGACTCTGCTAAATTCCACCAGGACTCTACACAAGCACAAGTGTTCATGTGTGTGTGTGTGTGTGTGGGGGGGGGGGGGGGGGGGGTTGTGTGCTTGTGAATGCATGTGTAACATTGTGTAAGATGCCGGGTTCTTCTCTGTGATATTTTTGGTAAGCTGCTGCCGTATGAGATTAATATTCATGACATTCACCAGGCTCTGATAGATTATGCTTTATGTTATTTTGAGGGAGCACCAGCATACAAACCTGTTTGCATGTTACAGGTTTGTGTCTGCGTCAATTTCTTCAACTCTAACCCATCCAAGCCATCACTGCTATTTGTTATAGTACACTAGTATACTAGCACAGCAACTGAGGTTTCTTATAGACTTGGCAGCCACATAAATGATCTTAAACAAACCCACAGTTGAACTAGAAAATCAAAGCCACAATGGATGCTAACAGTGTAGGATAACAGGGTATGTTTAATAGGATACATCCAGGCCAGTGCTTGTGTTTATCAGTATCAGGAGGCACAAGTTTAGCAGCAGGAGGTTTTGGCAGGAGCAGTGGCAGTGTGTGCAAATCCAAAAATCTGGTGGCAACAAGAGTGAACAGTTGGATTGTCCCTATACCAGCAATATCAGCTAATATTATGAGCCATGTCACTGTTGTCACACAAGTTTATCTGTAATGTTTCAATTTACCTCTGCGATCTATCAGCCCCCCAGATAAACTAATATCTACCTCCAGTCGCTGAAAGAAAAATTGATGCTTCTGCATTGATAGTTTAATCCTCCTGATTAAACTCCCCTCGAAATGTACCTGCCCTTGTCACCTCTTCATTGATTTTTGTATCGGGGATCAATTTTTCATCAGGAAACAACAACTGTCACTCAACAAGTGTGGAAATAGCTAGCAGTGCTGAGAGACTGTAGAACCTATTTAGTGTAAGGCACTCGGTTTTCCATAAAACAGTGCTATTTTTTTTGGTGTAAATGATGAGGAACTGTCTACTTACACATGTATGGGTGTATAAAAGCCTGCAAGCATGAACTATTTACATAGAGTAGAGTAGAATGTGCATCTGTTCTTCAGCTTCAGTGGATCAGGACGGGATCACTATGGCTGCATTAGTAAAACAGGTTTTCACTTCTATGTTAAAACTACGATCATAAATAGTTTTTGCGTGCTGTAATAATTTCTCCTGTTTGTTCCACCTATTTTAAGAACCACACTTTTGATTCTGTGAAAAATGTGGTCCAAAATCTAGGAAACGATAAAGAGATTTTGTGCTGAAGTAGCTTAGCTTCACATAAACTCAGGACTGTGGATTTATGCTATGTATATGAAGATCACAGCAAGCAAACCCTGTTTCAGTCGTTACATAGGCATGAGACGATTGTTTTAAGACAGATGAACTTCTCCCTTAACCTGTTTGCAGTGGGGAACAAGGTTTTCTGTATCTGTCAGTCTAAAGATTTTAGAACATCTACGAGACATGACCACATATTGCTTTGTAGCAATGCAAGCTGCCAAACACATTTCCAAATTTATTTCAACATTGTGTCAATGGGATCATTTTGGAACACACTGACAAAAAAGCCTGTTCTGTCATTTCAGTGTGAGAACTAGTTGACTAGTTAATCAAGTGGTCTCAATGAAGAACTGCCTTGACTTGTTTTCAATAAAATAACAGCCCATGCCATATTGAATTATACTTACATGCAAGTGCACAATACATTTTTTCACAGTAAATGTGTAAAAATGTTCATTTCACAAGTGTGAAGAGCTCCTGAGGCAAGATAGTCCAGGAAGTTAAAGCCAGAAGGTAAAGCTTTCAGTTCATCAGTCAATCTACCTTTCAACCCAAGAACTTTGGGCAGTGACTGAAAGGTCGCAAGTACAAGTGGCCAAAGTTAGTTTTCTCTACAGGGTCGCTGAACTCGAAGAAGAGTCACTGTTTCTTTGTGTTGAAAGACATTAATTGATACGGTTCAGGCATCTGATCAGGTACCTACTGGGCACCTTCCTATGTCCAATAGGGAAAACCAAGAAAACACTGCAGAGATGATATATTTTTTCTGGTTTGGAAAGAGCTCAGGATCCCCCAGGAGAAGCTAGAAAACATTAAGGAGGGGAACATCGGGACTATTTTGTTTAGCCTGCTGCCACCGTGTCCCAGCCTCGGACAAGTGGAAGAAAATGGATGAATGGATGGATAGACAAAAAGGTGGTTGAAAAACTGATAAAGGAAAAATCTTAAACAAATTTATATTATTATCAACAATGTTATGTACTTACAGTCAAGGAAACACCACTTTGGAGATAATCTCTGCGAGGAAAGAATCTTGGGTTTGGTTGCCTCCTCCTGAATGAGAAACAGACAGAACAGTTGGATTACAGAGAAGGAGATTACTGTCTTACAATGGAACAGCAGCTCAGCTAACCTGAGAATGGAACTTTTTGTTAATAGCGGTCAATCTAGCCACAGAATAGGGAGATGAACATGCTGACAGAACAGCTCCAAAAGAAGAAATAACGGATGGATGGAACAGAAGGTTTGGCTTTGGTTAAGAGACCTCGTGCGAGATTAGTTATTAGCTTAGTGAGTGGTGAGGAAAAGGTAGTCAATCCTCGGTGATGAACCACAACCTCTTTATGAGCTGTTACCATCAGAACTAAAGTAAAAGATGCCAACTTTGCTGTTTGACATCTGTCTGTCGTCTGTAAACTGTAATGTTTTGGTGTGTTTGTGCGACAATTGCCAAAGAAACAAAAGGAATTTCTAAAAGAATAATTAACACAACAATTAAGACATTCATAGTATTGCACCCTGCTATTTATGTGAAAACTGGCAGAAAGAGTTTAGTAGCGAATAAAGGAAGAAGTTCAGCCCCTGGCTCGTTCCTCCCCTCCGCAGAGCTGACCAATTAGCGTGTAAAGGGAGTGTGAGCGTTAATGAAAGACACAGACACAACTCCTGTCAGTTTCACCCTCACCTCTCCTCTACCTGCAGAGGTGATGGTTGTCTGACCACAGAGCCAAATAGGTCAGCACAGGTCAAGAAGAAAGTAACGATGAGGGGGGGCCATTTGTATTCAGACAGATGCCGACATGTTTGACACATGTTGGTGTTGGTGTGACTGGGGAAGTTATCCTATGACTCTCGGCTTTAGTCAGCTTTGTAACATTTTTAGGAGAATAATGTGTCTGTGACCCGGAGAAAGTTGCCCACACCTTCATATCCATTCACATCATTACTGCAACTTTTTGTATTTTGGCATCACTCGGACTTCTTTTCATCCAGCCTCCAATTAGCTCGGAATGCTGCAGCTAGACTTTTCACAAGATCAAAAAACAGACACCATATTACTGAGATTCCTGCCTCCCTGCTCCGGCTCCCTCCTAGCTGTAGACTGAAGGCTGAAACCTTGTTCTTTGTTTACACAGCCACTAAATGGTCTCAGCCCTGCCTCCATCTGTGAACTCCTGCCCCTGTTACCACGCGGTCAGACACCTCAGATCTGACCAAAGACCACCGTCTGTCCGCAGATCAAAGCTTAAATGTCGTGGCGATGCAGCTTTCACAGCAGACATCCCAAAACTGTGAAATTCTTTTTCTTCAGCGAGTTTAGTCTTTCCACTCTATTGAAGATTTCAACTCAAAATACACTTTCACTCACTAAATGTTAACTGTGCCTGACTTTCAATGTTTGTGCTAAGGCCATGTTTTGTATACTTTATGTGCTGCGAAGAACTTTGGATCAGTTTTATTGTGTAGGCTATATTATGCATAAAAATCTGTGCAAATTGGAATAGGTTCAGTGACAAGTGTAAAGTAATGCCTCCAACTTATTTATACAATACACAGATTAAATGGTTGGTTAAATTCAACCTTTTCCCCCTGGTCTTTATTACAAATAGGTCGATTTATCAACAATAATTGATATTGACTAAAATGAAGCATTTTATCATGATTGTGTCATCAAGCCCTACTAAAATGACAGCAGTCTAGCTGTACATCCTCTCTTCATGAAGGTTCAAGTGTCAGTCTTATGGATGAGAATGATGAGCTTTTCTGTGTAGATTGCAATGTGTCTCACTTTTTTTTAAAAAAAGTTTAGTATAACTATAGCTGAACAACTTCCAGTGAAGAATAGTTTATCGCCTCACCAGCTGCAGCTTCAGAGTAGCCTTCTCAACATTGGTGGTGATGTTTCATTTTGCTGCATTATACTGTATGTAATATTTATCTGCTCTGTTTCTGAGAGTGTAGCTGTAATGTTTCTCTGTATGATGTAATACAAAAATTGCAGATATTGAAATTAAGTTCCAACAAAAAGTCAATATACTCGTCATGAAGGTACTATAAGATCGACTGCAGGGCTGTTAGATTACACTGTATTTGTTGAGTTAAAAGGACATGATAAACTGACAGTTAATCAAGTTAAACTAATTAATTGAGGAGATAATGGCTCAACTTAGGCTCCCTTCAGTCTAATGATTCCAAATATGATTACTTAAATAGTTACGTTTCAATGGGTGTGACATTCAGGACACTTTTCAGATCTGAAACAGTGTTGGTTTTGTGAAAACTATTATTAAACTAAATAAAAAGACTTTTGAAAACAAGACCTAGAAGTGCAAGAAGTAATGTTCTCTGAAGGAACTGAGTAAATTAATCAGTTCACTGTAAGAAAAAAAACTGCACGATGCAGCAACACAACAGCAGTGAGAAAGTATGAGAACACGCAGGCTAGCACATGGATATTTGTAAAAAGGGAAGCTAAACATTTTTCTAAGCCATCTTTCATGTTGCTATCAGAATGAGTAAGTTCTAGGATTAATGTTGACAGTCAACCATCTAAATCCTCCTCTAAATGCTTGCTAAAGAAATATCACAACCTTTTTTGGTGGATTATCTTATCAAGCCCAGACAATGAATAGAATTTCAGTGAGCTAGTGAGTGAAAAAGCTCCTGAATGATTTGCTGCTCTGCAGTGGAGACAACAGCAGTGGTAAATGGTACCTTTTCCACTATCATACGATAGATGAACATGACACCTATTGCTGAAATACACTTATCAGCACTGAAAAAGGAAGTGCAGTGACTGGATAAGAGCAGAGGACCTTGAGACAAATGATCTACCCAGCTGGACATACCAAGGCCAGGATAAAGGACCAGCTAGGACCTAAGGCTGCTCCTGGCTGATGTCCACTCACAAGAAAATGGGATGGACGAAATGGGACTCAGGACCGTTTTGCCCACATCTTTACATAGATCTGTCTCCATCACCATGTCCAAGATCAAGCTATGGCACCTGACATGTTCCGAGCTGACAGAACACATGACGCTGGAAAGACAGATCATCAGAGTTGATGAACAATGTCTCCAACATGTGCAGTTTGTAAAGATGCTGACCATATTGTCAACACTGTTAGCACTGCTGCTCACATTCCATCCATCCATCTATCCATCCATCCATCCATCCATCCATCCATCCATCCTCAAGGGTCGTGGGTGGCTGGAGCCAATCCCAGCTGACTTTGAGTGAGAGGCAGGGCACACCCTGGACTGGTCGCCAGTCAATCACAGGGCCGACACACAGACAGACAACCACTCACACTCACACTCCTATACAACATAACCTGCATGTTTTTGGAGTGTGGGAGGAAGTCGAATTACCCAGAAAAAACCCACACAAGCACAGGGAGAACATGCAAACAATGCAGTGCAGAATTATTTCCTGGGTGTATAACATGTATACTTTTTTCATTTTATTCTTAATTCATCTTATTCTGTTTCTAAATGTAATTATTTTTCTATCATATGAGTGAGTAGCATGAAGGGGCTAGAGCTCGCATTTCATTCTGCATCCCTGTGTTGTAAAATGATGAATAAATGACCTCGATGCCGTGATCCCTACACAGTGTGAACAACTACAACGACCTGATGTACTGGTCTCAATAAAAACCTGAAGGCATGCTGTGTAAGAGCGACTGGGATAAAATCCTGGTAGAACACTGAATTATTAGGAGTTCTAGCATAAAAATGGTCACATTTACAAATGATCAATACTGTTTTAGCAGCTACAATGCAATACAAAACAACCTATTTCAGTTCGGCACTGCAGACAAGTGACTGAATGTAAAAAGTCTCTTTCCAATAGATGTGACAAGAGGAAAACAAGCCAAAGAAAGTGAAGTCGCTTGCCTTTCAAACTGCAAACCTTTCATGCAGACTGTGACAGAAAGGCTGGCTGAAGTAAACACCTCTCCTACTCTCCCTCTCTGCGTTTGTCTGTACTTATCTAATCCTGCTGTCGAGTTCAGCAGCAGTCTCAGGCTGAGTAAAATGCCTGCAGGCTTTTACAGCAAACCTACAAACATGGAATCAAAAGCTGAACTTGTCTGACTGACTGACTGAGACTGAGTCTTCCTCACCTTCTTTCTTCTCTTGTCTTTAGTCCATTCACTCCTGCTCACCTTCTTACACAAAGTTTTACAGTTCTTTCTCTTTTTCGGTCAGATTTAGTAGGCCCTCGGGCTTGTGTCTGATTCATTCCGCACCAGGACCCATGGGTGTTATTTAACAAACAGTAGCATCAACCTGGAAGTGCTGTCTATGTGTTGCTCCGGGTGTCAGCGGCAAGATGCACCTCTGCACTACAGTCATAGTAAAAGGTCTAATGTAAAGGTCAAATGTGAAATACATATAAATGTGATATCAAATATGATATTGAAATGGAACTAAATGCAAACAAGGCAAAATTGAAACTGAAATGCTGCTTTTACTCTAAATGCTTTAAGATCCGTTCAGCCAATCGCAAAAAGTGATGCAACAGCGGCACCATGGCAACAAAAGTAACAGCAATAGGTCACCTTATTGCTCACGTCGTGCAGCAGCTGCTAAAACCAATAAAAGTGCACCCAGATTGACACTTCAAACACAATTATGAGAGGAGAAAAAAATGCTCTAATAGACAAATAAAAACACACAAAGTGGTGCAGGTGTACACACAGTCCAGCCGGTGATAGCAGGTAGTAGCGTAGTCATCACAAACTACAAACAGCTGCCTGTTTGCGGTTTCTTTCCCTGTAGATTTCAGGACTGCAGAGGGCAACGGGACTTTTTAACACTCTTTTAGTTAGTTCTAGTTTAGTTAGTTAGTCTCTGCTCATGTGTTAAACTGTGGCCTCAGTAAACACTGATACTTGCCCCAAGGGCAGCAGCTTGGGCCATAGTGTCTTGACATGTGGTTAGGCTGTGCTGGTGAGGCCACACTGGTGAGAAAAGCTTGTCTTTTTCAACAGTCCTGATTAGGGACCCCAGGGATTAGGGAGACCCACTTGATGTTTGAGTGAATAAAAAAAGGATCATACAGACTTGCTCTGGTAGAAGATTGATTGAACGTACCGAATACTCTATAAGTGCAACAATAGTTTACCATATTAGGTCACCATCAGAAATGAGCTCTTCTTCCTTTTCTTCTCCTTCTACTTAATCCCAAACTGCACGAGTGGGCATCATCAGTCACAAGAGACCAGGAGATCAAACGATGAACCAAGCGTTGTAAAAACAAAATAGTGTTGTTAAAAATGTACAGTTAGTGTTGCTCTGCTTGTTCCTGAAGGGGAAGATGAAGAGCTCATTGTGAAATGAAGGGTGTGGGTACATGTCAGTCACCTGAGAAGAACAGAACATGGAGTGTCACCTCATCCACGGCGTCAGCCTTAACACAGCATGCTCAAGAGCTGCTTTCACATTCACTGCATTTACATGGAATTAAGTAATAGGATTACCTTTCATTTTAAAAAGTGTTCTGACGTCTGAAGCATTGTGTAGAGCAGAAACATGTTGGGGAATTACGACAAACACAAAGCTCTGCTGGATTTAACGTGGTTACATGCCCATGTGCACCCTTCCAAGGGTTGTTAACATGTGGACATGTCAGTGTGACAGGAAATATCAGTACTCATGGAGCAAAAATGGTGTCCTCATCAAATGTTTGTCACCAAATAATCCAAAACCAATTTCTGATTGAACAGACTTAGGTGATGCATTTTTAATCAAACTAATTTGACTATTAGTTGCAGTTCTACACCCAACAGTAATGTCACAGTGTGCTGACTACACTTCTCCATCAATTACAATGACATTAATTCATAGGTGCTGGAAGCTTTGTGGATGGAGCATCTACTTTTTGTGCTTCTCCGTTCTCTCAAAGATTAAACTTCATCAAAATACGCTGACACTTCACTCATCACAGTATAACACCAAGTCAGTTAAACTTAAGGAATATGAATGTATCCAGTTAGGAAGTATAAGTGACTGTGAATCAATTTCACCTGTTTTGGTGCCAATGAAAGTGACAACAGGTACACTGGAGAAGCAACAGTGAGACAGACTGATTCTTCTCTAGTTTTGTGTTTGCTAGTGTCCTTGTCACTACTGGTAGCATGAGGCCGTACCTGCAGCCCATTCAGGCTGCACAGGTAGTCCAGCTCCTCCAGGAAGGCACATCTGTACGTGATGTCACCAGAAGGTTTGCAGCACAGTCTCAAGAGCACGGAGGAGGTACCAGAAGACGGGCCGTTACACGAGGAGAGCTGGACAGGGTTGTAGAAGGACATCAACCCAGCAGCAGGACCAGTATCTGCTCCTTTGTGTGAGGAGGAACAGGAGGAGTACAGCCAGAGCCCTACAGAATGACCTCCAGCAGGCTACTGGTGTGCATGTTTCTGACCAAGCTGCCAGAAACAGACTCCTCTTAACCCGGAAACAGCTGTTAAATTGTTCTCTTCAAAACCACCACACAATAGTGATTTCAGAATTTGGTGGTTGCTGGTCTACCACTGCAATTCAATTAGCATTGAAAACATTGAAGTCCCATAACAGGACTACATAAGTGATCAGGCCTGTCGGTGGCAGAAACAAGCACTTTTAGTGGACATACTTCCATCAGTGAAATTCATAGGTGCTGGAAGCAGTTACATTGGGTTACATTGCAGCCACTGCAGGCTGATCACAGCTGTCAACTGGGACGATCTACTAGACCAACTCCAAAACTTTTGCATCCACTCGTCATTTCAACTCCCTGTAAAAACAAGGCCAAGGTTTAAAAATATCGAAGTCATCGTGTTAAGGTTACTTTGGTTGGTTACGTGGTTTCAAGTCTGATTCAATAAACCTTAGAAATGGAAAGGAGTGCAGTGCTCTATGCTTTGTGAGCACAGCAACCCAATCCCCTCAACCGCACATGTCAGGGTGACAGAGTATGACAGTACAGCATCCCAGCAGCAAAATCCCCCAGCAACTGAGAGGAAAGAAAGAAAAGAGACAGACAGGCGGAAAAAAAAAAGACAATCCTTGAGAGTGACTCAGTGAGCAGGTGAGCTTGTTTCTGCTCCGCTGTCAAATATTGTTGTGACTTTTTAAAGCATCTCAACAAGCTCATCTCTGACTTATATTTCCAAGTTAAAGCAAGATACTGCTTATTGTGTTCTGAAGCAAAAGGACGAGCATTGTTATCAACCTGCATACGTCTGACCACAGATAGGATGGGTGTGGAAATGTGTTGGACAACCTTGGGGTGAGTTTGCTGACATCACTAATAATTTGATCAAGACTGCATACACGGCATCTACACTTGCTGAAGTCTTTAAATTATTCTTTTGTTACAATACAGTACTTTTTATGTCATATACATTGTGGAGTTCGACGTTAAGACCATTTTTCTTTTTCTTTTTTGCAGTCTCATTTAGGACTAGTATCGGTGGAGCCAACTTCCCAATTATGATGCGTTTTACAGATGAAAGGCCAAATCAATAATTTTGGTCAAAAATGAAAAAGTGTGGTACTTTCTAACCCCCAGACATCATAGCCTAAATCATTAGACCAAATCTAATCAAGGTATCTTCCCACAGAAAATTGTTAATTTCAGAGACTGTTTTCCTGCATTACAGTGAATTTATGGAGTCATTTTGTAGCTGAAATGTGGAGTCTGAAGAACACGGGGCATGGTGTTCACTTTTCTCATTGGTTAAGCTTGGCAGAGAGAGCTACTATAAGACAGGGGGTTGTGAGTTGTGTTGTTGTTGCAGATTTTAAGAAAGATATTCTTTTAATAGTCCCATGACAGGGAACAAGTATGAGGGATATTTGGAAGATAAACTTTCATTTGCATTCATAGTGCTTCAACAAATGATGGAAAGTGTTAATACTGGAAAAACTACTTTTGTGTCTATTATGTACAAGCATTTCCTCCACTATATTCACGCATGCATACAGAGGGAAATGTTACCACAGCTTTTGTTCTGCCCTTTTACAATGAATGCACCAACACGCTATTAGTTCAGGTTCATTTTAAAGTCATTTGCTGTCTTCACAAAGTTTACTTACTTTCCGAGAATTAGGCATTTTATGGTAAATCCTCTGCTGCCCCCCCATCTCTTCTCCCAAAGTGATCATTTAGAAATTTGATTTTCACTGCGTGAGAAAACGGATGTGTGGTGTGAGAATGTGTGAAAACTGTAAGAGTTGGCAGCCCCGTTAATGTAGGTGTCATTTCAACACAGGTGAGAAACGATCACATTGGCCTGTTCTGCATTTGTTTCAAAAGGTTTCTGTAGGTTTACTGGCCCTATTTTCATGGCAGCAATTCAATTCAATTCAATTCAAATTTATTTGTATAGCCCAATATCACAACAGAGTGTCTCATAGTGCTTTACAAAGTTCACTGAAATCAACAAGTGTAACAGCACAGTAACAAGAGCAAGCAGCGCTCCAACCGTTTGTTATATTCCTGACAATGAAATGCATTTTGCTCAAAATCAGGCCCTCAGTGCCAATAATGCATGTTTGCAACAACACTCTTTTTTGTACCAAATAATAATTTCTTGACACCTGACAAGAATCAGAATACTTCTGAATAAATAACACTACAAAGTGTAATGTTTGAAAAGTGTTAGCAAACAGCATTTTATGGATATGAAGGAACTTTTCCTTCATACTTACTAAAAAGGTAATACAACAAGGTCACGTTCGAGTCAGTCGAGCACCTAAAAAGCAGAAATGTCATGACTCTTTTTGGAGTACAGTTCAGATCTCTGCCTGTGAGAGGAGACTGGTCTACTTGGTGCAGCTGTCCAGAGAAGGCTGGAGCCCCGTATCCACGGAGACCAAGGTCAATGGAAGAAAGCTAAGCTGTGTCTGCTGTGTCCTGAACACTGCATTGACAGGCTTGCCTCCTATTGAGAATGCACTGATGTGGCCTGGACATACTTAGCTATAACTATATATAGTTAATCTAGCGAAGGTTTTAAAAGACTCTGCCAAGAAGTAACCTTCAGAATTTGAATGACATTACACAGCGTTTGACTTGTACTGTTAATTTCTGTTCTGCTTGATCAAGCTTCATTAAATGCTTCTGCATAACCCCGTAATCCCACCGGGCATGTCTGCGTCACGCTTCGGTTGCAGTCCAGTTTAGCGTTTCAGAAGCAGAGTATTTTGCCTGGCTGATCGGTTGACTTGCTCAGATTTTGTTGATTTAGTTATTTTCTCTTGATTTTTCTAATTTTGTCTGTTTTACATGTGTTTCTTGTAGGTTGTTACCACTTCCAAGATGAACCATTTGTTGTCCTTGGTGCTAAAAAACCCTCTGACCAACTGACATCCGGCCAGGTGCCACTGATTACAACGGGGTGTGTTGATTCTCTCTGCCAACACAAAGGAATGCTCACAGAAGACGCAGACAAAGACACTTTCATTCGCAAACTGCTGAGCAAGTGCATTTCATCCGTGACGTTACAAATCACTTGAAAATTGTAGTGTTGAGAAAGCATTTTCTTCAGGCCTCAGAGTGCATTCCATGACAACAAAGAAAATCCCACTAATACTTTCAAATAATACATCATGCCACAAAAGAAAATCTTTCAATACAACTGCACTTTATGTATGAATGCTACACGGTGTTTTTACAGTGACAGAAGACTGGAGTTGTCGATGATGGTTGCAGCTCTTTATTTCACTAGAGTAATTACTCATAAATAGTATAATTGATTAATTTAATTGGTATAAGATATTTTGAAGCAAATGAAAGTATGATTTCAATTGTAATTAGTGCCATGAAATATCAATATGTAGTATTAGGTATTAGCAGTACTTGTTGCACCTAACTGTTTCTGTTTTTTGTTTGTTTTTGTAATTTTTGAATGAAAAGTGCAGTATTTATAAAGTAATTCTTAGGGAACGCAGCAGAATAACAGAGAAGATAACCAGTAGTGATAATGATAAAATACCATAATAATCACTCTCTCTTTAAGTAACATGAAAGAAATAGAGAAAGACATTACAACATAACTTAAGTACATCATTTCGATACTTTCTATGTAGCAGTTTTCCCTTTTGCACAGTTAACATTGAAATGCTGATTGTTCTAGTTAGTGTGATACATTATGAATAAAGAGCAGAAGAAAGTCTTTGTGCAAGATTTAGAAGTGACTTCACATTATCGTCAAGATTCAATTTCAAAAGTATGAAAGACTGAGTCTCATTTATAACATTTATAATTAGGTTTTCTGTCTGATCCTGTCTTTTGCTGACTGTGTGACAAAACCAAAGTGTGTTTGTTGTTCAGTAAAGTTCTCCTGAACACAACGCTAAAAAGACTTGTCAAAGATTAGAACTGTGCTGTGAATTATTTTTGTTCTCAGGCCCCTCCTGAGGAGATCAGGACCTCAAAGAGAATACCTAATTAACCCTATAATCACACAAAGGAATAACTCAAATTAAAAGCAAATCTTTTAGTCACCTAGTGCTCGTTTTATCTCTTCAGACCCAACGGCCCCAACAGTAAATCATCTCTGCGGTATAAGACAATCACGGTTCTACAACAGGTCACAACACAACAAACTCACCAATACTTTGCACAAACACAAAATTGATGACGGATGCCATGAGCACAGTTAATAAATAAACTTAAAGGTCACACACATACATGCAGATAGTCACTGTCAACAGTCCAAGCACCATGCTATAACACCAAGACACACAGGGGAAACTAATGTCTGCAGAAACAAAACTGTGTGTGTGGTTTTGTCTCCTAATGATATAACAGGGATCAAAACCTGCTACTGCTGATACTCTTCAAAGACATAATATCATTTCAAGGTGTGTATTTTGGGGAATCTTGCTCTTAAGTCTATTTTGATGGTACAATTTTTGTTCATATTAGGGCGCAGTAAGTGCACAAGCGTGAGTCACTCATAATCTTCTAGGCAAGTCGCATTACTTGTCACAGTTAGTTGTGCAAATCACAACAGGGAATGATGAAAAGGGCTCATCTAGAGAGGAGAGAAGAGGAAAGATGGTTCGTCCAAGCAGGGAAAATAACTGTCTAGATTCTACAGTTACAACATGTGTTGTCAGATTTTCTGTGCATCATATTCTGAGCCTTGTTTTAACTTGCAACACGGTAATCTATATAAAAGCCATTGCATGCAAGTCTGTTGTAAGGAGCAGTACAACCATTTACTACTCTAAGAGCAGTGGGAAGAATGTCTTTGTGCATCACAAGATGTGTCAAAGAACAACTAGCTGTACTGGTGAGAAAAAGATCGACATTTGCAAACACAGTACTTATTGTGAGGAGGAAAATACCAACAAGTGCTGGGACATACTGACCTATAGTCTCAACAGTGCACTGACCCAGTGCTGCAAAGAGCTTAGTAACTACAGTTATCTTCAAAGACAGGAGGATACATGTCTTATATACCATAACAAGGAGAATAACGTTTTCACAACAGGCCAAAAAAACCCTCCAGATCATTCACACACAAGTAAAGGAAATGATGTCTTCACAGTTGGTACAGTTGTGAAAAAAGTGGTCACACTTCTAGTGATGTCATATATAACTTTAACAACTAAACATATGAGAGATCATTTCTATTGTAAGTACAAGAGACAAGCTCTCAGTTCTACTCCTCTCCTTCCACTGTGCGGACTGAGTCTGGATGAATATAGTCCTGTTCAGACATGAAATCTGTTACATTGCTGGCTTCAGTCATCTGTCAATGTAATGACCCTTTGGCCACTCAAACAGAGGTCTCCATTAATGACTGTTGGAACACGAAAGGGCCATAATGGATAGTGCTGCGATGCTCATGTGATATTTAGCGTCTGACACACAAGACAAAAGGTCTCAAGCTTTTTCTTACTCCTTGCCATGGCGGCAACGGAGCTGGAGAAAGAATGGCATTTTCTCACATGATACATCAGTGACAGAAGTGAAACCTTTTTTTTTGCAGTCAAATAACTTTATGCGGAGCTACGCTGAGTTCATGTCCATTCTAAGTTGTAATTTTAGAAACTTTGAGGAAGCGTATATGTTATATTTTAAGATTTCAGTATTTTCTTCACTCAATATGTTCATTTGGCATTTTAGATGTTGGGAAATAAAACGGCAACATTATATTTTATAGGTTTGTATAATCTCTTATGCTGTACCAGGCAAGCTACATGGGCGGCCCCACGTGCTTCACTTTATTTTGAGCTTTCAGTCTATCAGGCTTTCATCAGAGCACACATGATTCATTAGCAGACAGACTGGAAGAAACAACCAATCCCCTTCTAATTATTGTAGTATAAAATACCCCTGTGAACACCTTGGTGGTTCTAAATGGAGCACTGTGAGGCATACAGATAACAGCCATATCATAGATTAGAAAAAAGGGCAATAAAGGAGAAACACACAGTATATATACAACCAGGAATCCCTTTATAACAGTAGCATACAAATTCATAAAATAGTAAATAGGGCTTAGAGAAAAATCAGGCTGGAGTCATTATAAATCAGATAACTCCAGATCTATACGGAAAAAAAATCTCAAAACTAAAACTAAAAGAGAGAGCTATGGAGTCGTATCATGCGAAGGCCATCGTGAACTAATTCTAATTCTAGTAATCACAAATGAAGAAAAGTAAAATCTTGGATTTCCGCATCACACTCATGTCAGAATCTTTGTTGAGGCCTGAAGTGTTTCTAAAGTGTCAGTCTAAAAAGGTGCTGCCTGGTTGTATATATACACTACTCACTAAAAGTTAGGGATATTCAGCTTTCAGGTGAAATCTCAGGATGAACCTAAAATGCATTCTAACCTTTCCAGGTGAACTTAATGTGACCTTCTCTAAACCTTTGAATGCACATGTCCAACTGTTCAGTGTCTCAGTACTTTCTGCACCAGCTGCTGTTCTCTAACAAGAAGCTTCACAGCAACATTCACAACAGGTTTGATCCATGAATCCACCAATACATTTCCTGCTTCAGTTAGAATTGGTATTTAAACAGTCCTCCTCATCCTGCTGTTCACATTCTGACATCATGAGACCAAGACGACACCTAACAGTTGATCAGCAGCACCTCAACACTGGAGGCTTCAAACAGGAAGTCCTCAGACGGAGGTGTTCACTGAGCTTAGAGGGTCACAGAGTGTCATCAGGAGGTTGGAACAGTGATACAGAGACTGGAAGAGTCACAGAAAGGAGAAGAGTGGACGTCCTTTGGCCACGTCCCAATTTATTGAGACACTGAAAATGTTTTGTTGTGGTATACCTACCACTGTTGGTAGATTTTCTTCAAATAAATTGTTTAAAATGAAGAAATTACCAGTGCATGCTTCTACTTAAATGCCCTACTTTCATGATATAATATCACTGTCGCATTCACTTTTTACATTTTCCATATATTTCACCTGAAAGTCAAATATCCCTAACTTTTTGTGAGCAGTGTATGTGTTTTGGTAGAGAAGGAGCTTCTCCCACCTGCATCTGAACAGGTGTATTGTGTAGTAGTGATGTTTAGCATGGGATTGTTCTGTTGAATTGTGCCTGTTCTGATGAAGCCCTGATAAACTGGTCTGTACTTTTCGACCACTCTGAACACTATTACACTATATTCACATTCACCCATTCACACATCATTCACCCAGGAGGAATCACAGTTAGAGGAGACTGTTCTTTCACACATATTCACAAAGCGAAGCGCAGCTTCTCCAAGGACACGTCGACACGTGAACCGGAGGAGCCGTGGACTGGAACGCCGATCCTCTGATTGGTGGATGACCCCCCCCTACCTCTGAGCCACAGTCGCCCACAACAGACAGCAGTATCTGTGTGTGCTCTTAATAAGATAAAGTCTTTGAAATAACTGTCGCACCAAATAAAACTTGCAGAAAATGCAGAAAAACTAGCTCAGTAAATAAAACATGAAAACTCCAAATAATTTACATATTTTATATAACCCTGACAATCAAACTCACCCCCACATCTCACAGAAGCCTTCTAGATTCTCCGCTAAATGTCAGCAGTCAAACCCTGCGTATCATAATGCATTATGCCTCATCAAAATTCCAGACATCATTGTTCTCTTTAGCAGAGGGTTGGATGGATTTCCTTACAGTCAAGAGCAATATATATAATATCTCATATCACAACACGAGGTTCCAGCTACTTAACCTTTCATATTCTTCAAGATTCTCCATCTTTTAAATGTTTTAACTCCTTGTTTATCCAGTTGTGTTGCTCTATTTTCGCTGATTACACTTTTGTGAATGTTGCAGAAAAAAACCATCTTAATCTCAATGAGACTGCCTGATTAAATAAAGACTAAATGAACAATTAAACAAATGGGAATGATGGTAAAACCACAGAAGTAATACCCAAGTTGTTGAGTTATTCTTTAAGCAGCAGCGCACTATTTCCTAAACATACTTTGTGCAGGTAAGTGATTAATTATGGGGGTTTGTAAATATAATTAAGTGGGTTTAAAAAGTGTTCCGGCAAATCTACCATTTAGGAGGATGTCTTCGTTCTATGTAGAATTTGCAATGACTAAGATCATTGTTTTCTGATCTGGTTTTGTGTGTGTGTGTGTGTGTGTGTGTGTGTGTGTGTATTGTGTTGTGTAATGCATTACTGGCCACATTATGTACTTTGTAATCCCTAGAGTGCAGAATCTGTTCTGTTTATGTGTGTGGGTGTTAGTTTGTTTAGAATGGTGTATGTGAGTGAATGTGTGTGTGTGTGTGTGTGTGTGTGTGTGTGTGTGTGTGTGTGTGTGTGTGTGTGTGTGTGCCTGAGGAATTCAAAGCAGGATTTAATACTGGTGGAACATTTAGGACCCTTTACAGCTGACTCCTTCAGTTGTCAGTCATTCATCGGCTGGCAGCGCTGGTCTCAGAACCTTTTGACCACAATCCGACTCTTGATTCAGACAGGAAGCTTTACTAGTGAATTTGATGGGTTGATTTTTAAAAGATAAGCTAATTTAAACAAGCACATAAAGAACTGCAGCAATATTAGCTGTGCAGTCTGCTACCTCTTACTTGAATCTGTCTCTTTATTGCAGAGCCACGTGCAGTGGGTCCTTGCATTGAGACTGCACCACATCTTGGAAAAAAGGGTTAAATATTTGGGAACACATTTTGCTACAGAGCCACTTGAAGGGTCAGGCACACGGTTGTGTTCTCTCAAATTAAGTTTTGCCCTCCCTTGTGTCACGTACTTTATTCCCTCTGATCCATGGTCCAGTCCATGTATAACTGACAGCCACTTTAGGGAAGAGACTTGACACTTTACATGATGCGTTTCTTGATTATTCCTCCTTTCAAAGGAGCTACAGCTGCAGCTGCATTACCTGGCTGTGCTGGTGGTTATGATTATTGCTCAGATAATATTATGCACATGGCTATGGTAGTTGCACTGTAACTACTTTGCACTGCTGTTTGTTGATATAAGCCAACATCGCTAAGCCACATGGGATTTCAACCCACAGTGCTTCTAACGTACGACAGATGTGTTACCAACACACCACAGGAGTTCAGGGAAATAGTTGCTGCAATACAGTTCTCATCAACTATAAAAATGACGAATAAGGTTGGTTTTTCCAACTAATTGTTAATGCAACATAAAGAAATGGACTATTATTCAGGACCTGTAAGATTTGCAAGTGAAATGTTGAATGCTAATGTTAGTTTCCCATGTGCCTCTGAGCCAGAACAACAAAAACCACACAACAAACTCCAGCATCCAGCATCCGACTACCAACCTGCAATCCCAAGGATCTGAAGGGGGGGTGGACTGAGCAGAAGTCCTAGAGAGGAAGATGGGAGCATAGGAGAGTAGAGAGGAGAGCAGTCCATAGGCTTGACACCTGTGAAGCAGCGCACTGAAATTTGCATGTACTTGCTTAACCAATCACAGGTAGCCAAGCCTTCCCACAGTGCCCACCTATGGATGTCCTGATGCAGCCTGACATTCACTGTCTTGAGTGGAACGCATCAAAAATTGCTTTCTGAAGGATATGCATGCCTGTTTTTGTGTTCTGTGAAACTAACTTTAGAACAATCAAGAAAGTAGCATCAAAAATGGTTCTCTCTTCCATGTTGTTTTGCATCGCTGCTTTTTTTCCCCTCATTAACAATCAGTAACACCACCTTTGCATCTTTACACCCCCCCCTACCATTTTCTGTACATCTTACCTCTTGCAAACGCTGGATGTGTTCTCTGCAGGTTTCTAAGTCGCTGTCACCGGGAACCACGATCAGTCCCAGAGGGATGGCTGGACACACAGACAAACAGGACAGTTATCCAACTGCACTTTGATATTTACATACACAGTGGTGCTCAAACTGGAATATCTACTGAGAACAACCTCTTTGTGAAAGAAAGAAACAGCTTATAGGAAAGGTCGGTCATGGAGACCATTAGGAGACCACAACCTCTCTTGTGTTTTTGAAGCCAATGAATTGCTCATAATCACTGCTCTGTATCACAGTTCATAAAACAGCAAATAAAAGAACATAAAAACAAAACAAAAAAACTGTAACTTCAGTTAGAGTTGTAGCCCACGTTGCTCACCATCACAAGATAGAGTTTAAATGAAAGCCTGACAGCCTGCTCATGCACACATTTGTCTAATGCTGTGGTGGAGCAGCTCAGCATCCAAGAATTACATCAACACTGGACTGTACATCTCACAATTTACCTCCAGAGCCAAGATTCAGTGCCAAGTTGATGTTGGCATTGGTGTATTTTATTTTAATAAATGAGCCTGACCAGGCTGGTTTGTCGTCAGTAAGCCAGCGTACATCATTGAAACAATATAGACGGCTCCCTGAGGCAGCGCAGGCCGGCTGCCCGCTGCACCAACACAACCCTGCTGGCTGTACATCACAGAGCTCATTGTGCTGGAGGAGCTTTCAAACAAGTAAGAATCTCCTGAACCCCCCACACACACCCCCACGTTTCATTGATACCAAATACTTCAATGAGGAAGACAACGACTGCAGTGGGAGCAAGCGGTAATAACTTCACTGACACCCAGTCAGATCTTGACAGATACTAGAAAAGTGTAGGCCGATCACTTTTTTGCGTTCTTCAGAGACGGTGTGTAGAAGTGTGTTTCTATACAAAGCCTAATATTCACAGAAACCATGTGCAAGAAATTATCCTATACTTTTAAGGTGCATCTCACTGTATAACCTACTACAGCATTCATAATAATGGTGCTGTATGTGTTTATTTAATAGCTTTGTTCTTGTAAATTGATTTCTTTGAATGACTTGGCACCTGGTTAGACAAAAGGAGTCATTTGTCACCTGTTATATGAGCATTGCACTATATTACATTATCTTTACATAACTGTTAATAGATGATACAGAAACTGCACATATTGTACTAATACTCTATATAAACTATTCATGTTCAGGATGGAATACGGAGCCACAGCGAGAGAAATGGCACTGACATGATATAACCACTGTGCCTCGGGGTGCGAAACATATTTTTACCATCTCCCTCAGCATCGCACATCCACAAGTTGAAAGCAGTGATTGATTTGCATAATGAGAAAACACCCCAAATTGAGATGGCGAGAACAAAAGGAGGAGATGCGAGATCATCAATTGCTTTAGATGATCATGCTCAATCCATAAAACTGTGGGATTCTATTGGAAAACAGATTAATTACTGATGTAATAGAAATTAGTATAGAATATAGAATATGCATACATATACATATTTTCATCATGGATTAAGCTTAAATCCCCATACAGTACATACAAATGATATGTTAAACAAAAAGAATCATGTCTGCATTTACATCAATATAAATAGTTCAGTGTTTGGGGTTTACCCTGCATAGCAGCGCCACCCTGTGTCCAAACTCTGCAATAACATGAACTAACTATGGGAGCATGAGGAGCAGCTTCCCACTCTACATACCTGAAACATCAGTGGTGAAAGCACTGTTTTTGTGTGTGTGTGTAAAGTAAATCAAATACATATTTCATGTGCGCACAGACACAACAGCCTCTCCACAGCAGCACACAGTGAAGAGTGGCTTAGGTGTGAGGATGGAGAGCCTGCTGAGAGTGATGCTGTAGACCTTCACATCGCTGCTCCGCGCTCTAATTATCAAGCAGTTTCATATCCACTTCAGCCAGAGGACGCTTAAGTCATTCAGGTGCACTAACCAGCAACTTCCTGACCCTGTTTAACTCCTCGGTAGACGTATGCCCACATACTGACAAGCAAGAAGCAGCTGGTTGAAGGCATGATCTGATATAACCAAACCATCTCTACAGAAAGAAATTCAACTTCTTGTTTTTTGCCAGTGAAGACTGAGAGACAGTTCTATAGAACACATAACGCATGTTCTATCCTCACAGCTGTCATGAAATAAATATAATGATGGTATAATGGTGGTTTTTCTTCCGATTTTCAGTCGGTATTTGTGTGAGTTTTGATTTGAAAATGGGATAAAAACATTTCAGATAAGGTGCTGACACAATGGCCATTATAACAATAGTAATATTCAATAATTGCAAACAGTGTTCAGAGTAAAGCATACAGAAGTGTGTGTGTGTGTGTGTGTGTGTGTGCCCTTACATGCTTGCCGTAGTTTGTCCTTGTCATAGTGCAAAGCCTCGTAGTCAGTCATGCTGATCCTGCTGACCCTGATCCTCAGCCTATCTGGGACTGGCTGCTGACTGTGACACAAACAGGACCAGACCATGTTTAACAAATTCATTATTCTGAGTTATACATCATCGTGTATCATCAGTCAGACGTTTACCTGTGGAAGGTTACGAGGTTGTGCGAGTGTGTGATACTTACTCGTTGAGGTGCGGTAGCGAGGTTCGTCGTTTGGTTTTCTGAACCATGTTTGCCTGGTTTCTGAGGCTGATGTGGATGACGGAGGGAGCAAGTCTGCATGGTTCTCCATCCACCTAATGATTACAGCAGTTATTTAAATAGGTGAACTCCTTTAAGTCATTATCATTACACATCATATCATCATATTATGGTTGTTGTGGGGCAGTATGAATATGAAGCAGGCGATGACAGGTGTGGATGGACAGTACGCACCTGCACTGGGAGAGGTTTTGTAGTGGTTAGAGTGACTTCTCTGCACTGGTTTAACCTCTCGCCATGACCTCCAACCTGGAGAGTAGCCTGCATACACACACACACACACATCACCTATCAATTAGTCATCACACCACTCTACTGTCTGTATGTACCATCATGGTGTTTCAGAGCCCAGCATGTTTTTGTGAAACATAAATCATTTCAACACCAGTTGCAGCTGTTCTGCTGTGCTGTTCTCTTCAAAATCCAAAACACTCTTTGAACTATCTTGATGAAAAAAAATATTCTCCCCACTGTGCAATAAAAACCTTTATTTCACAAGGTCCGAGTCAAAAAATGGAAATAGCATATCTCATTTCTTGTTTTTGGGTACAAAATGTTATTGTGCACGGGAATATAAGATATGGAAAGAAGAAAAAACTTTTTGTCTCTTGTCATATCCAAAAGATATGTCAGTTCCAGCTGGCTGTTTGGACTAGGAGACAGGTTGAAATGCTTCTTATCAGACAGAATATTTTCTATGCCGATGGTTAGAAGAGTCTTCTGGTTCTGGGAATTTCATTCAAATATGAGCATATATTGTTGAAATGATGAATGACTTAGCTGTGTTACTCAAGTGTAATTAGAGCGTGAGAGGCACTGAGACAGGGACAACTGCCTGTTATCTAGTGTACATATTATCCCAAATAGTAATTATACTAATCATCATAACTGACACCCATGGTAAGAACCATGAATATTCAGATTAAATAAGACAGACGCGGCTGGCAGCTGGTTGTCAATCCTCAGTAACCGTGACTCCCAGGGCACAGTGAGCTCCATACCAGGGAAGTCATGGTGAATCCGATGACCTCGATGTATCCGTCATCGTGGCGTTGAGGTTCAAAGTCGTGGTGTTCACTGGGGTTTCCCCAAGGCGTAGTCCCTGCACAGTACCTGAAGAGCACAGCACACGTCGTATTTGTCAGAAAAGCTTCTGCTGTTTGAGGGAGCTCTCACACAATCCAAGTGCAAACTGGAGAATTGTGAAGATTTGACAAATGATTTAAAAACAATTATGATATCAGAGTCATCATCGTGTTCTTTTTGCTGTATTTACTGTGGAACGATGTTTGGGCAGATGCAAAAGAAACAACGTTCTCTTATCTAACACAAAGGTTTAAGGGCTCAGAGAGTGTTGAGTGCAGTATGAATGACAAATTGGTGATTTGTATTTTTGCATAGAGATCTCCCAAGTAGATCCTAAGGATTGGTATTTTAATGGATTAGTATCAGCAAAAATAATGGTGAGCATAATCAAAACCCTCCTTTACTGAACACGCTTATGGCACAGGCACTACTTTCATAAAGTTACAGTGTGATCATTTCACTGCCTCACCAAGCAAAAGTGAGTGTGCAAAAGTGAGGGGAGGGGTTGCAGAATTTAAGAGGCTTAATGTCAAGATAATGTTCTCCTCTTATAACAACGCCTCAGTTTCAAACTCTGTCCAGTTTCAAGTCCTCATTCAAGCCATGAATCAAGCCACACCCTGTTTCGCCCCCATTTCCAAATCAAGCCACACCCTTTGTTAGGGACTCCACCCCTATTCCAGAAAAAGACACCCCCCCGTTAAAAGGAACAGACCACACCCTGTTTTCCAATCAAGCCTCGCCCCCCATTTCCACCATCAGACCACGCCCTGTTTGCCCAAAAGATGTGCCCGTTTCCACTGAGAGACCTCGTCCCCATTTTAGAGTCAAGCCCCGCCCCGTTTCACCGATAGACCACGCCCCTGTTGTAGGAAAAAGCCACGCCCTTTTGCAGGAACATACAGACCGTGCCAGAAGTCCCTTTTCCAGAAAAACACGCCCCAGTTTCAGGAACTAGCCACGTCCCTGCTTCTGTTCCAGAAAAAGGAATACCCCCATTTCACGCCCTTGCTTCCTAATCAAGCCACGCCCCCGTTTCAAACACAGACCACGCCCCAACTTTAGCACAAAGCCGTGCCCCTGTTCCAGAAGAAACCACGCCCCCTTTTCTATTACAGGCCACACCCCCCAGGCAAGGACTGGGTAGCTCATAAAGCAATGTGTATCAGATTCAGAAGTTACAGCTGTGGTCGAACTTTCAGCGCAGTTGACTAAAGAGATTTTTTAAAAAGATGCTCATATGTAATTCCTTCGGGTCATTCTGTGCTTCTTTTAACACGGTAACACAAGACACCACATCACAAGCGGCAGTACAAGTATAATAGTGTTTTGGTATTAGCAGCAGACATGGTAGAAGGTAGCATCAGTAACGGTAGCAGCAATGGTGTCACCTGGGGATGTTGAGGAAGACCAGACACTGCAGCTTCAAGTCCTGAACCTTTGATGTTAAATCTGTCCCATCACACTGGAGACAGACAGAGAGAGAGAGAGAGGGAAACAGAGAGAGAGAGAGCGAGATGGAGTGACTCTGTGATTTCACACAAATGACTGACTGCTTGATTGACAGCTACTCACCACCACTTTGATGTGCTTAGACAGGTCTTTGGAGCTTCCCATCAGGAAATCTGAGAAGGCTGTCTGTATGAGACACACACACAGACAGGTAAGCCGGATTCTCCCAGAGGAGCGCATCATCTTCCGCTGCCTCAGAGTCAGTCAGACACAGAGAGAGTTTTTGGGAAAACAACAGCACACACAAATGATAGTGGTGTGTTCGGATGACTGATGAGGTGTTTACAAGATGCACATTTTTCTTTTTCATGTGTAATAGTTCCTAATATACATGAATTAGTTGTATTGAGACTCGTTTGTTATCTCCTTTCATTTTTGTGCTTGTTTTTCCTGTTCTGTTGAACAGTACTGTCACATTTAAAGTCCATCTGCAATTAGAGTGCAGTTTTTGTTAGAGAAAAAAAATCTGAAAAGCAAGAAATAGGTATTTTATAGTTTTTGTTTTGCGGTAATTAGACAGAATAGTAGATGGAGACCTTATTTCCATATAGCCAATCAAATCCTGCATAAAGCAGCAGCATCAGCATTCTGCAGGAGACACAGACTCACTTTTCTGCTGAACTTCTACTTCTTTCCTAATTTACAAACACGAACGAGTGTCTTATCCAGCACCTTAGCTTGCTGAGCACTGCCAACATTAGTTCTCTAATTACCTAACACCCAACCTGTTCCTGGACCCCCCACAGTTCACCTACAAAGACAACACGGCCCCCCACTTCACCCTCTAGCACCTGGAACCTATACCGGGATCCTGTTAGTGGACTTCAGCTACACCCTCAGCTCAGCGTGCCTGTCTACACCTGCAGGTCACAGATCACAGCCTCCCTGTGTGACAGGAGGCAGCGTGTGAAGCTGGGAAAACACATCTGACTCCCAGAGCATCACGTCTGATGATCGCGATTCTGATTGGCTGTTGAGCTGCAGCACAGTCAACAGCATGTAAACGTGCCTGGAAACGTGACCTGGGTTTTGGATGCTGATGTGTTTTCAATACCACTGACAACACACTGGCTGCCTGTGATATGTGGGCTACAGCGCAGGTTTTATTACTGCACCTCTCTTTCTCTGCGGTCTAACAAAGACACTCCTGCAGCCAGCAAGCTGCTATCAGTCAAACACAGACATCGACATGCCCCTTCAGCCATCGGAGATGAAAAGCATTTCTAATATTTCCCCTTAGGCCCCGTTCCTTTTAAAAATAAAAAATTATCAGCACATTTTAAGAATACATTGATATTTCTGACTACATCTGATTTCACTTGGACTTTAAGATTGGTAGAGGGCCAAAGCAGGAAAGTGAAAGAGGACAAAGATGAGTTTATTGATGAGGTTAGATGTTTTGAACGAGTGGCGGCCCGAAGGACAAACGAAGTGTTGTGCTGCTCACATGGTCATTGCTCTTGCTGTTGCGTTTTGGAAAGTGGGCTGAAGCAACTGAGAGAAACTTCAATAATGTTCAAAAAATAGTAATGTGTGCAAATAATAAAATTATTCAAAACAAAGAGGAACTAGTCACCAATAACTAATTAACATTATCTGGTCTTGAACACAACTTTGGAGCAAATTGTACATTTAGTGAAGGCTAATGTCTCACAGTTTGTGCATTGAGCCAGAATCAACACAGCCCATCACCTATAGTACAGATTATTTGAAGTAGGTTTGCCAACTCTTGTGTTCTGCAAGGTAAAATTACTGTTTTTGTCAATGGAGTAAACATTGTAAATATAGCTTACACTTAAACTGTGTACCCCCCCCCCCCCCCCACACACACACACACACACCTACCCGCACTACGAACACTTTATTCCATTAGGTGCACACGTATTTATTTAGCTAAGCTAAATTCAGCTGCTTGTTTCATTATGTTAGTTAGATGTTATATTTTGTTTTTCTCAGATGTTTACGCTGCTCTTCTTTTAGTACGTCTTTTTTTTTTATATAGGACTCTATTTTATATATTTATTGTGGCTTAAACTGGGACCTGAGAGTGAAATTTCGTACCATCTCATGTGTAAATGTGTGCTGGTATGACAATAAAGTTCCTTGAATCCTTTAGGTGGGCCTTTTTTTTACATGGAAAAAGTATGTTTTCCTCTGCTGCCCCCATCCAAAGCAGTACACCGTCTCCTGCCTGCTCCTCCAAACTGGGGGTGTGCTGACCACAATCTACTGTAGGTAATATACCGACTATGGATAAGCACTCCAATCTACTAACTAATCACTATCCCTTTGAAATGGTGACACCTTCTTATGTGATTGTGATTTGTGCACTCACCCCAGCATAGAACATCTTATTCCTGAAGCGACTGTTAAACTTCTCTGGGTTGGCCTCTAAAACAACAACAGACAGAGCAACAGTAAATTAACTCAACATTTTATATACTGGATGTGTAGCAAAATAAATGGAAAACGCAAAGTTTCCACAAATGAGCAACATTCTCATTTGAGGAGCAAGATTAAGGAGCTTCTCACAGTGTGCAGTCACACATGACATTTGTTTTTTATTGGTCTGATTATTAAATCATGTACCTCTTGACTCGTGGAACTCTAGAGTCACATGGGCATCAAATCCAAGACTGAAGTAATTGTTGAAAACATCCAGAGGAAGCTGAGACAGCAAACACACAGAAAACACACACACACACACACACACACACACACACACACAGAAAAACACACCAGTTAAAAATTGACTCCTGCCTGGTTCCTTTTCACACTCCTGTGTATTAATTAATATTTGATTTCGCATTCACTAACTCAGCAGGTGAACAGTCACCTGCTGCAACCACCTGACAGCCAATCACTGTAGACAGCATTAGTAAATGCATTCAGAAGCATGACGTCCATTTAGTCAAATGATAATGGACTGGTTAGATTAAATTCTGATATTCTGACCAAATTATTTGATCTCATGTGGTGCCATGAGATCAAATTATTGATGTGTGCATAGAGCCAACAGGAAGAAGAGGTGTGAGGAACTCTGCAAAGGTATTTTCAACATGTGCATCCTGTGAGCAGCTTTCATGGGAATGAATGGGGCAGCAGTTTTAAAAGAGGGCTCCAGCGTTCTTTAACACTTAAATGGGCTCAGTAAGATCCTTTGGAATAAATACGGGATGTCCACATGAGTCTCTGCCAGAATATGTTGTTCTAAATCAAAGTATTGGATGGACAGTCTGATGCATGTAGCTAAGGAGCAGTTTAGCAGTTATGACTCACCTTTACTACATTTAACTACAATGTCTAGCGACCTTTGCTTCATGTCACACCCTCCTCTCCCTCCACCAATTTCCTGTCTGCCT
The DNA here is from genome assembly GCF_042242105.1 of Pempheris klunzingeri. NCBI lineage: Eukaryota > Metazoa > Chordata > Actinopteri > Acropomatiformes > Pempheridae > Pempheris > Pempheris klunzingeri. Next base: position 13,910,342 of record NC_092035.1, on the reverse strand, counting down.
CATCAGCCTACTGACTAATAAGGGCAGAAATAGAGTCTATAGATACGATGCCTTTGTTTGGAAGTGAGCGCATGTGCACTGACCTTATCAGTTTGTTGTTCGTCAGGTTCGGCCCCTGCACTGTGGTTCGGTTCAACCTGTAGATTCCACCTGTCCAGCTGGACGACAGCTCCGTCCTCAACGTGGGACAGGATCTTAGACAGAGGTTCATCTGTATAGCCCTGGAATACATTACATAACCACTGATCATACATGTGTTAAACGCATGTATAGGAATAGAAAACAGGGTTTTAACTTAGGAGTGATAAAATCATCATCATCAGAAGAAGATGGACTTAATAGTATAGTAGTAATGGACTAATAGCTTCAGACATGGACTATTTGTATTTGCTCATACAGTTTTTGTTGTGTGGGTGTGTTTGTCAGTGTTTGTACTCACCCCTCCCCAGTTGAGGGTCCTGGCAAGGTCATTTCCAGTCCCAAGTGGTAACACAGCAACAGGAGGTTGAGGATTTAATGCTAGTTCATCAAGACAAGACAGGATCCAGCCCACCTGGTTCAACACACACACAGACATGCAATTACAGAGACAAAGGCGGTGTCCCTCCATCCACTCATCTCTCTTAGGCAAGGTTAGGGGTTAAGGATAGAGGTTAGGGGTTGGGAAGTGTTCGACTCCATCAGAAACTCCTCATCTGATTACCCATGAGGTTCCTCGTGTGTGTGCATGTGTGTGTGTGTGTGTGTGTGTGTGTGTGTGTGGGTGGGTGTTACTACTCACAGTGCCGTCTCCTCCACAGGCCAGGATACTCAGGTTATGGACTTTCCGGTACAGCTCTAGGCTACAAGACCAACACTGGTTAATGGACAATTCAGCAAAAACCTATCTGACATCATTAGTGGATGTTCACTGATGTGTGTGTGTGTGTGTGTGTGTGTGTGTGTGTGTGTGTGTGTGTGTGTGTGTGTGTGTGAGCCTTTAACAAACACATACACAGAGCAAAGGCTCATTATTTCGATGATGATTTTATGAATTGAACTGGATTGAAATTGAGAGAAAGAGCCCTACCCCTCCTTTGGTCCTCCTTGACTGAGGTCAAACACCTGTCTGGGGTTCAGATACCACATGAAGGACTGCAGGATCTTAGTTCCCTGTCAGACACAGAAAACAATAATAGGGTTTTAGAGGAGTAGAGAGCAACCAAGCCAACCCAGAATCAGCCCAGAATGAAGTTCAGTCAAGTCCCCAGTTGAAACAAGTGGGTCAGGGTCTGCATCCTGAACGTTGGGTTTTAGGAGCATGTGTGTACGACATGAAATGTAGTGTCAGTTTTATTTCTTTTCAGACTGAGGAACACCGCCAACTTATGTCAACGTATGCATCCATCTTCAAATCATGAAGCCTTTGACTCGAGTCTGATTGGAACCCAAGTGACTCCAAAGCTCTCTGATAACTGACTGAAACATTAATAACAGGCTGACTGAAGAGTTGTGTACATGACTGAATAGTATAACAGCTGGATGACACTTTGACTGGTTCATTGAGTCATATGGTACTACTGTAGTTTACCCACTGACTGGCTGACTGGCTCGTTAATGAATACCTGGTTTCCTCCACTCTTGGGGTTGACAAACACCAGCAGTGGCTTCATCAGTGGTGAAGGGATGGGTCGGATTATAAATGGCTTCCACTGACGTCCTTCCTGTGAGAGAAGAAGATGATCTGCTGAGATCCTCTATAGTAGCACTTGTCCATTCAGGCTGTATAACCTGGTGTGTAACAGGCTGGTGTGACAGAAGACTAACAGGTCTTTAGCCTTTCATTTGTAGTTATCTGAAGATTTCCTTTAAAGGCGCAATCGTACCACAAATTGAGTCTCTGAGAAAGATTTTTAAAAAAGTTCTATCCTTAAGAGAGTTTCAGAATATGTCTGTCACAAAGCAAACAAACTAAACCAGCGTGAGGAAAATTCAAACCACAGGTTTGTGCTCCTACTTACTATATATAGACTACAGTATACAGCTGAGCACAACTACTCACATATTCTTTGCTACATTGGTGGCTGAACAGCGAACATGACTTGTGTGGACAGGTGTGTGTGTGTGTGTGTGTGTGTGTGTGTGTGTGTATGAGAGAGAGAGAGTGAATTTAACCAGGAGCTACCGGGGTTAAATTGAAGACAGTGTTAACCGGGTTCACAAAAGCTGCATGTGCATTTCCAAATGGGCTGATTCATCCATGTGCTGCCCTGAGAGAAGCAGAACGCTTCACTTGCACAGGCAGCAGAATGTCACCCACTCCTAACTGCAAGTCCCTCATTGCTCTGACAACTTATCAACACCACTGTCCTTGCTCTCTTATCATAAAAAGCACATCACTCCATGGTTTTTCTTCTGTAATGAAACTGAGCTCCATGGGGAAGGTTGATCTGTTGCGGTGTTAAAACGTGTGTTCTACTTTCTCCAAAAAGTATTATTCACAAGAGTCAGAAACAAAGAACCAAACTGTGAAGAGAACTTAAAATATGTGTTGTTTGTCTCACATGTGCACCTTCAGCATGTGGCCAGAGGTGGCACAAAGAGACAGGCAGTGATATCTTCTGCTCTGCTGCTGGAGGGTCTAGCGTCTCTGTGGGGTATAGACTATAATGCAGGGCTGACCTCTGCTCCTTTCTTGCTGCTCTTCCTCTTGAACGACGTTCTCTTCTTCTTCTTACTGGACTTCATAGAGGACTGTGAGAGATACAAAACAGAGAGAGCAGCTGTAGGTCACTGCAGGCTGATTTCTTGAGCAGCAGAGAAGAAGGTGTGATGTAAAAAAGTGTTTCTCTTATAAATGTGTGATAAGGTTCAAGGCAAAGTACAATACTAACACCTCCATCCATTATTAACACTGACACAGTAGCACAGTATCGTAGCTCCAACTGCTTTGTAGTTTAAACTAAGTCACTCTTTTAAGAGCTGAGTTTTAGATGACCTTAAAAGTGCTCGGACAAGCCAGCATCAGAACAGTCTGTCCGGTTAACGGTAGAGAACTCCTTGGCTTGGATTTACTGCTCCCTAAAGAGTGCTTTCTCTCATTAAAGATTAAAAGAGCGACGGCTCCACAGTGATTTTGCTAGCGGGTAAAACATCTTTTGTTGTGATCATCATGGAGGTGCTTCGGTGAGGCAAGTTCTTCTCTCTGGCCACTCATGTTGTTTAGCAGCAACTGGTTCACTAGTGACTTGTTACTTAGGGAGTTGTTTTTGATTTGCGTTTCAGAAATTCATCTCATTCAGCAGAATGGTTGGGGGGAAAAACATCAATTCATGATGATCCTTCCATCAAATTTTGTTGCCTGAATCAATATTTTAGCTCACGTGGAGGTGGAAAGCGTATTTGCTTCAAGAAAACCAAAACCGAAGTGAGAAAGCAGACACTGGCGGGCGGTGTGAGAGCCACAGGGATGTGACCTTTACATTTTAAATCCATCGATGCGGACTTAAACACACACAAACACTCTGAGCTGGGCACTCAGCAGCCTGCCAGCGCTTGTGTTATTCAGTATAGTAATGATGCAGCTGAAATTAAAAAAGCAAGTACTGACTGATGAGCATCGTTTTTGGAAATATGCCTTATGATCTACAGTCTCTAGAAGTATGTGATTCAACTTTTTTCCCCACAGTCCAGGGTTAAGAAAAATTAGACAAAATAGCAATAAATCAAATCAATAAATCATTATATCAAACTGCAGTACTTGCAATACTTTAATATCACAATACATATTGAAACGACACCCAAGCATCCTGATAGAATTTCTCAGTAGAGCTGCCGTGTGTTCAGTTCCTTGTATTGTTTATTGCACTGGGTGGATGGAAGCTGCACAAATGCAAACAGACCTGATGGTGCTTTTTAAAAAGGTATATACAGTCTAGTGGGTGACAAGCCAGGGCCTGTAGAGTTAGCTATTTATGATCCCCATTAACACAAACCAGGTTAAAAGGGACTAAAAGCAGTCTTACCTGATGCCGTCTGACCCGAATGATCCATGTGGGTGGAACTGTAAGGGCAGCGTGAGCACCTATTGGACAAGCCTCCTCAATCTGCTGCAGCATGAAGCAGGACACCTTATTGTGGTACTAATGAGGGAAACACGACAGTATACAACATTTTCATTATAATTATTTCTTGTGATCTGTAGAATAAAAAGACTGTTGTGGCAGTTCAGCTTAAGTCAGGTTAAATGATCAGTTCTTTTTCCAAATATACTCACAGCCTGTTTGCACCAGGAGCAACTGATGGCCACAATCTCTTTACTGTGGAAAGCAAACTTCTGCTGGAAGCCCTGCATATATAAACAGTGAAAACAATTAGTTTGTGCTTTATTGCCATTGAAAAAATTAAGTTTAATTATAGTTAAATAAATAAAGTTTAATTATATTTAGTTAAAGTAATGTACACTGCTCAAAAAAGTGAGGGGCCTCATGCTACCAGAGGTGAAAAGGGCACTGGCAAAACACAAAACTAGAGAAGAATCAGTCTTGCTGTTGCCTCTCCAGTGCACCTGTTGTCACTTTCATCGGCACCGTTGGCTTCCTAACTGGACAGATTGATATCCCTGAAGTGTTATAATGTCATGATGAAGTGTTCCCTTACTTTTTTGAGCAGCGTAGGACAACGCCTCAATAAACTCAATATATAAGAAGCAAAGATTAAAACTATTCTTAATGGTCAATAGAAAAACACTGACAGAATGACCACCTACCTTCCCACACTGTTTACATTTGCCTTCTTGCCGTCTCCGATGCACCCAGTGATGACGCACCACAATGGGCTGAGCACACACAAATGACACATCTTCATGTACCAAAGCTGTATCAAACAGCTAGTTTTTCATAACCAAACTCATGACCATATATGAATATGAACAAAACACAGTGAGGATTGTTGCTGGAGCTCTAGTTTCGGAGACATTTCTCTGTTGGTTGCTGAGCTTATAAGAAGAATCAACAATACGTAAAAGGAATTTTCCAGAACTCACCTCTCGAATGTTCCTAGAGCCTGATTCTCTGAAAGATGGTTTGCACCTGAAATTAATCTGGAGGAGAGTAGAGGAAGAGAGATGTGATATAAATGATAGATGGTGATAACCGGCCTTCGTACTCTGCTGCACAGACCACACTGGGTACTGTGGGAGCTTATGAGGAGAAAGCTTGGAGGTCCAGAACGGACGGGCCGTTACTGCACGGACACACCTGTAGAGCCACAGTTGGAATGATTTCCAATGATCAGGTTGGCAGGTAGAACATGAGAAAGAGACAGTTGAGCCAAAGAGGTGATAGTGTGCTCTGCGTCCAGGGAAGGCACCACGATTCCCCAGAATGTGTGCACGGAATAAAAAAAACCAAGGCCACCCTGACCAGAGCAGGGGCACCACCAGGCACCGTGGTTAACCGAGCTGTTCTTGGGGAAGGTGTGTGGGACAGGCCGTTGTATCCTGCCGAATAGTTACGCTTTACTCTGATGACATTTCTGTTCAATCCTATAAATAACAGCTCAGCCTTGCACATCACAAACCTCACTAGAAGTTAGTTTCACACGATTAGCTGAATACTGTTGGTGTTATGACACTGGCAACAGCTTGAAGAAATGTGTTGTGATACCAAAGGACCTGGCTGACTCAATGAGACGATGTCTTTCTCTTTGGTTGACTTTTTGAAACTCTAACAGACTCTGGTTTTTCAGATCCACAGAAATGGTCAGAAAGCTTGCAAAGATATCAAATACATCTGTCTTGATCTTATCAATCAATCATACGTAGAAAAGGATGCACAAGACCACGAAGCAGTTAAAAACATGAAGATCTGAATATTTTACTCTGTATCTAAGTATTGTGCCACCAGCAGTAGGTGATGGGGGTGCTCAGCTACCCCTCTTCATACACTTGTAGAGCATCTGAACTGACGTTGTTACATCCACAGTTTTGCCAGATGTGCGTCCAGTTAAATACTGACACTGCTAATTCATGATCTGCAGGCATCCCTTCTACTACAGCTGTTTTGTGATCTATTATACTTGATGACTGCTAACGCGGAGCCAAAGCAACATCCCAAGTAGCGGATTATATATATATTTTACTAGATTATTACTGTGTTTTACTTCCCATTAGATCTTTAACAGGTGAAGCTTGTTTCTTCCTCACACAACGTACAATGTAACTCATTTGACTTGTGAATCCAGGCTTCTTTTTACTATGGAATTTATGGAATCATCGTTTACCATTGCTTCCAGTAGTAACCTGTCATCAGCCTTGACTGGAAGTGTGTTTAGGTCGCCGTGTAGCTGCACACCTACATGCATAGTGACGATGGTACATACATTACTTCCTGCTGATAATCCTACAGTGCAATCTGTCTGTTTTATGGGTACGATAATCATAGTCAACATCATTGTTGTCTCCTGACTTTGTCTACGTGACCATCCCTGATCCCCCTTTGCTGTTGTCTCCACCTGCACTGTTTCAGAAAGTGGCCTCAGCGTTATATCCCTCCCTTTAACCCTGTCAGACTCATTGTGCCACTTTGATCAACAAGAAAATGAGACAGGGAGACAGAAGATTCTGTGTGATTTAGAGGACAAGAGAATTACCCCGTTCATGATGATGCAAGAACACAAGTTTTTCAGAGGGTGTGTGTCTGACCTGGAGTAGATTCCAATTCAATTCACAAGGACTATGCACAAACTCTTTGTCTTATAACATCCTCTGTCTGCACATCGAGCTGTCTATCTGTGTGTGTGTGTGTGTGTTTATATATATATATATATATATATATATATATATATATATATATATATATATATATATATATATATATATATATATATATATTTATACTGATCTTGCTTACAAAGAAGCTATATTTTTGCTCATTCTGAAGAAAACACTGATATATGGCAGCATATGAGGACCACTGTAGGTAGGTAATAGTTTGATAGATAGATCATAGACAGATTTTTAGGATCTTCTCATAATGTGTGACTTTAATCTAGCAAATTTACAATTTAGTAATCTCAGAGACTATAGAAATTTGTTCTCAAAATGAATGAATTAATATATTATTTTAAACTTTACCCACAATGGTCCTCATACGCTGTTGGACTGGCATCATGTTGTGCACTGGTTTCTTAATCAGTTGATTACAGTCAGGTCAGGACACCACCTCTAGTCTGGGTGTTTCTCTCAAATCAAAGGGCCACGGCGAGGAAAGAGGAGCAAAAGAAGGAGCTTTTGTGTGTCTCACTCTAAAGCTGGTGTCATTGAGGGGCAGGTTGGCATCCAGCAGGATGGCTCTAGAGCTGGGAAACTGCAGGTTGGACAGGAGGGACAGTTAAAGGCAATCTGCCCCTTCTTTCAAGCGTGCTATCCTCTGCTTCACAGATGAAAATGAATGAAATAACAGTTCAGTGAAATATATATATATAAAAAAAAAAAGCTGAGAACCATTTTTGGTCCATTTTTAGATTTCCATCATGACTGAGCGTTTTAAAGTAATCCTCCTTTTCACTTCTCTCCGATCTTAAACTCATCCGTGAGGACTGAAAGTTAAATCCTTCTTTATTCGTGCCTCCGTCACCTTTTGTCACTCATGGAAGACAGATTAAACATCCATGTTTAACGCTCTCTTCCCCACCTTTATCTGTCTTTGATGACTCGAGTGTTACACCTGTGTCGTCGTGTTTCTTGTTCCCGAAAAGTGGATTTACAAAGTGAACTCATTTGGATTCCCTGAATCAGTCCGTTCGGTAATAGTATCTCAAACACATAAGAACTCACCTTCTCCAGTTGTTCTATACAGATGGTGTGGGCGACTATCTTACATGCAGCGCACTTCCTTCGGCTGACAGACTTTTGCTGGAAAGAGAAAGAAAGAGTGGTTAATACGAGGCAGTCATGCCATTTCCCACCACTGGGGGTCAGTCCTGTATTGTAAAAAGTGAGAGGCTGTTTAGCTGAAATAAAAAATGACGGGCATAGTGTTGGACATGTGACGACTTTGTGCTTGTCTAAAGTGACAGGCTGGCCATATGTTTGACTTTGATATGATGTGACACGAGTAAAATTACAACACGACACGACCATGTTTGATGACACTCTAACTTTCTTGATGCTGGAGATGAATCACCATAGTATCACTGGTAATTAGGTGTTATTCTTCAGTGAATGTACAGATCAGAGAGGATCAACACTGGACGGTCACAGACACAGGTAGAGGCCTCACGCTGATTTGACCTCACACAGATTGGAGAGGTTACTTTGCATGACCCACTTTAATTAAACGTGTATATTGTTTTTGGTGGTATGACGATATTTCTTCAGCCTATCAAATAATTTCCTTGCTGCCGGATAGAAAACCCACAGCACAAGGGAGGGCAACCTCTCCTTTACAGTATGTGGAATAAAATAATCTAATTCCAAGAGATCTGATCTCTCCCTCGGGGAGGAAGACTGGAGTGACATCACAGTGACATCACATGAGACAGCTGTGGTGAACACAACATCAGTGAAACAATGATTAACTATGTATGCTTATATCATGGAGGAGTCCATCTAATGGATGGGACATGTAGGAATACATTTCTATGTGAAATTGTTCTGTTACTTCTAGTGCAGAGGTCAATTCATTTGTTTTTTAATGCTCCTATGAAGATTGTTGAGTGTGTGTTAGATTCTTTCAATGCTGTGACCACCACAAACACAACCTCCATTCTATTGTTTAGTCATTAGGATGAAGAGGCCTTCTTTACAAGTGCTGCAGTTGTTTAGTTGGTGCAGATATTGAAGGAATAAATCCCTAAAAAAAAAAATGTTGGCAGGGAGCATTTAGCAGATGTGTAAACATGCATGAGATGCAGACACGCAGTATAACATTCAGTCTAATAATCACTGGAAAATGATGATTTGCACTAGCGTGCTTCGCTTAATCAAAAAAAAGCTGCATATGATTGTAACATACAGAAAAGAGGGAGAGAGAAGAGAGGGCGGAGGGGGAAAGGAGAGATACTAACCAGCGCTCTGGCAATACAGTGTTGTTCTCCGACATAACAGTAGTCTCCAGACACATTTGTCTCGAACCAGATGTGATCTCCATACACAGCCGAGTCCTGCAGAGACACACATGCAGAGATGCACATCATCACAGAAAAATGAAAGGCCGATGGGTCCATTTGACATTAATCACTGATAAGTTAATGATGAGGCTTAGATGATGATCCAGGAATGAAACTTTGGCATGATAGCAATAACACACAAGGTGGAGTGTTATCCTCAGTGATGTCAGGGCTACTGAGCAGCTGTAGGCACGAGGTAAAGGTAAAGATTACATTTCTATGTGTCTGTTGTGTCACAGTAATATTCAGACTCACAGTCCAGTCCACAGAGCTGCGGATATTCGCTTCTGAGTCGGTCCTGCTGAGGGATGATGTGCTGGGCTGACAGGGTAGATGGTGCAGGCCAGACTTAGCTATTGCTTTCCTGCAAACACAAAGAGACAGAAAATGTTTTCTTCTTGAAAATAAAATCTAGGCCAGAAAACTTTTAATATGAATCTAAACTCTCCCAACATCACGTAGACTAGAGAATATCTGACTGAAATGAAACAAACAAAATGCAGTCCTACCAGTGTTAGTTGCCCCTGATCTAAAATTACTTCTAACACATCAGCATATCAAACATATTATAAGGAAAAATTAACAATGAACTTATTTCAAAAGATTCAAAATAAAAAAAAGTAGTAACTGAAAATTTAAAGATTAATATTCAGATCAAAATAAAGTTAAAACCTCTTCATTTTTTATAATTTAAACGAGGAATGGATATTTAAAAAAAAAAAGAATATTGCCACTATCTCGTCTGACACCACATGTGAGGTCAGTGAAATATACCAAATATGCTGCATTTTAGATAATACAGCTGTAATGTGTTTGGCAGAAGCACAAAACTGGCTCAACTGGACCTGCGGGGGGTCACCTATCACCACTACTGCATAACACACGTCTGAACAGAGCTCGACATTATCAGCATGCACACAATACGTGTAATGAAATAAGCCGCTGTGCGACAACAGCAACACTTTTTATCCATCCACTCTGGAGCTCGTGTGTGGAGCTGGAACCCAGGAGGCAGAGTAGACCGGTACAGGTCACCGGTCTCACAGTGTTGACACACAGACAGATGAACAAGCATTCACACTGACAATCACACCAATGAGCCATTCAGTTACCAGAGCAGCAGTTGGACAAACCCACACAGTCACGAGGAAAAGCCTGGAATACCATAATGTATTTTAGCTTAATACTGCAATAGGATCATTTCTTTTATGTGCTGTTACTTTGTCTCGTTGTGAGGGCTATTGTCTTTCATACATTCTAATCAACACCAAATGTGAGCATGGGATAAGATTTTCAAATTATTCAACTAATCTCAGAGTTTTTTTTCTCAGAAGTTTGAATTTTGTTTTGAAAATGTACAACTTTCATTTATAACGTATTCTAAACCATATACAGGAAATATATAGAGGGCAATCAGCACATTTCAAAAGACTTTTTAATATGAATCATGTCTGCGTCGTCACTTGTGTCCTCTATTTTGACATGTCAGAGGTTGTAATTCATCAGGTTTGTGATCAAACATCAAAAAGTAGACACAACAAGAGATGGAAAAGAGCAAATCTTGCGTCACCCCTGCTCAGTTGTTACAACACCCACACGTACCACAGCTGTGCTAAAGGAAAGGCCACGAGATCATTAACATCTAAAATATTTATCACCGTGGGAGCTTCACGGCTATGTATCTGCCTCTTATTATGGGATATCTGCTGTGCTACTGTGACACTAAGCTCAGACGGTCACCACAAACAAGGTTTGGACTATAAGTATCCTCAACAAATCTTAGGAAGAAATCAGTTTACAAGACATTTTGTGACACAATATAATTCTCAAGGGATTCTAAATATCGGTAACAGAACCCTCTTCTGACTGATGGGACACTGTGACACTATCGTCATCCTGTGACCTAAGTATGAAACTTTGGAGCAGCCCCCAGGACCAAAAGGTACGAGGAGTGGCTGCTGAGACTCCCATCGTATCTTAAAACGGCACAGACACTGGCGAATCAGCAGCTCGTTCACATGGCTGGACCGTCAGAACGTCGAGAACAAAGTCATGCTTTCAAATGCGAAACCCCATGTGTGTGTGTGTGTGTGTGTGTGTGTGTTACATACGACAGGAAGTTATCCCATGTATCCAGATGAGGGTCATAGTATATGGTTCCCTCTGGTCTCCCTAGTGGTGAAGAAGAGCTCTTATGGAGTGCAGACCCAGAAGAAGCCTCGTCTGTTTTAGCAGGCCACGGCTCAGAGGCCAGACCTGCTGAGGCCAGCTGACTCAGACTGGGGCTGGTCGTGGAAGTCTGGATTGGTTTATTTAAGGTCCAGTGAACTTGACTTGATTTCCGCCGGTTATAATGACCATAAATTCCATAACTTGTTCCACCGCTCTGAAACACGGAGTCCGCTGGAAGCAGGTGGGAGGAGTTTCGCCTCAGACAGCGAGGAGGGCGGAGTAAGGGGCGGGGTGCTATTTTTTCCATAGTGACTGCCTGGGTTAAGTGCATCTGAGCTGTAGGCCCGAAGCATACGTCTTTTATTCCTCCAGTTCTGTTCTCCACTTCTTCATCACTGCCTTCCTCTCCATCCGACTCAGAAGGGGAACACATGGAGACATCTAGCTCCTCCTCGTCCTCTTCCGTCTCGTTCGCCGCTCGGCCCATCTGGACTACACTTGCAAGCAACATAGAGGATCCAAGTAAATGAGGCTCAATGGATTTGACAGTAGAAGGACGTTGTTGCGCCACCTGCCCACGATGTGTGGAGGAACCACGAGCATGCCGAGGTTTATAGTGAAACCCCCTTCTTCCTCTCTTGATGGCTACGTCTGCTCTCTCACCTCCACCTCCAGATCCTCCCGCTGCTGTTAATCCTTGCTCTATAATGGACTGTCGCCTCTGCCCGCTGGCCACCAGTAAGCCAACACTAGGGCGTCTATGCTGGTCACTGCAAACTGGAGGTAAACCAATGGAGGAGCGTCTGGACTGCACTAACGCTACAGAGGGCAGACCAACACTAGAGCGCCTCCTGGCTTTGCTGGTCTGAACAGCAGGACCAGGTGGACGCCCTGCAGTGGCATGCTTCTTTTTTTTTAACCGGCGGCCAAAATGACGTTGGAAAAAGAAATCCATCATGTGTTGGAGTGAGGTTCAGTATGGAAGGTATTAAAAACGATATGTGGTATCTGATAAAGAACATAGCAGTGATTTTTACTGTCTTGAGCCTGACACCAGGCTCAAGGTTAAAGATCAGATACCAGTTCACATGATGGTTTAATATCCATGCAACAGGAGATGGTATCCATGATAATTAGGCTTCCTCAAACAAAGAGTCAGAGTAAGATGATAGTCCAGCTTCTGTTGGACACCCAATACTCCAGCTCCTTTCTTTCCCTCCAGTCTTCCTTTAGAAATGCTGAAGGGGCAAATAGGCTTTTCTGTTAATCAAACTCATGTTGAGAATTGTTTCCACAAACTTCACTGATACATTAAGTAGCTCCTTCTCAGGGAGGTTAAATACTAAAAATCTAAATAAAATCAAAATGCTTCATCCAAAAAAATTCAATACATGAAGTTGTTCCCAGGTATCATCACCAAGCTAGCTGTTTCATTTGATCAGTGGATCTCTGATGCAGTGCTGCTTTGTTCATAGTCACTCGAGTAATCAAAAATGAGGTCAGGTTTGCCCAGTGGCATTAAAGCCCAAAGGTACCAAGACATTAAAGCACAGACACTAAGTAAGTGGTGGAAAGTAACTAACTACATTTGCTCAAGTACTGTATTAAAGTACAAATTTAAAGGTACTTGTATTTTTTTTATACTTCTAATCCACTACATCTCAGAGGCAAATATTGTACTTTTTATTCCAATCGATAATTATAAGCCATCAATTTAAATTTATACTATTCTGAAATGGGCCAACTTGCATAACGAATTACTTTTGGTGCTTTAAGTATATTTTGATCCTAATACAATGTAGGACTTCTACTTAGATCTGCTTTCTTCTTTTCAAATACAAGCAATATAAAATACCTACATATATTCAGACTAAATGTAAATGTACAGTTGCAGTCAATATTATTCACCCCCCCATTGCAAATTAAATGTAATAGCTAAATGCACAAACTCTCAGCTGTGTTCAATGAACAACTCAAACAACGACTGAAAGGTAAATTTTAATGACTACAACAGTCTCATTCAACTCCCTGAATAGAATCCCTCAGACCAGCACACATTTGTAAATCAGGTGTCGTCTCGAGCACACCTGATGTTAGAAATATGGGTAAGTCAAGAGAATTGTCCAAAAGGTTAAGAGTGGAGATCATTACCTTGAACAAACAAGAAAAAGGAAACAAAAAGATAACAAAGGCTCTGAATGTTCCTAGAGATGCTGTTGGAAGCAGAGGTCACAAGTTCAAAGCTACACTTCCTGGATGTGGCAGAAAAGAGGAAGCTGTCAAAGGCTGCCATCAGATTTCTGAGGATGCAGGAGGACAAAAACCCTCGAGTGACTGCAACAGACCTGCAGTAAGACTTGGTGGCAGCAGGTACTGAGGTTTCAGTTTACAATAAGGTACATACTAAACACTGAAGGCCTCCATGACCAATCTCCAAGACGTTCATAACTACTGACCCAAAAGCAGAAGACAAGTCTGCTCCAATATGCTGGAAACCATATAGATACGTCACAGAAGTGTTTGGATTCTGTTCTGTGGAGCGATGAAACATTTTCAATTTTGTAATTAAGTTTGAAATGACCATAAAACAAACTGAAAAAACAGAATAAAACGTAGCCATAGGAACTAATTTAAGTGTTATTCTTCATTCATCAGATTATTTTTGAACCAGTGTTCCTCCATATTTGGTGACCCATCACATTCTGTGACCTGCAGTGTAGGTTAGGTTGGTCAGCATGAGCAGTGAGGAGTGAGAGAGTGATGTTAGGGTAAGAATATCAGGGCAGGTCACAGAATCTGATGGGACCCCAACAAATATGATGCAACGCTATAACGTATGTTACATCTGTCATTGGAGGGGTATCGGAATTAATGGAAAAACGCTGGTGGGAAAAAGTTAAATGGCTGATCGGTGGCAAAAGAAACGTTTGTAATGGAGAATCAATCTCAACAAGCAAATCATCGGAAGATCAAAGTGAATCTAGGAGAACAAAAAGAAGGACTCGTATTTTTACAAGTGTGGGACTGGATGACCATCCCCTGCCTGTCTGTGTGCTTTACTGTATAATATAATATAATATAAACTATATAGGGAAATACATCATCTTAGTCTCACGTGTTAATCAAGGGTTGTGATTAAAGGTTTGGGTGGAACGCAAGAGATTTTTTTATTTCAAATTGGGCCTCAGCATTTTTACGTTTGGGAACGACTGTCCCAGGAGAAAGAGTCACTGGACCTTCCAACAGGACAATGATCCAAAGCACACTTCAACGTCCACTTCAGAAAAAGCCCTGGAGGATACTGGAGCGGCCGTCACAGTTGCCTGATTTAGAATCCTGTAGAAAATCTGGCGGGATTTGAAGAAGGTGGTTGCAGCACGTAAACCCAAGTATAGCATAGAGCTGGAGGCTGTTGCTCATGAGGAGGGGGCTGAGATTCCTTAGGAACGCTGTCAGTACCTGAGTATGCATAATGTTTGCAGCAGGTCATAACAGTAAATGGGTGCTCTACTGAGCACTAAAGATGCTTGTCAAGAAGGGGTTGAATAACTTTGAGACTGCAGTAGTCATTAAAAGTGGCATATTGTGCTGAATTTGGAAGACACCTAATTTCCAACAGGAAACTGTATTAATTCATTGAATGTAAAGTGATGGGACGCTCATAGTGATGAACCTATAAAAGAATTAACTCCACAGCTTTAGCGTAATTTAGCTCATAGTTTTGGTTCAGTCGCACATTTATTGTTTTGGCTCAGTCTTGGCATTTTGTCAACTAATTTTCAAAACTCTGATAAACATGCTGCAGTTAAAGAGCTATTTTCTCTTGAGTTGCTAGAGACCAAAAACAGAGCTATAAGAGAGTGAATATTGGATTAATATTTGCATCAGCCACTCATGTTGGCTACACACTCACACACTATAAGTAGATATAAAGTACTGTATGTCTGCCAAATGTCAGAAAAACTCAACTAACACAGCTGTAATAAACTGCCATTTCAAATTCAAAAAGTACAACTGAATTTACCTGAATTCCCAATAAAAGGATTGGATAAGGTGTTCTGCTTACATGCTCCACAGGAAGTAGAGCTTTGACTCTCAGGAGAAACATGATGCTGTCTTTTGTGTCCCTTTTTACAGGAGGGTCTTTTCCAGGAACCACAAACATCTGACAGCGGGTTCCTACACAACTACGTACTAAAGATCACCAACTAATCAAACACAAGTCCAGAAACTGGTACAACTTCCTGCATTCAGAATGCAGCTGCACCTGATATGTGCCACAGGGGATGACAGGTTGGATTCCCAACAAGTTGAAGAATGACTGAAGCAAGGGGGAGAGATGGGGAAGTAAGAAAAATAAAACCGAAACTTTAATGACTTATTATTTCAATGTGGTCACAGTAAAATTATTAAGATGTCTCATCAGCAAAGCTTAGACATATCTGTCTAATCTTTCTGGTTCTTAATAAGCTGTGGCAATGCAAATACAAATGTGTTAAACTAACTTTTAGTTCTTGATTTAGCTTTTTGTCCTCTTTGTTTTCAGTGACTATTGGAGCAAAAAGACCCATGAGGGTAACAGGCACGGCCAGGCCCTAAGGTATTCTGTGAATCAAATTTAGCTGAGTCAGAAAGTATCCTATTACGCTGGCATTGGCAGAAGTGTGAGCTAACATTAAATTGAGAGGGCACTGTGTCCGATCACGCCATGAAAAGAAATCTGAACTCTAATAGCTCCGCATTAGACCGAGGCTACAAAAACTATATAAGGATTCTGCGTCACTCAGACCGCCATCCCTTCATTTCCTGGATTCAGAACTCAGATGTTCACATTAACGCTAGTGTTATTGGGTAAAAGTAGATGTCTGTGGAATGTCTGGTATGGAATGAAATACATTGGCGGAGTACTTGTGTTTAGAGAACAGCTTTGGTGAACTTTGACACATGGACATGTGCCTTTGGCCTTTTGCTTAAGCAAAGCACTGGCTTTTTCCATAAGGACATGAGAATGAAGCTCACTCTGCCTCTTTCTGATATGAATGGGTGGAATGAGGAAACAAAAACTAAAATTTAGTGAGTGACAAGATGACTCATCCAGACCAAATATACAGACTACGGGCAGTTTTTGCATGTAAAATGTTTTGCATATGAAACATGAAGGCCTGAAACTGTAATATGCATAAGAACAAACTCTTAGATGCCTTTTACCATAGTAGTTCCCTTTTTACCCGTCAGCAATAGCTGTTCTGTTTCCTCCTGCAGACACAGTTTACAGTAAACACTCTGCTATGCTTTAGAGAGAATGGACAGCAATGTGCTACTGATCAACCACACATTATATCATATTCTTAGATTCCAGTTTTCAAAAGATCTTCACTGATATTCAGCTTTAAATAATGTTGAAAAAAAAACACAAGAAAAGCTCCATGGTTATAATCAGCGGAAATGAACAGAAGTCTGCTCCGTATTTGGATCTAGTTTTACAAGAAAGAGAACTACTCAGTCAGCGCGGCACGACACACACCACACGCTAATCTAACTCAGTACAAGAGACGAAAACCACAGCTGAGAGAATGGGACGGAAAACATGAGACACACGGTGGGACCGGCGTTACTGACGTATACGGTGTTTAAGAGCAGAACAGAACCTCGTGTAGCATAAGACATCAGATGAGAGTGTAGGATCAAAGAGTGTGCAGCTTAGACCTCCGCTTCTGAAACCACTATACATCTAACAGGAAGTTCCATCTCAGAGAACCATCATCACACTGAAACCTCCGCTGCTCATTTAATCCCACCGCTGACATTAACCACACAAGCACTCTATCTCCTAATGCTCTGTCACAAAGGTCACGGGTCACTAGTGATGACTGGCTTTCACGAAGCCACGCAGTGAAGCTAACGACAGCCTAGTCTGAGGTAATATACTATTTCTTCAAATGAAGCCATTATTACTATTATTATTATTATTATTTCTCATTTCTCTATAATTATATATTTCTCTGAAATTGCATTCACATTGACTTTCTATTTCTGTTCAAACACATGCTAAGAGCACCTTTGCAGCTCCCAACACACCAGTCAATTCTCCAGTGGTGTAATATGTAGCCGGCCTATACAGCACATACATAAATATACACAGGCACGACTTTCATTTACACTTAGCATACGCATGTCTGTCTATTAGCCAGATCCCAAATCTGATTATTATCTGTCTTGGTTTTTGCAGCTCAATACAACTCAGTGGTCCAGTCCAGAGGGTGCTGGTCCTGCTGCTGTGGTTCTCTGGTTCCTGTGGATCCTGGTCCTGCTGCTGTGGTTCTCTGGCTTCATGAATCACTGCTGCGGATCGTCATGTTTTTCAATATTACCATATTGCTAATTTATTAGTCACACTCGTATTGTCAGAGCCACAGTCGCTGTTAGTATGTTGGTTGCTGTTTGTCTTGTCTCTCCCTCTCTCTCTCTCTCTCTCTCTCTCACTGTCTCTCTCTCTCTCTGTCCAACCTCCACCCAACATGGATCCTGACAGAAAGCATCCCCCCCTCTGAGCCTGGGTCAGTTCGAGGTTTCTTCCCGTTAAAGAGGAGTTCTTCCTCCACTGTGTCCTAATATAATATCTGATGCTGCTCATGTGGGGATTCTTGAATCCTTCTTGTTGAATTCCTGAATCGTTGGGTCTCTCTCTAATTAAAGAGTTTGGTCTAGACCTGCTCTTTATGGGAAGAGTCTTGAGATAACGCTGTTATGAATTGGCGCTCTATAAATAAAGATTTATTGATTGATTACTGCTCTCTCGCCCATCCAGGTCACTGACTGGTTGTGCTGATCAGGTTAAGTGCTACCACAGCATGTTATGGCTGTGCCCAGAATATGCATACTAATGTACTATTCCTATTAGGAAAAGATCAAACTGAGTATGGAGCGCGTTTACACTGCACAGCCTATGGATTTAGTGTAAGCGAGAAATGCGCAGATGTATTAGCAAGCTTAGCAAGAATTTTTACGTATGCACTATGACCTAACTCGACATACTCAACCTCCCTAGAATGCACTGAGTCTAGTTAAGAGGGAAAATTCATATAATGTACTGTAGCTCATACCATAATGTCACAGAGCAGAGCCTGTGTTCTGTATGAGCACATGTGCTGAAGTTGCTGGAAGGTGTTTCTATAAAAATTGATCAGATTGTCAGGTTTGTGCATCAGTTCAAAAACTTCCAAATATGAATATTGGCCTCTAAAATGAAGTATGGGTCAAGCTATAAACACTTTCCATGTCCTTGTTTATTGTGTAAATGATTAATGCTGAGCAGAGATTTCCCTCAGATCCTCACCTCTCCATTCATGCTCTCGTCTGTTTCCAAACAACTGGATTATGACTGGGTGTCTCCACTGTCTGTGTATTTGTGTGTGAGTGTGTGTGTGTGTAATTATGGGGACTCACCTTCCTTTGGGGGACAAACTGCAAGTCCCCATAAGAAATCATTATATTTCAGGGGGAAGATTTGGTTGAAGATTATGTTCAGGATAAGGTAGTGGTTACGCCCAGGCTTAGGGTTAGACTGTAGGACATGAATGTAAGTCAATGCAATGCCCTCTGAAGTGATGGAAACATAACTGTGTGTGTGTTTGTGTGTGTGTGTGTGTGCGCATGTGCAGCTCTTATGTAACAGCTGCCTTCCACAATGATAATCCCCTACCATAACGGGGGAGAGTGAGGGAGAGATGAGGTGAGAGTACTCAGTGATAAAACATTACCCACCTAAGTGTATATTTGCTTGGCAACGCATCCTAACACTCTTTGTGTGTCTGAACTGAGACTGAAAGACACTGAGGTATTTCTGTGCATGGAGGCAGGGCAACATCTTCCTATCTCTTGTTTCCAGAAATAGAGACTTCCTATTGAAGAGAACAGGCCACCATTTACAGGCAGAGCAGCAGCTGAAATGATACTTAAAATAAATCGTACAGTCGGGGCTGAAGCAAGACCGAGGACATACAGTGCCTCTCAGGAGCTTACTAGTGTACTCAAACAACAGACAAATCATTTCTTTGTTTTTTCTCCATCATGTTAAAGCCTGTTGTCTGACATCTCCATTTATTTATTATTTATTGGATCCGATGAAATGGGCACTGGGAAACTTTCTGGAAAACCATAGGCCTCCTCAAAACAGTACATACCAGGTTTTAACCTACATCCTTGGGAGTCCAGACTTGATTGGTTAAACTGAGGAGTCCAAACACCCAAAAACATGCGGACGCAGTATGTGGAACATGTCTTCATACCGAAACAACAGAGAAGGTCAGTTTCACTCCAAAGACGGCGTATATGAGCATTACTTTCATCCATGGATGCGAGCAAATAAGTTAGATTAGGTATGTAGTTTATTGGCAGCTTGGTTAGGTTATGCACCAAGGCTACTTGGTTAGGTTTAGGAAAATAGTATTATTTGGGTTATGTACGTTAGATATAGACGTGATGACAGTGAGACACAAGTTACATCAGCTGTGTAATGAAACTCGCACCTTAAGTCACTTAAAAGAAGTCAGTTAAAATGATGTATTGAGAATTTAAATGCAGATTTCAAAAGGAGTGATTTGGAACACAGCCTACATCTGCTTTTCTATTTCAAGTTGAGAGCTAGAGCTTATCCCAGCATTTATTGCGTGGAAGAGAGAAACACTGAGAAAGGGCAGTACCAGCTACATGTTTGGAGTCTGGCTGTACCAACAGAGAAATAAACACATTCTCCCATATAGGCAAAATATGATATTCCTCACTGTTTGCTTACTTGCACTTTAGGTACTCATTTTTACTTAATTGTATATTGTTAAGAAGAGTAATTGTCTAAAAGCACTGCTTGATTTCTGTTCTCAAGAGCTTAACAGTTGCAATATAACATGTCATGAGAAGGAACCATTTTTTAGTCTTAGGGGCCATCTACTGGAGCGCAAGCCTACAACATTTTAATTATCTTTGGTTAGGCTAATAAATCTAAATATTCTTCTTTACAAGTGATCATTTTGGAAGCGACAGTCATCAAAGGCATTAAAGCTTCATAGAGACCAGAAATACTCACAGGACAGTCCTGCTAATAAACAGCAAAATATGTCCATGTCCCACACAAGTGTTTTGTGATCCGATGCTCCAATCAGCAGAGCAACATCATTTGTCTCCGCCTTCCATTATGCACTACAACCACATGGTTGAATTCGGGGAAAGAGAATGGTTTGGGTTAAAATGTCCTTAAGGTTAGGGGACCTTTGTTGTCATGCTTAAAAATGTTGAAACAGGAAACAATGCAGTGGTGTTTGTGGTTATTAGTATAGTTTGTGGTTGTTGAGTCCATGCCCGTTGTTGCCACTACATTCAGACATGCAGCAAAGATTTTGACCCAATGAGTCATCCTTAAACAACAATACAAGTTGTCTGTCAGTAACTTCATGCCTGAACACCAGTTTGCCTACAGTACCTCCACGTCAATCAAAGTGGCCATTCCAAAGAAGTCATCATGTTTTTCTATCTGCTACCCAATGGTTAAAGGATAACGGGTATTTTTAAACCTTGGCCGCATTTTGGGTTTGAAATGACTGACGGATACAGAACAATTTGGAGATGATCCAGTAGATCACCTCAGCCAGCAGCTGCCAAAGGGCTACAACATAAGCTTTTTGGGGCACTCCTGTCAAAGTATGTCCGCTAAAAGTGCCTGTTTTTGCCACTGATAGACTCAGATTGTTATCCTAGTGTCTGAGAAACAAGAGTGTTGCTGGTCTACCACTGCCTCAGTCAATTACCACAAGCATTGTGTTGGATCCAAGCTAACCCTTTAAACCACACAGTAGCAGGCAAAGCAGGGCACTCCAAAAGCCCCCCTGAGCATAGCCTTCCAGGTCTCCTGGGGGATCCCGAGGCACTCCCAGGAAAAATGAGAATTATAATCGCTCCTGCAAATTCTGGGTCTGCCCCAGGGTCTCCTCCCAGTTGGACACGCCCAAAAGACCTCGAAGGGGAGACACCAGGAAGATATCCTGACCAGACGCCCAAACCACTTCAACTGGAGCTCTACTCCCTTGTTTCTACAGCTGAGCACAGACACCAAGGGAGGAAAACTCATTTTTGTCTATTTGTATTTGCAATTTCATACTTTCAAGTCTACTACCCAAAGCTCATGACCCGAGGCAGATCGACCGGTAAATCGAAAGCTTAGCCTTCCAGCTCAGCCCTCTCTTAACCACAATGGTCTGGTACAGCGCTCACATTACCACGGACACCACGCTAATCGGCTCAATTTTACCCTCACTTGTGATCAAGACCTGAGATAACTGACACCTCACCTGGGCCAGAAACTCACTCCCAAACAGGAGAGAGTAATCCACCATTTTCCTGCAGAGAGCAGTGGTGTCAGACTTCAGTGGAAAGTAATCATTTGCACAACTGTACGTATAGAATAGTCCTAAACTTTAGTTCAGCACCACCATCAGACCAAAAACACTAAATACTGCAGTTGTGCAGGTGGACTAACCAAGATCACACATCACACAAAACAGATGAAGCTTTAAACAAATAATACTATCTGGCAATACCCAATAAAAGGGGCAGCATGTTTGCCATTTTTTAAATGTCAGTTTACCTCTGTCTCATACTAGCCGAGTGTTGGTGAGCTAAAAAGGAAAATGGCATTAATTTTTAATTTACAGGAATACTTATGTTCTTGAGTACAAAGGAGTGTAAAACCTCTGTTGAATGGGCAGCCAGCTCAGGTGGACTGCCTGGGTGCACTTCATGGAAAGAATGAAGAGTGTGTGTGTGTGTGTGTAAGTGTATGAGACTATCCAGAGCTCTGTGGTGTTGGCTTAAATATTTACATGAAAAATGGCGGGGGGGGAACTATGCAAATATACTGACATAAAGAGTGTTCTAAAGCAATGTGGTTTTTCTTGCTGGGGTGAAACCAAGCTTTGGAGCGTATTTGTAGCTCTCATCTCTGCAAACCTTTGCTTGAAAGCGAGAAAGGAAGTGATTTATACTGTCTGTAGAAAATGTACCTATCCCATACTGTAATCCACAGTTTAATTTCCACTCATGTGATGTTTGTTTCAACCTGCTTCTTCTACTTCTAATTCCACGTGACTCTGTGTCCTCAGGTGCCTTTCTAAACCTCTGTGGTACCATAGTTTAAGATTAGGTTAAAAAAGCAGGATGCAGTGCAATGAGTAATCCTTTCTGACAATTTGCCCCTTCGGCCAACAGCGGTGCTGAAACTAAATAATCACCTGCAGTCCAAAACATATTTACCCCAGAGATAAACATTACAAAAGAGATGTCAGAAGAAGTGTTGACGAGATTTCCCAAATGACACGCAAAGACATCACTCATCATGTAAGGGATAATGCCCGACAAGGTGTGTGTTGTTAAGGACGTTTGTCTGCCTCCACATCATCCATTAATTCCTGATTATGGACACCTCAAAGGGCATTATCCTGCTCATACCAAGAAAAAAAAATTAATACATTTATATTTTCATGTGTTTTCCAACCAAAATCTAAATCTAAAACGCCTGAGGGTCTGGCTGATACGTGGATCAATCATTATTATCCCATTAGGTTCTTATGCAATGGAAACACTGTTCACTCCTCCGGTAAATAGGATGGATCATAGATATGACAAGGCAACGGGAGATATTTCTAGTCCACTCAGCTCATAGATCCCTTTAGCTCAGAAAGCTAACGGAATGCTAGCAAGAGTCAACACTAATAACGGTTGAATATGGTTGACAGTCAGTAAATATAATGTCACAGCATGTTGAACAACAAGACTGTCTTGCTAACCAACTCTGTCACTGTCCCCAAATCAATATCAAGATTTTCACAAACAATTACTGTCACTGCAGCCTCGAGCTACGAGCCGAATGTGAGATGTGAGATGATCGCTTGTTTCCGACTTTACCCTACAGGATTGTTTCCCTGATTCTCCACAAAGCAACAGGTTTTCAGGACAGCAGACGAAAGCTCCAGATCACAGGCTCTCAGACTGACAGGCTAAAGACGGTTTATCACATTTTACAAACACCCAGCAGCCAATCAGAATCGAGTATTCACCCAGGCCATGGTTTGCAAATAATTAAACCATATGGGATTATGTGTGAAAAGTTCAGACAGTAAAGTGACACCGCTGAGCATGTGCAGTGGGCCACGTAATGAGGAAGAAATCCAGGAAGAAAGACTACACTTTTTGGAGTACAGCCGAGCCAAGCCCGAAGGAATAATGTGCAGCCTCCGCCCTGTGGGCTCACCACCCACAGGGGTCATTACAGGGGTCAGCTGCAAGGCAAGCAGGTAACAGGCCGAGGCAGAGTACTGGGCGTGCGGACTGGCTCTAGAGACATAGAACGTCACCTCTCTGGCGGGGAAGGAGCTGGAGCTGGTTCGGGAGGCTGAGTGGTACCAGCTAGATATAGTTGGGCTCGCTTCTACGCATAGTGTCGGCTCTGGAACCAAACTCCTGGAAGGGGTGTCGTCTGGCCGTCATAGTTCTACTGGGAGACTTCAACGCTCACGTGGGTAATGATGGAAATACCTGGAGAAGGGACGAGTGGCCTGATCTGAACCAGAGTGGTGTTTTGTTGTTGGACTTCTGTGCTGGGCATGGATTGGCCATGACAAACACCATGTTCTGTGGTTGTGTCATCGGATCTGCGGCAGTATGTCTTGGACACTCCGGTGACAAGAGGAGCAGAGCAGTCAACTAATCACCATCTGGTGGGGAGGCTGCTGGACAGACCTGGTAAACCCAAGCATGTAGCGAGGGTGTGCTAGGAGCATCTGGTGGAGGCCCCTGTCCGGGAGGTCTTCAACTCCCATCTCCTGAAGAATTTCTCATATATACCAGCAGAGGGTGGGGACATGGGGAAACGTCCTCTGTGGATGCTGTTCAAATATGAACAGCATGCAATAGTTTACCGAATAGCCTCTTGTTGACTCTTGTGGACTCAGTGGACAGAGAAGGGAGACAGAAGGACTGAGGGAAGCTGAAAAAGGCCAGGGGCAGGTGACGTGGAGGAGGTGAGAGGAAATAGTGTGAGTGGAGTCAAAGTTTATCATTACTCTTTTTGGCCACTTCATATTGACCAATAGAGGCTTAACAGCTTAACCTTTCGTTTAATATTTACTCAATCATCCAGGATTTCTGCTTCAAAATGCTTTCTGCTTCAAAATGCTTACAAAAAAACCTTAAAAAGGTGATTACAGTCCTGTACTATTGACATCGACTTTCAAAGTATGAACAGAAATTTGGGGATCTGGAACACTAAAACAAAATCAGACTGAATCAGACTAAATCAGTCTGAATTAAATATATACATATTTAATTCAGACTGATGTTTGGCTTTGCAGAGTCACTAATCTCTATCATGCATGAATGCTGCAAAAGACTTATCACACATTATCTTATCACAGCCTTAGAACACTGACAAACCCCCATCTCTTGTACTGAGACTTAAACAATGTTTTGTGTGCCCATCACGCCCCCACACAGCGTCCCTCTCTCTCTATTTTCAATCCAAACAGTAGCTCGCTCTCGTGCTCTCATTATCGCTCTCTTTCTGTGCTGTTAAGACTAACAGCACAAAAAGGCATGGTGACATGTTTTTAGTCTAAATAGCAGCTTTTATGTCAGCCCAATGACTGTAATCATACCAAAACACATAATTCCACACACACACGGGCACCAATATAATCTTATTCAGCATAATCCCCAGCGCCTCTGTTAACAGGCACTAAAAGCACAACAAGAGAAGATATGATACTTAAGTATTAAATACTTAAGATAATATCCTTTTACTGAACCTTAGCTTAGTGTTAGAATTCAGTAAGCACAACACTGACACATCACCACATCACAAGCTGATATGGCAAACAGGTTCGCCTTCTTAACATTGTGCAAGACAAATATCTAGTGGTGAGTCTGCAATTTGGAGCTGGACAACTCATATGCGTGAAGTTTTACAGCTGGAAACAGCACAATGACAAGAGAAAGACTGAACCAGAACAGTGAAGCTGTCAGAAGACCAAAGCGATGAAAGAAGTTTTAAAAGCTCCACAGAGCTGAGGGGAACATCAGTGATTACTGTCTGTGGGTCTGTCAACATAATTTAACAATAATAAGAATTCAAAGTTGATCCACTGTACTCACTGTATTATTTAATGAAGCACCAGACAATAAGTTTTATTAGTTTTTCTTTGGAGTTAATAAAGTTAACAGCAGAGGCGACAGCTAAATTGGTAAAGCTAAATATTCCTCTAATAATAATAATAATAATGTAACCGCTCACATTTTAACACACTTTTAAACAATGTATTTGAAAAGCAGAGGATAAAACGAAATTTTGCCTCTTGATAAACGACGAGTGACTTTGTTTAAGACGGCTTCCAAAGGCCTTTAGTACCAGAACCCCTAAGACGTAGCTGACCACCATGAATAAAACCTGAAAGCTAAAGTTGTGGAAGTAGCAGCATGACCTAGCTGTTGTTGGCCTGCGTGTTCACCTTATCTGTCATTCAAGTTTGTTCATATCAGCTGCTCATGCTGCTATTTATGCGAGTTGAGTGATAACTAGGAAGAACACAGCACTGCATCACTGACGTTACTGACTATCACTGAGTTCACTGTCACAGTTCATTTTCTTAATACAACAAAACTGAAAGTTATTCCTACAATGGTGTGGAATTAATTTACATTCTTAAAATGTTAAATAAAGCTAATGCAATATTCTTTATCCTGATACATATTTTAAAAAAGAAAGAAGAAATGACAAGCCAACCTGAAACATGAAGAGAAAGCTATCCATTCCATCCATGCCTCCACTTCTCCTCACTTCATCTATCTATCTACCAATCTAAAGACTAAATCCTGGTGTACAGAGACCACTAATGGTGAGCAGAGAGGGAGGGGTGAGAGACACAGCTAGTGTGATAGGAGGAAGAGAGACAGAGAGAGGGAGAGAGAGTGTGTGTGAGAGAAGGGGGGAGAGAGAGAGAGAGAGAGAGAGTGGGCGTGGTCCAGAGAGAGAGAGAGAGCCTGAGAGAGGACTAAAATAACTGTACTTCCTTGACAAGCTGAGTGCAAAACTGTGTGTTTACACACACACACACACACACACACACACTCGTGCACTGAGAGAAAGAGGAAACCGGAAAGGCCTTAAGAAAGATTGTGCGATTATGACATTATACAAAAACACTGTAAGCAACTCAAGATTAAATTCCATGAACTGAACTAGAGGTGTGAATTAAGAACAGATTAATAGGATCCCCAATACAAACAGTGATCATTAGACATTTCATTTCCAACCCATAAACATTGCATGTAGAAATGGAGTTAGGGATTCTCACACGTTACTAAAGAAGCTAAAAAAGCTAAAAGGGGTGAAAGCTATAACAACATTTACCCTCAAAGATGGAAAGAAACACCACAGCACCACTTCAGCGTCTGAAGAACTGTTTTGTTGTCTAGTTAGCTGACTGCATCACTTCATTTTCACCCGAGCTAACAAAAGGCAAGACGAACCACGATCTCTTGCTCCTCACCCATAAACACTGAGAATTGTCTAGTGGAGTGTCTAGCCAAGCTGGAGGCGCTGCTGTCATCGTTGTTGCTGTTGGCATGACAACTGTGGCCCCTGTTGCCGTGGGAATCATGTCCCCTGTCCACATGATGACTAGTGACCCATTGGCAAGGTCACACAAAGACACATTCACACACAAACACATGCATAAATATAATCCAGATCCTGCTCTGATTCACCAGGACAGCAGAAAATAGCGCCGCAGGAAAAAACCCAAATGTTTCCCCAAATGTGTGAACTAAACCTTTAACAACACATAAGGATAAGGCCTCATCATATGGCTGCATTATTGGATGTCTGCAGATCTAAGGTTGTGCGATGGTCTATAGTTGAACATCTGTTGTACTAGAAATGTGCGTCAGAGAGGGTCTACAGCAGTGTGTCTGAGAGTGTGAAGGTGTGTGTGTGTGTGTGTGTGTGTGTGTGTGTGTGTGTGTGTGTGTGTGTGTGTGTGTGTGTGTGTGTGTGGATAAGGCTTGAGAGCTGTTACTGCAGCTGTGAGCTGTCTTAGTGGGACGTCCAAGTACTACACATCTGTTCACATCCTGTCTAATCAGAACAGGAGGCTGACTCTCAGCCTATGGCTCCACCTGCTGGTTAATCTCAGGTACTGCACCCGTGCAGAGAAGACTGCAGTCATACATCCATGTCTTTTCAATTATTTCAAATTCTGGTTCTTGTTTTAACTCTCTTTCAGTCGTTCTTTCTTACCTCCTGGTGAAGAGCTTGAGTCCAGTGAAAGACTTAGAGCAGCCGGACAGCATCTCCCTCTCCTCCACTTCCACGCAGACTGGTGGGGGCGTGGAGAGGACTGGGGGCACAGTGGAAGAGGAGGAGGGCAGGGACGAATTAGAAGAAGAGGATGCAGAGCTGAATTCTTCATCGCCTCCCGTCACGTTTAGTAACCCCTCTCCTTCCGTTCCCGTCTCCCTGCTTTGCTCTTCGGGGCCACCACCACAGGCCTCTGGTCTGCCCTCATGCCCCAGATCAGCGTCTGCTCCCAGCTCAGGATCCATGATGTGAATTTGTGCCTGAGGTCTCATGACTTCTCACATCTTGGCAGCATAAGATACAACTCCTGGAATTTTGTTCTTGTAAAAATTGGAGTATACTTATAAGGAGAAGTCCTTATATGACTTAAGTCCTGAATTCCTTCCTTTAAGTATTCCAAATATTCCCTAAGGAATTCTTGGGGAGAAATTAAAGCCCTACTGACTGCAGGCTTTCTATGAAGCCACCAAGCTGCTAATGGAATGCTCCTTAAAGTGTGGGCATGGGATCTCACCTACTCTGCACAAGACCAGCTGCCTCACTGTCAAGTCATGAAGCTCTCACGGTTGAAAATATGACCTGTAAGAGACACAGACTCCCACATTTAAACCACTCCTCTGAAGCTGTGGTGTAAACGCGACGGAACAGGACATCTTACTAAATACACACACTTAAATAATATGTAGTGCTTTCCTCACACACTGCACTCAAACAACTACGTGCACTATGCTTAATGTATTAGAATAAATGTGCAGCTTTTACTGCAATCTGCTCCAGGTACACCTGCAGAACAGCACTGCAGGGAGATTAAAGCAATGAAGTGTAAAGCCAATACTACACTCAAACAGCCATTCTTAAAAGTGTCACACTCAGTATCATTACAACACCTACACTGCTATTGGACTTCAAACATGGCTACCCTGCAGAGGCTACAAAGTCAATAATCCACATGCCAAAGGTCTTTTACAAGACACACAAGGTGTGTGTGTGTGTGTGTGCGTGAGTGTGTGTGTGTGTTGAGAGATTAGTGTTGAGTACTGAGGGAGATAATCCTTCCCAGCATTCCTCTCCACGTCTCCCACTCAGTAGTGGTGCTGTCAGTATCAGTGCTGTAGTAGTCCAGTTCCTATCACTGCCACAGTGCTTCTGCTTCTCTTTAGTCCTCTTCAGCTTTTTCCTCCTCCCTCTCCTCTTCTTCTTCTTCTTCTTGTCCCTTCTTCACCCCAAGTTTAGATGGTTTCCTCTTCCTCCTCCTGCTGCTCCTCCTCCTCCCTCTCTTCTTCTTTCTTGCTGACTTTAATTACACTCAATGTGAGGCGCACACTGACACACACACAC
Source organism: Pempheris klunzingeri (assembly GCF_042242105.1). NCBI lineage: Eukaryota > Metazoa > Chordata > Actinopteri > Acropomatiformes > Pempheridae > Pempheris > Pempheris klunzingeri. The sequence continues at coordinate 13,881,283 of NC_092035.1, read as the reverse complement.
ACACACACAAACACACACACAACTGAGTCACATGCTGCTACACACACTACACTGATCCTCTACTACTCACCCGGCTAAAACCAGGAAGTAGATAATGACAGCAATCAGGGCCTCACTGTTAGCTGCCCTGTCACATGCCTGACTGAAACTCTTACTGACTAACCGCTCCTCGCTTCTGACTGACTGCTAGTTTGGTTGCAGTAGTTAGATTACGTTCTGAATGTGGCCAATATGTGACACCAGTCTGAACAAGTCACGCTGACCCAAGTGTGTGAAGGCAGAGACCACGAGCTGTTACTGCAGACACAAATGAAATCAGTCAGAATACAGCAGTGGGGGTTTTATCACATAAATGACCACATCTAACTACGAACACATACACATTAACCAGCCACAGCCTTTTTTCTTCTTCTCTTTCACTTCTGCAAAGTAGTTTTATGACTTGTGAATTGTTGCTGCATTAACCCTTTATATGGCACTCATTGAAATACTTAGAAATTCAAAACTTCAACCCTTTATGGTGAAAATCAGGGTCAGTGAAGTCACCATATATGGTTTCTTGCCGGTGTGTCATGTAGCCTGATTGTCGCTGATTGGCTTGGAGAAATCTGGTAGTTCTACTGCCTCATGGTGAGGCAAGGGGGGGGGGGCATTTTGAACTCCCACTTAAGTTACCAGATGTGGTCCCTCACCTGTTAAAGGGTTAAAGTTTCTCAATACCTGTGACATTTTAGAACATCATTTAAAATGTTTGATGTTCGTGAAAAAGAAAGTATTGATGGGCCAAAAAGTCGAGTTTCAAAAAGTTTATGTTCGGCCATGAGGGGACCAGCCACAGTGTCCTGGAGATGCAGGAGCTGGTGATGGAGGTGTAGAAGTGCTCCATCATTGTCTTCAGTACGGACAGAGAACTGACATGCTGTCATTTTCTTGTTCAGCAGCTATTTTCAGAAGGAATGGCTCAGCAGAGAGACGGTTGGAGACCAGCTGGTGAACATTTGGTGATCTTATGAGCGCATCATTATGAGGAGGTACAGCATCTCCTGCCATTTCTCTGATGATGATTCACAGCTGTAACTCCCACTGACATCTGGGGATTCCCAAGAGTCCCACCTACACATGTAAGGCTGGATGGTAGATCATTTCCTTCAGCTGAACTGTAATTAAGTAGAAGTAATTATCTTTGTCCCTCTATGTCATATCGCCAGTAAACTGCAAAAAACCTCGGTAACATCTTTGGTCTGAGCTCTGTCATGACAAAAAGATCAATTCTGTTGTTAAAAAATCATTTCCAAAGAAAAGGATAAGGATAATGACTGATGCTAAAAAGCATGAGGACATCATCCCACGAGCTCTCTCTTCATTTTAAAATTCAATTTAGGACCCTTGCTGATTGCTTTCAATGCCTGATCTTAAATCACAGACCTGATTCCCTGGCAGCTAGCTCACAGGTCTCTTAGATCTAACAGCAAATCTCTATTGAATGTCCCACAGTCACGACAAAAACTAAAAAGTGACAGAGCCTTTGTAGGTGCTGCTCCACCATTGTGGAACCTGTTGCCATTGGATACTAGATGTGCTCCCTCCATCATATTTCATTCACTGGCCCTTTTGGCTCATAGATACTCAAATACTTCTTAGTAGAACAACACAGAATATCAACTCACAACCGGGCCACAAGTCAGATATATCAGATGTAGTAGATATAAGTGTGGCCCAAATCCAAATGATCATTAACAGCACGACTCAGTTGGAGCACATCCAGATTCTATTTAATGAATTTAAAGGGGGGGAATCACACGGGATCATCAACAACCCTCCTCACTGACTGTTTTACTGTCACACACACACACACACACACACACCCTCAACACTAACATCTGGCCTTCTCCCTCTCTGTGTGTACTGCTGTAAATGACCACACGATGGCGCTGTCTAATAGTCATTTCCTTCAAAATTCAGCATCCATTGACACAGTTCCCTTTATGGAATTAATTCAATTCAATTCAATTCAATTTTATTTGTATAGCCCAATATCACAACAGAGTGTCTCATAGTGGAATTATTGTTCCTGTTAAGAAGTGTATTCCACACAGTCACCTCTCATTCAGTGCATCAGATGCTTTTCAACACAGCTAATATAAAAGTCAGGCAGTTTAAGGCCCAAAAGTCTGACCTCACCTCTTAAAGTTGTGGAAAAGTGGGAGCCAGACTTAAGATAAAGATAAAGATGAAGATAAAGTGGCTACACCAAGAAACAGCTAGAACGTGTGTGTGGTCACAGACACTCACTGAAGTACAACTGGAAGAAATGAAATCTTTTTATACTCATGGATAATGAGTATAAAAAGATGATAATACTCATGGATAATCTCCTACTTCAAAATAGCTTTTTTCTTTTTTTTAGCATTGTGTGTGTGTGTACAGCACAAATACAGCTGCTTCAGACAGGTTCTTGATTGAACCCTCTAATAATATGGATTAAATGATCACAATTCATCTGTTAAGAGTTTTTCTTTGCTGCTTGAATATTGTTAGGTGATTTCTATCAGCTGATTGGTAAATGCTCTGTATTTGTACAAGTGCCTTTCTAGACCACTCAAAGCACTTTTACATTTGATTTTATTTATAGAAACACATCTGTACAAATCAACAGGCTTGTGTCTGCTTGTACCTATGTGTTACTGTGCCTCAAAGAAACAGTTGAGTCTATTATATTCTGGGTCACCTCAGGGGTGACACATCAAGGGGAAATGTCAATTTTAAGAATTAGCCATCACAGTCCTTTATTCAACCTGAAATAGTAGAGCATAATCTCACACTGTCTCACACTGTCTCACACGGTCTCACACTGTCTCACACTGTCTCACACTGTCTCACACTGTCTCACACTGGCTTGGCACATTTGCTGGAGAAAAGTTTATTACGTTTAGTTCATGTTTTATGCATTTCCTGTTTGTGGCGTTCAGCTTTTCCTGACTTCCTGCCCTTGTGTGCTCCCCGCTCCTTTTCACCATCTGTTGGCGTCAAGCATTTGAGTCTGTCTTCTTGCGTGAGCTTCTCATCATAACACTGCGTACATCGACTAGAAGATCCAAGAAGAAGACTGGAAACTAATGAGTTCCTAGACAGTCGCAGCAGTTCTTACCTCAGCCCAAAATGACCAAAGCTGTTGTGGTGTTTGCTACATTTTTAAAAAATGAGATTAGTCTGTGCACACAGCCAGGATGTTGAACTTTATTCAGGGAACCTGTCCTGGATTTGACCTTTCAGGTAGTATAATCCTTCTGTGTCCTCCATAAATCACATGATTAATGTATTTAACCCTTTCATGCATGAGTTATGATAACCTCAGTCAGTGTTTTTATTCATCCTCAGGCTGAAAAACTCTTTTTTTCAACCCATATTTTATAAAGATATATTTACATGTCCAGTAGTTGAAATCTAGCTAGTGATGCATGATGTACAATTCAGTGGACATGTGATAAATCATAATTTCCTCCCAATATAAAATCAATACTTGGAAAATTTAGCAATTGCATGACTCCTTAGATGTTACTTCATGTCCCCACATTTTTCTTACCTGCAAGGGTTTCTTTTTATAGAAGGTTTGAACAGAAAGAAATGACCATCTTGGTTTCACTCTTTTTTTTTCACTTGCAGTGGCTTCCCACTGGGTAGCAGTGGATGAGATGATGCAGTAGCATCCACTGTAGTGGCTGATGTGCAACTATGCCATCAAAACTCATGTGTATTCAAGAAAACAGCTTCTGAAGAGCTGCACACTGTAGAGACCTCTATGCATGAAAGGGTTAATATCAGAAATTTGAGTTGGTGCAGTGTGTTGGGGTGAGATATAGCCTGGGACAGCACAGAATTGAATTTGGAACATGCAGTAAAGGGCAGTGATTGCTCACACTTACTGGCATTTTTTTGATATTTTACAAGGATTGGGTGAAATTGTTGGATCTCACCAAACATGTGGGGGATATCTCAATTCTTTCTCAGACAGAATCACAAATTCCTTTCTGGAATTCAGTAGAAACAACATCTTTATTGATGCCAGCATTACTTAACTGTACCCTGCCCTGATTGTTATATAAAAATGTTTGGTTTAGCAATAAATCATCTATATATGGTGTGTAGGAGAGGGAAGAAAAGCAGCATAGGATGAAACGAAAGCTCTTGTTTTTATGGTGCGATGTGATTATGAATCCAGTTCCTCTTACAGACAGATGCATATATGCACACGCACACACACACACACACACACACACACACACACACACACACACACCTGCTCCTCTCTGTTATCACTGTTCCCTCTTATCCATCGCCCACTCAGTATTTCCATGACAAATAAAATGCCACTCAAAAGCACGACATACAATTCAAAGAGATCCTTTTAACTTGCCAACACCCACTGCTGACCTATTTTTTCTGCCTTTCTCTAAGGAAGGACTCTGATTATAAATTATAACATTAATCCTACACCTGACCCCAAAGCAAACCATTTTCCTGATGACAAACAGAAAAAGGTCCGCTGCAGTAATCTCTCCTCTCTATTTTTTGAAGGGAAATCTATGTCTGAAAGTACAGTGGGAATGTATGACATGAATTACAAGGTCCAGTTCTCCACTTATAGCAATGGGGATTCAAATTATGGTAATAATGTATAAAACACTTAAGCTTTTCTTTACGTATTAAACTCAGAGTTGTACTCAATAGTAAGTGGCATCAAGTGAATTTGCAGACGTAGTTGTTGTGATTGTGATAGAAGGAATATTATTTGTTAGAGTAGCAGTGTTAAAAAAAGAGTAGTAATGAATTTACAGTACCTGCAAGGTCTGGCACCCACACCAGATGTTTTAAAAAGCAAATGTTTGAAGGTTGCCCTCAGTCTCCCACATTAAATTAGAGGCATTACGCTGCCATACATTCATTGCATTAAAAGGTTTTCTATGGCAGCTCCCTACTGCCCTCAGTGAGTGCATGAATGAAAGGCAAATTGTTAATTTGGATAAATGTGCAATATAAATGCAGCAATCTTAAAGGGCTATTACGGTATTTTTAAATCTTGGCCTCATTCTTATATATTTTGACTTTTAAAAAAAACAAAAAAAATTTGGAATGACAGCATCATGGAAAGGATCCCTACAGAGAGAGACCTGGAAGATCCTTTTGGTTTAACCACAAACAGCCGTTAGATCGCTCTCTGTAAAGCCACCACACTCAACTGACAAAAGCATTAACGGTAACTCACAGAACACTGCTGAATCAATCAGTTAGTGTTATTGTGTATTACACAAATGTTGTGTTGGATCTGAACTAACTCTCTGAAACACCAAAGTCACCGATGAAGCAGCCTGTTGAGGTGATTAACTATCTTCCAAACAATCTTTGCTTAGAACTGCATGGTCAGTGCTTTACTATGACATGTGAGTTTGACTGAAGAATCCAGCAGTGTGGATGCTCATGGTGATGTGCATGTAGAAGACAAGGAGAGAGGTTGATGAGTCACCAGCACTGATCTGCACCATCTGTCTGCTGACTGTGTCAGCTCCATCTGTGGAGCGCCTCATGGACCCATGTTAGAGCCAACTACACCAGTGAGTCAGGATACATTTGTACGACATAGTTACACAGCAGATATGATGTTATTTCTAACACAATGACCATTTAATGTTCAAAATCAGTCCTGGAAATTAGTTCTGTTTGAGCCTTGTCCATTCTGTTATGAGTCCATCTCCTCTCCACTGTGGGCGGACAGCAGTGATCAGTGACATTGATTAACCTACTTACTGTGTGTGACCCTGCAAATGGACATCTAATGCTAACTGATAGGCTTCTTTCAGCTAACTGGAGCAGCTGTCCTGTGCCAGGGACGGAGAAGAACAGTGCGGTAACGCTATGTGACCATTAGCTGCTGTCTGAGTGTGAATGTGAGCACATCTGACTGTGTGGCTTTACTGTCAGAACCCTGAATAATGCACAACACCACGGCTAAATGGCGACTAACCAACAACAGCATTTTCTACTGTTAAAGTCAAGTAATGCAGACTTTTCAAATAAAAGTGCAGCCTGTACCACCACTGGATGGAAGCCATGGGCGTCCTGGATAATACAAATAAAAAGTACAATGCTCTAAAGCGTGGTTCATCTTTAAATAGGCAACATAAAAATGTAATTTGTTAAAAAATGATAAGCATCTGTGTGCATGAGACATTTGACAATGATGACTAAAAGGGAGGATCCATGCAAGAAAGGAATGGTAACGTGAATCTGGCCTCCACCACAAAGACTCCAGCTTCAAAGAGCGGCAATCCGACTACCATGACTACCAGGCACAACTGCCTCCAGGTTTCCCAACTTGTTTCCCGTCTAACAAGAAAAACTGTAGAGCGGATGGACTGGAAGTAACTGATGAATAAGCATTTGTGTTTCTATGCTGCTTACCACTTCTTTTACAGTGTTGCGGTGCAGAGAGGATGCTGATTGAGATAATAAATCAATTAGAGTGGTCTTAGAAGGCGTAACGAGACACTCTCTCTCTTTCTCTTTCTCTTTCTATGCATATCTAATCTAGTGCTGCCTCTTATTTCCACTCATCTGCATGGAGGACGAGATTGTTCTTTAACAAATATAGATCTTTCATAGGGTTAATAATTGACACCACTGATTAAAAGGGGAACACAATGTGTGCACATCGAGTTCTACCTTACGTTTAGTTCATGTTTCTGCAAGTTTGTTACGTTTAGTCCATGTGTTTTCTGTTATCTTCTGTTTTATTGTGGCGTTCAGCTTTTCCCTTTCGTTTCAGGCCCCTTGCTCATTCTCAACCTTACCCCTTAACTCTATATTAGAAGCATCTTGAATTCTGGTTATTGATTGATTGGCTTTCACCCAGCAGACCGCTGTTGGTGTCCTGTGTGAAGCCCGAGGTCAAAGACAGCTTCCATATCACATGGCACGCCTCATTTCTGCAACGACTGAACTTATTTTCACCTAAACCAACCCAAATCGTCTCTTCCTGAATCTGACCAAGTAGTTTTGGTGCCTAAACCCAACTTGACCTGACTTTTGAATTCAGTATGAGTGCATGTTGTTTCATTCACAGATAAGAGTAAACTACACAAAGAATAGAAGGAGTCATGCAGGCTACTCTCTCTGAGTTCTTGTGTTTGCCTCCATCTGGTGTACTTTTGTGCTGCGCATTATGCAACTTTTTGGCTTGAGGCGCATCGTTGTTCACCTCCTACACCCTCAGCTGGTCAGCACTTGCCAATCACAATCATCGGTATGATTGCAAAACGTCTCGCTTGAGGCCGAGGCACAACCACGGCAACGCAGCATCAGATGGCGAACACAGATACCAACTCAGGCTGGCTGATAGCTTGTGTACAAAGAAGACATTTCAGGCAAATAACGGTGCTGGAGAGGAGCTGGGCAAAATTAAAAGAGTTCATCTTCTGGGAGCATGAATGCCCCGAATGATTTTTGATGATTGGATTTTATTTCTTTTGTACAGATGAATATTTAGACCTGAAGGCAGCACGAAACACGAGTAAGTTGACCTCAGCCTTGTGTCACTACTGCGGCACGCCAGGCATCACCAATCCTCTTTACTCATGTTTGTCCTGTTTGATTTTGTTGCCATTAAACATCCTTCAAACACTGGATATATCTAATTATACAGAATAAACACAATTTTATTCCCGTTAGTATTATCATTGCCAGGAAAGCAGCGTTTAATGCCCGACTCTTATCAGCATCTGTCAGCTGCAATAACACAACATGTATGAAGTCTTTCCTTTCAGCTAATTAACGGTCTTTACAGCCATCTGAAGGCAGCGCGTCTGTTCCATCTGCAGGCTCTATTGTCAGTGATAACCATTCTCAGAGTGAGATTACAAATACCAGATGCGGCGGTAACCTTGATTACATTTTGTACAAACACCACCTGTACCCTTGTCACGTAAGGCTCATCGGTCAGATTTTGGTATTCTACTACCGCCTTCCAGTTTATGCAGTAACATTACCACGACTAAATGATATTGTTATTTTTCAAGGATTCAAGGATTCAAGGAACTTTATTTGTCATACCAACACACGTTTACACATGGGGAGGTACAAAATGATGTTCTCAGGTCCCGTTTTAAGCCAAGATAAATATCAATATAACAAATAAAATATAGAAAATAGAGGTCCTATGTAGTGTGTCAGATCAGACAAATGGCTGTTACTTGGCCATGAGACATGCGAGACTAGCTCGCCCTCCTTCCCAACCTGTGTGAAAGACCAGAAATTGGAGAGACAGAGGGGTACGACATGCGACAAAGGTCACCAGCTTGAATCAAACTGGTGACAGTACAGTTTGATAGCTATGCAGCCACGTGGTATGCACTGTAGCCAACTTCCGCAACCATTCAGTCACACACCACCATCATCTCCTCCCTGATCTAACTCCCAGGAGTAACATTGTGGCTTTGTCTAGCCCAGGCAGCAGACAATGCCGCCTCATCATCTCCCCAAAAAGCACCAGTGGCAGCCTCATCTTCATCAGTAGCCACTTCCACAGTTTTTCTTCTGTGGCTTCTCTCTACCTTGGCGAAGAACAACGAGATGGTGTGACGACCAACTCATCCCTGTTGAACAATATTGTTGAACAGATGTTTATACTGTACTTCTATTTTTATATTTATTGTGGCTTAAACCTGAGAGCGAAACTTCGTACCACCTCACGTGTAAATCTGTGCTGGTTCCTTGAATCCTAATGTCCCTCTTAATTCATAAGAAAGCAGGTTAACGTGTCAATGATACTGATTGTAAAATCAAAAAGTAACAATACACATTAGGAATAATAATAATAATATCAGGCCTGGAATTAACTCATTTTTAGGGCAGGGCCACTTTGCCTTTCATGAATTCAAACTTGGCACCGGGGCCAAAACCAATAGTGCATAACAAGAAGTGATATTACACTCAACAACCAGGAGTCAGTGTATTTAAAAACACTGAACAATATGAATAGAAATACATATATAGATACATACACAAACGTTCAGCTGAAAAGGGAAGACATTATTTGGAATTATAATATGTAAAAAACAAGCAAATATTAATCCAAGAAATATTACAAGCAATCACATCATTAGAATTCAATATGTCTTAATGAGGGGCTACAGAAAATAATTCTCTAACATATGGCAGCCTGTCCAGATGAAGCTGTGATTGTTTAGATACTATTCAGCAGCGTGATAACAGAGCCACTGCAGAACAGGCTTCTATTCGACTGGTGACAGTCTGTCATGATGGTCTTTTATTGATCGTGAACACCCTTCGCCTCTGACCATGCCGATGGGCAAAATCTCTTTCTATACCATTAAAAAAAAAGATTCTCATCTCCTCAGATCGCCATGCATCACACCTTCTCCCTGCTAACATGAAGGGTAGAGCTGGTTGTCCTCCTTCAGTTGATGCTTGTATATGTTCTGTGTGCTATATTTCAATACCACATTAATGCATGGCTGCATTTTCACGTGCTGCCCCCCATGAGATGTATTTCAGAAATATATTGTAAAGCCTATTTTTCTTACACTGTGCAACAAATTTTGCAACAATTTTTTTAAATGTATTTTTTTTATCCGATTAACCGACAGGCCAAAATTCAGTTAACAATTAAATAGTTAATCCTAATTATTACCATGACAGCGAAGGTGATATGTCATTTTGGGAGTGTGGATAATAGCAGATGATAAGCACCTTCTGGCCTAATGGTGCAGTGCAGTGCAGCAGGCCTCATCTGAAGCATTCTGGTGGTATTGATGGCGTTTACAACTGCTAATGATCCATTCAGTTAGCTGATAATGGGTGTCCTACTGGTCAAACTCACCAAACAAATCACACAAGTACATACATACAACTCTGACATGCTGAGGCTTCGCAGACACTGCATTTGTGGAAGGCCGTACTGGATACACACATTTCACTCAGTACCACAACAAAACTCACCCTCCCTTTCCTCTTTCATCACGGACATTTCTTAGAACTTGTGGCTGCAGTGAGCAATATGATGCATCAGAGCAGAATCACGACTTCTCTATTCTCTCTATTTCCCAAGCTTCACGCAGCAAACTAGCTTTTTACACAGTACTCCTCTAAAGCTGACGGAACGTCCAGCTGCTCTGTGCATCGGGTGATTTTAAGAAGATGGGGTACACAGACGCAGGCGCACACAAACACACACGGGGCTGCAGTACCACAGATGATCCTTACACAACTCCTCTGGTGATTCAGGACAAATGCCCGCCGTGCCAGCCTGCCCCACCCCCACCACTCACACACAAGCATGCACATAAAATCCCATCTGGATTACTGATTATACTAAATTATGTTGAGATTATGTCTCATGCTGGTGGCGACAGAAGAAGCCGGCGGATGGCTTCACTGTGTCTTACTATGTGACCTCCAACACAGTGTCAGAAAACATCCGCTGACATTTGATAGACAGACGACACAAATTAAACATCCTAAATAGGGCAGGGAAAAATCCCCCCTCCCCCCATCATGTATGATGACATTCAGCGCTTTGTATGCATCCATTTGTCATGATTCAGTTCACTAGCAGTTCACAAATACACTTCCCATGTATTATAAGTCTTCTATTGTAGACTCACATTAGAAAAGTGCCTCTATCAAATGTTTGTTTTCTATAGTGAAATTGTTTCGCTTCTTCCTCTGAGGAGCAAAAGTGGGCTCACATGTCTGTTCTAAAATCATGTCCTGTACTTTCTGTTTCTTCCTCTCTCACTTTAGTTTAGAAGTGTGAAGGCTTCCTTCCAGCTTTTGCATACAGGCTGAGTTATTTCAGCGAATAGTCCCACAGTAGACTTCCGCCACCAGTTTTGTTAACCAGTGCAGTGTGGAGGTGTTACTTTTGAAGATGACGTACTGTTGTAGTCAGTAAGCATGTTGAAGCAGAACCATTACCTCGGGGGAATACACAGGCACGCATCCCCTGACCACAGTGTTGCTATGATATATTTCATCCTCTTGATCACTTATTGGACACACATTTTACCAACAAGTACCCAATCTTGAGAAATTCAGTATAATACTACAACCACCTGCCTGAGGCTCTAACTAATCAACAACTAAACCATAACCATGGCAACTGCACAACTCCATCTGCTGATGGAGGCTCCTGAAACAACAAATAAGTAAGACCTTGTGATGGGATTTTTACTTCATATATTGGTTACTAGATTAAAAATACAGATGAAACGGTCAGGTAGTCCACTGCTGAATGTTCAGATGAAATGTCCCTGCAGCATGTCATGGATCTGTCACTGTGGACAATTACATTCCAGTATTCTACCAGCTATGACTTTAATACCAGCTGGAGGTTTTCACTCGCCTCCAGTGGCACTGGCTCAAAAGGCACGAGGTTAATTCAGGGCAAGGCATCAAAAAATACTTACTAACAGACACAAACCTGACTAGACTCAGAACACTCACTAACGCTGACTAAAGATAGTGGAACTCTCCACACAAGGGTAGAGGACGATCTGGCACAGGACAGGAAAACACAGGCAATATACACACCAGAGAAGAGAGCACAGGTGGAAACAATCAGGGCGGGGCAGACAACACAGCAGCAGGACACACACAAGGGCAGGAAGTGAAGGGACCTGAAACGAGAAACGTTGAATGCCACAATAAAACAGAAAATAACAGAAAACACATGAGCTAGACATAGCAAACTTGACGAGACGATGTAGAAGTGTACCCATTAATGCCGGACGTTCAGAGGCAACAGAGGTCAATAAATCCGTGGTGTCCAGCTTGGTGTTAAGTTACGCTATAAATAATTTAGTGTGTGTGTTCGTCACCATCTGGGTTTGTATATTTGTGACAACAAGAAATAATAGAAAAGATCAAGATATAGCAGGGCAAACGTCATTCAGCAGGTTGCCTGGAGCAGTGAGAAGGCAGCTGCTAAGGGAGAGGCCTGTTTACGGAGGTGGAGGGACTACAATCAGATTAGAGACTGTCACACATCAACAGTTTCTACGGCAACAGACAGGCCAATATTTCAGCCATGGAGAAAGCAACTGCAACAGTGTTCATATTGACAATACAATGGACTGTAACGTTCAAGTATCCTGAAAGAATGAAGCAGGAACAATCTGTAAAATGTATTTAATCTTCTATCCTGCCAGACAAACTGACTTCATATCTCAGACTTGGCTAGGACCCACTACAACGCCAGGAGAAGATCCCGCTTCAGTTGCTCGCTCACTTTGGAAATGTGTATATTACTACTGACAGTAGTCATATAATATTGTAATATGATCGAACTATTAAATAAAACCACAACAAAAGGAAGCATCAACATGTCGCCGTGTAAATGGTACACCACCTGGTATAGCACCTTTCTAGTTGTTCTGACCACTCAAAGCGCTTTACACCACATCCTCATTCACCCATTCACGCATCATTCATTCAGGAGGAATGTAACAACTAGCAGAGCTAACAGCAATGGGACTAACTAACAGGGCTAACGGCTAACAGCTAACGGAGCTAACAGCTAACAGGGCACAGAGCTAACAGCAAATGGAACTAACTAACAGGGCTAAATGCTAACAGCTAACGAGCTAACAGCTAACAGGGCTAACGGCTCACGGAGCTAACAGCAAATGGAGCTAACAACTAACAGGGCTAACAGCTAACAGGGCTAACGGCTAACAGCTGACGGAGCTAACAGCTAACGGGGCTAACAGCTAACAGGGCTAACGGCTCACAGAGCTAACAGCAAATGGAACTAACAACTAACAGGGCTAACAGCTAACAAGGCTAATGGCTAACAGCTAAAACACACAACAGGATTGAGAGTTTCTGTCCAGAGGAACATGAAGCATTAAACAGTAAACTGTACTTTAATGTAACAACACAAGTTTACAGTAAAATGTACATAATTACTGTTTAGAGGTAAAAGTACTTTTGTGCTGGAGTTACAAAAACTTTATCATCACAACTACTGTACATCAGTGTTTTCACAGTTTATCAAAATTCAGTACACTTCCAAGTAGGCCTACACTTCTGAGGTATTTGTACTTTCATAACAAGAAGTGCAAAAACCTTAACATGAACTAAATATAAAAATATAAGAAACAGTTCATTTAGATATAATTATTTTAAGGTGACCACTCTAATCTTTTACTGTGGCTTTTCCACTTAGTTCTGTTTTTTTGTTTTTTATTTACTGATAACTTTTCAGTTTTGTTTTAAACCTATTTTTTGGAGAAAAACTAAATATTCCTGGATAGAAGTGGGGAAAAAAGTCTGGAACCTTGTAATAACCATAATTATAACCATATAACATTAAGCATGAGTTTAAGACTACATTTTGTAAAAATTTATGAGGGACATACTCAATTCCCTTTCAATTAATCAGGTGTAGGTCCCAGGGAATCACTCCACTGAAAGCCATTCAGCATCACTACTGAATACCATTCACAAACTTGTCTCATAGCACTCCTCAACAGTGTCACACATTTTGAGCTGAATGAGCGCTCAGCATCTTTAACAGGAAGCTACTAGAGGATTCCCCTGGGATTTCAGCTGCATGTCATATCATGGCTGCCATCAGTGAATGTTTCAGTCACCATTCAGGGGGCAAAATGGAGTCCTGGTGCCGTCACTTGAAATAAAACATTGGTCTGGTGATAACACAAGTGGACGCTCCCATGTGCATTCAGACTTTGGGCAAAGGTCACACACCAGGAGCTGTGCAGGTTCACAACTAGAACTCATTTGTGTGCACACAAGGCAGAAGTATGAAAAGACGTCATCGGATTTATGAAGCCACATTGTTCCTGTAATTCTCTTTCAAATATATCAGTCATCATGAAACTGGGCTCGTGCACAAGCCTCATGTCCACTTCTGTTAGCCATAAATGGATGGAGACGCCTTCAAATCAGCTACTTACATTCAATATTTCAAAAATAAAGAATCATTTAGTTTACAGCACTGTCAAACAGATGTGTGTGTATCCACATCTGTCCCACAGCTGGTCCAGGAGTCAATGAATGGACAGACACAGATCAAGGTGATCACTGAACCCCAACAGCAGAGTCCTCCCAACCGCCTGTTATCATGTGGCTGAATATATACCGACACTGATGATGACCTCTGAGCTCACATCATTTGCAACATCTGTCATATTTTGTTTATGTTCATGTGCATCCAAAATGACCTGGTTCTTGTTTACTGTAGAGATGTTTTAACACCTGATGATCCACCTGAGCTCTAAGGGAAACTTAGAGTTTTTAAACCTGGGCCCTGTTTTTACGTATTTTCAAAATGATCGGTGGGTACAAAAAGTTTTGGCATTGGTCCAGTTGATCACCTCAGCTGGCAGCTGCTTTAAAATGCGTGACTTGGGTGTTTTCACAGGTTAGTTCAGATCCAACACAAGATTTGTGTAACTAACAAACTATTAGATCAAGACAATGGCAGACAAAATCCCTGTGTTCTCCGCAGTAAAATTGCTGTTTTTGTCAAGGGAGTCTGGTGGTTTTGAAGCGATCGATCCAGGTCTGTCTCGCAAGGGATCCTTTCCATAATGTTATCAGGCATGTAGAATAACAATCTGAGAAAAATAAGCACTTTCAGTGGACCTGCTGTGATTGGGCGCAGTTGCCCCGAAAGAATATTACAGCCTGATTCACAGTTGCCCGGTTGAGGAGACCTTCTGGACTGATTCCAAACCTTTTTGTGCCTGGGTCCTACTAGTCATCTCAAATCCAAAATATGTAAAGATGGGACTTTAACCTTTTCTGTGTGGGTGAATACATAGAGACGTGTGACATCTGAGTCAGGAACATCCAGTTTAACATCAAGGTAAGGCACATTAGCAGGAAGTGTGTTCCCTACCTGTAGGACACCTGCTTCCTGAAGGTCAGCTGCACAAACTCTGCCTCCATCTGGGAGGCTGAGTGGCCGCCCCCCTGCTCTGCCCCCTCCACCTCCTTCTCACCTGCTGCCTAGAAACACACAGATGGACACTGACAGACTTCCAAAGCAGGCTGACTCTGAATCCACTCGCACAGGGAACTTCTTAAGCCGAGCAGATGAGGACGGTGGATTTTAGTTTTCCTACTATAATGATGGACTGGCTCCCCCCTCCCCCCCCCTTGCCCGCCCCCACCTACCCGACAGGTGCGCGGGATCTTGCTCCCCTCCGCGGCGAACACGTCCTCCTCCTCGGCCACATCCTCCAGCCCAGGCCGCTCCACAGCCGGAGCAGCGGAGTCTCCCATCATCCCTGCGGTCTGTCCCCGTAGTTTGGCGGGAAAGAATGGCCCCTGTCAGTAGACTGAGCTGCTTCCGGCTGTGTTCCTGTATTTTTAGAAGTTACTATTTTGGTGCGTATTTAAATGAAGCTCGTGTGTGCCCCCATCCTCCGTGGACCCAGCGCTCTCCCGTTAATAATCCGGAACAACAGCGCAGAGTTGCCGGTCAGTGAGGACAGCAGCCCGCCGTGACAGCCCCACGGAGAGTCCTCGCGCTCCCCACGCAGCCACGGTAATGGTACAAGTCCAAGAAGTCTGCGGCAGGTGGGAGGTGTTCTCTTCTGTCGTCTTCCTGAGTGTTGCAGGAAACCAGCTCTGAGCTCTCCCTCCCTCCTCCTCCCCCTCTCTCCCTCCCTCCCTCCCTCTCTCTCTGTTAGAAACACTAAAGTCTGCAAAACACAAATGTCAGCTGGTGAATTTCACCCTGGACAAACAAAGATGGCTGTTAGTGTGAGCAGGAGGAGGAGGAAGACTGTTGGCTGATGTGAAATCACTGTTCACTGAGGTGGAGCTTTAATTAGCTCTCACCAAAGGATGGAGGAGCTGTGGTCTGTGAAAGATGAGCAACTTATTTATTCTGGAGTTTATTCTTGAGTATTTATTCATCTATTTATTTATCTATTTATTTATTCATCTATTTATTTATTTATCTATTTATTTATTCATCTATTTATTTATCCATTTATCTATTTATATATTTATTTATCTATTTATTTATTTATCTATTTATTTATTCATCTATTTATCCATTTATCTATTTATATATTTATTCATCTATTTATTTATTTATCTATCTATTTATTTATTTATCTATCTATTTATTTATTATTTATCTATCTATTTATTTATTTATTCATCTATCTATTTATTTATTTGCCTTCTCAGATGGTTGTATTTTTGTACGTTACTTATTGAGAGATTCATAAAATAAAATGACTTTTTAAAAAATCCAATCTCTCTCTCTCTCTCTCTCTTCTGTTCTCTTGTCATCCGTTCAACAAAAGAACTCCTAATAATGGTGAGGAATGATGTATTATTATCCTCTTCAAAGTGTTCTGTCATTAAGGATTCACTAATGTTTCACACGTGGGGTACCATATATTGGAAACTTTTGCCGCCGCATAAATGAAGTGGTAAGTCACAGATATTGTAGAATACTGTGAGTATGAGGCACTAACTGACACGTCTAATCTCTCAGGCTCAGCTGAACAAAACAACATCCCAGCTGATGCAGTCGTCACATAGCTCAGAGAAAACCAATGCAAGAAACAGCAGCTATTTTTACCTTCAGTCTGAGATGTGCTACCACCACGCACTTCTCTTAACAAGCAGCCTGCTCACGATCCAGGACACCACCAGGAATCCACCCACAGCTCGTCTCTCAGCCGCCGGGCCTGAAGCAAGCGCTAGAAAATACAATTTCAGAGTGCAATCACCCAGATGTTTCACACATTTAGCCCAGTATGTACCTACAAACCAGGTAGTGTAGAAGGCAGAGAGGAGGACTCGGGCCAGACATGAGGGGGGAAATGAGTTGCCAGTATCAGTGCCAGGCATGTTAATGGAATTAACTTGACATCTCAAGATTCTAGTTGAAATTATATGCTAGTAGTTTGTTCACAAAAGTTTAGCTCTGATCTTGAACTATCACATTTATTCTTATTTCAACTATATTCTCAAAATGCTAAATAAAGTAAAGAAATCATCGTCCTCTACAACTAGCACATACTGTCCTGGGATGATATCGTTTCAATCTATAAATGTGGGAAATAACACAGAAGTTAGAGTTAAGAGTGACAGACAGGAACTATGTTTTTGTGCTGTGGTCAAGTCACACCTGTTCAAACTTCTGGGTGAATCTTTGAGCTCTTTAAGTGCTTGACTGTGTTGCACACATGCACATACAAACACACATGCATATAATGAAATGACTGATGGAACACAGCTCTGATTCAGCAGATATTAACTGTTGTCCATTTCAAGTCACATTGTGCCATTCAACTGCATATCAGAGGTGATGGGTGCTGATCTATAAGGATCTGCATCTGGGTCAGGGGAGAGTTCTGAGTTCACGAGGTGAGGAAGGTGATGTGACGTCGGTCCAGCAGGAGGCAGCAGAGCTCAGCCTCTCTGACCGCGGAGAGAAACTCACACAGAGCAGCAACACCATGCTCAGATACTTTTTCATTACCATACACAGCATGGATCACCTGCTTCACCATTGTTGATGCAGTAGAAATGTATCACTCCTCACACTCTATTTCCCTCTTGCACCACCGGAGCAGTTGAAGAAAGAATAAAAAAAATGATTCGATGTGTCACAATCAAATGTACAATAAAGTTTTTGGTCGCTGTAATTGTTGCTCCTGTCCATAACAGCCAGGAAGAGATCCTCCCCCAATGCAATGCTGGCGAACGTAATGGAAGACAAAACATTCTGTGCGAGAAGTTCAGCCACAACTAATGTGAAGCTAATTGGAAGGAGACAGTGTGAACAGGAGGTGTGGTTACAGCGACTGACTGCAGTGCAGTGGGAAAGATGTTCCACAAAGTTGTTGGTGTGAAATTCAATGATCTATGATTTATATTAAAGTCAGAGTCACACAGAAAGCTCAGGTCTCAAAACTGTTACCATGTGTGGACGTGATGTGGTGATATCTGATGGCTGCGGTGGGAGATGCCAAAGTTGCTCTTTATAAAGAGCGAAAATCAGTGAATGAATATCAGCATGTCCACCCCACCAGGTTGCCAGGTTGTCAGCCAAAACAGCTTTTCAGAGCTGTGGAAACACAGAGCACACTGGCATTGTCTCTCCCATTGATAAAAACTCAGAATGCTGACTCTGCTGAACTCCAGCCAGTATAACGGCATCTATGTCCGGTCTGCAGCAGCTAACAACCCCAAACCCCAACAACTTCCCCAAACTGCACCTAAAACAGCCCCAGCCCCAGCTGCCCGGCCCAGTTGCTCTTGGCCTGTGGGTACATGGAGCAGCTAAGCCCCTGTGCTGGCTGGCCAAAGCCCTGTGGGATTAGACTAATGCAGGCGGCGGGAAGCCACTGGTGGTGAAACAACAGGCATGGGAAGTGACCATTATCTTTACATTAAAATGGACTCTTAGCCACGCACTATGACCTGATGTCTTTAATTGCATTAGCAAGTGCTCATGTTATTGTATCTATGCATATTTGTGTTGTAAAAGACTTCCTGAGGTTTCGAACAGCCTGTATTTATCAGTAGAACACTGAGACGAGATACTCAAGGTTTTTTATTCATTCAACATTTCAATTCTATTCATTTATTTTGTGAAGAGTAAAAAAGTCAGGATACACATAAAAATGACAACAATCAACTCTTTCATTGCATTCTTAGTGGTTTATCATTAAACATAACGACCTCCAGGACCTGACT
Organism: Pempheris klunzingeri; assembly: GCF_042242105.1. Taxonomy (NCBI): domain Eukaryota; kingdom Metazoa; phylum Chordata; class Actinopteri; order Acropomatiformes; family Pempheridae; genus Pempheris; species Pempheris klunzingeri. Next base: position 13,862,515 of record NC_092035.1, on the reverse strand, counting down.
TAGACTCACTACACCGACACATCACAAAGTCAGTGAGACGGCAGCACTTCTTCAGAGGCTCAACATGGACTCCAGGATGCTCTGCAGCTTCTACAGGTGCTCCACTGAGAGGGTCCTGGGTGGCTGCATCAACGCCTGCGACGGCAACTGTACCGAACCATTAGGCTCCACAGAGGGTGGTGAGAAGGTCGCCTCGATGGAGATGCCATCCGTGGAGGGTCTCCGCACCTAGCAGTGCGAGAAGGAGGCCATCGCCAAGAGTTTCTACTACTTTATACTACTGCCAGACTTCTACTGTTCTTACCAGTACTACTGTATATATTCTACTGCACTGGTTCCACCTGCTAACTCACTGTTTATACCTGTTTACATCCCACTTGCTTAAATTGTATATGTATATACAACAGCAAGAGGGTTCCAAGAAGAAGGTTGAAGGCACCTGGCTCTAAACAGCCTGTAGGTGTGAGTGTGAGTGGTTGTCTGTCCCTGTGGTTGACTGGCCACCAGTCCAGGGTGTACCCTGCCTCTCGCCCAATGACAGCTGGGATTGCCCCCCCCCCCCACGTGACCCTGAAGGATAAGCAGTATAGATGATGGATGGATGTTTGAACTCTACTTGTATAAACTGTTGGGTAGTTCAGTTTAACAAAACATCCTATTTTATTAACTGTGCACAAAAATCTTGATTTGTAAAGCAGCTAAAGCTGTCGGATAAGTGAATGAAATGTAGCTGAGAAGTAGGAAGTGTTTCAAGTACATAAAGAGAAGACTCAAGTGAAAGCACAAGGACTGCAAATCTGTGCCTAACCACCTGAGTCCACCACCGGGACGGTCTTTAACTTCGTGGATTCAGCGGAAGCACCAACTTTTACTCATTCTTCTTCTTCTTTGGCACCGAAAACAACAATCTCCGGTCTAACTTTGCGTAATCGGAGGACATTTTGGTACAGCCAATCTCTAATTCCTTCAGTCCATTAACTCTCCTTCTCCGTCTCCATCTTCATTGCTGTCAAATTGTCATGATCCGGGCTGGAAGACATCATGAGAATTGTTAAGGGGCCAACACTGTGTACAGCTGTTCAGGACAGCCTCTTTAGATCATGTAAATTGGATACAGATGACTAAATAAATGAGTGGAGTAATTATTCCAGAGTCTGCAGCAAGAGGGCCTCCTACTTCTCTCCCTTTCATTGAGCACATCAATAAACTATTTCCATTTCTGCCATTTGAAATAGCACTCTTGATTTCTATTTGAAAATGTTATTGGTAGTTGTTCTCTCGACTTGAGTACATTAGTAATGTATTTGCACTCCAAACCAGCTGTTCTCATCTGTCTGTGACCAGTGTTGTTGTGCCATTGACTCAGGGCTGCATTGTTTCTAAATCTGCCCCCCGTCCAGCCACACAGGCAGAACAATACGGCAGCATTATGTCACTGACTGACTGACAGAATAGATGTGTGTGTATCTGTTTGATGCATTATCACTCAGGTAAAATCCCTCTGTGTCTTTGGTTTGCTTCCTGACCTCACTGTCTCTGTCATGCCCTCCTCCTCCCTCCTCTCTGGCCAGGAGGGTTTGTTTTGGCAGCCCTGGGTGTCTGGTGTGTGGGTGGCACTGGGTCGCACCAGGGTCTGGACCCAGCGGTGCCCCCCCATCCTCAACCCTGATTCTGCTGACAGAGCCCAACCCACCATGAGATAATGCCATTCCAGAGGGATCGTGGCTAAAGCCTCTCTTTCTGGCTCTCAGGTATATAAAGAGGGGGCAGCCGTAGGAGAGGACCAAGCACTCTGGAAACATTCTTTACTCATTGCTTCTCCTCAACATTCTCTTCTCTCTATCTTGCCTTACCTCCCGTTCTTCACCTGCTGGACCCTGAGCTGAGCAGGTACATCTGCCAACCTGAGCCAAGCCAAGCCAAGCTAGACCAAACAGTCACTATGGATATTGCCATCCAGCACCCCTGGTTCAGACGCGCCCTGGGCTCTGTCTACCCTGCCCGCGTCTTTGACCAGTTTTTTGGAGAGGGCATCTTTGACTACGACCTCTTCCCCTACGCCGCCTCCACCATCAGCCCCTATTACAGACAGTCGCTGTTCCGCAACTTTTTGGATTCTTCTAACTCTGGCATTTCTGAGGTAACAAGAGCAGACTTAGGCTCCTTCATGTCAGGAAGCAAACACCATTAGTCCTTTGGAGAAACATGTAGACAAAGTTTGCTTTATTTATTTGTTCATGGGAGATCAGATACAGATATTGTTACACTTTGGTCTTAATGCTTAGTCCAATAGAATGTAGCACAATATTCTCTCTAAGTGGATTTCATCGTAGCCTTTTAATCAGGATTTATCAGTGTAAATTCACTGTCCTGACCTTCAGTTATTATATTTGTATGTCTGGTTTGGTATCCTGAGACAGTAAGTTGCTCTACATGCATACATAGCTTCTACTGTGCTCAGCACAATTTAAAATCAAGAAATTACATTTTGTAAAATTCAAGAGCTTCCAGAGTTTGTTTGAAGCCTCTGTACACCCTCTCTATGTGTGTGTGTCTCCCTCAGGTGAGGTCTGACAGAGATAAGTTCACAGTCTACCTGGACGTCAAGCACTTCTCCCCTGATGAGCTCAGTGTGAAGGTCACCGAGGACTACGTGGAGATCCAGGGCAAGCATGGAGAAAGACAGGTGGGCCTCTTCTCTCTCTCTTTTACACACTTCACTTTAAAAATGGTTGGTAAGACTGTTAAACAAGTCATGGAATCAGCGTACAGTATTATTTTGGTTTATTTCCCACCAAAGTGACTTGAATCAGGTTACAGTTTCAGCTATGACGCCTCAAGTGAAAGCTGGGAGAGCACTGTGTTTCAGTTTTTTAAAAAGTCTTACAAAAAGTAACATAACGTACAGGTAATAAGAGGCATGGTTTCATGTTCAGCAGAATATATTCTAGGAGGGGGGCTGTGTGTGTAAATTCATGTTAACTACACACAATAATAACTCGACTCTCCCCTTGAGCATTTTATTTTGCGTTGTGGGTGGAAACAGATGATTAGATGAAGTCCCAGGCTGGTACGTTTAATAGACAGCGAGAAGGACCCAAATTCATTTTGTCAATCTTTAGTACATTCAAGAATCTTCCATTAACAGCAGTATTCAAATTAGGAAAGAACAAGTCCACCATTATCTGCTCATTCTCAGTCAACGAAATAGTCATCTAACCTTCTGACACATCAGGCAGCGACCACCCATCAACCTTCTGTTCAGTCCAGAGTCTGGTTAGCAGCAGCTAGTAGCTACAAGACTGTATTTCCATGTCCTTAGTTGAAGTGAGCATCCTGGTGAGTCTTTCCCTGCTCCTATCCTGCCATCATGGCATTAATGCTGCTGTTTTTCAGGATGACCATGGTTACATCTCTCGTGAGTTCCACCGCCGCTACCGCCTCCCCTCCAGCGTTGAGCAATCAGCAATTACCTGCAGCCTGTCAAGTGATGGTCTGCTGACCCTGACCGGGCCAAAGGTCATGGGGGGGAGCGAATCTGGCCGCAGCGAGCGCAGCATCCCCGTCACCCGTGATGACAAGCCCAATGCTGCTGCATCTTCCTAGAGGCCGAGTGGTGGGGGTTGACCGGGGGCAGTGGAGGGGCTCAGCCCTTACGACCTGCATCGACTGCGATGGACGACTATAGAATCTCTATCCTCCACCCCTTGGCTTCTTCTTCTTCTTCTACTCCCTTTCCCTTAGAGGATATCTGTGTCCTCCTAACTTCACTTTCTCCTCTGCAGGTTCTTCTTAGACCACTCTTACAGTATTATTAGTATCATTGTTTTGAGCTTAACAAAAATCTCCCCATGAGGATGGTTAAGTGAGCGGCAGCTGGAGTTTTTAAGGAGAAAAGTCATCTAAGGACGAGACATTCACATGACCTGATGCTTCATTCTGCTGATTTGTGTTGATCTGTGTCAGGGTGAGCCCTCTGACAGTACAGAAGGTTGGGGTTAAGCTTGGAGATAAATGTCACACACGTCTTGTCCCAGATTTTCCATCAGTGAAGTTCTCTGAGGCCCTGGCTGCTTCCATTCTTGTGCTGACTCTTTGAACCCTCTCCTCTCTTGTCTTAATATATCCTGTAATGTAGTCTAGGCCTTGTTCAATGGATACCTGCTCATTACTGAGAAGTCCATACTAAAGAAGCATACAATAAAGCTGTACAATTAACAAAAGGCAACTCCTGTGTGGGTGTATTCTTAATTCTTCGCATTAGGTTTCAGTTCAATCAATGTGGTGCTAATTGCTAACTGACCAGTTCAACTGTCAGACGGGTTTGTTTCTGGGCTTGACAAGAGTTTTTAACACGCTTCTACTTTGGAACAATATGAAGAGTTTTAAAGTTATACACTCATCAGAGCTGGACTGAACAACCCAAAGTGGATTACAGCTGCTGCTTCACATTAGAAGCACTCATCTAGTGAAACATGGAGTGGTTTTGTTGTGAAGCAGTTCCTTTGTTATTGAGCTTATTGTTTGGGGATCATTTTCTTGGAACGTGTGGGAGCAGCCACAGCGGTCAGATGAAGAGCTGGAAGTCATTTTCTGCTGCTCGTTCCATTGATGGTATTATTATTGATTTACTGTCTCACATTTCTAAAACACTGTGAGTCTGTTCGGTTGAACTGTAAAAACATACACCAGCTGCTTGTTTGCTGCCCCCGGATTTGAGAAACTATATTAAACTGCACTCACTGTTACCATAGTAACCATCGGTGTCACCAACTGAATGAAATCTTATAGACTGCAACTTTAAAGGTATCTTCTACTACTGCTATGCAGATGATATTCAAATTTACATCTCTTTTAACCCTCAGATCACAAAACTGTCTACATTACATGACTGCTTAAATGCTATTAAAAAAAGAGTGGCTCATTTTCTAATGCTCAGTGCTGAGGGAAGCCTGAAGATGAAATAAGGCCAGGTAACAGTTCAGGAAACAGAACCCCCACAAGGTAGCTGGACCAGAACCTGCCTCCTTCACCCTGAAGCACTGTGCTGACCAGCTGTCTGCATCTTCAACACCTCACAGACATACCATGTGCCAGCTTGCACCATAGCATGAGCCCCTTGTAGAGCCAACGGGCCCGTCAGAGTCGTCAGCTTGGCCCTCCACCACCTGGGTTCTTCGGGAACCTACACCAGGAGCTCACCCTCTTCTTGGCTCTGCTGCAGGATAGGCTCCCCCAGATCGATGTGCCTGACTGCTCCTGCAGGTCAGGATCACAGACTCCTGGTCTGCCAGGAGGCGACACGTGAGGCTGAGGAAATACATCTGTGACCAGCGCCAGTTCCCCTAAAGGCTGTGTCCTGAAGAGCACTCCCCTCCTGCCACATGGACACGGCACGTTAATTAACATAAATAACAGATGATAAATATCTATCGTGATGCATTGCAGTAACACAAATCTTTATTGCACATATTCTTTATAACAAGAACATTTGTACATTCCATCGTCTTCATTTTAAACACTGTACTTACATGCATTTTTATCATACATTTTAATTTTATGTTTAATATTCTGGGCCAAAACTTGCAACTAAATAACTAAACCTAACTTCATTGACGATTTTTAGCTTTAGGATATGTATAAACCAGAATGAATGAGTTTGGAATTGGAGCAGATAATGTGAGTTGTTTTCAAGAGCATGGTGGGAACTCCACATGGATCATAAATGATTTCAAATACATGAATTAAATTAAACAAACATTAGTGTATGAGTCACTGTCATAGGATGATCCTATGAAAACAGACAGAATGTGCTCTGAAAGTATGCACACATCATCTTCACATCACCTTTGAACAAACCTGTGTGTGAAGGCTCAACAGTGAAGAGTGCCAGTAAAAAAGTTACAAAACTTAAGATATAAAAGGTTGTTCCTTTAAAATGTTGGTTTAACGTTGATGAAAAACTTTTCAGACATAAAGGGAACTGAACATTGCAGCAGGACTGGACTGAAGATACCGAATCCACATCACATGCTGTTCTGTTTACATCCTCCACCCTGAAAACACACAAACGCTCGTTTCATCGCTCCTACGTTTTACTGAGTACAACACTGACTGTGACATTTTACAGTAATTGTCAGATTCTTGAACAATAAAAAGACATATTATATATATATATATATATACAGTGCTTAACAAATGTATTAGACCACCACCCAGTGTAAGGTGTTTGCCCCCGCTGCCCTAAATTAACAGTATTGAGGTCAGAGGTCTGATACATCTGTTAAGCACTGTATATATTATAGACATTACAGTAACTGGAGGGTTGTCAGTGCCACCAACCCACATGTAACAGACAAACTAATACTTCATCATGCATGTATCAAATGAAGTGGCTGCACAGGTTTGGCAACTGCCTGTGGTGCCTATAGGAGCTCTAACACAGACCAACATACAGGGGAAGAAAAACTGAAGCCCTAATTCATGTCTGCACATGTTGAAACACAAAGACAGTGGTATGTTGTGACTGTGGTACCTATTGAAGGGCCAGCAGGTCCTCCAGGGTCTGCTGGGCAGCCAGTCTCAGGCTAGGCTGCGCCGCGCTGGTGAGCCGGCTGACACGAGCCTGAAGGTCTGGGTCCTGCAAAGAGGAGCCCAGCACGAGCGGCACCTCCTCCTCCAGCAGCACAGACTGCAGGAGGCGCAGGGCATGGAGACATACCTCCCAGTCTCCATCTGTCAGGCAAACAGATCAGAGGAAGAGAGAAGGTTGATGCCTTAACTGTTTACAGAGATTCAGTCTGTATTGCTTCCAGCCATAATAACTCAGGAAATCTTCATGACCCCATATTTTACAGGTGGAGAAGCACGCCGGCAGTCACACCTTTGCTGCTGCAAACTGGCTTGAATGAGAGGAGGTAAAGCACCTGGCTAACGTAGAGGGGAAAAGGACAGTGAGTCTGGCAGTGATCCCTAAAAAACAGTATCAGGAGAAGTGCGGTTTTTGATTTTGGTGTCTGCAGGATCATTTACACACAGCCATCACACAGACCTCTTTCACAGCAGACTAGCAGCCTCCTCCAGCTGTGTTCCCATTATCGTGTCACTTAGCATCTGATGAGCTAGCTCGCTTGGCTACAGTTGGTCTTCAGGTGACAGCTCATTATCGTTCGATTCTTCCCCCGTCAATTAGGACGTCTTCCACTCTTCTGGAAGGATCCCCCCCCCCCCGGTCACCTCTGGACCGCCCCACCTGCGTTGTCCCTGTCATGGCTGGTCCACTCGTTCCAGCCATTGTGTGACATCACACAAGCTAACTGACACACAAGTTTCAGGATCGAGGCTTTGTTATTTTCATACATTCATTATTTCAGCACCACACAGTGTATCTGACTAACTGAAGACTGAAGCTGCTTTAAGGTGTTTTATTTCAGCAGGAAAGTTTAGTGCAGTTTGTTTAGCTTCTTTCTGTTTTCAACTGTAGTGCGTCTGCTGGGTTAGAAGTGTGCTTCATGATTTCGCCCCACCTGCAGCCCCCTCTCTTTGTTCCTAAGCCCATCTCACTCATTTTCTGTTGTTTTGTGTGAGCAGAGAGCTTTTATTTGATTGTGGGTGCACTTAAAATACACGGCAGGTAGTGCCTTACTACAACGGCTGTATGTTACTTCCCTTAGCCCCAGACACCTGCAGTGTTGCATCAATGGAAGGGGTGTGTGTGTGTGTGTGTGTGCAGCTGTGTGAAAATGAGCCCAGGTTCAGCTGAGCTGCAGCTAAAATGCAGCTAAACCCAGACAATCCCCACCCAGACAAAAACAGGCCCTACCCTCAGTAACAGTTACAGGCCCCCTGCGACATCTGCACCCCCCCCCCCCTGTTACAACATGTTACACTGTTCACTAAAGCAGCAGGCAAAGGGAAGTTTAACGATGCTGCAAGATCTTGGGAGGAAGAAATCAAGACAACCTGGATAAGAAACTGTCACCATATTGACCATCTTAATGCACAGCAGTCTTGGCTTGTTGGTGGTGTCAGTGCAGTTCTAAGAATCCATGAAATATACTAGACAGGGAAAAAGAGTATTGACCTCCATATTGCCTACTTTAACCTTTAAACTTTAAATCAAACTTCAAATTGCACGAATGAGGAAGAATCAACTTATCGAGTCATGTAACTTTTTTCATGACATGTTCAGTGGAAGTGAGGCCACCTCGCTACCCTGCAGCACTCTTCTGCAGGGCTGCTGATGTTGAATCTGGTGTGACTAGCAGGGCCACCATCGTTGGCATGACTGGTACCGGCCTTCTGTCTCACTGTTTCACATTTGGGTGGCAGAAAGGTGTTCCCATGTTAGGTCTCATGAATTAACACTATTGACATACATTATAGACCATGTGTCATCCGCCTTTTGTGTATTATGCGGATGAGCTTTTTTCTAAAATTGACCAACAATAAACAGCATATAATTGTGCTTTTTTTAAGAAAATGGTGCACAGCTTGGGAGAACATGACTATCGTCAGGTCATAAAGGGGCTCAAGAACAAACTTTCTTCTAAAAAACTATCTAGTTTGCACTTTCTCAGATCTTCACTGCAGAAATTATTGAAATCAAATTTGAAATTGAAACTGTCATAGCATTAATGTCCCTTACAAATTTCTTATGAATGTTTGACCACAACCGTACACAGCAGCTTTTCAGTGTCCCTTTGTCAATGGTACCTGTGGTGCATTCTGTTTAAGGCCTGTTAAAGGCCTTCCATAGCCTGAGGGATGCTGGTCCCTGTATTGTGGAGGCAGGATGCCTAATCATTTTGTACATAACTACATAACATTAGTGTGTGTGATCTCCAGTTGGGTCGTTGTGAATGAGGCTGGAGTGTTTCCTAATGGTCTCGTACCGTCCAGCAGGGTCCAGATGAGAGACAGGAGTCCTGGGTTCTCACTGATGTACCTCAGTCCTTTTACACTGATACTGACATTATACAGAGCCATCAGCATCAGCCTACACAAAACACAAGCACAGTCCGTTACACTAAAACACTACCATGTACTGTACAAATACAACACTGACACCTACTGTCCACATCTAATACTGACATGCCTGACTGAGGCTTGGATGTGGTGGATGTGCACACAAATAGTAAATAGTAAGTGACCGTGTTTCTTTATTCTGGTTATATGAGTTTTTGCATAAACGCTGTTGCAATTACAGCTATAAGGTTTTAACTTTAAGAGGTCAGAGCATTTACTTAACTGTGAGTTCACGTCTACCAACCCTCATGCATTAAGAACAGTGAGAGTTATTGGTCTCTGTGATCATTCCTGGTCAGGGGCACTGAGTGTATGTGTTAACTAATCTTTAACACCGAATCTTAAACATGTTGACCCGACTGAATCACAGCTGTCAGCTCAGACATGACTCATGGTACAATACACGCAAGAGAAAGCCACAAACAATCCTAATCTCTGCTGGCTGTGTAGACAAGTTCAGACTGAGTTCTGAGCTTGAAGCATCAATAAGTCTGTTTATATTAGCAAAATCTACACATTTATTGATTGAGGATACACACTAACCCTGACTAAGCAACAACGTCAATGTCATGTTACAATGAAAACAACATGGTTTTAACAATGATAATGAATTCAGAAGAAATCACAGTTATTGTGTACAGAAGACCTCATTTTATGGTGATTTATGGATCAGATGATCAGATCAGATATTCTACCGCAGCTCCACGTACACTTTCAGTTTGGGGAAGACACCAGGCTTCATCAGTTCCAGGAGATTCATCAGAGTGTCCAGTAGGCCATGAGCCGAGCTGGACAGGAAGTCCCGCCCACACATTACTGCTGCTATGTCTGATTGATGGGAAATAAAGCCAAGACTGGTGATTAGGGGGAGCCTGGTCTGGAGTCACTGTGAGCCACTGACACATTTTCAGTTTATGTGCTATAAAACCTAGTTAAATGACTGACTGAAAGTGGTGCAAACTATAAATCTTAAGTTATGTGTGAAGGCTCCAATGTGTTGCTGTACAGGAGCTGTGAACTCACTGGTAATGGTACCAGCCAGAGCCAGCACAAACTGGTGCTCCTGGGAGTTGTGGTCCTCAGTTTGAGTCTTCACTTCTTCATCCAGAGACCTGACAAAGCTCTCCAGAGTCTGAGCAGCTACCGTCAGGAAGGACTGCAGCTTCCCCTACACCATCAGTGCACACCCACACACACACAGTCTTCCAATTATTGTGGACATGACAGCCTAATCCAAACCTCGACTTTACCCATAACCAGAACCAGTTGATGCCCAATCCTAACCTTAACCTGACCTCAAGCATGTTGTTTTGGTGGTCCCAAAAAGGATAGAAAATGCGCACGCACACACGCACACACACACACACAGACACGCACACACACACAGACACACACACACACACACACACACACACACACACACAGACTTGTGGAGATGACTCACATCAGCCAGCCACTGTGTGACTGTGTGCTCCCCGGCAGAGCAGCTCCATAGCAGACTGCAGGCTGCAGATCCCAGACCAGAGCAGAAGTCTGCCTGCTGCTCCAGCTCTGCTCCACTCTGCCACAGCTGCTCACGCAACAGCAGCTTCTCCTAAACACACACAATGCACAGCAGGGTGTCCTAACATAACAAAATAATGGAAAACACCATTTTGCTACATAGAGACGAGTTCCTCCACCAAGTGAACTATTTTCTACATTTTTCAATGTTACTGTTATATATATCTATATAACTGAAACTGCCCTTTAAAGATTATTGATCTTATTTTTGTGCATAGGAAATATGAGTCCATTTCACATGGCACGAACACAGTGTGAACCTCCTACAGTATCTCCAGTGAGTTATTATGTAGCCCTCCCACGCTGACCTCTCTCTCTTTCTGACATTCAGTCTGCACTGCATCCAGACGGGACTGAAGGTGGAGGCACTCCTGTCGCAGCCGCTCCTGTTCCTGCTCATGGTGCTCCTTCACTACACACACACACACACACACACACGTTTGATGCCAGATGCAATCTACTTGACAAGAAATTTAATTCTAATTCCTCCAAAATATACTAATATACTAATTTGTTCCTTATGCTTACGTATACAAGTTCGCATCAGTTCTCTGAGTTCTTTAGCGTGTGTGAAAGTGTGAAAGGCTTTTAATGGCAGCTGTACTTTTAGTCCCATTCTCTCCGAGTGGTAAGAAGAAATCCCTCGTGAATACGGCCCCTTAGCTTTGTGCTTTATGTGTACACAAAATGTGAGTGTGGCATTAGTCTTTTCTAAAATTAGATTCTTTACAAGCACATCTGGCTATCCTACTGGCTAGTGCTTACTGAGCTGGTCTCCCCACATGCCACTGGACACAGAGGTCGGGAGAGAAGGGGTGAACTGATGAATCCTAGATTAGAATAAAACTTGAGCTTCACTATTGATGAAAAGTATCAAATGTACAGCTGTAATATGAGGGTGCCTCTCAGCTAACTGGTCAAATGTCTCCAGCTGTCATCAGTTCATACCTTTGTAGTAAATCTCATTACTGTTGTCTTATTAACCTTATTAAAGTTTATTCTGCCCCAAGGTTAAGTTTAATGGAAGCGTACTTCTCTGAGCTCCTTGAGCTTTGTGCAGCATTTCAATCAGATGCCTGTTCAGAACTCTGGGCAGGAACTCCCTCAGCTGCATGACTTCTGTGGTTAACTTCTCTAAATCTCTTTTCCTCACTCTGACAAAACCATCCTGAAAGAAAAAAGATCAACCTCAGTGCAGACATGGATCTGAAAAGATGTTAAGATAGATGTTAGAATAACTGATCACATAAGATAACTCATCTACACACAACACAGGGGGAACATGAGGTGAAACAACATATTATTTGGTTTTGCTGGTTTTCAGTAATCCATACCCACATGTGAAAATAATCAAAGAATTCTCTGAGCCACAGTGGCAAATACTGACCCCTGTTTACACCTAGGGCAACAACTGTGATTCATATTTGCATCGTTTGATGTGGCAGTGCTAGACTAGTAATACCCATTTTCTGCAAAGTAAAATTACTGTTTTTTTCAATGGAGTCTGGCAGCTTTCAGTTCTTTGCTTACCATGGCATGTACTAAGTTGCAACTAAAAATAATTTTCAGTGTCAATTAACCTGTTGACTAGTTTCTTGATCAATGGATTTTGTTGTTTTGTCTGTAATGTGTCAGAAAACGAGGAAAAGTGTCATGTTTCTCAATGTTTTACCCAAAATATTCAGTTTACTGTCATAGAAGAGTAATGCAACCAAAAATATCCACTTTTAAGATACTGAATTTTACTAAATATTATATGCTAAATACTAACTAAATATTACTCAAACAATTAATCTTTTATTAATGCTCATTGGATGTGAGCTACGCTAAGTCTTTACCTGTTTTCTGTATTTACCTTCGCTCCATGACACGAAGCCGGAGATTTCCCGCTTCCTGACGCTGACATCTTGTCTTCGTCTCCTGCCGGACTGTTAGCATTGGGGCTCCAGTAATAAACTGTCCAGCCCCTCTGTGCTCGTCTACAGCGGCGCCATTACACAATTAGCTAAGACAGGACGAGCTGTCTGCCCAGCTAAAAGAATATTTTCAAACATAATTACATTCATGTGTTTCTTAGTTGTAAGTATAATTTCAGCTTGACCTGTAGGAGGCAAACGGCCGGTGACGTTCCTGACCGGTATTTAGCCAAAGCCGGCAGTAAGAACCGGCCCCGCCGCCATACTCCAGTCCGGGTTTTGTGACTCTCAGCCACGCAGAGCAGCTCATCTCCTCTTCCTTTGTGATTGAACCGTTTTAGTCTTCCCTGAGGGACCGGGAGCCGAGAGGAACGTCTCCTTCTACTACTTTCATAGTTTACTCATGTCTGTGGCACTAGAAGCCGACTTCTCCAGTGATGAGGGCTTCATGAGCCGGTTTCCTCTCCACCGTGCCTGTCGGGATGGAGATGTTGGAGCTTTGGTCCTACTCGTTGAGCAACTCTCAAACCAGGCTCCTCTGACTGCTGAGGACTCCTACTACGGATGGACCCCCATTCACTGGGCTGCTCATTATGGACAGGTGGGGATTAAGTTACCAGCTAGATTAAGAGATTTAGCTACCGAGGTAGTCTCCTCTACATTAAGGGTAAAACTCTGCCCTGGACCATTTTACTTACATTCGTCCTGCATAATGTACCGTACAGTAAATCATACAGTACTTCATTGAACTGCAGTCAACTTGAATCACGGCTTTGCTGATTGTTCTCCTGATATTTTCAGCTGTAATATGGCGGTGGGCTGGAGCGAGAGGCCTTATACATTTCAAAAGGTGCTATTTTGTGGAAATGACGTGCTGTGAGTACAGTCTGCTGCGCCATAAACAACCGCCGTTTTTCTTTTTAGACTGTAATGCCGCCATAAAACAGTTATGTCTAACTCTTACTGTACAATAAAGTTTTGTTGATCAAAAAAATTAAAAGAAATATTTAAATAAAGTAACGGGTTGCAGCCTTTTGATTGGTTCCAGGGGAGCCAATGGCTGTGCAGGCGCCAAAACAAGTGCAGGAAAACAGGAAGACATGTCTGTCTGTTGTGTACATGGAAGTGAAACTGGCCATTTAGAACTTTCACCTAAAAATAGCCAAAATTAGCCAAATGTAAGTATAGAAATGGAAATAAATAAATAATCTCAGGTTAAATGTGATCACCAGTGATTATTTTGTAAAAACGCAACATTTTCAGCATTAAAACTCAGCTAAAAAGGGTCGACCCTACGGAGCCACTTGATATTCAAATGTGGATTGTAGGAGATTCTTCACAGTAAAAGTGAGTCAGTGCACACGAGGTGTTCTTCAATAGTTCATTGGTATGAGCGTCCCAATCCTTTATTTGCTAACAGATGTTTTCAGCGGTCTCGTTACTGACCTTTATTTTGTGCTCACAGCTGGAGTGTGTGGCGCGCCTGGTGCAGATGGGCTGTGAGGTGAACATGGTGACCAGCCGCTTCAACCAGACACCAGCACACACTGCTGCGTTCGGAGGACATCCTCGCTGTGTGGTGTGGCTGACCGAGGCTGGAGCTGACGTCAACAGACAGGTCAGTCACTCTACGCCCTCCAGTGTGACCACATGTAACAAGTGTGAATGCATCAACATCAGTCCAATATATGAAAGCCATCTATTAGTATACACACTACTATACTAAGGAAGTATATTCAAATGTAGTACTTTTATTGGGATAGCCCATAAATTCAAATGTAGCTATACAAATACTGGCCAATGAAAACAAAGTGAAGTCATGCCTCTTGCGACTATTAAACATCTATAACCCAGGGATGGACGGCCTGGGCGGTCTGCTGGTGGATTTACAGAGTGGATGATGAAATAGTTGGAGGGTAATACTACAAACGCCAGACTTCCTCTCTTGGTGCAAAGCAGTGATGTACATCACCATGTTACCGGGGGAGGGTGGGCAGCCTTTGACCACTATCGGAGGCATGTTCTGAAAATAACGATAGCATGTAAAACATATCTTCTATCGCAGAATACGTCATTTTCTGTCACAGTAACTGTATCTGTATCATAATACAGTGATTGATCACCAAATTCAATTAAGAAGTGGCCTAAATAATCATACTGTCTTCATCATATTTGATATTCTTCTTTATCTGGACCTTCCATACAAACAGACACCTGCATCACATGAGGCAACACAAACAAAAGACTCAAAAGCAGCAAAGTGAGAACAATATTTAAGGTGAAAAGGTGCCCATAATTACCAGCCTGACTTCAGTCAGTTAGATGCCTCCTCCTCCTGCTTTGTGTTCACAGTTGCACTCTCCTCCTCCATGTCTGCCCAAATCACATTACCTCGCCAGGCGGCAGAATTTATGAGATTATGTGAGAATCAATGGTATCGAGATCACGCAAGATCACTCCTCTAGCTACCGCGGTGGAAACAGTATAGCCAAATCTCTGCAGGTGGACACATTTCTACCATCGCACAGTACATACTTTCACATTGCCCAACCCTTAGATTAGCTCTTACATTATTTTAAATGGATAAGTAGGGGATAAGCTTGGCCTGTCTAGCTCCTCCTTCAGGGCAACATCACTCACCCACATGTCTCATTTTAGAGTGTGTCTTTGGCAGGCTGAGATCTGTTTCAGAATATACACATTCATTTTGCTCCCGTTCTGTTCTCTTTACAAAGTGTGAATGTACACTTCTAAAAGAAACGTGGCAGTGCAATCCTACGCTTGTGTTTGTTATATCCACTCCCAGGTTCTGACTGGTGAATAAACTGTTCAGTGTATTACTGCTCATACCTTTTCATGAGTTTATCATCTTGAGTAAAGCAGTAACACTAACAATGTTATGTTAATTTTTGGCTGGTTTTAACTATTTTAAACACTGCGTGTCATTGTAATGTTTTGACTGAGTGTGTCCTCATCAAGCAAATGAGCTAAATGTGAAAGTTCTTTCAGTATACTGAGACAGAGCGCACACCTTTTAGATGGTTGTCTTTGTATTCAGATTTCCCACTCAGCATTTTAACAAGTCTTTAATGTACTTGTAGTGCTCTCTCATGAACATGCTAGAAGTAAGATGAGATAAGATTAGAGAGACTTTATTTATCCCACACTACAGCAACAGAGGAGACAGAGAAGGTGCAGAAATAAAGTGTCAGTTGCAGAATTGGTGCAAAAACAAGGTATATTACAAAATCTACAAATGAATAAGAATATGAGAGAAAAAAACATATAAAATATATACATGTGTGTATTGCACAGGATATTGCGAGTGTCGCACAGTAGTAAGAAAACAGAAACAGAAAATAAGTGGTGATAAAGTGTAGGTAGTGGTGGAAGTGGAAGTGTTTAAATATGCAAGGTTGTGTTTGTGATAGTCTTCATTAATAGTTATTCCTTGAGTTTTACATTGTGTCTTCAGGATTTTGTAGGCGAGGCTCCCATCCACAAGGCGGCTCGGTCAGGTAGCCTGGAGTGTATCCAGGCCCTGTTGATAGCAGGTGCTAAACCACAGTAAGTATCCTGCTGTCTGACCTCTGTGCAGCAACGCAGCAGCTCTGCCATGCCGAGTGTGAAACACAGCAGCAGCTACACATCTCCCAGCTCAAGTCTTCTTTGAGTCACTTAGGCCAAATCTACTCGCCAGGTTTGGTAATAACAACCACAGCTTGCATCCTATTTTCACTGTGTAAAGATAAACTCACTCGGTTTCGGTGAGAAGTCCTCACTGCTAGTGCCAGCCACTCTTCAAATGTCACACAGCCATAATGCAGCAGGAGGCTGTCTACAGTGACAGTGAATCCAAATGATTTGCAATTTGCCACATAATTTCTTCCATTTCTTTATTTTCTGTGTAGTTTAATCAGAAATGAACGTTAAAAATGCTGAATAAACAACAAACTGGGTTTGGCCACCAGTTCTGTGCATTTCTTTAAATGCAGACATATTTCCTAACATTGTAGAAGCTCTGCTGCTGTGATGTTAATGTGTTTCTGTTGTCATGAAGTCCGAGTATATTCCTAATGCCACATCAGCTGTTTGGGAGGGAACAGGCCACACGGGTCTGCTGTCATTTCTTTTATAGTCATCAACAATTTTAGAAGCATTCTTCATAATGGTCTAGATTATTTAATCAGTGTAGTTTTAACCATCAAACAGCATTGTGATTGTTAACATTGTGATGGAGACCAAAGGCTGTCTGCCATGAGAGCAGAACAGATGAATGATGGGAGCTGACGGCACGTCTCTCCTTGTATATTTTATCCATTATAGTACAGCAGACATTGATATTGTGCAGTCTGACACAGACTGACACCAAGATTTGATCAGATCACCCCACACAGTGCAACATGATGCTGTAAGTGGAAATAGGTCTTTATTCTGTCTTGCGTTGAGGCACTTACACTCTGTTCTAGAGAGTTTTTTAAGAACAGGTGGAGTTCTACAGGTGGAATTATCCCTCCCCACTGACAGACCTTGTTGGATCTAATACGAAATGACCCCACACCAAAATGTAGTGCCATCAGTTATCTCCTCCCTAAACATTTTAAGTGTCGAATTATTCCAGATGTTTTACTGGCGGTTCTCTTCCAACTCAGCTGATTTCAAGTGGACTGAAAGTGATTAGTTGTTATTTGTGTGTGTTGTATTATCTCCAACAGCTGCTCAGGTGAAATGCTCTTACATGTTATATGATAGAGATAGGAATGAGTATATGATATTATGCAAAAGCAGAAAAGCTCATGAGTTTCTATTTACGTTTGGCACACTGACAGAAAGTTACTGCTCTCACCTGGAGGAAAGTCAAAATGGAATAGATAGAATAGTGATGGTAGTTTTACCCTTAGTGCATGATATCGGCTTTATTCATTAATTTCATTCTGTGTTTATTTAATGTACATTTAATGAACTGTCAAGCGAACATGGAACTAGAGACACATCTGGTGAGAGATATTTCTCTCAGCAGGTGGTGGAGACCAAACCAGAGCTAAAAGACAGTGAATATTGGACCTAGATTCAGCAGGTGGACTCAAACAGAGCCGTACATGAATGATGGTGTTGCTTTGTGTTTACTGGATGTGAAAATAAGCAACTTCTCGGCAACACTTTCACCTTTTCAGCTTCATAAGCTGATAATATGTCAGTATTGTGATTGTTTCGTCCCAAACTGGACAAATAATCAATAAATGCAGCTTAAATATTTCATTACTTTAACACCTCTTTGCAGCATGCTGTCTAGTGTTTTCACTTCAGTTTGCACTGGATCTACCTTCAAGAGAAATCAGATGAGTTGTGGCTGATTTGGACAGTGCCAGTAAATAAACACCATGAGCTTTTCACCCTTTGGGGATTTCACAGTCAGCGAAAAAGGGGATGTAGAAACTTGTACCTGTTACTTTGAACTGTTTGGTCCTAACATGTGTTACGTTTTGAACTCAGTATTCAGATTTGCTTTTGGATAATATGCTGTATTATTTTCAAGCTGGAAGAGACAAACACCCTGCACGTTCTGATGTTTTACAGCTATTGAATTTGAACACGGGTTTTCTTGAATAATGCCAGAAAGAGGGAGCAGTCCAAATAGGCACTGCAGAATCTGCCTCATGTGCATCAGCGAGCATCTTACAGTTGTTCACTATCGCTTCCTACAGTTTCTGCAGCTGGCAAACTGGCGAGGTATTTCCTGCAGTGATTGGTTTCAATGCTAAGAAAACACTGATGATGATAGTCATGTCTAGACTTGCATGCTTAGCTTACAACTAACTGTTTTTAGACACTGCTAACAAACTGAGCTTAGTGGACACATCTCAGGAGCTACTGTTGAAATCCTAGGAAGCTCAGTCTCTGCTGAGGTATTATTGTGCTGTAGTGGAGGGAAAGGAGCAGAGTATACAGTGCTATTTGTGAAGGGTCAGAGCATGTTAGAAGACTGATCAATGAAGTGCTAGACTAAACTAAATATAACAATATGACTGGCTTTTATATTTGTTAGAGGATAACTTCAGTATTTTTAAACAATCTACTGGACCTGTTCCAAAAGAATTTATACCTACCAGTCATTTCAAACCCAAACTATGTAAAAATAGGGCTCAGGGTTAAAATAGAGTTATCCTTTAATGCAGGGTTTCTACACAGGCTTGGCAACGAGAACACAGTTTCTGGTTCAGATTCAAGATTATTACATGTTCTCGTGCCGATGAGTGATAGCCCCGTTTGTAACAGCATCCATTAAAGCACGAGTCAGCTGACCTTAAATTGAGATTTGCTGTCACTCGTGCTGATCCCTAAGTCAACAAGCCTCCACGCTCAAAATCTGTGTGGAAGGTTGAAAGTGAAACTGTAAAAGCTCTGATACGAGAAGCTTCCCTCAACACCAGACAAGACTCATTTTTAGACTTCTGTAGAAGGTGATCAAATCAATTTATTGATTTATTTTCTGACAGTACAGGAAATGTTTGCTAAACCTTTTAATCCAGATGAATTTAGTAAAAACCCTTTGTTGCTGCTCAGGGATTATTTCGGAGCCTAGTTAGGAGACACTTGGTTTCATGTAAAAGATGTAGAGCTAGAGATTAGATGACCTAACCAGCACTTCAGTATTTTTTAAGCTGTAGATTCATCAGAAATGTATTTTCTCTACTACATATGATAGAGCTTCTGATGTTAGCTTTGATCCAGAGTCCATCTTTTTTTATTTTGGCCAAAATAGTTTAAAATAACATTAAATTAGAACCTAGAATTTCAAAGATATGAGAAATTGTAGTCTTGTTTTAGAAATATATTATATGGCCACATTCCAGCATGATTTTAGTGATTTAGTCAAATGAATGTGCTGCAGGGGGAGATTGTAAGGACCAGAACACATTTAGGAGAGCATGACATATTGTCAGCTCTGGAGATGACAGCTTTATTTGATTCTCCGTTGGCTCTTGTGATGCCATGATAAATGTAAATGAGTCGATATGATCTCTCCCTGCTGTCTTAAAGCCCTCTACTGTCAGCCAGTCAGCGGTGAGTGCAGGATGCAGTTAGGCTGTTAAGAGATGAAACATTGTGATGTGTTCCAGGGAGCAGTGTGCCTCACCCTTCCCTCCTCCTGTCCAGTTTAAGGAACGCCAGTGGGCAGACAGCAGCAGATCTGGCCCAAGCTTACGGCTTCCACGACTGTTCCCGCTTCATTTCCAAAACCCAGAACTACCTGCTGCAACTCAATGGCCTCAATGGAGGGAACGGGGTGCAGAATGGAAACGGTGGCCGGTGTGGTCCGGGCCTGCACAGCAGGAAGAGGCTCCTGACGGCTGTGGACACTGATCACAGGAAGAAAGCCAGGAGAGCTGATAGTAAGATATCTGTTGTTGTGTTTTAGAGCATCTTAATTCCAATTGTAAAAAATACTTGTACATTTCTAGGTCATATTTTGTCTGGTAGTGCTGAGTTGATCTAATTGTTAATGCACTCCTGTTGTACCTTTCTTGGAGGCAGGGTTTCAAGTTTGTATTGGTCACAGTGTAACAAAACTACAAAACAAAATCAGCATGGATCTGGTCAGAATTTATGGGAGCACACCAGCTGGAGTGGTGCCAGGTAGCTTCTAGAAATACTAAGGCCAAATTGTTTCTGGTGATCTCAGATCATCAGTCATAGTAGAGAAGATCCAATCTGTAAGGTACAGAGAAAATCAAACAGTCCCAGACTCACAACCCTGTGGAGCCCCTGTGTGAACAAGAGTCTAATATGAAATATAAAGATTCTCAGGAAACAGTGGAACATGCCCATAAGAATTTCCCAGAGCCACTCATCTCGTCCTGCTTTTATAGATTTCAAACTAAAACAAAATGTGATTGAAAGTATGGACTCTGCTTCTCTACTTCTCTCACTGCCTCCTGCTGCAGATGTGCTGATGCAGATGCAGAGCAGTGGAAGTGAGGAGTTGGAGAGCATGAACATAGAGCCTGCACAGGAGCTCAACTCAGGTGGGACTGGAGCTTGGATCAAACAAAGTAGAATAAAGTGTAATGTTGCATTATGAAGAGCTAAACTTTAAAACTTTCTCTTTAAAAAAGGAGATGATGACGACAAAGCCATCACCAGCGGCCCCCCTCAGCACACGCTGCCTTTGGCTGACCAGCATGAGCCTGAGCCAACTGAAAGCCTTTCCTCGCCGCCCCCCCCTCCTGCCAATCAGCAGGCAGCAGCGCCTGCTCAGCAACACTTTGCTGACATGTGCGGTTCGCTGCATCTGACCGGCAGTCCCAGCAGCTGCGTGTCCCACCGGCCGGCCTGGCGAGGGCTCATGGGAGCAGACTGCGGGGAATTCTTGCATTACGGACACTACCATGGCTTTGGAGACACGGCAGAGGAGCTGAGTGACAGCAGCCGCCTCGACTACAGCAGCAGCATCCAGGCTGAGCACAGATACAAGCAGGCTGTGTCCAGCTCTATCCACCTCTACCATGGCTCATAAAGACAGGAGGCACCCTCACAGCCAGCCTGCTGAAGACGGGAACGATCACTCGCTCATATGCTTTCTCTAAATAACAATAATGAAACGTTTTGGAACTGGCCTGTAGATCAGCTATCGATCAGTTTGTTTGTGTTATACTATGTTGGATCCAACATAACTAACTTAACTAAACTGATCGCACAGGTCTATGTAGGGATCCACTCATTGGCCTTTTTGAGCTTTCACCTGTCTAGCCTAGCTTCACTAGGGAGAGAGAAATCTGCCCTTAAACAACTTAACATATAGTATGTCAGTATAGTCTGCACATATTGTAGAAATAAAACTGTAAAGGAGGGTGCTGTAGGGGGAGTTCAGTATTGGAGCTCCCCAGTTCCACACCTCCTATCGACAAACCAAAACAATGATCATACTAATAACGTCACAACGTCAGACTGCTCCTTTAAGGCCGCAGCATTGTGGATGCAGGCTCACCAGTCACAGTTGGTCACATTTGTGGCTCTCTGGCTCTGGATGCCATGGCAACAGGTTTTTAAATTCTCCACCGACCAGCGCGTCTACATCTGTAATCGGCCGATGCCCCCGCTGCTCGTGCTGCTTTAGAAAGGATGTTTGGCTTTTGTTCCCAGCTCACATGTAATGCGAGTCCAGTTCTTCAAAAGGACCAGCTGGAGGTGTGCACCTGTGGAACCATCAGACAGTTTCCACAAGGCCAGGGTTCCATCATTTTTCTGAGTCACCTTCTAATCTCATATCCTCACTGAAGTCGAGTATAAAGAAACACACACATATTTCTCTCGGTGTACAGTGCTTCTGTATTTACATGGTTGATCTTTGTTAGTCTCCTGCTGCTGCTGGGTGGTTTTGCACAAGTCCAGGCTGTCAGATGGGGTTGTGTGGTGTATTATCTTGTGTGTAGCTGAGGTGTGTGTTGGTAAGAGGCCGTCCTCGACATGCAAAACACCTTGTTAGCCTTCATCTACCAAAGGGAAAAGATTTTTGGGTTTTTTTGTCTCTTAGTTAGAAATCACTTGTTAATTATGTGTTAGAGCAGATGAGTGTACTGTACTGTAATTTTCTAAAGCATACTGTAAGCTTTTTTTTTGGAATCTTTGGATATTGTAACATATAGCCAGTGTGCTGAAGACATGCTGCCTCTTTTTGTAAACACTATGTCAGCTGTGTGAGAATGTGCCAAAAAAGTAGCTTTCACCAACCAGGCACTGCTGCTTCTGACAACCGTTTTTATACTTGTTCAGGTTTTGCCTCTTCGTATTAAACATGTTTTGCAGTTTCCTAAAAATGGTACAAAATGACGACTCTTTTTTTTTTAATCAGCTGAGACTTCAGTATCTTTTCATTCTTTATGTTGGAATAAAAAGTGTCTCTAAAATCATCCTGACACAATAAACACCAGCTTTTTAGCCTAGCTGCTGTTAATATATTTTTTCTATCATTTAATCCTTTGATAAACCCCTGAAGTATTTCAGGAAACCACCAAGATTCTGGTTTAAGCTTAAATATTCTGAAAACACACTCCACCTTCTCCCAGCATTCCATTCACCTCTGTTGTATTAGGATTTTCTCTATAGTGCTACATGACTTCTGAATGAAAACAGGAAAGGTTTTTAAAAAGGAATCATTGGGGGAATAAAACAGGGCGCTGTTTGTCTGACCTGTGTTTCCATCACAACCAGGAAAAAATCATTTATTTCTAATCTGAAATGTCACTTATTAAAATCAACACAAACAATAGAGGGTGAAAACACGACAGAGAGGAGCTGTGAGTGAGTGTGTGTCACCTCCCCAGGTCTAGCTGGATCGTCCTCTGCAGACTGGATATGCTGGCGTCCAGAGCTGCCAGGCCGTCTCTAAACGCTGCCTCGTCTCTAGTGTCAAAAGTCGATCCCGACTTCATGCTCCAGTCAGACATTACAGATCCCACGTCACACTGGGACACTGTGGAGTCAAAGAGTCGCCGCCGAGTCGACGGGTTTTGGGGACCGGCTGAAGTCTCTGCAGGTTTGTCATCTTGCTGAGGTCTGACATCATCTCTCAGCTGGACTGAGGTCAGTAGGATGTTTCCATCTCTCTCTGTAGCCCCGCGCACATGCTCAGCGTGTGTGGGCTCCAGCTGACCCAGAGAGCTCAGGTACTGGGTAACACGATCGGAGGGCGGCTCTGCTGGATCCTGCCTGTGCTGGTGCCGATCAAAATGTTTTGTTGGCAGAATGTTGGACACTGAGCTGCCAACAACTGATGAACCCCGACTCCAAAGAGCCCTGACAGACAGAGAGACAGAGTGAGCTTCATGGGGAATTTAAGACTTAAGACACACTTAAACTTGCACGATCAAGAGAATTCTTGTGGTCGAGGCACTTTCAGGACTAATATTTTGAACTTCTCACACACACACACACACACACACAGCATCCTACCTGTTCAGGTGTCCGAGCTCTTCCAGTCTTTGCTGGGCGAGTGAGGCCAACTCACTCTTCTCTCGCTCACTGTCCAGCAGCCTCCTCCTAGTGGTCTCCAAGTCTGTGAGTGTGCGCAAACACACATATATTACGATAAATATGGCAAATATACACACATTGTGACTGGTTTCAACAGCAGCTCAAAGGATTACAGCCATGTCAAAGATCAATCTGAGGCCATTTAGAAACAGTGTCACAACCGTTCAATGCACCACAGGGAACCTACGATCACTTACGGACGGATCACATCTACTTCAATACACACTGCTCAAAATTATTAAGGGAACACTTCAATCACACATCGGATCTCGTTGAAAACTAATTCTTCAAAATCACACAGAAAATCTAAGTAAAAAATTGAAATCACAGCAACTCATAATGTGGCTCAGTAGTGTGTTTGGCCCCCACGTGCCTGTATGCACTCCAGACAACATCCGGGCATGCTTGGATTCAGGTCTGGGGAACATGTGGATCAGTCAGTGGCATCAACGTCTTCATCATCCAGGAACTGCCTCCACACTCTGGCCACATGAGGCCGGCATCGTCCTGCACCAGGAGGAACCAGAGCCCACTGCACCGCTGTAAGGTCTGACAGTGGCTCTGAGGATTTCATCCTGGTACCTAACAGCAGTCAGGGGACTGTTGGGTAGCACCTGGAGGTCTGTGTGTCCTCCCCAGACCATTACTGACCCACCTGTCCAGCTCTCCATCTCCTGGTATCTCCTCCTGTGCTGGGAGACACAGCACAGTCTCAAGAGCATGGAGGACGTGCCTTCCTGGAGGAGCTGGACTACTGACAGCTCAGGACAGACTGATATCCCTGAAGTTTAATTAACTTGGTGTTATACTGTGATCATGAAGTGTTCCCTGTAGTTCTTATTTCTACAGGCTGCATTTTATTTGTTTGAACCTTTAAATTAAACGTGCTTTACTGTATCTATGTCTATCCATCCATCCATTATCTACACCGCTTATCCATCAGGGTTGTAGGGGGGGCTGGAGCCGATCCCAGCTTGGACTCGAACCTGGAACTTTCTTGCTGTGAGGCAACAGTGCTAACCACCGCACCGCATCTATGTATCTGTTATATATTCATCACTGGTGCTCCATGGAGGTTTACAATGTTAGATTTGCCGTTAGTGTCGCATTTTGTTTGGGATTTTCATCCCAATTCATTGATAACCAAATTGAAGGAACCCTTGTGAAAAATGTTTGTTCATGTTAAAAGGTGACGCGGGCGGAGCAAGTAGTGCTCTCAGCAGGTCTGTGTGCTCCACGATCAAACAGTAGATCACAGATGGCAGTAAAGTCTGAACCTGTCATGAGGAGTGCATTCTTTGCCTCAGTATCTCTCAGCTGGCTCTGTGTGTCCTGGAGGGCTTTCCGTAGTTCTGTGAGGTCATCCTGGACTTCCTGCAGCTGGGACTGAGCAGTGATGAGCTGCTGTTTGAGTGGCAGAGCTGTGGAGAGAGACACCACATTCAGACTGTTCACGTTCCTTTAGTTCTGAAGGTACACACACACACACACACACACACTTCACCTTCTGATGTACAGAGTGTCTCCATATTTTCTTGTCTCTCCGTTTTTTCCCTCTTCTTCAACTGCTGGTTCGGAATTCTCACATGCCTGACACACACACACACACACACACAAATCAATTCTCACCCACTAATGTGGTTCACAGAGTGGTCACAGACATCAATTAGTGCAGGCCCACGTTTGGAGTGAAACCCCAAGACAGTGTGTGTGTGCGTGTGTGTGTGTTACCTGTGGAGCTGAGTGCTCTGGCTGTGTAGTGACAATAGGTCTGGATCAGTCAGGATGTTTGAACTACCAACAGTCAGTGGTGAAGACAGAGTCTGATCCAGGTGACTGAGCAGCGTCTCTGCTACACTGCCTGCACACACACACACACACACACACACACACACACACACACACACACACACACACACACACACACACACACACACACACACACACACACACACACACACACACACACACACACACACACACACACACACACACACACACACACACACACACACACACACACACACACACACACACGCGTATGAGACGTAAAGTTTCCACTGATCTGACCCTACAACAGCTTTCCGTCACTTCCAAACGAATGATGTTGCCATTTTCCAAGTTCCATGTGTCAGTAAGTCTTCTGACACTAATCTGCAGACTCAAATGTAATAAGTGAAGCACACACTGTAGCACCCAGATACAAAGCAGCACTAAGAACAGGGTGGAACCAGACACAGGACAGACAGACAGACAGACAGACAGACAGACACTGTGTCCTGACATTCAGTTACCTTGTCCAGCGATCACAGCCTTCAGCTCCCCCAGGAGATACTGAACTGTCCTCACTCTAACTCCTGTCTCTGCGCTGCAGTCCTCGCCGCTGTGTGAGTGTGTGTGTTCCACAGCTGTGTGTGTGACTGTGGCGTTGCTTTGGGTGCTGATGTCTCTCACAGGAACAAGTTCCTGCTCTTCATCACACTCCCCCGTACAGAGTGTGTGTGGAGCTTTAGAGTAGGACTTGCAGTCAGTCTGAAGGACAGGCAGTAGGCCTGAGTGAGGGGAGGGCTGGGGCGGAGGGATGGAGGGCTGGGGTGGAGGGATGGAGGGCTGGGGCGGAGGGATGGAGGGCTGGGGCGGAGAGATGGAGGGCTGGGGCGGAGGGATGGAGGGCTGGGGCGGAGGGATGGAGGGCTGGGGCGGAGGGATGGAGGGCTGGGGCGGAGGGATGGAGGGCTGGGGCGGAGAGATGGAGGGCTGGGGCGGAGGGATGGAGGGCTGGGGCGGAGGGATGGAGGGCTGGAGTGGATGGATAGAGGGCTGGGCCGGAGAGATGGAGGCCTGGGGTGGAGGGGTGGTGTTGGAGAGGTGTAGCAGTGTTTTCTGACTGTGTGAAGGAGGGACGTGAGACTGCAGCAGGGTGTGGGGGCGTCTCTGAGGTGGGTGGAGCTTCACTCCGGAGTGAGCTGCTGGATGTGTTGTCCTTGGAGGTGTGCTGCTCGCTCCACACTGGACTGATGGAGAAGCCTTCTGCTCTGCAGGTGGAGATGAAGGGAAGACGGCGTAAAATTAGGCAATGAAGAACTGCCAGACTGGTTTCTGATATCTGAGCTTTAACTACCTGACCGCTGACATAAGATAGAAATATAGAATAAGAGAAAAAAGGGAAGGATAATACCAGATGGAATGGACACACACACACACACACACACACACACACACCTACCGGCCCTTGTAGGACGTTTCTTGATCATTTTCTTCCCCAGTGAGATAGATGGTCTTGATTTGGCCCCTCGAGCCTTCACTGCTCTGGGAATGCTTGGCGAGGCTTCTGCAAACACACACACACACACACACACTATTTTATTTATTATTTGAATTATCCTGTAGACCAAACAACTAATCGATTAATGCTGGAAACGTAACAAACTAGTGGCTGCTCTATTCATGGCCGTTATGTAAGGAAGCTCATCTGACCTGCCCTCTCAGCCTGAAGGATGCCACCGAGCAAGGCAGCGCACCGGTCCAGCCCCTTATGGAGAGAGGCGACCTGAGAGGACAGAGCACAGCTGTGAGCGGCACCAACACGTTCAGCTCCTCTGGAACAAGTCAGGGACTCACGTAGAACGCTGCCATCGTCACTCTGCCAAGAACCCTGCCGAGAACGGCTGTGCTCATGTGCATCATTAATCCTGCTCACACCGTCCTCTGATTGTAATCCAGCTCACTTCCTTACCTGATCTTCGGAGTCAGTGGAGTACAGAGAGTAGGCCGGCTCAGGACAAGCTGCCGGTCCTGGAGTCACTCTGACGACACAAGTTAGAGGAGGACACAGGGAGTGAGTGACAGGATATTAGAAGGCGGTGCTGTAACAAGCTTAAAAAAGGTGTAGTCACCGTCTCCTGGGTGGCTGCACGTTGACTCCTCCTGTCAACCTGCCTGATGTCACTGCCTGCCAGTCACACACACACACACACACACACACACACTACTGAATCAGTACCTGAGTAAATGTCCATATCACCACTGAATAAATGTAATGTTTACAACATGATGCTGATAGAACCCCTTTACTCATGTTGAATCTGGACTGGACTTCTGTCATATAGCGAGGTCAAACAGCACTATAGCTTGTCTTCATAAACATTTGGAAATATCAATGAAAAATGTACAGATCAGCAACTTCAGTGTCTTGGAGTCAGTAAACCCACTGCTACCTGACAGCAGTGTGTCACCCACCCTACACTGGATCTGTGAGGTCAGGTTTAGTGTGTGAGGTCAGGTTTAGTGTGTGTGAGGTCAGGTTTAGTGTGAGTTAAGTCAGGTTTAGTGTGTCTTACCTTGCTTTTCGCTGTTCCTTTCATGATTAACAACAGATTGTCAGCTGAAACACTCAGCCTGCTTCTCCTGTGCTGCTGTCACACACTTCCGTCCTCTCTGCTCTGTTTACTCCACCGTCTGGTTTCCGGCTAAAGTTTGAAACGGGAGCCGCACAGCTGACCAATCAAAACGCCTACGGAAAGCTGCAGGACCCGGAAGTACTTCTCCCTTTCAAAAGTAGGGTAACGTCATAGTTAGCCTGTGTGTGTGTGTGTGTGTGTGTGTGTGTGTGTGTGTGTGTGTGTGTGTGTGTGTGTGTGTGTGTGTGTGTGTGTGTGTGTGTGTGTGTGTGTGTGTGTGTGTGTGTGTGTGTGTGTGTGTGTGTGTGAGGGTGAGTATGGGTGAGTAAGGGTGAGTCCATGTTAACAGCCGCAGACACACATCGGTCTGTTAGAGCAGAAACAGCTCACCTCGCCTCTCTCTGTCTGGCGGACGGGACTAATTACCACCATAGACCGTGATTGTGACTACTACGGTAACGGTGCTCCGTGTTGACCGTTGCCATAGAGACACCCGCCAGCTCAGAAGCAGGAAGTGAGTTCAGCTCGCTGCCAAAGGATAAACAGCGTCCATCCCCGGCTGGTGTACACACTTACAGCAGAACACAATCTGTGGTCGTTTAGTGTAAAAAGGCTCAAATTCAGCGTTAAGCAGAGTTCCCCTGACCTGCTCTTTGAACAGTATGGAGCCGACGTCAACTCTTGGAGTACTTGTCGGTGGTGGAGTTACTATGAAGTGATTCTTCGAAGAGCATCAGCTTCCTCTCCCAGTGACTCACCTTTAACTGACACCCTGCTGGCACCCTGGGCTGACAGCCTGGAGATCTCTGGTGGTTCACTGACTCCAACACAACTTCGTCTCATTTTTAGTATGAGGACCAAACAGGGACTCCACCTCCACCAGCCCCCCCCCCGGATTTAAACTTTGTGGTGCAGGTGAAGACCTGTCTGATGTGTAAATCCTGGGAGAACAACCCTCTACAGCATCACCACTAGCCCTTGTCCTTATTATGGACCTTAGCGCAAAATACATTTCAATACCCTCAATCTTTTATACACAGGGATTCTATCTTTCTAAATCAGATGCAGTCAGTTCATCCATCCATCTTCAGACCATTCACATTGGACACTCGATTTACACATCCACTTTGGTTTTTCAGGACTCCCTTCAAATTATTGAAATCATTTAACCAAGTAATTAAATGCAACATGTTACAATAAATGTAGACTTTAATCTGAACAAATATTTATTTATTGGTGATCCTATTAGGAAACAAATTATAGTCACAATGGCATTTAAGTTTTGACTTCTGGTCAGACACATGGTCCTAATTAACCATCTTAAATGCAAATTTAAATTTAAATCTTTACATAACATGCCAGTCAGTGAAGACTGATTTGTCACATCTTACAAAAGACTTGGTTCTTGTTAACATCTCACTTCACATTTTTAACTTTGAACACTTTTTTCCCTTCAAACAAAAATATTGTGATAAAACTACAAACTAGCTGAACAGCTTTAAAGAAAAATAACTTAGATCAATGCTGTGTGTGTGCTGTTCCAATATTCTCTCTACTCCCATTCCTCATCTTCAGCTGCAGTTGGAGCAGCCGGTTGGCTCTGCACACTGTTGTCTTGGAAAGTTCCTCCCTGAGGACACAGTGGGGACACAGTGGGGACACAGTGAGGTCACAGTGAGGTCACAGTGAGGTCACAGTGAGGACAGGCAGCTACACTGACAAAGACTCCAAAGAAGAAAAAGCACCATACTACGAAGAAGTCATTCCAGTTACCTTCCTGGAGTCTAAGGAAGCAAAGGTCTTCCTGGCGGGGGGGTACAAGCCCATGGCAGCAGGGCCGCTGAAGGCTGACTCCTCTAACCATGAGGGCACTTCCTGCTGAGCCTGTCAATCCCAGTCAACATATGGAAACAATAAAGTCAGATACTGACAGTGCTTTGGGTCCATCCTAGTGATACAGCACCTGGACTGTATAAGGACCGACCAATAGAATCTTCTAAGGAGGAATAAGTCATGCAGGGGGGCTGTGCGGTATAAACATTCCAATTTCTGCTCAGTGGAATAAAGGGCTCAGAATGTGAATGCTTACTGTTAGGGTGGTGTTATCCAAATGTCTCTCTAAAGCAGACATCTCTCTCACCTTAGACAGGACTGTGACCAGCGAGCGAGCCAACTGGCCATCAGCATCTGGGTCATAGAAAGACACCGCTCTCCCGGTGTTACCACAGCGGCCAGTTCTCCCAATACGGTGGACATATTCGTCGATGTTGTTGGGAAGGTCAAAGTTCACCACATGCTGTACATCTGGGATATCAAGACCGCGGGCAGCTACAGATGTTGCCACCAGGACTGGACATTTGCCAAAGCGGAAGTCTGCCAGAGCCTGCTCTCGCTCCCGCTGTTCACGGTCACTGCCAGACAACACAACACATTAATATGTGCATTAAAGCAAAGTGGAACTCTTCATTCCTGGACGCACCACTTACCCATGGATGCTGGTAGTTGGGACCTTCTCCTGGCACAAGTAAGTGGCAATAAAGTCAGCTTGTCTCTTGGTCTCTACAAACACCATGGTGCGCTCCGTTCCTGCAACCAACACCAGCCATCAAAATCAACACTGGAAGACAATCGACAGCAGCTCCTGTAATGTTATTCAGTCCTAGAAGAGGTGAAGGGTACAGTGTGTATAGATGTTTTTTTCTGAACACTGGAAACAGCCGCAAAAATAACTTACCAGTTGTCTTGAGGAGGTCAAGGAGCTGCTCTCTCTTCGAGAACTTGGTGACTTGGATAAATGTCTGCTCCACATCACTGCAGGCTCCACCCACCACACCCACTGCCAAGAATAAATAGTCCGTCTTGAGGAAGTCAGCCGCCATCCTGTAAAAACATTGCCATATTCAGACATGCCAAGCTCACTTATGACAGTTGTCCACATTAAGAGCAAAAGCTGTGGTTGATCAAGGAGCCGACCTCTGGATGTCCTCAGGGTAGGTGGCGCTGAACATCAGTGTCTGACGGTTCTCCTTAGATGGCATTCCAGGGGAGCCCACCAGGCGGCGCATGTCAGGCTCAAAACCCATATCCAACATTCGGTCGGCCTCATCCAGGACAAAGTACCGCAATTTACTCAACCCAACCTAGAGCACACACATCATTTAGTTACATGTCTAAGCCTTTGACTATAGACTAATCATTGTCTGACTGAATATTCTGACCTTTCCTCTTCCAAGCATATCCAACATTCTCCCTGGTGTTCCACAAAGCACATTACATCCCTTTAAGACCTCTCTTATTTGGTGTCCAGTGCTGACTCCACCATAAACCACTACAGGACGCACACATGTCCTACAACAGCCCAGGGAAACTAAGATTAGAAATCAGAACGTGCAACGTCATACATGTCATCTTTGTTTGTGTAACATTTTATCACAGTCTTAACATACCCGAAGGCAAACTTCCTGGCCTCCAAGTAAATCTGGTTGATGAGCTCCCTAGTTGGTGCCACGATGATGGCTTCAGGCTCCTGCACCTCACTGAAGCGACTGGCTGCCACACCGTCTGCCATCAGCTGCTGCAGAATAGGGAGCAGGAAAGCAGCCTGGAAGAGCAGAGAACTATTTAAATTCTGTTCACAAGGAAACTTACAGGTCAGTTGATTCTCCCTCCATTTGTTACAGGTCAGTTGATTCTCCCACCGTTTTACCAGATCCAGTCTGAGCACAGGCCATGAGATCTCTTCCAGCAGAGATGATTGGGATGCCGTGCTTCTGCACAGGAGTCGGCTTCACATAACCAGACTTGCTGATGTTTTTTCTCAAGGACTCGCACAATGCTGCCTCATCAAAAGTCTGGAGGAGAAAGGTTTAAATTGCTGATTCAGCAGACTTATACAACAGATGAAACAAAAACCACCTTCAGAAGAAAGGTCACATTTGTTGCCATGAGGTGGTCTGGGTTAAGGTGTTTACACCATCTTGTTGTTAGCGACATCACAGTGAGCTGGTAGATCAGGCAAGTTTATACAGCTTCAAACACAACATAGCACTTATTTTTAACTGTCCACCCCCAATTATTTTGAAACAAATATTGAATTAGAAATCATATTATGTTAAAATATTTTGAGGGTTGTGATTTCAGCTCCCCACCTTTCATTTGTGTCTGACAAGCTGTCATTTCTGATATCACAGTAGCCACAGACTGTGTAGTCTGACAAATGTTTACAAATGTGAACCAAAAACTCAACTACTCCAATCCTTGCTGTATGTGTAAAAATGCAGACAAACCATCCAATCAAGGTAGAATTATTTAATCTCACAAACCAGCTACTACAAATAGAAAGCTTGTTTCTCAACTAATTGGTAAACGAACTTATTTCAGCACTTTTTACCATGATAGCCTGTGGTGGGTTGGTTCCACTGACATCCACCATGATTTCATCATACTTGTCAAAGTTGATGCCCGATTCATAGTGGGAAAAAATGGAGTCTTCATCTTCAGGGAGGGTTGGGGGAACATATGTGACCTTTGGCCCTGTGGGTCAGAACAGAAACTCTTTGTTGTGCAGGAGTGGGACAAGCGTGACACTGCAGAACTGCTGACTTTTACTCTCCATAGTTCATTAACTTACTGTCGCCATCACATGCGTCTTTATTTTCTTTATCTTCCCCTGTATTAGACACAGGTGTCAGTGAGTGAAATATTTCAATTCTACACTGAATGGCTGAAATCACTGTTAATTATCAAAACAAACAATTACCAGATTGAGCAAAGACGTCTTCATCTTTTCCACGATAGCCTGCCACGACACAAGACAATTGAAATTTAATATGAAATAATGAGTCCTCTAGAAGGGTTAATGGTTGCTCTTTTACCTCCTCCAAAGCCTCTTCTGCCATCCTGGTCACCACCTTCAATATATTATCTGTTATTAATGATCTGCTCTTTGATCTCAAATGAAGACTATTGATTACTAAAATAGCAATACATTTCTTTGCATTTTAGAAAACAGCATCAAGCAAAGGCAGCCCGGCTTCACTATGACAGTACTCGATCACTAAATACCTTGTCTGAAACCTCCTCCTCTGCTACCTCTTCCTCCTCTGCTGCCTCCCCTAAACCCTGTTCAGAACATCAGAGACAAAGATTTAAATCCAGCACATCAAAGTAAAAAAGGAAGAAAAACTTGTTAGAAACAGTCAAACTACAACCAAACCTGATTTTGTACTCAAGTGTGTGTGTGTAACAAAAAAAAGAGCACCTACCATTTTCACACACTCCATTGCCGTCTTCTGTTAAATCAAGGCAGGTCACATTAAGTCAACCAAAATGTTTAGGTCAGTTGCACTCAGAGTAGATCTAATTTCAGCCGTCTCACAAGTAAGCACATGAAAACTTTACCATTGGAATCACTGCAATCCCTTCTGTCAAATCCTCTGCCACACCCTGTTAGAACAAACATGCCATCAGGAAACCATCGCAGAAACTCAGTTCGAAGCATTATACCACATCTACCAACTTTCCTCATTATTATCTGCTAATACAGCCTTTGTTCTTCACCTTATTGGGCCACATCATAATACCACACTTGTCCCTGGCAGCCTACATCTATCTTTGGCCTACCCATCTCATCCAGGATGCTTCCTGTAACGTTTGTGGTCAGAAAAGTTTCTGCAAATGTTTTACCTCTGGAACTCTTGGAATCCTTTGTAATTGTGACCTGACTTTGTCAAAGTAAACTACAAACTCTTGGAGCCACCGCTGACGCAAACAGGGGACTAGTGAATGATACACAAAACAAGTGTTCAGGGAATATTCCTTCACGTCTGAAACCTTTGAAATAGAGATGCACGATATAGAATTTCATGGTCCTTAACAGTAACTAAAATAAAATAAATAAATCATCAGCTTGTTGTGGCCAATACTGAGACAATAATAAGACCATCATAGCAATCTTATCAATGTAAAGATGTGAGAGGAAAACTTTTTAATACATTTCCGTAACATATTTTAATATGCAAATGCCACACATCATCTACTTGTTGATAAGCAGATACTGGCTACATCAACAATTACAATAACTTTACATAGTCTTGAACTATTTCATTTGTACCTTAAGCCCTTGGGCATGATTGTTTGGAAAGGCCACAAGCCTTTTCCTATACACAGACCAACAACCCTGTTTCATCCTCCATCCCGTCCTCCTCCCTCTGCTGCTGACATGAAGACACTTCCTACTGGACAGCTACAGCTGATACAGAGGACAGGCTGGTTGGTCTCAGCCTCCAAGTCTACACAATTCAGCTTCTCTCAATACAGAGCCAGTTTGGTTCAATCGTTAAATACAAATAGTGGTTGTTTTTAGCTTGTTCATAACAATTATTAATCAACATACTAGGTTCAGTGTGTCTATGGACTGAGAGGGTACAGTTGTGACTGCAGGCAGAGCTGTTGACAATGTTGCATTCCTGCAAGTTAATGTTCCGCTTGTTCAACAGGTGTTTGATAAATTGATCACACCCTTACTTGAGGATTTGGTTGCAGTTGTGGATAATGAGCACTGTTGCCTTTCACTCAGGTAAGATATAACTAAGTCTGTTTCAGTCTCTCTGCTGTATACTCCGATGTCTGCTCTGTGTGTAGGGAGCTCTGCCCTGCCACAGTGCAAACACAGGCATCCAAACAGGAAAGAGGAGAGGGAGGAAGAGGAAATCCCCTCTCAGGACTGGGTCTTAAGTGGCGTCCCGTACGCAGCCATGCTCCACATCATCGAATGCAATTATCTGCTTCAGTTCCCTTTTAATAACAAATTAATTTTCTTACTCATCAGCCAAGAATATGCTAGCCACCAATATAACGTACATCCCTACTCTACAGTCAAGACAGAATCAAAACATTACCACACACAATATCCTTTTAACTCGCACACTGCTATTCAGATCTATAGTGCAATAATACATTTTGTGTCTGTGCGGGTGGGTGAGTGAGTTCATGTCTAACCTCTGCCTCCTCTACCTCTGAAACCGCCTCTTTCTCCTCCTGTATTGTTCCAGTTGTCCCCATCTATAAAGAACAAATTGGAGGGTCAGTAGCCCCAAGACTCAGCACCTATCGACAATAAGGTAATACTTCCACAGCTTACCATTTCTCGTCACCACCAACAAAGCAAAAGGTGAAAGCACAAAAGTTACATTCCTTCTTCTGCTTATGGAGTTGAAATTATTCCCATCTAACCATTTTACTCCTATTCAGGGGTGTCATGTCAGGTCTGCACTACTCTACACCAAACCACACATACCTACTGGTTTGGAGTGGCTGGAAGCAGCTGAACTGCTTCTTCAGCGTAGAATCAGTTCAGTAACGGCACTTCAGTACAGCACTATAGTTCGTATAGTTTCTCACACTTGGCAGGCACTTACTGATGCATTTATTTTGCCAAACTTGGACCAGAGTACATTGTTAATACTATTAATTAAAACTATTGATAATTTAATAGTTTCATTGCTCTTTAGTCTCACATCTGATGAATCGTTGGGTCTCTCTCTTAATTAAAGAGTTTGGTCTAGACCTGCTCTTTATGGAGAGTGTCTTGAGATAACACTGTTATGAGTTGGCACTATATAAATAAAGACTGATTGATTAATAAGGGACCAACGTGATAAACTAATCTTGTCATTCATAAATGTTCAGTCATTAAATTAATAATTCTACTACTGGTTTAATAATAAGATGAGTGGGCACCTGCGGAGAATGAACTTTTAAAACCTCCTTGTCTGCCTCTGCCTCTGCCTCGTCCACCAAAATCTGGAGAGAAACAGAAAAACGTTCCTCAATTTCTAGGGCAGAAACCTCATCCTTTCTATACTTGATGCATACATCATCTTAATTCCCTTATTTCCACTAATGCAACAGGTGATTTCAGCAGATGCTAAAGAACAGGATGATCTTTCATGTGCTTACCATGGATGAACAAAAGATTAAAGTGTAGAGGCACATTATCACTGGATAATATGCAATAGGGCAGTTCACCTACCTTCACTTGGGGTGTGGCTGGTTAGCATAATAGTACTTGCAGCAGTGTCCTGTAAAGATTGAAAACAGGTGTTGAAGGTCTGGCTCCATGGCAGGAACAGCACAACTGGACGTAATTAGCGAATGACTCGTTATTGGCTATTTGACAGTAAACTAGCTTACCCCTTCTTCCCATTCATCCATTTTTGTTCACCTAACAAATTCAGACAAAAGAGGAGTCAGCATTCATAGGCTGGATTAGCATGCATTAGACTGGATATAGATTATTCTGCCACAATAAGCGGTATGTGTTCCTCACACAAATCTGACTGAAGTATGGAGCAAAGCAAACCACTTGACTGTTACAGTCAAACATTCAAAGGATGTCGTCAAAGCACGTTGTCAGGCTTGCATCGCGTGTTTTTCCAAATGATACGTTAAGCTAACATTAGCTTAAAACACCACATCTTGACGGCGAGGTGTTACGGACAAATGTCAGAACTGAATTATATCCACCCGGTTGTTGACTTGTGTTTATTACTCATTAAAAAGTTTCCGTTTACAACCTATTTTATCATGGCGAACTTCGAAGGTATCGACGAAAATCGAAACCAGTTACGCTAACGCTAGCTAGCATGAGCTAACTCGCCATTAATACCAACGTAGAACAAAATATGTATTATTGATTAAATTTGGTTCCGCTCTCTTGATAAAGGTCTACGGAGTGATGGCGGCATGTAAGGCTCATGTGCATAACCCTGGCGTTACTTTGTGAAAAGCTTCTCCAGTAGTGCTCTCCGCTGTGGTGCACCTTCCCCTCGGCGGCTCACCTCTCCGTCGGGCTCGTGCGCGCAGTGAACTCACCGGGCGGGCCAGCGCGTCAGGGTTGCCAGTTCTGCTGTTTTCCCGCCCAACTGGGTTCATTTCAAAGTACAACGTGGGAAGTGAATGACTGTGGTGAGAGGTTTAAGTGTGTTCTCAGGAAATCGTGTCGTGTCGTGTGTGTGTGTGTGTGTGTGTGTGTGTGTGTGTGTGTGTGTGTGTGTGTGTGTGTGTGTGTGTGTGTGTGTGTGGTGGGGGTTCCTAAACTACCAGAATAAAACAAAGAAAGTAATGACTCTATGAATTAATTGCTATGATCTGTCTATCTCCACTGGGAGCTTCATGCCACAAGCACCAGAGGCAGAGAGCCCTGCAGGGCCCTGGTTTTCTCCAGACTGCTGAGACAAGAGCTCATGTGACCTCTAAAGTCTGTGATGTCCACATTTTCTTACATCTTGGCCTTTTTACTTTTGAATGTTAAAATTGGCAAGATTTCATGCAGACTGGCTTGCACCTGTTGATTCTTGTATATTGTATTTCTGAGCAGAAGTGTGAACAAAAAAGTGACTGTGTATGTAACGTCTTTTATAATAACTGCATTTTAAAATGTGCAAACGAACAAATGTCAGCTTTATGAGTATGAAAAACGTCAACCCTTGTGGTTACCGAATCCTCTGACACATCTGTAATAACATATAGCCTATAGTAAATAGTTATACTCCTTTCAGAAATCAGCATTTTCATTTCAAAGCCTTACTTGGATTCATTCCAGATTTACCACGGTGGTTTCGGTGGCGCAGCAGTGACCTACAGATGACCTACTTATCAAGGTGCCTTTGAGCCTGGCACTGAACTCCTGAACCCCTTAGCTCCAGTGGAGCTGTGCCCTGACGTATACTGGGTATGTTCCGGGTGTGAATTTGAGTGTGGAGCCGGAAAAGGAGGGCGATCTCATCTTTAGTCTTCTTGCTTTTAACTACGCCATCCTCATTTTCCTCTTCCATTTGTTCAAATTCTGCATGTCACTAGAATAACATAGGGCTTATCATTCTTTCACCATCACCCAGCCCTCTGATCTTCTGTTAACATCCTTTTATTATATTTCCTAATTGCCAACCAATACTATTGAAGCTGATACTGATACTGATATATTACCTCGTTATGTTGTTTATTAGATAAACACATGTAATGGGTTTAATAGGTTGGTCAGCTGTGAGAATAAGTAGATTTGTGTTTGTTACTGTGAACTGAGGGCTGTGAAGAGGTGGGCATCATGATACTTTCACACAGACGACTTCTGTAACATTAAGATAATAAACGTCTGGAGAAAATGAAGCACAAAAGTAAGCTAGAAGAGGATGGAAGTGCATTGCGACACTTCAAACCAGTCATTGTACAGTCACATAGGCTATACAGCAGAAAAGACCGAACTTTCAGAAGTGAGGTATTTATTTTCAAAAGCAAACCCAGACTGAAGCTTGATGAGACAGAGATCTGGTGATGCAGAGTTAGGGATGGACAGTCGGACCCCTGTAGGCTCACTGAACACTGAACTGCACTTGTTTTTGAACAAGACACATTTAAAAACTGGATCTAAAGTTCATTTGTGACTCAACTGTGTCGTTGTAAACTGGCTAGTCTATCATTGAGTTGTTGGTCAAAATGGGTGGCAACGCTGAAACTAGCTCGTGCACTTAGGTGTTCATTGTCTCAGGTTCATGGTCCTTATAGCTCCCTGTAGAGACCAGTCTGGTAAAACCAGTCCTGGACCCCCTCAGTTGGCCTACTAGCCAAAGGTGGGAGTGGAGGATGCTATCACCCCCCTTGTCTCACCATGCTCCATGTTCCCGATGATCCATGTTCCCCAGATTTACTATATGCTGCACATAATGGGATCTACCTTCCCCAGGTTGTCATATGTGCTCTATGTTCCCAGGGTCCTATTTCCATAGATCATATGTTCCCCAGCTCTATATTCCCATAACACACTTTACATGTGATTATTGATTTGCTAAATTGATGTACTATTGGTGAATTATGACTCCTCTAAATAAAGAACTGTAAAATCAGATCCCAGCCTCTCCTCAATTCAATTCAATTTCAATTCAATTCAATTCAATTCAGTTTTATTTGTATAGCCCAATATCACAACAGAGTCTCATAGTGCTTTACAAAGTTCACTGAAATAAACAAGTGTAAGCGAACAACAATCTAATAAAGAGTCCTCCTTTTTCTTTGCATGGTTTCTCCTCCAGGTTGTGACCAGGCTCAATGTGTCTTAGATCTGGTCCCATACAATGGGAAAATTGGGTAAGAGTAGACATAGGGATTAGGGTGAGGTACGGGTCAGGTATTAGGGTGGGGGTGTGGTTACGTTTAGGTACAGGAGTTGTTAGGGTTAGGCTAGTGGGTGGGGGATTAAATTAAGTTAGGGTTAATGTGTCATATGAAGAGGATAGGAGTTAGGGAACACACGTAAATACCGTGGTTTGTGGTGAAAATTGTGATTTGTGAACAATCTGCTATACCCCTAGATACACTTGCTCTGTGAAAGTCACGTTCTTTGATTTGTCCAGTGCATTCAACACCATCCAGCTTTCTGTGCTGGGGTGCAAGCTGACAACTTAATGTTCTCCTGGTGTTTTGGATTGTGGACTACCAGACTGGTTGGTATGTCAGTGGTTCTATGCTATTGCTGCATCAGAGAGGTGATGGAGGCTGAGTACAGGAGTGTCGTGGACTCATCGTTGAGTCCAGCTCAGTGCTATACTATTTTTTTACTTTCAGGAAGGCTGGCTCTGTCCTGGGGGTGGTGTTGGAGAGGAGGACAAGGACCCTCACCATCCCCACAGTGGCACCTTCAACAGAATGACACAGGAAGTCCTTTCTTCCCGTACAACTCATCAACCTCAGACAGAGACGGACAGCAGAGGCGTTGGGTGCTGAGGTGGTCCAGCCTCCATCTCCAGCTCTGTTCTGCTCTGTTTCCATCTCTCTTTTTCTCTCTGAATCACAGTCATCACAACTCTCTAATTTATGGGACTTCATGGCTCTTCTGTGCAATAAAGGGGCATGAAGTGAAATATCATGGACATAACCAGTGAACATTTTGAATGATTACTTGTTTTATTTCAACTCTATATGCACTCTTCCAATTTGCTGCACAATAATTTGAAGTTTGATTGGACTCCTGCTAACTGTATCCAGAGGCTGCAGCTGATTTCAGCTGATGTTTATGTAGCTAACATTAGGTCCACACGCTGGCAAAGAAAATAAGATGATAATTCTCATAGAATTGCTGTGGTTGGGATAATGGTAACATTTTCCTGCATGTATGAAGCCTGTGCATATTGTCCTATTCTCATCTGGTGGGGTGGGCTTAGGACAGAGAGGGGGGGATTGGAGAGCTGCATTTTTCAAATTCTAGCTTTTTGTCCTTTTCCAGATTTCTGCCACCCCCAGCTTTAAAACAGAGCCAAGGGAGTTTCTGGCACTGTTTGATACTGTATGACAAAAGCTTGACTCACATATACTCCCTGTATTTGTAATAGAAACAAAGCGAAATTGCAGAGAATAGAAAATATAGCTGGTGCGGACGCCCCAACCAAATGAGAAATATGAATTAGAAGTAAAGAATAAAGCTGCCCTGGTTACATTTGATTATTCCCTCCCATTGAACCTGCAGTGTGTTTTACTCTCAGGAGGACAAAACATGACAAAAATCAAGTTGTTTACATCTGTTCAGTAACAATTTGACTCTAGTCTTTTGACATCAGTCTGAGTCTGAGTGGTAGCAGTCACTCCACACACAAACATACAGGGGAGCCGCAGGTACCATATGCACTGCCACTTCCACTTGTGTGGCCAGTAAGCAAACAGTCAACTCTCAGTGTTCAAATCTGTTAGAATCAAGCTAGATAAACATTCATTTTTCATTCAGAATGAACACACCTTCTGGAACCCTTCTGGAATGCACTTCCTCTGTGCTGGATCTGAAATTTTCACTGGACAAAATGCAAACTTGATAGAAGACACTAGAGCACAATACTAACTACAAACCTAGTCCAGTAAAGGGGTCCTGCATCCTGTATATATACATATATCTAAAGGTTTAGCCCTTTTAAACCTTTAATTGGAAGCATAGGAACACTGGTTGTTTTCTGTTTTTTCTTTATTATTATCGTTTTTCTACATTGTGGATTAATATTGAAGACATCAACCGACATAGAATTATGCTGTCAGTGTGTCCTTCATGAGGTGGGAGTTGTTCTGTCTCTTGGATGATAGCTTTGCCATCATCCTCCGCTCTCCCACCACCTCAACTGGGTCGAGGGGGCGACCCAGGACAGAGCCGGCCTTCTTGATGAGCATGTCCAGTCTCTTCCTGTCCACAGCTGTGATGCTGCTCCCCCCAGCAGACCACTCCATATGAAATGGCTGATGGCACAGCAGAGTCATAGAAGGTCTTAAAGAGTCCTGGTAAATGGTTTGTATTTGTACAGCACCTTTCTAGTCATTTCGACTTCTCAAAGTTTTTTTTTTACATCACATCCTCATTCACCCATTCACACATCATTCATTCAATTTAAGTTGGAGGAGACAGTTCTTTCACTCACTCTGCCCCCTGCAGTCCAAAAGACCTCAGCCTCCTGAGTCTGCTCTGTTCTGAGTTGTCAGTCCAGTCCAGTTTATTGCTTAGGTGAACACCCAGGTACTTATATGATGTCACCATCTCGATGCCTATTCCCTTGATACTCACCGGTGTTGGGGGGGGGGGGAGTGTGTGCATCTACAGAAATCCACCACCAGTTCTTTGGTTTTCCCCGCATGGATCTGGAGGTGGTTCCTCTGGCACCAGTCCACAAAGTCCTGCATTAGTTCTCTGTACTCCCTGTCATCTCCATCGGTGATGGCAGAATCATCAGAGAACTTTTGCAGGTGGCAGGTGTGTGAGTTGTAAGAGAAGTCTGCAGTGTGGAGGGTGAAGAGAAACGGAGTAAGGACCGTTCCCTGCCGGGGCCCCTGTACTGCAGACAACCATGTCGTACACACAGTCCCTTGTCCTCACATACTGTGGACGGTTGGTGAGGTAGTCCAGAATCCAGGATGTGAGGTGATGGCCCACACCGGTGTTCTCCTGCTTGTCCCTTAGAAGTGCTGGCTGTATCGTGTTGAAGGCACTGGAGAAATCAAGAAATGAGATCCTCACAGTGCTTCCAGCCTTCTCCAGGTGAGAGAGAGCTCGGTGTAGAAGGAGGATGACAGCGTCGTCCACCCCGATGCCAGGTTGGTAGGCAAACTGAAGTGGGTGAGCAGATGGTTTCTACATGTGTGATTCCCACCATGAAGCATGGCTACCACAGCATTCTGCAGCAACACGCCATCCCATCTGGTTTGTG
Source organism: Pempheris klunzingeri (assembly GCF_042242105.1). Taxonomy (NCBI): domain Eukaryota; kingdom Metazoa; phylum Chordata; class Actinopteri; order Acropomatiformes; family Pempheridae; genus Pempheris; species Pempheris klunzingeri. Next base: position 13,820,344 of record NC_092035.1, on the reverse strand, counting down.
CTTAGTGGGACCATCACTTGTTGTTCAACAGGACAATGAGCCCAAACACACCTCCAGGAGAGGGATGGAGTGCTCCACATTCAGCTGACCTGAGCCCAGCTGAGATGGTTTGGGAGGAGTTGGACCGCGGAGTGAAGGAAACGGAGAGTGCTCAGCACCTCTGGGAGCTCCTTCAGGACTGTTGGAAAACCATCCGGGTTCTCATGAAGCTGACTGAGAGAAAGCCGAGAGTGAGCAAAGCAAAAAGGGTGCTACTTTGAAGAATCTAAAATAGTGTGTGAAAGTAACTCATATTGCATGAGTGCTTTACTTTGGTACTTAAAGTATATTACGATGCTAGTACTTATGTAGTTTTACCTAAACGCAGAACTTGTATTTGTGACAGCCTATTTTTACACTGTGATATTGCTACATACTAAAATAAAAGATCTGAGTACTTCTTTCACCACTGGAGTAAAAACTACTTCACGTTATAACACTACAAATGTGTAAATAAATCATTTGTATTCTAATGTGAACACTGTTGAGCTGTGCATAGTTGCACCAGCGCTGTGGTGATGGACTGAATGAGTCCGGGTCCTTGCAGCATTACGATCCATTCCAGCAGGTTTTGTCGCTACAACGCAGTGCATTGTGGGACGCAGGCTGATGGTGAAGTCAAGATGGCTGAGAACCTCAGGCAGGGGAAAGAGCCTGCTGTAGGGAGGCCGTGAATGAAGTTTGGAACACAAAATCCTTCGTCGCTGTCCGAGTAGACTCAAACCGTCGTGCTGTTGAAGTTGTAATCTACCTGTGGAGAACTTGATACATTCACAAACAGCAAAAGAATAACAAACAACTGAGGATAAAGTCTCGTATGAATTCCGACGAGAAGGAGGACTGTGAGTGTGCGCCACCACAGGCCGAGACTAGCCCCGCAGGAGGACCATATAGGTGGGCACGCCAGGAGGAAAGAGCCGGGGATGCCGGGAATGCTAGGAGAAACACTGAAAGTGGTCGCTAGCTAGCTGCAGCTGGTAGATTTATGAATGCTATTGCTGTGTTGTTTTATTTCTCCGTATATTTAGATGAAGTTTGCCGCTCGCATGGGCTGATTAAAGATGGAAATGCAGCCAGTTGTGCATGAATAAGAGTTGAAATAAGGCCAGCGGGCTAGCTAGTGTTTGCTACATTAGCTTGCTAAGTCAGCGTCAGGATGTCCAGGTTCCTGACATTTCCCCTGCTTCAGTTGCCCCATTGCCCCTCTGTCGGTGCTTTGGGTTTTGTGTGAAGCTTATTTTAACAATCACCAACAGTGTGCGGTTATTGGCCGTATTAATGGCTCCACACAGCAGAATACACTGGCTGTGACCCTAATCACTGTAAGGCTAACCCGCTTGCTTCCAGCTACAAGACACCGACTGTAATGTTGCTTTGTAGCTAGCAGGTCATTTTCTCATCCTCCCTGAGGCATGCGCCAATTCTAAACCAGAATATGTCCAACATACTGCCTCAGTAGTGAAGCAGCAAAGAGCCAGCAGTGTTGGTTGTAATGGTTATGTTAATGCAGCACATCGTGACCTCTGCTGTATTTCTCATCGTTATTGTTTGTTGTTCAATCAGAGAATACGAGGAGCCTGAAATAGACAACCCCGAAGCAAGCCGAATGTAAGTCCACCTCATTTTACACCACAGATGATCAGACATATGGGTCACACCACTCGTGTTTTTGTCTCTCCTCACTTCTTGTGTTCGTCTCTTACCTGTGAAGAAGCCCTCCAGTCGTCGTTATAACCACGTGATGATGTACATGTACATAGTGAATTATAGTGATCGAACCCAAAAAAGTGACACTAGCATGCTAATAAGCTCCTCCAGGTCACCCCTGTTGCAATGCTTGACGACCATTGATCATTAGAATGATTCAATGAGCACAGTTCTGTGTCTTTAAAACACATGGTTTGATAGATATGGCTTTGATTAGACTTTGAATCAAACTTATTTTGTTAAACAACTATTCACAAGGTCAAGAAATGACTTGTGCTGAAATTCAAGAGAGCCAAGTCAGTGTTTTTATGTTGTGCTTGTGTGAGTTCTATGTTTAAATTAAGAAGTTTGTATAGCTGCACGTATTGTGCTGAAAAATCCAGTATTGGCCGGGCTCTATTCCAGCCATTATGTTATGTGTTGTTATCTTAAATACCAGTTTAAAACCTGTAAATAAAACGTTACTCTGAAAGATCCAATATATCTGACTTGGCTCTTGGTGGTATGGAAATTCCAGAGGAGGCAAAGTGTAGATGCTTCTTGTCAGCCTCTCCAAAAGATTAGATCTAAATTTGATAATCGTGGCAATATATTGTCAGTACACTGTATTTCTAACAGCCACCTGACCACACTGCAGTCACATAACTGTCTTGAGTTGTCCGATGAAATGAACGATTTCGAATAAGTTAACACGGGAATCATTTTGATCTCTACTATTCACCCCATGTCATACTAACTGCTGTTAATGATGAATAAATTGGATTCATGCTGTACTTATAACCTGCTGTGCCTTACCTCTAAACGCAGGAAGCGAGCAGCTGCCAAGCATCTAATAGAGCGCTATTACCACCAGTTAACGGAGGGCTGTGGGAATGAGTCGTGCTCCAACTCATGGTGTGCCTCATCAGTCGGCTTCAACCGCATGGATAACAACACGGCGGCGGTCAAAGCCCTGGAGCTCTACAAGGTCAATGCTAAACTATGTGACCCCCACCCCTCAAAGAAAGGCACTGCCTCAGCCTACCTGGAGAGCAGCAACTCAGCCTGCAGCAACAGGAAGGTGAACCACAAGGATGTCCACTCTGTACGGGACAATTTCAAAGGTGAGTTGCCAGATATTCAGATATTGAATGAAATATAGCAGAGCATACAGTTATGTTCATACAGAGTTTAGTTTGATTAATGTTGTTTTTCTTCTAATTTTATCCATGTAATGTTTGATTCTGTACGTAGATGTAAATTACCTAACAGAGGAGAAAGTGTATGAGATCTTGGACATCTGTGGAGAGAAGGAAGATTACTCGCCTCTGATCAGGGTAATAGGCCGGGTATTCTCCAGTGCTGATGGCTTGGTGCAAAGCTTCCGGAGGTCCAAACCTCACACCAAGGAGGAGCTCAAGTCCCTTCAAGGTAAGGATGAGGACAAAGACGAGGATGAGAAGGAGGCAGCCGCCTGCTCTGCTTCAGCTATGGAGGAGGATTCCCCCGCCTCCTCTTCAAGGCTCGGAGAGGGCTCCTCAGGGGAAAATGATGTCCAAAAGCTGGCCCCTGATGAGGTGTCTGTGGACATTGAAGCTGTGCGGCGAGTCTATGAGCGCCTGTTGTCCAATGAGAAGATAGAAGCCGCCTTCCTGAATGCACTGGTCTACCTCTCACCTAATGTGGAGTGTGACCTGACGTACCACAATGTGTATTCACGAGACCCAAACTACCTGAACCTGTTTGTTATAGTGATGGAAAACAGTAACCTCCACAGCCCAGAATATCTTGAGATTGCCCTCCCACAATTCTGCAAGGCCATGAGCAAACTCCCACTGGCAGCTCAGGCCAAGCTGGCACGCTTGTGGTCGCACTACAGCGCAGAGCAGATCCGGCGCATGGTGGAGACCTTCCAGCAGCTGATTACCTACAAGGTGATCAGTAATGAGTTCAACAGCCGCAACCTGGTCAACGACGACGACGCAGTGGTGGCGGCCACCAAGTGCTTGAAGATCGTTTACTATGCAAACGTGCTGGGTGGCGACCTCGATGTGGAGCACAACGAGGAAGAGGACGAGGAGCCCATCCCTGAGTCCAGCGAGCTCACTCTGCAGGAGCTGCTCGGTGAGGAGCGACGGAACAAGAAAGGTCCTCGGGTGGACCCACTGGAAACGGAGTTGGGGATCCGAACCAACGATTGCCGGCGGCCGCTCATTCAGTTTGAGGAGTTTGTCAATGAGCCTCTGAACGAGGTGCTTGAGATGGACAAGGACTACACTTTCTTTAAGGTTGAAACAGAAAACAAGTTCTCCTTTATGACCTGCCCCTTCATCCTCAATGCCGTCACCAAGAATCTGGGGCTGTACTATGACAACCGCATCCGCATGTACAGTGAGCGGCGCATTACTGTACTCTACAGCTTGGTGCAGGGTCAGCAGCTCAACCCCTACCTGAGGCTCAAAGTGCGCCGAGACCACATCATTGATGACGCTCTGGTCAGGGTATGCATGCGCCAGTTCACTACATACAATTTGATGCACCTTTTTAATACATTTGGTTTAGTTTGGGACACATTACACTGATCTGTTCCCTCCTGTGGTTCTGTAGTTGGAAATGATAGCAATGGAGAATCCTGCAGACTTGAAGAAGCAGCTGTATGTGGAGTTTGAAGGAGAGCAAGGTGTTGATGAAGGAGGTGTTTCCAAAGAGTTCTTTCAGCTGGTTGTGGAGGAGATCTTCAACCCAGATATTGGTAAGAGAACAAACAGTTGAAGTTGGTATGTTTAAGTTTTACTAACTAACTAAATTATCTATAAGGGGCAGGAAGGACACAGCTTTTTAACAGAATCTATGGGGCATTACCAGACTAGTTTAATCAAATAACCTAAGCCTCTTATTGAGGAGTGAGCACAAAGCTGGTTTCACCTGAAATGTCTTGTACAAGTGTTCCATTGCACTCTAACATTGTGTGTGCAGAGTGAATATTATTTAGTCAAAAATGAATAGTTGAGTGGTACATCATTTTGCGTGGAGTTTCCTCATGTTTTGCAAGTATGCACAGAGAGCATTATAGAGCACTATCAGGACAACAATTCATATGTAAATGTAATTTATGTTTTATTTCTAAGATTATGTTTTGGCCTTAATTCTTTAATATCCAAAGTAGTCCAAGCAAAGACAACAGAGAGAGTGTGAGATGTGCAACAAAGGTCCTCAGCAGATAGATTCTGTGTTTTAGATCGCTATGCTACTGTGACACTCCACAAAATTAGATTTTTACATCAGATTAGAAAAGGTTCATCTAATTGAAAAAGAATGACATTTTATTTAGAATGCCCCAGTTGGTGCTTACATAAGACATTTCATTGTAATATTCCGATACTCCAAACACAATAGAAAGGCCTCTATAGATAGAGCTATTGTGGGTGCTTGATGTTCATGGCATGTTCATGTCATATCACTCAGACTGTGATTACAAGTAGAGTAGGAAAAAAACTGTTCATGTCAGCCTCCTTGTTGGATATCTGGAGTTTCTGACCGCTATGATGTATTCCACTTGGTAACAAATAGTCCCAAGTGTTAACAGACATGGTGCAAAATAGCTGTGACGCCACCATTGCTGACCTCTAAATCTAAATAATGTGGAGCTTCTTGAATCCTTAATTTTGAATTCTTGAATCGTCACTCTTAATGAAAGAGTTTGGTCTGGACCAGCTCTTTTATGAATGAAAGTGCCAGTGCCAAGTGTATAGATGACGATTGAGTGAAATAAACTGATATTACAAGGCAGGTTACATTTACAGGGTGCTGTGGTGGTAACCATCTTGGAATAATGCATCAACACTCCCAGGTCGAAATATATATTAATATTCAAGAGTCTCCTACGATTCTGACTCAATGAAACAATTAGCAAAAAATACATTTTCTAATTGTTAGTTAATGACAGGATGTTGACTAAACAAAGGCAGAACTCAATTGCGAGGACATTGAGGAGAGTCTACAACCTGCACGCTACAGTGATCTTGTAATATATCTTCTAAAAAGGCAGAGGTTGCCACATTTATTGATTTAATTACTAAAAATGACCTTTGTGAGATCAGCGTGAAGTAAATTGTGGACTTTCTAAGCCATCACTCAAAGGCAGACATTAGCGGAGCAGGAACAAGCAGTTTCCAGTGAGACCAGCTGACCAAACAGCTTAAACCTGAGAGGAAGAAAATAAGTCTGCAGCCTCTCAGCATTTCTTACTACGATGGCTTTCCTCAGAGCTCACGGTGCAGCAGAGAGGCTGCTAGTTCTCTGCTGCTGGAGATATACACAGCGCAGCACATCCCCCCCCCCATTTAGTTATTCACATATAGGCAGCCGACTGTTAGATGCTTTCACATTAATTGATCCATTAATTAATGCTATTAATTTTTTTTAAATGAAAAGGATGCAGGAGGATTAATTAATTGCTGTTTATTTTTCATATTTATTTTTCACCAGTGAATGCAGTTGCACTCAAAATTATTCAACCAAATTAGGTGTGTTGGAAAAATGTCCAAACTTAAACTCTTGTTCTCTTTCTCTCCTGCAGGCATGTTCACATACGACGAGCGCACCAAACTGTTTTGGTTCAACCCGTCATCATTTGAAAATGAGGGCCAGTACACTCTGATAGGCATTGTTCTCGGCCTCGCCATCTATAACAACTGCATCCTGGACGTCCACTTTCCCATGGTGGTCTACAGGAAGCTGATGGGCAAGAAAGGAACTTTCAGGGACTTGGCCGATGCCAACCCGGTAAGAACTACTTCAGTAAACATCCTAATTGCTCTTTAGCTAGACAGTTAAGCTAACTATACGTCTAATACAGTGTAGCTTTCAACACTAATCCGATTTTTGGACTGTAAGTGCATTTTGTTGAACAGCCATGCATGCTACATGATGAACAATGCAATATGTGATCTGACTGTGGACTGTGTTTGAAAGGTTCTGTACCAGAGCCTGAAGGAGCTGCTGGAGTACGAGGGCAGTGTGGAGGAAGACATGATGATCACTTTCCAGATTTCCCAGACAGACCTGTTCGGGAACCCACTCATGTACGATTTAAGGGAAAATGGTGACAAGATTCCAGTCACGAATGAAAACAGAAAGGTGAGTTAACAGAAAGCATCAAACATTTTCAAACTGTATTTAAAACTTATTCTTGAGGCCTTGTCGTAAGGGTTCAAACTTTTTATATTGCCATTCCGTCAAGAGGACTATGGCTGTGGCCATACTTAATTTCTTACTTGAAATTGTATTGTGTGGGCAATAAAACATTTGAGTATAGTTAAACGTGGCTATCACAGCTTCTGTTGTATTTGTACATTTGGTTCCGTTTCTGTCAGCCCTTTAAAAGTCTTGGTCTGCAGCCAGCTGAACGCTGCTGTGGTTTGCTTGTGGTGTGAAAGTTAAGCAGACCACCACAGGACTGTCTTGTTGTAGACGTGCGAGTTTAGCAAGAATTGAAAAGCTAAACTACTAAATCCGTCCTCTACTGAACTGTTCAGAAAACAATCACATACGTGGGTCATCATGTGAATGTGGGTGTTTACCCTGACACATCAAAAATGGAAGAGGAAGTAAAAGAGAGGTGGTCTGTGTATTTAAACAGTTCATCATAAAACTGGCTACAGTTGTTATCCACTGTAGTATTACAATACATGATGCAGGGTGTCTGTCCTGTTCCTAGCTGCTCGTCATTATTTCTGACAGAATGAATATTATGCCTTGTTGGCCAGCTCTACTGGTTTGCTGTATTGACATCAAAATGAGTCTTGGACTTGATAAAGGTGCATCACTTACAATAAGCCACAACTTCAGTTTTCAGTTATTTTATTTATGGAATGACTGGTGAGGCGTGCAGACCATCCTCAGTCACAGGGATGTTGTTTTTGTTGAGGCATGTTGCTGTTGGATGTGTCAGTGCTGAAAAAGAGCTATTCCTTCATTAACGCCTTGCTGTCTGCAATGTGTTGGTGTGGCAGCACATGTTTCAGTGGTGGATGTACAAACCGTGGCAAATGAAAACAAAGCTATCTTCACAGCTGGATACTACTACAGGACTCCAGACTAACTTGTCCTCTGGTAGTGCGGTTCCCAGCCTTTTTTCAGACAGCATGGTGTTAATCATTGACCTTGCATGCTGAGGAATAGTTGTTTTTATTTGGTTGATCTAGTTTTGTATTGATGCATTGATTGACTCTAGGCTTGATATGTGCAAAAATATTTTAATCTAAATACAAAGATTTTGTGCCACAAGCAGTGGCTGACACTATAATAATAATGGGTTATCCTCTATTATATGATTTTCAAAGAAAACAGCAATCATGAGTACTGTGTTACCAGTACATGTACTCAAGTACTGTACTTAAGGACACATTTGAGGTAATTGTACTTTACTTGAGTATTTCTATTTTCTGCTACCTCGTCTGCTTCTGCTCCACTACATTTCAGAGACAAATATTATACATTTTACTCCACTTTTTTTTTCTGACAGCTATTGTTACTTTGCAGAATCAAATTAACAGTATTAAGTATAATAATTAAGACGTGAATTATCATATTATATCAATAAGATAGCATCAGTTAGAGTTCCACCTTTACCAGCTGCAGGCAGCATTGAAGTAATGAACATATTACTGCATGTATAATTATAATCCAGTAATGCTATATATATTATTCTGAGATGATCATAATGAATACTTTTTCTTATGGTACTTGAAGTATGTGATGATGCTAATACTTAACATATTTTCAATGGTGTGGTATTACTGCTTTTGCTGAAGTAATTCTCTCTGCTGATGTGTGCTTGTGCAGGAGTTTGTGGCCCAGTATGCAGAGTATATGCTGAACAAAAGTGTGGAGAAGCAGTTCAAAGCGTTCAGGAGAGGTTTCCACATGGTCACCAATGAGTCACCACTCAAATACCTGTTCAGACCAGAGGAAATCGAGCTCCTGATCTGTGGAAGCAGGGTGAGATTTGTCACCAGGCATTTGAAAATGTCAGGAAGCCATTTAAATGTGCCTAAATGCTCAGTTTCCATCTTTGTGTTGCCTTTGTCACAAACTGTAGAACCTGGACTTCCTAGCACTTGAAGAAACAACAGAATATGATGGAGGTTACAACAGAGATTCTCGAATCATCAAGTAAGTGTGTGTGTGTCTGTGTGTGTGCGTAGTGCACAAGTTCTGAATGTCCAAGGCCCTGCTGACATAAAAACAGGTTTCCTGCAACTGTACATCATTGTTAATGATGTTTGATGATAGGATTAGTAATAATTCCAATTTCAATTCCAACTGAGTCCTTTGTATTTTGAAAAGTCAACACTGCACACGTTCTCACTGTCGGAATATTTGCTTGCATCCAAGGGAGTTTTGGGAGACGTTGCACTCGTTTGGCGAGGAGCAGAAGCGCCTTTTCCTGCAGTTCACCACCGGCACTGACAGAGCACCTGTGGGTGGCCTGGGCAAGCTGAAGATGATCATTGCCAAGAACGGCCCTGACACTGACAGGTGAGCCAGCTCTTGACACACTGCTGCTCCTGGGCGCTGCCTGTAATGCAGTCTCTCCATTTCAGCTTGACCTAGGTTGCGTATTCGTTTTGTTACTTCAGATTTAAATGACTTTCTGTTCCTTAAAGTGATCAATTCAATTTTTAAATCAACCACGTCTCTTTTGCTGTCACTCTCTTCCAATGGTTTTAGAATAGGGATGTCCCCTATGTGAGTGTATCAAAGTGTCATAGTCCCGTCATTGGACTGTGTTAAACATGACTGGAACCGTTTCACAAATGGTGTTTGGGCAAGTGAACCTGGTTGACCACTATGCTTTAGGAAAGAGTAGCAAGCTATGAAAATGGACCTTTTCCTTTTTTCTTGGGCTTGCTGTGGTAGCTTACCACTGTGCCAACATAGTGTTAACATTGAAATCAATGAGGAGGATACATGTTTTTTAACTTCCAAGTCTGAAAATCAGTCCGACCTGAGGCGCACATACCCAGTTGGTGCTCTTTCACAGGTGCAGCTAACACCTGTGCAACACTTTTTGATGAAGTATGGGTGAGATCTGAGTGTCCAGGCTTATCTCATTCACTTTGTTTAACTTGTAATGGAGGGAACTGCTGTGCAGTACCAGTCTGTTTTCATCCACTGTAGACATCAAAGGTCACGTGAGTAGAACAGGGCTCTAGACTGAGACCTCACTTTTTTGTGAGTTTATATTAAAGTTAAAATTTCACGTGGTCGCATTCATGCAAGTGCACGATGATCCGCGGGCGCTTGGTGCCACCTGCACTGAGAATGATGAGTGCGTACATTGTAGTGCAGAGTGAATAAGGTGGGCATGCGTAGTGATGTAGAACTTAACGAAATCATCTACTTCGCTGTTGTTGCCGATCACTTTAAAACGCAAACTGAGGAGCGAGGGGAGGAGGCTGGTCGGGAGGGAGAGTCAACAAGATGTTCTAGCTCAGATGCCACTGATGATGAAAGTACAGGCAGGGAGAGAGAGAGAGGGAGAGAGCCAGAGAAGAAGAAAAAGCTCCACTTTCAACCACAAAGGCTAATACACAGCGGTGAGAGAAGTAGTCATGACTTTTACTCAAGAAAAGGGCCTAATACTTACTATGGTAAACACTCAGTTATGAGTAAAAATCCTGCATTTAAAAGTACAAAAGTAGTAGTAGTACAAATATAAACTTAACGTACCAAAAGAACACATGCTTATTACGCAGCAATTTATGTCATTGCAGAATAATATACATTATATGGATGGATTATGATTATTGAGGCATTAATCAGTATCAGTGCATCACTTTAATGCTGCATCTGGTAAAAGTGGAGCTCATCTTAATGTATTTATACATATTTGATATATTAGTTTACATACAGCTGTTTACATACTCATACTGGGAACCAATAAAGTCTTAATGATATAATAATATAATGTATTTAGTAATTATAATTCTGTATTGTTAACACAAAGTCGAGTAGAAGTATAAGGTAATGGATCATGTAATAACTCTGTCATACTGAAGATAAGTACAAGTACCTCAATTTTGTACTTATGTACAGTACTTGTGTAAATGTACTGCTAATGCAGTACCTGTGGTTGCTGTTTTAGTTAAAAGTTAACCTACTTTTACAGTTTTGAGGAGGTGCATGTCACCTGTGGTGTAGCGTCGCAGGTTTGGCACATGGCTGCTGTTGGTACAATGACGGCCTTTTAACAATTGGATACTCAATACTGTTGATTATTTTATAATCGGTTAATTGTTTTTAAGCCATTTTATTAAGGAAAGTTTCAGTTCCTCAAATGTGAATATTTTCTGCTTCGCTCAGTCTAAACTGAAGTAATGTGGTTCTAGTCTGTTGGTCAGAGAGAATAAGCAGTCTGAACATGTCAGCTTGGCATTCGGAAAAACAAGACAACATGCCTTGTGGGATCACACTGTTCTCTGGCTCTATTTTCTGCGTCTGTAGACATTTTTGCCATCAGACAGTGGGAGTTATGTGTTCTCTTCTGACTTAAGTGTTTGAACTTTAAACCCCTGTTTTCTTGTCTGAAATGTATATTTTCAATATTCATTTTCAGTTTAATTGAAACTATTTCACAATGATGCTGATACAGAGAGTAATCAAATTCAGAAGAGAGCTGATCACTCACTCATCATCTCACATGTATAAATACATGTTTCCTAAAGCCTTTCTGTTTGATGCTGGTTGTGTGTGGACAATTGGAGGAAAACTGACCAGCTGGTTGTTGTTGTGTCTTGGCAGGTTACCGACGTCTCACACCTGCTTTAATGTGCTGCTGCTGCCTGAGTACAGCAACAAGGAGAAGCTGAGGGAGAGACTGCTGAAAGCCATCACCTATGCCAAAGGGTTTGGCATGCTCTGAGCCCCTGCGCCAAACACATGGACGGACTCCTTCACAGAAAGCCCATCAAACCCTGCCCTGCCCTTCCTTTATCAGACACAATCTAAAAGGTGACAAAAGACCGACCAGAGTATGTTTTGAAGAAAAGCAAGTCAATGGTGAAAGAGGAGCAATGGTTCCATTAGAGCGCTCTAGTAGTTCTTCTACTGTGCCTGCATCATCCCACATAAGTCAGTGTAAGCACAGGACCTCCTGATCAAAGTACCCAAACCCACATCCACATTATGTGAATGTGCCGCAGCCTCCACATCTTTTTTTCTTTGTACAGAGAGGATCATTTTCCTTATTATTTATTTTAAGGTTAAAATTGGTTATTTTTCATGCCTGCCTGTTGGGATAGTTTCCCTACTTAGGGAAAGGGGGAGGGTTAATATTAAAGTCAATATAAACTCCATTTATTGAACAAAAATGTGTTTAAGTAGCCCTGAACTCTTGTTCACAGACAGTTGACAAGAGAGAATCTTGTCTTAGAGTAGTCTTTACTGCAAAATATTGTATTCCCTACTGAAGAAAGGAGCTCTTGCTGACCATTCCACCCACAGCCATCGGTTATTGTTTCTACTAAGTCAGTTGGTCAAGGGGAGCATCTGGAAGGTTACTGTTGTGTGGTCCAAAATGGCACATCAAATAGCCATTTTTCTCTTTTGATTTTGGGCCTTTTTTTTTTCTTTTTTGGGGGGGAGGGGGGGGTACACCGCAGGTTAGACTAAAATCTTGTCAGAGCTGTGTAAGTGCACTTAGACATTTTCAGAATGTTTGTTTTTTTGGCCACAGGTTGCCATGATTGTTTCAAGCATTTTATTTCCATGTCTTCCTGTGTTGACAATTCTAAATAAAAACAGTATTTATATATCAGTGCGGTTGGAACTACGACGCCGTATTGTGCACGTTTTGGAGGATGTACACATGTAGACCAGTCACTGATGATGTTCTCAGATACAGACATAGAGCTCCTCTTGTGCCAACCTATACAGTCAGTTGATAAGTGAAGTCCCAGTACGCACTCTGTGTTGTCTATTTCTGGCTTAGTCTTGTATGAATAGACAGCTCACATTGCATAGTTTCTGCTCAATATAACCCCATTTTATGTGGAACCTCCACACGTAGAGTCAAGAAAGCAGTGTTTCATTGTGACTGACAAAGCTTTAGTACCTTGTGATCTTTACACCACTGGACCCAAATCTCTGGCTGTGCTTACACCTGTCATTTGAATACAACATGTATCCTCTTACACCTTGACAATCGGCCTGACAAGTGTTTTGAATTCACGGTGCCACGCTAGATGTCAGCGAGGGCAGGCTGGCACTGTGATTGGATGCCGGGCTGTGACGACACAGTCCTTAACACAATCTTAAACTGAATTTGTCCAAGCTGCAACCCAGAGTCAGTCAATTCAGAAGCCACTGATATGTTACTTTCATCCCTCCTTGCTAATAGACCCATCATGGAGAATAATATCAGTGTCAATCTGTAGTTTGATCTTATCTCTCATTAATATCTGTTTATGGGAGGTAAAACAACATTTAAATGAACAGTAGAGAAATGTGTTTGTTCCCTATTTAGCAACACAAAGATGGATTTAAATGTTATCTCAATTGCATCCAAATGACTGGAAGCAAGCAGAAACAATTACTTAGCTCGTAGAACAAAAAAAGAATCCACCAAAAACTCCCATGCACAAAACATTCTGTTTTTGCCACTATTCCGAAAAAGACAATATTACGACTAAGCTGTTCATGGCTAATGAAAATGAATATTCCACTAGTATTCCTGTTCACACACAGCCGTGCGGCGGCGAGCTGCGTGATCACAGCCTCCCTATTTCATTCCTTCAACTATCTTCTTGAAAAAGTTGGTGTTGTGATGTTTGCTCAAATCTAAAAATGTCTGAAAGAAGGTGTGTTTCTCCCTCCGACAGCCCTGCAAACTGTTGCCTAGTCGGCTTGTTCCGTTAAGAGGCGAGAGGCTGTGTGTTGGAAACTGTAGTAAAAACCCCAGCTGGGATGCATATTCCAAACGTGCTGCATGTATGTCCAAAGAATGCTCCTAACACAGTAATATCAGCACATGCCACGCCTTGATAGGAAAATGCTGCACTCAGAGTAACATCTAATCTGGAATATCCACACAGAATAACTGTTTACCTGTAACAAATTTGGAATATTGTCATATTCTGAATAGTAGTGGAATATTAGTTTGCATATACACACAGGCACTGATTGTCTCCTGATTCTCGGGTATGTGGTACAGTGTGGTCGCATCACTGTGATCATAACGTTCAGTGAAAATGAAAACAGGTGTAACCACTATCTATGGAAAAATCACAAAGTGCTCATTAGCACTTTTTTTTTCCCCGACAACATTAATTGGAATATCAGCTATGAAATCATCTCCCCTCAGAATAGGTAGATCTTTTGTATTTTTGATAGTTTTGTTTTTGTTAAGTTGAAAAGGCTGTACCAACGGATTTGAGCGATATTTGCATGATGTTCTTGCACACAGACTCAATTCACTGGTTTGAATGATTTCTTTGAACAACCTGGGTCGGTAGTTTTGGCCACGTTTCCTCTCATTTTATACTTTGACACTGTCATTAGTGTGCTTTATGGGCAAGCAGCACAAGACACCCAGGCAGGTTTTAAACACACCCACAGTTTAGCCAAATTATTTAAACCACTTATTGCAAATGAAAATAGAATGAACACACCTGAAATGTCACTATTAGCAGTCCATTGCATCGTGCACATTCTGCACGTTTGGTAAGTATGTAGGTCATAAGTAATTTAAGAAGGACCTCTGCAAAGGTTAGAGGATGTTTACCATCCAGGACACACCAGTGGGTTTAGTGCATCTACTAAAGAATATACATATATGCAGATTACTTAACCTTCTCAACCGCACATAGACATTTTAACACAGACTTGATGTTCATTGTGGTGGATCAGACAACTGGAACACATTTCAAAAGTCTGCTTACAGATTTTCCTACTGAATGGAAATGAATGGGAGCTAATGGCCACTTTGAACTGTGTGGGGGGGAAAAGATGCATTCCAAAGTAAAAAGCTAAACCAACTAGTATACAGAAACACTTGCAAACACACTGGTCCTTTAACATTCATCTTTTTGTTTTACCCCGAAATAAGTGGTTCAGATAATTTAGGTGAACTGTGGAGAAAAGCTTGTTTGACCACTCGTCAATTTGGTATTAAATGTTCTGGCATTTGTGTTGAGGTCTGATCACTAGCATTGTGAAGCTTTCAACCACATCATATAACATCTGTTAGCAGTAAGTGGGGCTGGGTCAGGTGTCATCACATGACCTACATATGAAGCTTCAGTCACAGGATAAGAAGTGGTCACACAAAGGCGAGTTAATGTTAATCCTTGTCTGTATGCAAAGATGGTCTGTGGCATCGAATGCAAATGTGCTCCTTGATCTTTATTTGGCTTTTTCAGTTTCAGTTCAGTCAAAAGACACAGTAAAGTCCAGATCACCTATCTGTGAACACCAGACTAGAACCGCTCACAGCATCCACTGGGAAGCGGTCGAAGGTCATGAACCAGAATTCAGTGGACGACTGGAGAAACATCAAGGAAGGACATTTACATGTGATACCAGAGAACATTTTGGAGCAAAGACAGGGGTTACCATCTCTCTTTGTGTAATCATTGGCCATGTGATAAGACCTGAGCCAGCGTCATGTCCGTTGAATAAACTCCATCCACTAGTGAAAACCAAGAGATGTGGCTAAAAGCCCCCAAACTAGTAAGTGGACCTTGGTTTAAGATTTGCTTGTCAAAACTGTTTTCCATAATTCAGGACAAATACAGTCAGATTCTATTGTTGCTGAAAGTAACCACGTAGGGGAGCAGTGACGTAGCGAGAGGTTTATCTGCATAGAACTGCAAGGTGTCGGGCTACAAATCTCTGCTGACAAGTTGATCAGAGCTGATTCTGTCATTCTGTGTTGTCTTGGGAACAACAGTGGTGGCTGCTGTTGGTTCAATTTGTGAATCCTCACTCGGACACCGGCGTGTCTACCTGTGAGGCTCCTGCTGTCCTAGTGATGTGTCTGCGAGACGACAGATCTTTTGGAAACGCTGCTCAGCCTGTGAGCCTAATGGCGCCCACAAAATCTCACTGAACCGTGGTGCTCAGACCACGGCAGTACACAACGGCCGTGAGCCATGCGTTCTGCTCCATTGCTCTTACTTCCTCATCTTCATGGTTTCAGCCAGACTTGGGCAAAATGATGTTGGAGTATGCCTTTCATTGGTGGTTTTAGCTTTCATTGGAGTCACATTGGACAGTTCATAGAGTGCCTGAAAATGTGGGCATGTAGGAGAGTCCCTACAGCAGACAGTATGTTTGTACGAACTTAGCTGGCACAGGTATACTGCAGTAAGCCTCGATTATGTGAAACACTCTGTAGGTTAAAACAAAAGGTTAAGGATTACTTACAACTGTTATTGAGCCTAGGTCTGGTTTCAGCTCTAACATTACTCTGTACCTCTGTTTTGTAATGCTGAAGATGCTGCTCACCTGGACATGTGAAAGGGCTCTAGAGCCCAGTGAAGGTAAAAGGTAAAAGCTCGACCTAATCTTGGAAAGCGAAGCAATTTTCATCGATTGGTTTGACTCCACAGTTACAGTCTAAAAGATACAAACTGATGAAAGGCTAAAAGTATTCAGTGTTGTGAAAACATGCTAAATAAAGATGACTGCTTTTTCCAACTTGTATTGCCTTCTTATCCTGACTTGAATCTCCAGGCACTTCACACATATCTGTCACTGAATCCTTCCTGTGAAGTCCACTCAGATATTAACATCAGGAACATTAAATATATGTCATGCTCAGACACGGACCTTGAATTTTTTGACCTGATGATGGCACTTTACGAAAAGCCAGGGGTTCACTGGCTTCACATGCAATATTAAATTACAGGGGGGCATGAATACTCGTACCCAATTCCATAGCAGTCCATCCAGCAGTGTTAACTTGCAGGCAGTGCGAGAGACACCCCCCTCAAATTCATCCTCCGAACCACAGCTGTCGATACAAAATTGTGTGCCAGCCTATCTAACTGATGTTGCCATCTTAACCGTGGATAAGTGAAAGCTGACCTGCTGGTGGCACTAGATAAGAGGTTGGGGGATTACCAAAGTCATTAGGGTTTATTCACAAGGGACCTTGAATATTTGTACTAAATTTCATAGCAATTTGTTGAGATATCTGGACCAACCAAGCAAGATTGATAAGCAGCATACGAAGCAAATGGAGAGGCAGTCCTCACACTTAGACTTTAGACAAGATTTAATGTTGCAACGTCTTAACTGACAGGCAAACAGACCAAATTATTATTATTATTGGCGACATACCACATAGAAATTATCACTGTTAGCACTGTTGCCTCACAGCAAGAAAGTTCCAGGTTCGAATCCAGGTTTGAACCTTTCTGTGTGGAGTCTGCATGTTCTTCCCGTGCTTGCATGGGTTCTCTCCGGGTTCTCCAGCTTCCTCTCACAATCCAAAGACATTAGGTTGATAAGTGACTGTAAAATTGCCATTAGCTGATTATCACCCATCCTGAAAGTAATCCAATGCCTTGTGTCAGTGTCTAACAAGACCGTTAGTACATAGTAAAAACATTCATGCAAGTATTTTTAAGACCAGTGGGAAATCATTTTATACCTAAGAATTGTTACATGTCATCAGCAGAAGCATGTTCTAACTGCAAAGAGCTTTTTGCCTTTTTACTGTGGCTTCAAATCTGTTTATTTCAGTTTTAGACATTATATGAAAAACAGGCCCAGGAGACAATGCTTCTGGTAATAGTGTTGCATGTCTAATTATTCTACAAATATCACAAATGAAAAGGAAAATTGAAAATACATTTTTAATCACGTGAATATACTTAAATTTGGATAATATACAGAGGGGATTGCATTGTAAGATCTACGGAAAGTGGTAGTGATATTACCAGGGAAACGTTTAGCATTGATAAGTGCTTTTATAACTGATGCACAATAGTGCATTGCTATAGCTGGGCACCATTCCAGTCACTTAATTATAGGCGCAAATATGACACAAATTTTCATTCTGAGACCAAAATTATACCCTTTTCATGCCTTTTGTTACTCAGTACTAAGTTTTTATGAGAATGGTCAACTTTCAAGGCAACTTTACTATTTTACCAGACAAAGGTACAATGAATAGAGACAACCATAGTCCAGCTGCTGGTCATATGCCATTTGGCATGTATAAAGAGTCAATAGAGTCCTACAGTACTGTGGGATGACCTCGGTAGCAATTACCTGAAGTGGATGTCCCTAAGCCTTGCAGCAGTAGTGCCAAGCCAAGCTCTACTCATTGCCTCATCTGAGGGTTCGGACCTGGTTTGTCATATTAGTGAGCCGTTGCTTGAGTTTACACTGTGAGGATTCATACTGGGCTGTCGCTTTTCGAAATTTGGCCGACATGACTTCGAAACTGGCTTCAATCTGGTTGACCTTGTTTTCCAAGTCTTTGGCGTCAGTAGCAGCTACCAGCGACTCATCTATGAGATTGTCTTTCATCAGGATGGCCCTTCCCTTCTCCTCCAGCGCATATTTAGCATCGGGATACTCAGTGAGTGCCTCCATCAGATCATCTTTGGACAGGGCAAACAGATCAGAGTAGCCCACACTTCGGATGTTGGCTGTTCTTCTGTTTCCTGCCTTACTACCTTTGATACCGAGGATGCTGATTTCTCCAAAGTATGCCCCATCACTGAGGACCACAAACTGGGTAACTCCATCATCTGCTACTACAGCCAGCTTTCCTGCTTTAATGATATACATTTCCCTGCCAATGTCCCCCTTCTTACAGATGAAGTCACCAGGACTGAAAACTTGAGGCTGAAGCTTAAGGACCAACTCAACAAGCAAACCTGCTTCACAGTCTTGAAAGATACGCACTTTTCGTAGAGTCTCTAGATGTACGTTGATGGCTATCTCAGCCTTTAGCTTGTCTGGCAGGTTCTTCAGCACCAACTTCTCGTCACAGGTTTTCTCCTCTGTCCACAGGTAGTCAAACCACTTCACCACCCTTGTCTCCAGGTCTTTAGTGACCTTCCGAAAATGCATGTACTGCTTGATAGAGTCAATCTTAGCCTGGAACTCTACACGTGCAGCACTCATATTGGATATCATGGCACCAACATTGCCTACAATCGTAGCAAAGATCAGAACCCCAGTGAGGAAATCAGCTACCACAAAAAAGTATTCAACGTCTCGGACTGGGGGTGGTGTCTCACCAATAGTAGTCAGAGTAAGAGTGGACCAGTAAAAGCAGTAGATGTACTGCCTGGCTAGGCGAGCAAACTCAGGATTATTTATCATGCTTGGATATACCCAGGTGTCTGAGCCAAAGCCGATCACCTTGGAGATGGCAAAGTAGAGGCAAGCATTCCAGTGGATAATGATGATGATGTAAAGTACAAGATTAGCAATTCTGAAGATGTTGGGGAAATTGGTTCGAGTTTCTGTCCGGTCAAAGAACTCAAAGAGTCGTGCTAACCTAAAGAGGCGGTTGAACCTCCACTCTGGGTTGTTGATTCCAATTTTGACGAATACAATATCCGTGGGAATGAGTGACATGACATCTAATCTGAACTGTCGTGTCTTCATGTACTTTTCTTTCAGGATCTTCTCATCCTTTACAAGGAGTCCTTGCTCCAAAAATCCTGTTGACATTAGAATATGATCAGCATTATCATATACTCAAAGTTTCCTTTAACTACAAATTCAGCAGTTCTTTTCACTGACCTGTCCTGGTCCTCACAAAGGTGTCCATGGCATAAAGGACATCTGAAGTGTAGTCCAAACCCATCCACAGTGATGTATTTGCATACTGCAGTTCATTAAAACAAGACCTGCAGGCAAGCAAAATCATTGCAAGACCTCTGAAACAACAATAAGGTAAGGAGAAAATGCAAAGTGCAATGAATTCAGACCTGGCCACCAGTAACATCAGGTTGTAGAACACTGGGATGGATATTATGCTCAGCCAGTAATAGTACAGATCAGTGGCGGGGTCCATGATCCACACCTCCTTTCTGAATGAGAAAGAATGAGAGAGAATTTAGACCTGAACATTTTTCATTTTTGAGTATTTTAGATATTGGCTAATGAATTTCAGGTAACATTCATGCAGATGTTACATATATGAACTATATTTTAAATGGGAATGGTGATTTAAAATTTTGCAGTGATACCAAATGTGCCACATCATGTGTCAGAATATTTCCATTTGATGGAAAGTTGCAGCCATAGAAAAAGGTAAGTGGTACTTACGGTTCTTCTTTTTTGTCATCCTTTTTATCATCCTTCTTGTCGTCCTTTTTATCATCTTTCTTGTCGTCCTTTTTATCATCTTTCTTGGTGTCCTTTTTATCATCTTTCTTGTCGTCTTTTTTTCTGCAGATATCCATAAACAAAGGCAGGTGAGGTAAATCTATTGTCTCGTTGTCATGCAGTAGTGTGAGAGAGCCTGAGGGAGGTGCTGTGGCACAGTCCAGTCATGTTAATGCACACTAAGATGTTAAAATAAGGATCGGTCCCAATGCTCTGAGCGCTGTCATACCTGACTTTAGCTGACATCAGCTGTGTCAGGACTGGGACAGCTTTTACTCAAGTCTCATCACCAGGAAAGAGTCATTTCTGTAGCCAGTGAAGTGTAGGGCAAGTGTTGTTTGCTAATTTGTTTGATTAGAATAAGGAGTAAATATCACTTAAAACAATCCAAATCAATACAACCATAAAACAAAGAACTAGACAGTACTATGTGAGAATTTTAGCCAGCTCTCTGTTTCCCCAGTCATTCCTATTTTTAACATGAACATTATGAATGATGAGAAAATTGCTCATGTTGGTGGTTTCACTGTGGGACAGATCCATATGGACCAATCAGGAACATGTGTTGACAGTGGGACAGGGCCCAGGTGGATTAATTGTCCTGCTTAGGTCTGAGGTAACAGAACTGATTTCTGTGAACTCCCCTGTTCACGCACACTGCTCAAAAAAAATAAAGGAATACTTAAATCTTGATGAACTAAATAATCAAGTTCAAAGGCGTCGTCCTGCACCAGGAGGAACCCAGAGCCCACTGCACCAGCATGAGGTCTAACAATGGCTCTGAGGATTTCATCCTGATACCTAATAGCAGTTAGACTCTTTCATGTCTGTCACATGTGCTCAGTGTGAACCTGCTCTCATCTGTGAGGAGAACGAGGCACCAGTGGTGGACCTGCCAATTCTGGTGTTCTCTGGTGAATGCCAGTCGAGCTATACGGTGCTGGGATGTGAGCACAGGTCCCACTAGAGGACGCTGGGCCCTCATGCCACCTCATGGAGTCTGTTTCTGGCAGCTTGGTCAGAAACATGCACACCAGTAGCCTGCTGGAGGTCATTCTGTAGGGCTCTGGCTGTGCTCCTCCTGTTCCTCCTCACACAAAGGAGCAGATACTGGTCCTGCTGCTGTTGATGTCCTTCTACAACCCTGTCCAGCTCTCCTCGTGTAACGGCCCGTCTTCTGGTACCTCCTCCGTGGTCTTGAGACTGTGCTGCAAACCTTCTGGCGACATCACGTACAGATGTGCCTTCCTGGAGGAGCTGGACTACCTGTGCAGCCTGAATGGGCAGCAGGTACCACCTCATGCTGCCAGTAGTGACAAGGACACTAGCAAACACAAAACTAGAGAAGAATCAGTCAGGAAGGATGAGGAGAGAGCGACTGTCTGAGGCCACCACCTACAAAACCATTCCCTTTGGGAGGGTTGTCTTGCTGTTGCCTCTCCAGTGCACCTGTTGTCAACTTCATTGGCTTCAAAACAGGTGAAATTGATTCACAGTCACTTATGCTTCCTAACTGGACAGGCTGATATCCCTGAAGTTTAATTGACTTGGTGTTATACTATGATGATGAAGTGTTCCCTTATCTTTTTCACTGCATCAGTAACATGTATGAAACTCCAAGTACTGCAACAATTTAATGTTGCACTTCTGCACAGCTGAAAGATTTGGTAACGAAGGAAAAGGATAAAGGAAGTGTCACAATAAAAGCAGCGAGGGTGAACTGCTGTTTCACAGTACAACTTATAAGTACATTTTCTTTCTGCTTGGTAAATGCCCACTTCTTTCCAGCTCCACACATACATTTTGTAATGCAGGTTTTCTGTTACAAATTTGAGGACTCAAGGCCAATCAGAGTGAAAGCTGATGATCATCAAGGAAGATGGTCCAGAGCTATAGAAGATATTATACAACTGCTTTATTACTCGTAAAGTGAGCTTAAACCAGCAGAGTTGAATTTGAATGCACTATTGACAAAGTCACTCTGAAACTCTGTCAATCACTTTGGTCTGGAGTGAGATACTATGGCAACTACTGAACAGATTACAATGGAAGTTTGATCTTGATAACAGTTTAGATGCTACCCTATGACCTTTACTATGTAGTATGAGGTTTAAATGTCCCATGACAAAATGTCTCTTTGGATGTACAGTACTGTGCAAACGTTTTAGGCAGGTGTGAAGAAATGCTGTAAAGTAAGAATGCTTTCAGAAGTATAACATGAATTGTTTGTCTTTATCAGTTTACAAAATGAAAAGTGAGCAAACTGAAGAAAAATCTAAATCGAATCAATATTTGATGCGACCTCCTTCAGTTCTTCAGGTACACTTGCACACAGTTTTTGAAGGAACTCAGCAGGAAGGTTGTTCCAAACATGTTGGAGAACAAACCACAGATCTTCTGTGGATGTCGGCTGCCTCAGATCCTTCTGTTTCTTCATGTAATTCCAGACAGTCTTGATGATCAGTGCTCTGTGGGGGCCACACCATCACTTCCAGGACTCCTTGTTCTTCTTTACGCTGAAGATAGTTCCTGATGACATTGGCTGTATGTTTGGACTTGTCCTGCTGCAGAATACATTTGGGGCCAATCAGACGCCTCCCTGATGGTATTGATGATGGATAAGTTTCTGCCTGTATTTCTCAGCATTGAAGACATCATTAACTCTGACCAAATCCCCAACTCCATCTGCAGAAATGCAGCCCCAAACTTGCAGAGAACCTCCACCAGCTTCACTGCTGCCTGCACACACTCATTATTGTTCTGCTCTCCAGCCCTTCGGTGAACAAACTGCCTCCTGCTGCAGCCACATATTTCAGATTTTGACTCATCAGTCCAGAGCACCTGCTGCCCAGTTCCTGTTTTCATGCACAGTTGAGTCGCTTGGCCTTGTTGCCACACTGGGATAATGCCATTTTGGCCGCAATTCATGTCTGTTTGCTCACTTTGCATTTTGTAAATCGATAAAAATAGGCAGTCAAATTCTTGAAAGCATTCTTCCTTTACAGCATTTCTTCATACCTGCCTAAGACTTTTGCACAGTACTGTAAGTAGTCTGATTAAGGCTGTGTGAGAGGATCCATCCATCATCTTACCCATCATTGTTGTTGCTGTTGTTCATGTTTTGTGCAGCCAGGGGCCACCGGCCATCACTGGAAGAGGAGCAAATAAGCAAGTAACATATCTGCATTGTAACAAGGAACCAAGTTGCTGCATATCTTGGTCGCAAGATACTCAGTATCAGAGGAATGTAAGAAAGATTCACATCCTGGATACCTGGAATAAATATTCCACTTGCATAAATACAAATGCTAAACAAGCTTGCCAGGTTTGTAACATTCAGGTACTTCGGTTGTTCAGGACTGTGGTCCTCCACGGTCTGGGGAGTGGCTCGGCTCACCTGCTCCTGCTCTTCATGCTCTCCTCTGTGCTCTGCTTGCTGAGGCTGGGCTCTTCGGGGCCAACGCTGCTCCTCCCAAAGCGCATCATGTCCGACAGCCTTGGAAAAGAGATCAAAACGGCAGAAGTTGTTTATCAGCATACACACATGCCGAAGTAACACCAGGGATGTGTCACTCTCTCATTTGTTACTATTACTGCTACTCTACAATATCTGCAGTGAATGGAGACCTTCTCTGATGTACATTCTGGTGTCTCTGCACACAGTGATTAATTAGTAGGACTCACCTGGACAGCAGTCTCGTTCCCACTAAAGATGTCTGATCCTGGCTGTCCATCAGTCTGGAGACATGGAGCAGGAGATCATGAGGAGTCCACAGCCACTGTCACTGTTTTATGTTTTACTTTTTATTGTGCTCACATCTTCCTAACTTACGTTGACTCAAAATGCATGAACTAAAACAGCGAGCCCGAAAAGCAGGGGGCCTACAAATTAAAAGTTTTAGCCAGGTAGTTGGGATTTCACAAGCAGAGCTGTAGCTAACATTTAAGAAATAAATGAAAAGTCCAAGTACTTTAATGCACAAAGACTTAATGAGGAACATTTTGGAAATGTTATTCATTTATTGGGACTCAAAAAAGTCACATTTGAATGTGCAGAGGTACAAAAACATGGAATCATCCTCTCTGAAGTACCCATACCCAAAGTAGCTTTATTTGTAGACTGCATGAACTAGTAATGTATACTGAAATGCATCTTGATTGCTGTTTCACTCATAAGAAGACTGAAAGAGTGTGTACACATGAGCTTAAAAGTGAAGAAGTAGATGCTGTAACCAGACGGATGATACATACGTACAGGCGCAGCAAAGATTAGAGAAGCTGGCTTGTGATTGAGGTGTGTGTGGCTGTGTATGTTTGTAGAAAGTCAAATATCTAAGTAAAGATGCAGTGGTTCCATTCCCATTGTGTTGTTTCACTTTTATATTCTGATGAAACCCCTGTCTATAACTAAATATCAGTGCTGCTGACTTGGTCAAGTTTTCCATGTAAATGTGTAGGAAATGACTTCAATATGATTCTTTATGAGCTGTGATGAAGACTGACAGACAGAAAAAGAGCTTCTGTGAGTGTTCAGTCCCGTTAGCTCATGTTTCTTCTTTAGCACTGTTAACTCAAATCCTTTTCTCCCAGATTACATCGGCTAAAATTAGATTTTCAACCCGGTGTGACTTGCTAAGCTGATGACTTCAGAGCAGGTTTTTCTTGCAAACACACAGTAACTCTAACAACAATCACTATCTACTGTGGAAACTTAATTTTACCTGAATGTGAGTGATGATGATGATGATGATGAGCAGATCAGGCAGTGAGGAGCAGTCTGGGTGAGCTCCGGATGAATCCCATGTTGCTCCTTGTTCGTTCTTCCTCCTTTACATCAGAGAAGAGAGCTGAGGACTCGTGTCCACATATATAGATCCTGCTGTAAAGGAGCTACGGTCTGTCTTCTGAAGCATGACACAGAAACAAACAACATTCAGGCTTGAACAAGAGCTTCTCCTGCTGTGGAGGGAGCTCCTTCCCTTCATCCACTGCACGCCACCTCCCAACAGAGGATGAGGGGGGGAGGAGGGGCAGGGCGAGGGGAGGGAAAATAATTTAAACGGAAGTACCTGAGAATCAGCCAGTGTCAGTAGACTGGGGAATAGCTCCTAGTTCTACAGAATACACCACTTTAATTGGTCCCTCATTCACACTGATAGTAATGGAGCTGCCACGCAAACCACTGGCTTGTCCATCAGGAGCAACAGTCCCATCAGTGTATTGCCTAAAGTCACTCTGACGTATAAACAGGACGTGCTGGGGATTGAGCCACCATCCCAGAGATTAGTAGATGGGTGCTGCCTTATGATCTGTGATTTTTAATATAGCATATAGATGTGCTGTGAAGATTAGTCACGTCTCAATCTCCAAATTGTTTGTAAAAACTAAACCTCCCTCTATCTTCCTGCAGAATGTCTCCGCAACAAAATGATAATAGTATTATTTTCTGTGTAAAAAAATATCATTACTGCCACTCAAACAGGTTTCAAGTCTAATTTCATAAGAAAGTAAAACTAACAGAAACTGATGCTGCAGTAAGTTAAGGTAGATGTCTTGACATGATTCTTTTATATTTGTATTGTAACTAACTAACTAACTAACTATCCATCCTTTATTGTCTTATTCAATTAACTTCTTTTGTTGTTTTGATTTGTATTAGTCTCTAAATCCATTTTTAATGTACAATGTTATGTTTTGGGATGCACTTTAAAATGCATTTTGACTTGTTTGAAAGATGCTATATAAATAAAGTTTAATTGATTGATTGGTTGAATGTTTTTTTTTTAAAGTCTTTAAAAAAAAGGATTTCATAATAAATTGTATTGTAGTTTGTCTTCATTTTGTTATCAAGGTATTTGGACTCCTCCACAAACGGACCATGTAGACCTCCTAACTCTTAAAACTACAAGAAAACATTTGTCTGATATCATTATCTTAGATGAGGAATAACTTTACGGGCATGTCATGTCCTCTCATTTATAAATATCTCCTTTTTTTATTATAAGTATCACTGGGTAGATAAACAGGACTTTATTTATATCCCTTCCAGTCTGAGCCAATCCTCTTAGTGTGTGGACAGCTAAAGTGAGACATCAGACTCCACCTCCACCCTCAGAGAGGAGCAGGACAATCCCCCAGCAGCCCGAGCTAATCTCAGTTCTGCTTCCACTGCTTCCCTCAGCCCCCAGCGAGTGACAGCTGGGAGCTCAGAGAGCCCTCGCTACAGTAAAAGTGGGGGCAGCTGATCAGCGGAGGTGCAGGATTCATCAGTCAGTCCTAACTGGAGATGGATACCGTTTACTTTGCTCTGGAAGAAGCTGAACCACAGCAAAGCTACCCTCAGGGGAACGCTAGTTTGGTTAAGTGATCAGAAAAAGTTGTAAAAACTACTTGTTCATGTGAAATTATACCAAAATATACAAAAACAGTCACATGCCAGCGAAAAATGCCACTCTAAGTGCAAAGGTCAAAAAGAATCAAGTAGCCCAGTGGTCATGGGGAAGTGCAGAGAATGTGAGCTTTGGTTTTGTACACAGTGTCCATCAGTGAGACCCCCCCTTCCAGAGGCTGGAGTCCAGCAGGAGCAGATCACTGAGGTAGTCAGCTAAACCTAAAAGAGCATGTGACAGCCTCCCTGAATATCTGTTCACTCATATCTATAATCAATACTGATTCAAACTGATTTAAAACATTAGAAATTATAGTGTGTGTGTGTGTGTGTGTGTGTGTGTGTGTGTGGGAGAGCAGCTTGTCTTCATGTTGTGTGTGTGCTGGTGAGATTGGCCCGCGGCCACACAGCGGAGTCCGATTACCCGCCGTAAATGAGATTAGAGTTAATCTGTTGGTGCTTTCTGCTGAGCAGAGAGAGAGAAGAAGTGAAGGATCACAATTCACAGTGACGAGCACGTGTTTGTGTCGCTGGTGTGGAGGGAAATCAGTTACAGCTAGTAACCAGTGCCCCCCCCCACCATCACACCTCCTCCTTCATGCTTCATGGTGGAAACCACACATGTAGAAACCATCTACTCTCACAAAGACATGGTGGTGGAGCCAAAAATCTCACATTTGGACTCATCAGTCTGATTCACTCCGTCTCCTCTGGACGGCTGATGCTGAGGTGTCTCTGCTACTTGAACTATGTGAAGCATTTATGTGGCTCTAATCTGAGGTGCTGTTCAATTGAGGCTGGTAACTGATGAACTTATCCTCTGTAACAGAGCTAACTCTTGGTCTTCCTTTCCTGGGGGGGTCCCCAGTCTCATCACAGGGTTTGTTGGTTTTCACGACTGCACTTGAGGATACATACAAAGTTCTTGAAATTTTCCAGATTGACTGACCTTCATGTCTTAAAGTAACGTCATTTCTCTTCGTTGAGTGGTTCTTGCTATGATATGGATTAGAATAGTAGTCAAATAGGGCTTCCTCCTTCTGAAGGCAAGAAATTCCACATATCAACTCTTGACAAGTGTTTTCTGAAAACATTTAGTAAATCGTGGACTTGATGAATGCTGGTGTGCTGCTCACACTGCAGCCTCAGTGAGTCTCCCTGCGGGGATCCGATCTGTTGGTGCTGCAGCACTCATTTATGACACTAGATAATCACTGGCCCCTTGTGCATTTATAATTGCTAAGCTGCTTGCATTCAGCTTGTTTTGCCAGTGTCTCCCAGGTTGCACTGCTCATTGAATCGTGCCGCTGTTGGATTTTATCATTTGGTAATTCAAAAGAACAATTCACTTCTTTGACCTATGAGACCTTAAGCACCTCTCCTCAGAAAACTGAATAGAATAGTGTGGGCAGATGAAATGGAAACTGCATCATCCACGGAGCAGAAGTGTTCCTTTCGACAGGCTGAGGGGGGAACATGAAAGTAATCAACGTGCCCACATACAGTTTGTGGTAATGTGATATCTTCGGACTGACTGCCAGAGGTTCATACAACTGTGACATCAATATGTTATCATATCCCACTGCTGCTGCTGCGTTAATGAGCTGCTGACAGCCAGCAGTGATCCAACACACCAATTAAGTCATTACAGCTCTGTCTCTGCACCACCCACCTCCGCTTCCCCCTTTGGCCCAGACACATGCTGTGCCCCAGGTCGGGTCAGCTCAGTTCACCTCCACTGGCTTCACAGAGACCAGACTGGGTCTCAGGTGCTCATCATCAGCCTGTAAACTGATGAAAAAGTCAACACCAGGGCAACGCCCTGTTTAGCTGACAATGTGGAAACACTGGAGGTAAACAGTGATGGCTTCATCAGTTTATGCCTGACAGCAAACAGGGTGTAGGGTGCACACATCTACTGACACGTTTACAGGTGCTGGATCCAAAAGCTGCTCACTGTACTAACAGCTCTCAGCAGAGATCTTCATCAGGCGTTGTTATCATGAAGCAGAAGAGAACAGATGTATGTATGTGTATATTCACACACACACACACACACACACACACACACAGAGTCATCTCAGGTGTGAGATACATGACTGAGAGTCAATCCACACTCCAGCTGGGCCAGAGAGAGCTGAGCAACACCGACTGATACTCCCACAGAGCATGCCTCTATAAAAAGAGCCAAACAACTAGAAACATCATGATCAATATTAGACAGGCATATTACACACAAACAAGCAACACAGGAAATCTGGAGATGAATGTCTGAATGATAACACTGCTTCCTATAGTCTGCAGCTGTGGCTTAGAGGTGAAGTGGACCACACATCAATGAAAGCTCCACAGTTTAACCCCCCGCTCCTCTGAGTCAGCATGTCGAAGTGTCCTCGGGCAAAACACTGAACCCCAACTTGTCGACTGACTCACAGTCACCTGAGATGAATGTGTGTCTGTGTGTTTGTTCTGCGCATCTTTGGTTTGATTCTCGGCTTCCAGTCGGAGCCACAGTGGTCACCTACTTGGAAATGGTGGGGAAATTCAAGCTGTGCACAGCCAAGAGCTACTGTAGCACCAAGATGATAATATGTTCTAATATCTAAGAGGCTGTAGTAGTTTGTGTACAAAGGTTGTACAGGACTGACTGTGGTCACATGTTTGATGTCCTCAGTGTTTCATGTAAATGCATTTAAACGGAAATAAAGTATTGAATTTTGAATTGTTCACATCCTACAGTGATCTTTTATTAATGTCATTCTACTGATATTTCTGAATAATTGAAGACTGATGCCAATACTTGCTAATATGAAGCACTCACATTATATTTTCTGTCTAAATCTTTTACAAAAGCTGCCTTGACTGCTCCATTAAACAAATCAGACGTGACACACAGGATGAACCAGGAGTTTGACTTTGCTGCTCATGGATTTGAACATCCCTCCAGCTGCTGAGGTGACTCTTCCCACATGCTGCTGGAGTACTGCTGCCCTCTTGTGATGGATGTGTTCAGAGGTAATGAGAATATGTACATGTACCTTGTGGTGGTGGCCGTGTGTGAATCATCAGTGCATCAGACTGTGATCCTGCTGTGTGATACAGCATGAAGATGTCAATTCAAATGATTTAAATGCATCTGTCCTTTATTTCCACAACTTTAATTGTATAATTAATGGTTCCTGCAGTGCTTTTCATTTCCATTAGTGTATCAGCATAGTAGTTCTGCTCCTTCCCGCCTCAGCTCTGGAGCTGTGATGTCACAGGGTGGGTGATGGGTGCTCAGCGCACTCCTATTGCATTTGTGGCGGGCCTGGCTTATTGCCATGGGGCTTTTATGCCAGTGTTTGCTGCACAGGTGTGAGCTGAAAGTGTGTGGGTGAAAGCTGGAGCACTGGTGGGATCCAGCAGCAGGGTGTGCTGGGTGAGCATTCAGGACCCTGCTTGTACATAAAGGAAGAAAGATTATTTAGGAAAATCTGCCTGACTGAATGGTCTGGGTAATAATAGAAGTCCAGCATGTACACATGGAGCCTTTATTTATCCCACAGTGGGTTACTGAACGGGACACACACACACACACATCCATCCGTCCATCCACCAGGCTGTGTCCCCCAGCTTTCTCCTGCCCTCCCCATGTAGACTTTTTCGCTCCTGTTATAATGTCTATGGCCACTAGAGGCCGCCCACGTAAGCAATGGTTGTTTTAACCCCCTTGGAAAAGGCGTTCTTGTTTTTAATAAGAGGACACTCAAACTCACACACCTCCAGCCTGTGGACAGGCTGTTTGTTATACATAAGGGGGGGGGGTCTGACATGACATGGATCATGGAGACATTATCATCTTTTAATTCATGTGGCCAACTTAAACTGACATCAGCAGATAGAGCAAAATCCTAATCCATTGTGCCCGCCTCATGGAAGTCCAGTGCTTACTCTCTGAACAGTTTTTAGTGGATGCATCCACATGTGGTGCTCTAGTGAGTGTTTGGGGCAGCAGGATGGTGTGTGTGTCAGACACACAACAGGAACATGATTCCCAATGCATCAGTGTGAATGTTTTTATTATAGAATGGCCCCTTTAACAGTATTATTGTATATATAAATGGATTATCATTACCGATTAAGTAGCTGGTCAGTGAAGATATTATTTTAACTATTGTATATGCTGTTAATCCTTAACAATGCAACATATTTCCTGAGATGATTCTACTGTGTGCTTTACGTAAAATCTCAAACTGTAAAGGAATGAGTAATTCTGCATGTCGTAGTTGGGTAAACATAACGTAGTAGGGTAAAGCACCATATTTCCCTCTGAAATGTCCTGGAGTGGAGTTATAAAGTAGCAGAAAATGGGAATACTTCAGTAAAGTGGAGAGTGTGGTGAACATTGGAATAATGTGTGAAACAATGTGTGTTCACCACACTGAAGCCGCTGCGGTTCGACCCAAACGACTTGGAGACTTCTTCTTGGTTATGCCCTCAGGCTGGTGCTATTATGTGCCAACACACACAAAAAAAGAAACAGATTTGCAAACTCCTTTATTCCTTCTTCCATCGGGCTGCTCAGCGCTCCATATGCATCATCCGGCTGTGAAATGTTCTGCTGTAGCATCCCATTTTCTTGTTCCTTGGTGTGGTTTTGTGTGGAACACTGTGATGTGCTCTATTCATTCTACTCTATTGTTTTCATTTATTCTGTTTAAGTGTCTGTTATAGATGGGTTGATTGTACAATGAATTGCCCTTTGGGATTAATAGCATAGTGTGAATGTGAATGCTTGTGGTGGGACCAGGTTGTTTCTCTTCTTAAGTGACTTCCTCGGTGTTCATTGGAGAAAGTGGCGGTGTGATGCTATCTCACCGCTCCATCACCGTTATCTGAAGCTCTGCGAACACACTCTGCCTGTCTCTGTCTCCTCCTCCCTGTCCACACTTAACAGAGCGCCAATCCACAACAGCGTTATCTCAAGACTCTTCCCATAAAGAGCAGGTCTAGACCAAACTCTTTAATTAGAGAGAGACCTCTTTTAATTTAAGATATGACACAGTGAAGGTGCTGCTTTGCTCACTGGACATCCAGCAGGAACATGGAGGCAGATCCTGTCAGACAGAGGAAGACAATGATTTCTTAATCATACAAACATGTCAGAGAGGAGCTGCTGGTCTACTTTTACCTCCAATCAGTTTGACAATTATCTGCAAACTCTTCCCATAAAGAGCAGCAGCAGCATAAAAGTAAAACACAACTACTTCCACTTCATTTTATGTCTTTATGTAGAAATCTGTGCTAAACTGAGGCTCTCATACAAACACAGTTCTGTTTGGATCCACGGCTGAGTCAGGTTATCCTGTTGCATCCTGGGAAACCACAAAGACAACTTTTATCTTTTGTTTGTACATGATGATGCTGCAGAGGAGACAATCATATGTTGAATGCATCAAGACTTTGCTGCTAATGGGGGCCTCCTGCAAGAGCGGTAACTACAGTCTGCTACATTTCCACAGGATCCACGGCTGATTCAGGTTCTCCTGCTGCATCCTGGGAAAACGCAAAGAGTGACCACACAGAAGGTTAAACTTGTGATCTGTTCATGGATCATTTGGAAATTGTTCTCTTAATTTCAAATAAAGAATGATGTTGAATTAGAATTTAATATGACCATAGAATGTTTCAGGCCTTCTCAAATAAAGTTACTCTCTCCTCATGAGAGTGAACAGAATATGTCAATCTGACCTCCAGAATGTACCAGACAGACCTTGATTGTAGTGCTTTTGTTGTGCAAAACATATTCTGAAGTTAGATTATAGATACACGTCTTGCAACCAACATCCAACTGTTAGATTACCATAACATCACTACAGGAACGTGCTATCTGTGACGCACGAACCTAAACAGTTAGTCAGAAATGGTTACGTACTTTATGATATCCAACAAGCATTTAAACATGAGATGTTTAGAAACAGAACAGGACAGGACACACCAGAGGGACACACACACGAGAGGGGGCTCCTCTGACCGGCCCCTCGGGGTCCGTCATGAGCCCAGCGCTGTGAGTACTTTACCTGTGACCTGTGACCAGAATAAACTGCTTGTGAGACCAGACTGAAAACCTCTGTTGAGTTCTTGAGCTGCCAATATAAGAACCGGACGAAAAAGTTTCTAACAATGATCCTGTGTTCATATTTACTGATTCCTCTACTCTCCCCCCCAGATACTTTTATTTTAGATTCTCCCTTTACAAACAAGCACCAAGAGAGATAATTATCTACTCCAACAATTCACAAATCTTAAATGTTTATTGTGCTCCAATTCCAACATTTAGTGACATTATAGAACTGTTTTCTACCTGGAAATCATATTAGAAAAGTGGACCAACAAGTAGTTCAAGAAGAAATCAGAGTTTGATGTGGATGAAAGTGATGTAAAGTTGAGTGTTTTTGACCACAAAAAAAAGCTGTTAGTGTCCCACAGGTTCTTCAGCCCAGACTGAGGAGCCACCTGCAACGAGAAGAGATGTTCACAATAAAACTACAGCTTTTTACTCAACTCAAAATGAATGACATTATAGATGTAAGATTCACGGCACCAAGTGATGACTTTTTACCTCAAAGGGCGCAGCAGAGCGGACTCACCTGAGCTCCAGGTGACACTACAGGGAGCAATGTCACAGCCACATGGTGAAACTGATCCTACCCCCGCCCACCGTGCGGCCAATCACATGTGAGAACAGAGTAGGATCATACCATTATGTGAAAGTAGGAAGGGTGGCAGACGCGCCGAAGACAGGTGGTACAGTCCAGGTACAGAGCCACAGAGAGACAGATTTAAATGCGAACACTTGACTTTTAGTTCAAGAAATGAGTGAAAACCCTAAAAGAAGCAGCATCTGGCCTTTATTTATTTATTTCATTTGTTTGCTGTGGTTCTGTGTTCAGTTGTTCATTTAAAGGTTTGATTAAAATGTTAAACAATAGTAACTGTATTTCTTTTGTAATGAAAAGAAATGCATAAAAATAAGGCTTTTATGAAAACACTGAATAAAAAATTGCTTGCCAACACACAAACCAGTCTTTGCTAAATCAGGCTAAAACAGAAGGCTCCGATATTAAAGGAGGAGCCGTAAGAGCAGAATCTTTGTAAAGAGCTGGACTTCCCATCACTAGCATCCTGACAACACCCAGGCAGGAACCACAGCGCCCCCTTGTGTCCTGTAGGGAAATAAACACAGTTGTTAGTGTTTTTTTTGTCATTTATTGCATCTTTATTTTTCACATTGGAGATATTGTACTGAAATGTTACTACCTTAAGATTTATTATATCCCAGGTGTAACTGCTAGTGTTTACAATATAATACAGTCAAGTAACAGGGGCCTACTGAGTCCTCCACTTGTACTCTAACAGTTAAGTAAAGTTTAGATTAAGTTTGCTCCACTTACTCTGTGTGCAGGCCTGACTGCTGACTGCGCTGCATGTTGTGGTCCTGTCTCACAAGAGCTGAGGAGTCTGGAGAGTCCGTGTTTGTACATGATGATGCAGCTGCAGCAGAGGAGACAATCATATTGTAGCGACCGTTGGGATCGTTGACTCTTATGCAATAACTGCAAGTATTGCTTCAGAATACCATTTTTATTGAACACACAATAACAGAACAAATCAGAGCATGTAATTGAACCCAATGGGACAGCCCTTTCTTCTTCACCGGGTTGTAGACCCACACCTGAGATCCAGGTACAAGGTCCTCCCCCCGACACCGCAGGTCATAGGCCTTCTTCTGCTGAACTCCAGCTTCAGTCAGTGACTGCCTGGCCAGTTCATGGGTCTCCTGTAGCCACTCACAGAGATTGCAAAAATAGTCCATCCTTGGCTCTCCTTTCACCTCCGGCTCAGGCGGAGTCCCAAACACCAAGTCCACCGGGGGGGTGCGTAACTCGTGGCCAAACATCAGCGCTGCTGGGGTACATTTAGTCAACTCCTGCACTGCGGTGGGATAGGACTACAGGACCAGAGGTTGGTGGCAGTCCCAATCTCGCTGTCGACAATCAGTGAGGATGGCTACTCCAAAGTGTCCAGACCCCACCGAACCATGGACTAGCTGGAGAACACAGCCCCACAGACCGGGACAGGGATCAGGGACTGCAGGATCTCCATCTGCCCCCCAGGCAATGTCCACCGGCGTTACAGAAGACCATTCTGGATGACAACCCTGGCACACTGAACTGAACGAATCTCGAACTGGTAGTCCTGCAGGATTCCCAGCCACCTAGCGAGCTGTCCCTCTGGCTCCTTGAAGTTCAGCAGCCAGGTCGCACCGCTTGGTGCTCGGGCCCTAATTAGAAGTACATACAATTTAATAGGATAAAATAAACTTGCAGGGGAATTTCTATTTTTCACTTTATTACGCTTGATAGGGAATATCATTCTGTGTCTTCATCTATCAGTCTGTTTCATCAACCTTGATGGTTGACAAAAGCATGAGATGTTCACAAATGTTCATGCATGATTTCTACGTCAAAGACAGTCATCTGTGATAGAAATGTATCCAAAGTTACAAGGTGAGAATCCACAGCCCTGAAGGAGACTGGAGGAGCCACATCTGCACTGTATTTCTATTTTTCACCCTTCAGTAAAACTGTAAAGCAAATGTACTGTGAACTGTGACACTATTGAATGTCCTTACTTCCTGTTGGGGTGGGTGGGATGGGTGTTGTCAACCGTCTAACCACAGGGACAGTCACATTAGTGTGAGTGGTGTCTGATAATGCAGCAGGTTCATGTGAGAACACACTGGAAGCTATGAATGTTGTAATACTCCTGACCATGTGGAGATGTGACGGCTTGTAGATATAATGTCAAGTTTTTGTGTAACACCAACATGGTTTCATTTACGTCGCATGACTTTCATTTGTACTCTTAAGCAGAGACGTCTCTGGTGCTACCAGTTTTTCTGCTCCACAACAGGTAAAGTCGTGGCAAATCAGACTATTATTTTCCAAAGTTGACCCATATTGCTATTCAACAATTTTATTTTTAGAGATACACTTAGAATCCCCCGGCAGGTCAGGGACTAGCCTGTACTATAACAGCACGTTTAGGCCTCCTTGGCCAGGAAGGGCTTATCTGCCATCAGAGATAATCAGCTGGCCGCAGCCCAAATTTGGTCTCTCCCCCAATTTGTAGATGCTTTCATTTTTCAAATACCAGACTTCATAGGATCTTCCTATCAATTTCAGGTATTTGCTACAAATGTGAGAAATATTTCATTCAGTATAATCATTGGGAAACAATTCAATCCCGACTGTGCACTTGCATTTTAGGTTATTCTGAAAGCTCCTTAAAACAGAGTGTTTTCATTCTAAAATTCAAAAAAAGAAAAGAAATGTTTACAGTCAGTCCTAATTTGTTTTTATAGTTATCATAAGAATAGAAAGGGTGGTCAAATCACAGAAGCTGGACTTTATGATACAACTAACAACCAACCACAATGTGTGGATCTGTTAATTAATGTAAAATATAGCATTTTATACAGGTGAGCTGAAAGTGGGAGAAATATTAAATCCTTTACTCAAGTAACAGCAATAGTAGAAAGTACCTAAGTATTTATTCAATTACTGTACTGAAAAACAACTTTACTTGAGTGTGTAAAGGTGCATATAAACATGTGCTAAGCTTCTAAAATGTGGTGCAGCACAGTGGTTAAAGTGTGTTTGTGCTGCTGCACTACATTGAGCAGATGCACACCGTGATATAAGGATGTTAAGAAAAGCGTCACTGACCCGTTTCTAACACCAGCGATTCCTTCATAGTTCTCCAAACAATGATTGCCAAACTTGAACGCTATTCAACCTCCAGCCAAGAATGCAATTACAGTACTGACACTTACACCACAGCTGGTGAAATCAAAACCAACCATCTCTGTTTATCCCCGTGAATAAACACTGGATGTTTCCCTTTGGGGAGCTGGTCACAGTCGGAGGTTTTCAAAAGTGCAAATGCCCAGCATCCATTGTAAGATATAAACAGTACCATGTGCTGTAGCTATGACAAATGATTGTACACTTAACTTTAATCTATTAAGGTTATGCAACATTTAGCTCAGTGTAGGTCTTTGTCAGGAAAATCACAGAAATGTTTGTAATTCAATTTTTGCACTGTTTCCCATCATAATACATCAACTGAAACAACGTCAGTTAATCAGTTAGTTAACTGACAACAATTTTCACAACTGGATTAATTGTTTCAGTTGTTTTATGAAGCACAAACCAGAAATATTTGCTGCTTACAGCTTCTGAAATGTGAAGATTTTCTGTTTTTCTTTTTCTGAAAGAAATGATTCAATAATTGTTATCTGAAGGCCAATTTCACATTACAAGTATCCGTGTGTAATTTTAACATTGATTTAAACCATATATAATTACAATGTGTTTCCTCATTTTTCAGTTATGAACAAAAGTTTTGCTGTACAGGATAACAGTAGGCAAGAAGACATGTATGGTACAGCTAAAATGTTCCTGGAATGAACGTTACTTTTATCATTTTATGCACAAGACATTAAGTACTAAGAAGCAATTACACACACATTTAAGTGACCATTCAATCACAGGTCTCTCAGTCTCATAATGCATAAATGTTTCCCTTCCCTTCTTTTATTCTGCCACTGTGTTCTCTCCCTCCATGTCTCCACACACCGACACTCTACGTGTCCAATAAGGCCAAATGTGTTCAAAGTGACACCTATAAATGATTTTAGTCCTGGATTTTAGTGTCAGGGAAATGGAGGCGTCCATGAAGCAGTGCTTTTCAAACAAGTCGTGCTGCATTAGGGAAGACATCCACTGTGTGGTTGTTTGCTGAGGATGTCCGGTGTGAGGGGATTGAGCACAGAAAATGATGTCTATTCCTCATAAAGGCACAGCTTTATATTTGTTAAGCTTTTAACAGGCTTTTAGCACTTACTGTGACTGGTCAGCACTTACAATATGTACCAAGAGGAAAACCAGTCTGTTGCAACATGGACTAAAATAGACTTTTATTTCAGAGACGCCATTATCTGAAGTGTGTTCGACGCTGTCATGTAGTTTTATCAGAAATATGTATATTATTCTAATAAAAAAATAATACTGTTTATAAAGTTTTCATATTAGAAGTTCTCCATTCTCGCACCCCACAGTCAGTGACAAAATTCCCTCGACTGAAACAGGAAGCCCAATAATAATAATCAATCAATCAATCAATCTTTATCTATATAGTGCCAATTCACAACAGCGTTATCTCAAGACGCTTTACATAAAGAGCAGGTCTAGACCAAACTCTTTAATTAGAGAGAAACTCTATTCTAGATTTTACTGGAAGCCAGTGAAGAGAAGCCAGTACAGGAGAAATATGGTCTCTTCTTTTAGTTCTCGTCAGAACACGAGCAGCAGCATTCTGGACCAGCTGGAGAGTCTTTAAGGACTTATTGGGGCAGCCTGATAATAATGAGTTACAATAGTCCAACCTAGAAGTGACAAATGCATGGACTAATTTTTCTGCATCATCAGTGGATATGATGGGCCTGATTTTAGTAATATTACGTAGATGGAAAAAGGCAGTTCTAGAAATCTGTTTAATGTGGGAGTTAAAGGACAAATCTTGATCAAATAAGACAGTGGAGCTGGAGGCCAGAGTAATGTCATCCAGAGCAGTTATGTTGGTAGAAAAGGTGTCTCTGAGGTGTCTGGGGCCAAGCAGAATAACAGTAAAATCAGTTTTATCTGAATTTAGCAGCAGAAAGTTGCTGCTCATCCAGGACTTAATGTCCTTAAGGCAGATTTGAAGTTTACTCAGCTGATTGTGTTCATCTGGCTTTATTGATAAATATAATTGTGTATCATCTGCACAACAGTGGATATTAATGGAGTGCTTCCTGATAATATTACCCAGAGGAAGCATATATAAGATAAAGAGTATTGGTCCAAGCACTGAACCTTGTGGAACTCCATGTCTAACTTTAGTGTGGACAGAGGATTCGTTGTTAACGTGTAACAAACTGAAATTGATCTAATAAATAGGACTTAAACCAGCTTAATGCAGTTCCTTTTATACCCATGAACTGTTCCAATCTCTGTAACAGGATGTGATGGTCAATTTCCAGTTATGTAAATACATTGTATGCACTGAATGGCATTTATGGCCAGTTAATTAGCCTTCATCCCAGCTGTACAGCTGTTATGTTATCAGTCATCCAACAGTTATGTGAAGTCATCTGAGGCACTGGTGGACGTGGTCCCGAGACAAATTGCCACCACGAGACGTGAGGAGTGAGAAATGTGGAGAAAGAGACGTCTGAGTCACAGCTAAAGTACCTGCAAATCAGCCAATCATAAATATGTCAGCACATGGAATTTGCAAAATACTTGGAGGTGAGTTTGGAGAGGTGAGTGTGTTAAGCTACAGCAGTTGAAGCCTATTTTAATTTTGCCAATCATGGGATAATGTTAAATGTGTTAAAGATTGCAGGCAGGGCTGTAACCAGGAGTTTTAGAAATACCAAGGTAATGAGTCCAAGACACATCTCAACCTCCTGAAAACACCCCTAACGTGAATTTTGTTACATTTTCGATTAAAGTGGGTATTCTTTCATACTATACGTCTATTTTTCAAATTCAATTCTATATCCAGTTTCCCTACATGCAACTATAAGCTGTATTCAATGAATGCTCTCCACTCTGCCAGGATTTCACTTTTAAACTGATGTTTTAATCCCTTAAATGTTTTTCATAATTTCTCTAAGCCTAAAATTGTATTAAAAAAGAAAAAAGCTAATGAAAGCAAAGACAAACAAAAAAAAAGACATTCAACACACTGTAACCTTAGATTTGCAAATTTGGACATGGAAGTCTTTATTGTCTATATTATTATCTATATTTGTTATTAATTACATATTCCAAAGTAGTATTTCCTGTCCTCTGAACACTTCTCTGCTTACAGAGGCCCAGTGTTGTTTTCCTTTGGTCTACATTCAAACCAGCTGTATGACAGTGAACAAACACAGTATCAGGAGTCACTGGGGAAACCTGTTTCAAATCTGGGGCTGCTCACTGAGCGGCCACACCAATACTATGTCATGCTATTCACTCAGTAAACACTCGAACTCCCTGTTAGACAAGACTAATGCATTTGTTAATATAAAGAATAAACTTCCTGGTGAGCTGCAGGCTGTCTCTGTGCTGCAGTTTGGAACAAAAACGCAATTTATTATATTTTAATTGCTATTAACAAGTAGAATGATGGTTCATATTCATAAATAAAGTCGGTGTCAAAGTGTTTTGGTAACAGTCTCAGAGAAATGGCGCATCGCATCGACGTATGAATGAATGACTTGTGAAGGACAGCGGAGGAGAGTTTGGGGAACACCCTGACAAGCAACAAGCAACACTTCCTCAAAACACTAGGACACCATCAAACCCGACGAACTTTACTCCGCTGGACATTTATTGTCCCACCTTTGAAACTTCAGTTGAGATAATATTTAACAGCAAAGCCAGAGTGTCGCATAACTTAGGTGTTCTCCGCGCGTGTGGACCGATGGAGCTGTGAGTTGGATATCGCTTATACGCCTCATCTAAGCGCAGAAACAATGGTTGGTGGTTCGTTTGTACTCACATATCGATGGTATGTTGGGGTGTGCTTCACAACAAGCCTTTTGGAGCAGTTTTCTGACCGTTCACCTCTCAACAGGTTTCCATCGCCAAGGTGCTCCTCGGAGTCTTTGGGGCAGCAGTGGTCATCATTTTGATAGCAGTACCCACGGCTTTGCATCTGAAAGGTGAGACATTCCTATTAAGTGATTCACATGTTGGCATTAATGCGCCGCGTGGTCCGGCGCACCGTAAACACATGCCAAAGACAGGAGTTTACGCACGCGTCATTACGCACGATCCGTTTGGACCGCTCTTAAATGGCAACCCTTCAAATACTGATAGGAGATGTGAAGAAATTCAACTATGATTATTTATATTTCAATCTAGGAAAAGTCTTAGAGATTATTTTTTATTTTATTCTACTTATGGCGTAAATGAGGGTGTTTAAGTAGGTTCATGCTCACTCAGTACGCATTATGACAATTCACATAACTACCCCCAAACGCACACTGACGTAGGTAATATTCATCTTATCAGTTACAGCCTTTACAGCACTTGTGTTGACTTTTTACGATGATGATCCTGAGGTGTGTGTATGATATCATATCTGCAACCTGTGACCTTCTGACTTTCTAAAATGTGTTTCAGAGGAGCAGGGTGGGAACAAGAAGCAGAGGACTTTCACCCTGGAAGATGTCTTCAACAATTCACTGAAACCTAAGTCCTACAGCATGAGGTGGATCTCAGGTGGGAGGCAGTTTGTCACCAGAATTAAACCTGTGAAAAAGAGTGATGGCGGAGGAAGTGGAACAGGGTGATTACAGCCACTGTAACTGTGTCACTGCAGAAGCTTTCTCATCCATCAGCTATGGTATTCTTCTTTGTTCTAGTTACTAATTCACTTATATTGATCCTCCTCATTCATGACTCATTCATGTTTACCTAATTTGGTAGCATATAGATTCATACAGATAGAGATTAACATATGAAGTAGAGCAGTGACTGGAATGGTATAGAGAATCATGGTCTGCAGAGGATGAACCCTCACGACTTTACTGATATTCTGACTTTTCCTGTAGCGCCGCTACAAAATTTTCAGTTATCATTATCCTTTCAATAAAATTAAGAGTAGAATGGACACACAATAGACAGATGAAACAAAGCTTGGTCAGAATTTGTGCAGCAGGAAGATATCCTGACTTTTAGTTCCCAGAATGGGTTGAGCTGAATCCTACAATCCCCATAATGCAGATCCTGTTGCCTACTAAATGCCTTTGCCTCTGCTAAAAGTTCACTGGTGAAAGTGTTTGGTCTCTAGCCCACGCTGAGAAAACCCGAGTGACATCACTATGCTCCTCAGAGCCTCAGTAAACTTTGTGTTTGTGATCACATAAACTCAGAGTGACTTGACTGATTTCTTACATCCTGGATTCATTCATGCAGTATAAAGTCGTGACTCATGCATTTGTTACTGGTAAGTTCATGTCTTTAGGGATTTGCATACTTGTCCTCTGTCTTAAATAAAATGTCTTCCTCTATTTTACATTCATTGCTCTCATCTTCCTCTACAGATCATGAGTATCTGACCAAGTCCCAGGGCTCGGTCTTCCTCTACGACGTGCTCACAGGAAAGTCATCTGAGTTCTTGAGCCGAGACAAGTTTGTAAGTCGTCTTCCTCACGTGCATCTGTGGGCCTCTTTTGTGTGAGCAACATAAACCACATGATATGAGCATGAAAAGCACATACCCGTCCAAACAAATGCACTGTTGTCAGTGAGGTTGGGAGCAGCACTTCTGTCAAACTCTCACAGCAGTTTTCTGTTTTTCCAACACAGAATGAAAAAAGCGCTTATGATTACCAGCTGTCTGCTGACCGCAAATATGTTGCATTCATGAGCAACCATTCCAAGGTACGCCAAGTTTTTTCTTCTTCATATTATTCTGATGCGTGCCTAGGAGATGATCTCACCCTTTATTTCGTTTTTTTTTGTCCCATTAGCTGTGGAGACATTCTTTTACAGCTTCATATTCACTTTATGATGTGGCTTTAGGGTAAGTACCATAACTATGGACAGTTACATTTATGATATTACAATGCATCCACCAAACAGCCCATGTTGCACATGCAAATTAGTCTAGAATACTTCTTTTGAAATACATTTGAAATCTCTGAGGTATTTTTTCCTACCACTTCATTTCAGCACATTCATGGAGCCCTCTGACATTCCTCATGAAGTCCAGTACTTAGCCTGGGCTCCTGAAGGCAACAAACTGGTAAGCCTGGACTGACAGTTGATTGGTTATATGTACATAAGTTTAAGTGACAGTTCTGCTTTGTTGGTGATAGATGGGGCGATCAAGCACAGCCTTTCCCAAACACTTACACCGAGCAAAAAGGGATCAAAATGAGTTTGTGAGGGTTAAGAAAACAAGCCAGAATGTATTTTCTATTTGGATTTTTATTGTATTTTCAGGCCTATGTTTGGGAAAATAATGTGTATATAAAGACCAGCCCGGCATCGTCACCACAGCAAGTCACTTTCAACGGCGAGAAGAATAAGATTTTGAATGGAATCCCAGACTGGGTGTATGAGGGTAAGTGGAACATGTTTGCATGTCAAACAATAAGAGCTTATTCCCACCTGGTATTACAGAAATACTCAGATCAACTGGTTCCTTTTGGTGGCTTAGAATAGAGCAATATATTGGCTGTCTCTGATTAAACAAAAAGGATTATACAACCTGAGCAT
This sequence comes from Pempheris klunzingeri, assembly GCF_042242105.1. NCBI lineage: Eukaryota > Metazoa > Chordata > Actinopteri > Acropomatiformes > Pempheridae > Pempheris > Pempheris klunzingeri. The sequence goes on along the minus strand of NC_092035.1, from coordinate 13,777,498 downwards.
GTCAGTGCCATAAACAAGAACTTTTAGTGGAAGTACTTGGGTGATTGGGTGTAGTTGCCCTGATGCACTACATTACACCTCATTCACTGCATGTTCTCAGCTGCAGACGGACTCGATTTATTGGAATTAACCCAAAATATGTAAAAACATGACTCAGGTTTAAAAAACCATAGACATCCTTTAACATATGAGCTGAAGTCCTGGATACATTATCCCAATAAAGACATCTGATCCACTGCCTTTGCATTTAAACCCGGCATTAATACGAGTCCTTGTTATCTCCATTGTGCCTACATTGTGATTAGATGTTCTCCGGTCAGTTGTTTTATATCTATGAACCGCTCCATCAAAATAAGAGACTTTTCCTTAAAGCCTCTGAGATGCAGAGATGGGCAGTAATTACTTACATTTACTCCATTACATGTGCTTAAGTTACTTTGTAGAATAAATTATATTTGTTGGAATAGTTTCATTTCAGTAAATGTTTCATTCATGTTCCTGTGAATCTTTAAGAGAAGAATCATTATTTTTAAGTATTTGAACTTAAGTTAACTGTAAGTCCTGAATCCTAACGCAGTTTCACACTTTCCAGAGGAGATGTTCTCATCCGGTCAAGGCTTCTGGTGGTCCCCTGGAGGGAAGTACGTGGCTTATGTTGAGACCAACGACACAGGGGTCCACACCATAGAGTACTCCTGGTACGGCCAGGATCAGTACCCAAGCACCGTCTACATCCCATATCCAAAGGTGGGTGACCACAAAGCTGGTTTGACTTTAACAAGGTTGTACTGTATTGTAGTATGTCAACAAACTATGTATTCTGTGCTCAGACTTGCTTGGCATTATTATTATTATTATTATTATCATCTGGTGTATCCAACATTTATTTCTTGTGCAGCCAGGTACTCCCAACCCTTCTGTCAAACTGTTTGTTGTGGACACCGACAACATGACAAAAATTACTGAGGTTGTTGTTCCAGCCTCATTCAGCTTGAGGTAATGAAATACCTCCATTTATAATGATAGACTTTGTAGTAGGTCAGTCTCGCCGGGTATCAGAAACAAATAGGAGCTTACCAGACTTTGTGTTGTTCTTGCCCTCAGTGAGCACTACTTGGCCACTGTTACTTGGGTAACGGATGAGCGTATCGCTGTCCAATGGCTGAAGAGAGTACAGAACCACCTCATCCTTCAAATCTACAACTTCGCTGAATCCTTATGGGATCCCATTGAGGTAAAACATGATGTTATGAACATGGATTATTGTTTTGTCTACATTAGAACAATATATGACATGAAACATCACACTGGCAGAAAAACACAAGCAGCTTCTCGTGAGAAGGTTTAAATACACAAACCATCTAAACGTCAATAAAACCTACATGCAGCAACAGGTTTTACAAAGACAGAGTACTGTGAAGGTTTTCTAGGCCTGGACATGGTTTATTCTAAGTCTAAATTGCCTAATGGCAATAGTAAGTTTCCCTACTGAAAGTCGCATCATGATCAGTTCTTGAAGAGCAAATATTTTCAGCTTAAAGCAACAAAGCTTCACAAAGCATCTCAGTTAACTGCAGCAGCACAGCTTGGATGACATTCCTAAGAATGGTGTAACAACGCTGGTTTTATCATTGTGAAATGTTACTTAGTGCAGCTATAAAATTCAATTTCTTTATACAGCATCTGGAGGTGAACAGTGCCAAAGGTTGGATTGGACGGGTATGTACAGTGTTAAGTCCCATTATTTTCCCAAATACCTACCAATCTGCCAATGAAAATAGTCCCCCACCAATTCACTATTTTCTCTTGTTTGAGTAACATTTGCTAAAAACTACAGTGAGCAGCTGTTTTAGGAAGGTATTTGGTCCTTTTAGAAAATGAAAGTATACATTTGTCAGCTCTTCTTAAAGATTTATGTGCTCTGAGTGAACCAGTGGGCTGAGCTGAGTGTTTGCTAATAAACTTGTCCTTCCTAGTTCTCCCCACCAGAACCAGTTTTTGCTGCAGATAAGAACACCTATTACCTGTTGATGAGCGACGACAAATTATACAAGCACATCCATCATGTGGTCGGGGTAGGTGCATTGATTTTTTTACATTTTAATCAGAAGTCCGTACCACATCTGTAAAATCAGCTGTGGAGTCTTATCAATATCACGTATGTAGATTGCATAAAAAAATCTCATGAATATTTACATTCATTCGTGCAGGGCAAGGCGACAGCAATCACCTCCGGTCGATGGGAAGTCATTGATATTCTGAAAGTAACTGCAAATAGTGTGTAAGTTGCTAAAACGTGCATAATAGATTTTTTAATTTCCATACTCTGCAGCTGCTTGTTACAATGCTCTCTTAACGCTGCACCTCTAATTCATCATTTGATGCAGATATTCTCATGTCCTATAAGCAGAATTCCTCCCTTATGACAATCTGAATTCTTCCTCCCTTCTCATTCATGCCAATTACTCCACAGATATTATTCAAGTAACCAAGAGGGCGACAAGCCAGGAGGAAGGAATGTTTACAAGTGAGGGAGCTCTGTTTCACTGCTTTACTCTTCTTCTTTGTTATTGGACGACATCATTTTTGATTAAAAAGCTTGTCGTCAGACTGTTTTGTGTGCACTTGTGTGTGTCAGGTGGACCAAACAAGGGATCAAGTGTCTGACTTGTGCGATTCGCGGAGACAACTGTCAGTATAACTCAGCCTACTTCAGCCACAGTGCCACATTCTACCGTATGAGCTGCAGCGGTCAGTTATACTTTGTTTCTCTAGTTTTTTCTTTCCCTCTCTGATTTTTGCAAAAACACTAATACTGTAATTTTTATACAAAGGTCCTGGCGTTCCTTACCATTCTCTGATGGATAACAGGAATGATAAAGGTAATCCACAAACTTTAACTAAATCCAAATAATATCAAAGAGCAGAAAATCTGATTATTAATCTAATTGTTCTTTCTAACTGAGCCTCTCTGTTGTTACAGCTATAGAGATGAAGGTTTTGGAGGACAATGACGCATTTAGCAGCCTGATATCTGACTTCCAGATGCCCACCATGAGAAGAGACACCATCACACTCGGAGGCTACAGTAAGTGAACCCAATAGCTAATGTTTTTGTTAAACTAGTGGTGGAAAGTAACTAAGTACATTCGCGCTACTTAAGCGCTCCCATCTTATTTAGTTTTCCAGGGAGAAATGTGTTAACAGGCTGTGGTCTTATGACCCTTCAGATTCATCTTGTGATGCTTTAGACTGCATGCTCCTACTGTTTTTAACTAACCATGAATAATCTGTTCCCATCTTTCTGTGGATGTTCATGTTTTTGGCAGAGCTCTGGTACCAGATGTTTTTACCTCCAGGCTTCGATGAATCCAAGAAGTACCCTTTACTAATAGATGTGTAAGAACTTCTCATAAAAAGAAATAAAATAATATGATAATATAGCTAATTCTAAAAGTTTAAATGCTTCTTAAAAGAGGGCTCATAAACTGATTCTGCCCCACCTTCCAGGTACGCTGGTCCCTGCAGTCAGAAAGCAGACTTCATCTACAGGGTGAGCTGGTCCACCTACCTGGCCAGCACTGAGAAAATCATCGTCGCCAGCTTTGACGGAAGAGGAAGCGGTTACCAAGGCGACGAAATAATGCATGCAATCTACAAACGTCTGGGGACCTATGAGGTGGAAGATCAGATAACAGCAGCCAGGTAAGGAAAGCGAAGAGCGTCTTTCCGTCAAACAAACAGCTTCACCCTCTCTGTCTCCCGGGAAAGCTTGATAAAACTGGGTTTGACTTGTTTCTGCGCTTGTAATGCTCCCAAATGTACACACACAAACACACACACACACAGGAAGTGTGATGAGCACCACAGAGAGACGACGATGATGATTACAGGGTCTTTGTCCATCTTAATTTACTCTGCTCACTTGAGATAATTCTCTTCTTTGTATTTTAGGGAATTCATCAAAAAGGGCTTCATTGACAAAGACAGAGTTGCTATTTGGGGCTGGGTAAGACTTTGTATTAAATTAGATTTATTAAAGAGTGTGTTTAAAACAAAAAAGTGCATTGATACTATTTGCATGTTCCTTAAGAAACCTGCAGTTTCTATGTGTTCTTTCAATGCTTTAATGTTTGGCCCTGCTGTCAGTGTGATTGGTCCAAACAGTCAGGGTCAACGTGAGCTCCAGTCATGTTTATCTGCTCATTTCACAGTCTTACGGTGGATACGTGACGTCAATGGCCTTGGGATCTGGTAGTGGAGTCTTCAAATGTGGAATGGCGGTCGCTCCGGTCTCCAAATGGGAATATTACGGTAATGTTTTTGTTGTTGTCTCTTTAAGCAAGCTCTTGGTGCTAACTGACCTCGTACACTCACTGTCATCTGTCTGTTTATTCCAGATTCCATCTACACCGAGCGTTACATGATGGAACCCTCACAGAATCCTCTCTACGGTGTAAGTTCACACTCAGTGATATCAGGATCAGAACAAACTCTCACATCTTCTATCTGATGCTCATTATCTGTGGTCTGTTTTCACCAATATATGATCTGATTATGTGCAGAACTCAACCGTAACTGAGAGAGCCAAGAACTTCCATTCAGTGAACTATCTTCTCATTCATGGAACAGCTGACGGTGAGTTACACAGGGACTTTATTTATTTATGCATTTATTTTTAATTGGGGTCTAATTGGGTCTTTATTTGTACATTTTAATAATGTTTCACGCATGAAAAAACAGGGTAATGTTTTCTCTAATTAAATGATTAAACGTGTGTGTGTGAAGTTAAGTCACTGCTCACAGCCAAGAGATAGTTGCAAGAGTTAATTAGCAGGCTTTAGAGGGCCACTAGGCAGATTTTGCTGCCTTCACACAGAGCGAGGCTGTTGGCAGTAGCTTCATATTTACTGTACAGATATGAGAGTGGTAGGCTATCTATTTATCTTCTCATGACATTCAGCAGGAAAACAAATGAGCCTATTCCTCAAAAATGTTGGACTATTCCTTAAAAATCTGGCACAGATACTAATCCAGAGAATGATTTGTTATGGTATTGATGTTTAGTCTAGCACCACCATCAGATCCAACTCTCTCCTTGGCCGTGACGTGGTGGTAGAGGTGGAAGTAATGGTTGACCAAGTGTTTAATATGCAGTAGATAATCAGGGATCAGATTGCACTGAAAGCCTTGTTACTTACTTTTTTTTTTTTACTTTGTTTTCTAGACAATGTTCATTTCCAGCAGGCGGCAGAGATCTCTGAAGCTCTGGTGGAGGAGCAGGTGGACTTTGAGGCCATGGTGAGTCATCTGGAAAATCCAAGGCACTGCAGATGTCGTGTTGATCTGTAAAAATCCACGCCATGGTGAATAACGTGGTGAAGTGTCACTAAATACGTACATTTTTCTCCTTCCAGTGGTACACAGACAAGGATCATGGGCTCACCGGCTCGGCTTACCAACACGTCTACACCCACATGAGTCACTTCCTGCAAAGGTGCTTTGCATAAAGTCCACTGGATCGCCAAGATATCTTTTCATTCCCTCCTGTGAATAAAACAAATCATGTCTGGGATGAAGACTTCGATTGTAAATGCAGGGTTGATTATTCATGCTCCCAATGTCGGGGAAAAGTCTGGAGCGGAAACTTAATGAGTACAAAGTGGTCCAAGTCATAATGCCGTTTTTGTCTGTGAAATGTGGTCTTGCATTTTCTGTCAGAAAAAAAAACAGCTTGTAACACACACTCATGTAAAATGTGATTTTGTTTCATGATTTTAACTTTTAAATAGGTCATTAGTTGACCCAGGGAAGAACATGGATGTGTAACTGTACTTGTACCACTTGGACATCAGAGTTTTTTCATTATTGTATTAAATTATCACAGAAACATAATGCACCACGGTAATTTTAGATCGTTTTACTAAATTTATGAGACTGTTGACTGTTTGATGAAATAAATGTTTTGTAAAATAATAAAGAATTAAATAATGAGAACTCTTTGTTTGAAATGTCATTTGGTTTTAGGGGGACATCACTATGGTGACGACAGCCTTTCTAACTTAACAAAAAGTCTTTGAGCCAAACTCTAGTGTCACTATGGCACCACACTCACAATGAAGCATGCTGGTGTTCAGCATGTTAGCCAGTTAGCGTTAATACAAAGTATAAAGGAGGCTGATGGGAATTTAATTAGTTCTGCAGGTATTTGGTCATAAACCAAAGTGTTTTTAGTAGGTGTATGGGATTGCACTCCATAAACCAACCTCTCTGGATCAATAAACACAGATTTTGCTGCCGCTCATACAAACACCCAAACACACATTACACAAATGAATCCAATTTAATCTCTATCATCTCCTATATTTTAACTGCTTTGTGTTATTGTCTATATGTATGTCCATTCAATCTCCCATTTTCTCTTATTTCACCCTTTTGTGTTTGTCACATTTCACCATAAAAAAATCCATAACTGTTAAAAAAAAATATGTTGAGTAACTAAAGCTGTCAGAGAAATATAGCGGAGTAAAAAAGTACGGTATTTCCCTCTGGAATGTCAGCACAAAGAAGTATAAAGTGTCGAGAAAAGAAAAGACTCAGTCAAGTTTGTACTTTGTATACAAGTTTGTACTTAAGTACAGTACTTGTATCCTTCACTTTCCATGGAGTCAAATTTGCAGACATATCTGTCTTTTTCAACAAATAAATGACATGGAGCTGAATGGAAGAGTCGTTTAGGCCTACATGAACGCGTATTTTCATAGGACACCAATCTGTTGAGCAACGGCCCTTGTAAAATGGAGATAGTTGCCACTGATGCAAAAAGCAGTCAATATTTCCCATCTTTTAAATTTGATCGGAAACAATCAAATACTGACTCACCCTCCAGATATGACAGCACACACATCACTTTCCATCGTGATGACACAGTAGCACATAAAAGCGTCTTCCCTACTTTCTGTTTGACAGGATGAGCTGTGGTTGTTGATCTTAACACCTAAGTACCAGCTGTCATCACGCATGAGTGGCATCTTTCCTTTCTGAACAAATGCTCGGCTCGTTGATCGACCGATGTGACGGGCCCGTGTCTAATGGGTTGAGAGTAACAGGTGAACCTGGCAGAGTGGTAAAATTGTCCCACCTGAGCAGAGCCATCCTCCTCCTCCTCCTGGGACAGTATATAAGTAAGAGAGGAGGGTCAGATACACACACCAGGAACACACAGAGGAACTTACAGCATCGCTGCTCTTTGGAGAGGAAGAAGAAAAGGTGAGTTGATTTTTGTTGCAGTGGTGAAACAACTTTAGCTTTAAGATTTCTGATCCAGAGTGCAAACTGTGTGTGTGTGTGTGTGTGTGTGCTGTTCTGCGGCTTAGGATTTAACCATGAAAAGCATCCACTCCCTGGCTGGTGTCCTTCTGGTCCTCTGCTTTGTCCAGAGCAGCTGGCAGGTTCCTCTGCAGGAGGCTGATGACAGCTCAAGGTACAGAAGTCACTTCTAAACTAATGAGGTTTTCTCTTAAAGTAGCCACATATCTAGCTACTTTTAATACCTTTGTATTAAAACATAATACTTTTTACAGTACACAGATTAGAGGAATAGACAATTCTCTACCTGAATCTGTCTGAATCATGATTGCAGTAAAAGTGGGGGAATACTAACTGATTTCCAAGTAGCAACATTAATTAAATAAAAGAAAGAAATAAAGAGTGTTCAAAGAAACATTAGACAGCTTAACATGTATGAAGTCCCAGAGAATTCAAATCAGCGGTGGCCAAACTGCAGGCGCACTGATCCAGAATCTGCAAAAAGATGTGTTTATTAAGAGGATGAAATATTTCAGCCGAGGATAAGATCTTTTGAAAACCTTAAAGAATTATGATGCCATTATTGTGGAGAATTACAGTTTTCATTTAAAAGAGAAAAATATAGCAAAAATAAAATGAAATAAAAAGGGAGAACTTAATGCGGCTTCACACCCGTGGGTTTGCATCATGCATCATCTTAAGTGAGAAATCTAATAAAACCCTTTTGATTTAATCATGTCACATGGCCTAAGAATATTGCTTTGCATTTCTCACTTAAGTTTTGAGTTAAGAGGGAAATAGAATAGAAATTTCTATGGATCCAGATTTTATTTTATTTCTATTATTAGTTGTAATCTAGTTGTATTATTTAAGTCGGCACTTTAGCATCTACAACTGTTCAAAAGAATTGAATTGGAGGTTATGAACCCAATGAGGACTAAAAATAAAAAGGAATAAAAAATTTGTCACTGAAAAAATATCTTTTGCATAAGATGCTTATTTTGTCCAGCAGGTAAATGTTAGTGCTTTTTATAGTGCACTCTGTGTACCATATTGGCAGCAAATGTTAACGTGTGTCAGTGCAGGACAGAGAGCATCTAGTAACTGTTTTACAACCTTTTACAATCTTTAAACTCAACATGGTGATTACGTTTTACTATGTTGTCTGTCCTGTAGTTTCGAGGCAGATGACACATTAGCGGAGGAGCCGAGGGAGCTGGTGAACACAAAGAGACACTCGGAGGGAACTTTCTCCAACGACTACAGCAAATACCTGGAGGACAGGAAGGCACAGGACTTCGTTCGGTGGCTGATGAACAACAAGAGGAGCGGGTCAGTGGTGGATCCTTTCACGAAGTGATCACAATAATGTCTGACTGAAACACCAGTTATATTCATGATAGAATTAACCTTCAACAGGCTAAACAGCAGGTAGAAGTCCTGCATTCAAACCGAACATGAGATCAGAAGTGTTTTAAGCTAAAAATACTTAAAGTATCAAAAGTGAAAGTGAAAGCACTCATAACTCCTGTAAAATGTCCTCTGTTACTGTTGTTCAGTCCAAGGGGTCTCATGATAAATCTGAGTAGTCATAAGATGGTTAATGGGGGAAATTTAAATTCATTTCTTGGACTTTTCCCCCCAATCATTGCAGTTTATGAGAATTACCAGAGCGTTTGACCTCTTTGGGTGTCAAACAGAAATTTCAATGAAACCATTTGACACGTCGAGGCTGCAAATGTGTCTTTGGTGGAGCAACTCATCTGAAACGTGACAAAAGAAACTGAGGTATCAGAAGGCTGGAAAGCACTGGTTTATCTAATCGGTAAAGCTCCTGAAAACCTGGCTTCAAATATTACATATTTCTCCTATAGTAATGATTGATGATGGATAAAAGTTAAAAAAAAAGCACCAGCTATTATTGATAAAGAGTTTCACAGTCACAAAATCAGCTTCAACATGACTGTGTAGGTGTGGCTTGATCACATTTGATTGATAGTGACCAAACACACTGTCAGACTCCAAATGTTCCTAAACTCTGAGGTGCAACTAAGCCTTCAAGGGAGAGAACAGTTTGTTTTACCTCAATGAGTCTCGCTGTGTGTCTTTAGTGCTGCAGAAAAGCGCCACGCAGATGGGACCTTCACCAGCGACGTGAGCTCCTACCTCAAGAACCAGGCAATCAAAGACTTTGTTGCCAAGCTCAAGTCTGGACAAGTCAGAAGAGAGTAGGCTGTTCCTCCTTCCCTCTCCTCCTTCTGCAGTACCAAAGCCCCTCCTGCCTGTGTCTGATTCCACCGTGACAAGAGACAGAGATGTTGAGTCAGAGAGAAAGAGCTAATCATCTGCTTCTTGTGTCCACCTCACCTTTTTCCTTTCTTTGCTTTTATTCTCGATGTTCCTTGTGTGTGTTGTGCTAAAATAAATCACCTGAACTTTTGCACTGTGTGATTGATCTTACTACACTGTGTGAACATTGTGTGACTTTCGACACGAAACATGCAAGCGGTCGAGAAAACCAATCACGAAATGATCACAGCCGCAGCGTCTTCAGACGATGATCATAAACGTGATGATTTCCCTGAGGAACAATGCACTGCAGGTCAAATATCAGAGTTCAAATGGGAGGTTTCCACATAGTGTGGCTGCCGACCCTGGACGGGCAGTGTTTACATTGTGCCTGTGTACACACTCAGATCTGAAACGGACAGGAGGAGGCATGTAGATGGAAGCTTCACCAGTGATGTGAACAAGGTGCTGGACTCCATGGCAGCCAAGGAATATTTGCTCTGGGTCATGACCTCCAAGCCGTCAGGAGAGAGGTAACGCCAAGTCACGTAGCTGATCTGATATATTCTAGAAATGATCGGCTTGGTGTGATTGTGATTTTCTCTCCTTTACAGTAAGAAAAGACAAGAGGACCAATGAGACGCCCCCCAGGATCGCCCTCTGTGTGCTGCACACTAAGCCATATACAGGAGGAATGAAGCCATACTGCTTTGCATGTTCTTATGTCACTATATTTAAATTTTACTTATGTGATGTGATGCAAAGACACAAAAACTACTACTCTTCCATAATTTTTATGGTGCACCAGAAAGAAGAAATGGAATTGAGGGCATATTTTTTCTACAAATTTAAATTATTTTCTATATTTTTAAGGTGAAAACAAGAACACAGAAAGTTAAATCTCAGGTGGGCCTATAGAAAACACATGTCGTAGTGTAGTTGGTTTTCATTGCATATTGTTAATCCGCTCTGCAAAATAAAGTTTTTCAGCGTGTGTTTGTGGCATCATTTTTAGACTTTGTTTTTCAAGGTTCAGTTTCCTAAAACAGCTGCATTTATAGTGCATGACATGCATTATAAAGTCTCATCCTAATTTATATTCTCACATAATAATTCATTTGTTAATTACATTTCAAATTTTAATCTGAATCTACAAAGTAACTAAAGTTATCAACTAAATGTAATGGGGTAAACAGTACACTATTTAAATGTAGCCTGGAGGAGTAGGAATATGAGAAAGGTTTTTAAGGATCTCGGGAAGATGAATGAATGAATTAGCTGAATATATTTAAAGATGTCTTACCAGCATCGTTAGAAGTAGTTAGTGAGCCGCTGCTGCTCCACGGGGCGCCCATTAAAAGCCTTTTTCCCAGCCGTCGGTCACTTTTCAGTAAAATGTTCCTCTCGGGTTTCCTCCGCTAGACTTCAACAAATCTTCAACAAATCTCGTGTCAAGTCCAGGTACAAAGGGACGTTTTGGAGGCCTGCTGGCTCTTACAAAGTCTCCGGTCACGTCACCTCACTGTTTCCATGACTTTTACTGAGATGATTAAGAGCAAATGGATGATATGGATTATTGGACTTGTGTGTGATTATGATCTTTGCCTCTGTAGGATTGTGTTTCCACCCGCTCATAACTCGTTATTTGAATTGCTTTTTGGCTGAGGCGCACAGCCAAGACCTCTCCATATTCACTAAACTTTAAAGAATAATGTGCATTTGAGTGACTTGCTTTGACCTTATGACACAGTCATAATACTACATATAAGTGGCCAGATTTGCTTTTTTGTATACAGATAAAGCATAATTACGCACTTGGGCCTAAATGAAACGTTTTTAATAACCATTAAAAAACAAATGTGAAACAGTGCTTTGCAGCTTCCTCCTACTGGTTCTGGTGTAGTTACTGTAAAGAAGGATAGCGGTCCCTCAGGGAGCATCTACAGCAGCATGATGGGTCAGAGATCCAGGTACCTCCTGGATCCACAGCCTGAGGGTGCAGGTGCTCTCTGCTCTCTGTCTCCCATGTGGCCAAAGACATGGAGCTCCTGAGGTCAAAGGTGGAGACAAGGAAGCAGTAACCAAGCACTACCGACAGTGTAGTTGTATAAAATGAAGTCTGGGGAATACAGGAAAAAATATGATAGTACAATGAGGATGGACTATCCCACGCCAGGAGATACAAGATGAGCTCAAATGTCCTTGAGGTGCTGCTGCCTGGCTGACCTGTGAACCCCCCTGTGGACAGGAGGAAGTACAGGGATCAGTAAAGTACCACATCATTTCAGCATGTTTTTTTTGTCAACATCTTTATTTATGCTCTCACTCACTCACTCTGTCATTCTCATGAAACAAATCACAATATGACAACAGATCTGAACTGATAGGTTCTCTATACAAGTGACTTAAATTATTCAACAGAAAGTGTACAGCTATCACTACCAAATTTAAGGCAGAATTCCACACAGAAGTGGTCAAAATATTTGATATTGATATAATTTTGACCCATTATTAGTTTCTCTAATCAACTAAGAACCATCAATTAGACAATGGGAAAAGAACATCTACAACAAAACCTGCCTTCAACACTGACTTCATGTTAGTAATATATTAGTAACATTTTACATGAATAAAATATACTATGTATTATACATTGTTAAGACTTTACCGTTTATTACATGTTGCCCTTCCCAGAAAAAGGGTATTATTGCATCTCTAGAAGTAACCATGGTCCTGCAGACAGACAGTCAAGTCTGTTTCACCTTCCATGCAGGTGTATTTTTTTTTAAAAACAGTTAGCTTCAGATGCTAACACACTGAGGGTCATTTGGATAGGAGATCACATGTCCATGGATGACACTTACTGACAAGATGACAAAGAGTGTGAGGGTGGAAAACACAGAGCTTTCTGTACAGTCACCCTAAAGTTCAGCGTTTGCAAATTTAATGAGATCTGAAAAAGCCAAGGCCAAGACGCTAGAGATACTGAAAGTTCCCAAACTATGCTGCCATGCTAGCTTGAAAATGTCATTTCCCGATAAGCTGCCCCCGAAATATACTGGTCTCAAAGGAGTAGTTCATTTTGGGAAATAGATTATTCACTTTCTTTCCGAGTTAAACAAGAAGACTGATATCATTTTCAACATTACATTTTAGTTTTTGTACAAATTATACAAACAACTTTTAATTAGTGAGCTTTTGGCTATTTTTTTCCCATTTGGACAGAGCTAGCTGGCTGTTTCACCCTTTGTGCTAAGCTAAGCTAGCTGGCTGTTGCTTGTAGCTCTATATTTAGTTTGCAGGCATGAGTGATATCAATCTTCTCGTCTACCTCTCAGCAAGAAAACAAATGCATTTCCTCATAAAGTCAAACTATTCCCTTAACTGGTTCGGGGAAAAATGCTTTTCTGGAGGAGACACTTGTGTAAAATAGCAATGGAGAAGAATCTGGAGTGATATGAGATGTCACTGTCACAAAAACATTTAGATATACAGAATATATAAAATGTATATTTAATACTTTCAAAAAATTACTAGATTCGCTATGTAGCCAACTTTTTTAGATACCAGTGACATAGATTAGTATTGGCAAATGTCTACTCTTTAGGTTTTCTATTGTGAGGCGCATCAAGTCAATAGCGGCATTAAATACTGCACGCAAAATCCACACATTTGCGGTTTTCTATGGCAGGTTTTTAAAAGGACAACTGGCAATTGTTGTTGTTGGAAAAATATAAAAACATACAAAATACAAATAAAGTAGATTTAAAAACTGTTTAAAATTTTTACTTAATTGGCCCATTGACACAGCAGTTACTGTAAGTATCATTCTGGCTTCCTTCTGTTGCTGGTATCACCAAACATTGTAATACATAGAAAAAGAACACAAATGTGTCTTGGTTCCTTGTGTTAATACTGTTTCTAACAAATTTTTCTTTGTTTTACACAACTTGCACACAGACTTACATGACAAGAACACAGTGTAGCACAGTACAAAGGTGGCTGAGTGTGGCACGGTATAGTTTTTTTTGTTTTTTGATCTATTGACTGACAGCACAGTGGCACCACCAGTATGTGTCATCACAAACTTGTCTCCCTGTCCAAGCTCTTCTCATGCTTCCGGCGCTTGTGTCGCTTTTCGCCGCCACTGGAACAACTGCATAAAAAAAAATAAATTAAACCAGGCAGAGTATTAAAAAAGGGGAAAAAAACGTGTCGATGTTCATTTTCTGTACAAAGACTGAATTTTCTAAAATTAAACACAAGTGCAGAGTGCAGGTGCCAGCTGGCTGACAATCAATCCAGATCACACAGCATGCAAATATGTCTAATTAAGCTTAATTTATATGCCCTAATATCCTGTGACATTAAGATATACAACAGGGCTATTAGTGAGTGAGATATAGTGCTATAAATTTAGCAGCTTTACAACATGCAAAGGACACCATAAAATGTGTCCTTGAGGTAACGTGCACACCCAGGCCATGCTGCGTTGTCAACCCACCAACATCCATTCATTATGGACTGATCTCCTTTATTGAACCAACTCCAATCACTTGCAGGAAAGACCAACACTGTATTCATCATGCAACAATCAGCCAACAGCAGTTTATACAGAACGAGACTCTCCATGCTGGCAGGGACGGGGAACAACTTACCTTTGGGATATCAGCTTCTGAGAGGTTAGGAAGGGGAGCTTAGGGGTGGGATGGAATGAGAGAGGCAGGCACTATGTTAGTCTACTCTGTGGGAAATCTGTGAGGGCAGGGCTGCTCTTACATAAACACATTTTTATCTAAACATCCAAGCTCCTCAGTCTTCTGGAATAATACAAAGTAAAAGTTCCATAACTTTTCAATAATAAACATCCGCTACTGTTTCAACACCTAAAAGCACAATCTTCTCCATGAAATAGATCTTTGGCCTGTGAAAATGCACAGGATTTGGAATCAGTAAATGTATGCACCATTTGGTTTTTAAGCCTTGCTGAACTGGATATCATGGAGTACTGTAGATAAGGAGACTCACCTTTTGGTGCTTGGTTCCTTCTTGGTGCTCTCAGCAGGGCTGACACTCTTCCACACATTCCCGAAAGATCCTTTGGACATCTCATCAGTGATGTTCACTGTGGCTGGGTCACACCTTTAGAAATAAACACACAGCTGCTTGCATCAAAGTGGGATTTTTAAAGAAATGGTTCCACATTTTTGAGAAATACCCCTCTTTTTCTTTTAATTCATTGTTTTACCATATAATCAATCCTTGTTAATTTAATGACTTTTAGATGGTTCTGCCACTTAATGTCTTGAAGTACCACTAGATCTACATATGGCAACCTTCCAGGTACATTCATTCAAGTACTGTACAGGCTTACATGAGTGTTTCCATTTTATTTAACTTAATACTTATACTCCACCAAATTTTAGAAGGAAATATTCAATTTTCTAATCCAATCTAATTACTTTGCAGATTAAGATTTAGACAGAAATGTGATCCTCTTATGCGATGTGATGCCTTGTTGTAGATTAAACTACCTAATAAAGTAGTTGAGATTAGCTTCACCATAAATGCTACAACAGTTAAATGTTGCTGATATGTCCATGCATTAGTAACATTAATCAGTTAATAAAATATATAACAACAAAAGACTAACGGGGTCATTCTGCTGCATTATGAGCTGAGTTACTTTGGACACTTTCAAAGTGTGATATGTGATTTTTGGTCACTTTCAGGGAAGCTAAAGCACATCCAGCAGACAATGATTCATTTGGAGCACATCTGATGAATCTAAATCCAATGTGTACTCTCCTTTAGGGTTTAAGTCCTGATGGATATATCTGTCTCTTTAGCTGCTACATCCTCCTCTATATTCCTCTATCTAACATTTCTGTTTGGAGCGGAGCGAGCAGGGGGTTTCTAGAACTTTGTGCTGAAAATGATGCTGAGAGAGGTGAGACCAATCCAAAACAGTAAAGCTGTGGACTGTAAAACCAAAACAATGAGCTGAAAGAGGCCAAAATGCTCTGAATAGCTGAGGGGAATTGAGGAGTTGGATAAATGTTACTACCTGCAAGACTTTTGAGCCACTGTTGATATACAAACATTGATTACTGTGGCTATAAGTATATTTTGCTGATAAACCTTAAGCATTCTTACACTGTCGTACTGCTTTTACTTAATCAAAAGATTTGAATACTTCTTCCAGCACTGACAAATTGCTTTTGTAGGAGGGTTGGGCATCTGAAATGCAGAGCATGATTGAAGATCAAAATGACTTACTTGTAGTTTCCCTCCAGTGGCACCTGTACAATGCCTTCTTCCTCTGCAATAATACTGTGCTCCTCCTGAAGTGAGAGAGAAAACAGAAAATGTAAAAAACACTGCATTTAAGCACTGCGGTGGTGGAAACTCAGAGTTGGCATTAGGTCATCTACTCTGTAGTCTGTTACTGCACCTCCTGTGCTGCATCCTCCAGCTTCTTCTTCTTCCACTCTGGCATCAGGTCGTCCAGCCAGCTCAGTTCTCTCTTGCTGAAGATGAAGTCGAGCAGCTTACGAATGAACACCAGGGCCAAGACCTGACGCAGCGCAGAGCAAACGGATATCAACCGGTCATATGCAGTCAGCACACACAGAGTATACACGCGTACACAAATACACTCTGATTACCATCATGGGGAAGACGATGGCAGCCTTGGAGGTCTTGATGACCCACAGCAGGACCAAGCAGCTGAGCTGGACGATGGTGAAGAGGTGCACCTTCCTCAGTGGGACGTGGCGAAGGTAGATGAAGTCTGGCTGATGTTTGGCCGGCATTCCGAACAGTCTTAGACGGTCAAAGAACTGCACGGATACAAAGAGGCATCCATTTAAAAATTCATCCTGCATCTTTTCTCAATTGGTTCCTCTAATAAAATATCAGCAGGCAAAACCAGAGCTCACCTGAATGCCTCTGAGAGAGGAAGCCCCCATGTACAGAAAGACTCCGTAGAGCACAGGCATGGGGATAAACTGGAGAAAGACAGAGCCGTGATTAGGTGATTAGGATTAGGTAGGTATAAATCTTGAACATTACATAAACTCACTTTAAGTTCAGGCACATGTTCATAATAAAAACAATTAATTTCATCTTTCATGTAGTTCTACGTTCCCTCTTAACTTAAATGTATTGATACATGGCTTGAATTTTCCATATTACTTATTCTCCGTATTGGTTGCATGGACTTGAGTTCTGCAACCATAATTTCAATATAAATTCAGAGTGGAAATCCTTAAAATTAAGTAAATATGATATTTTCTTCAATTTCTATAAATATTTTGTCCCAGAAACGACAAATTATGACAGCACGATGTTTTCATCCCATCCTCTCCAACACTTTGATACAACTGTGTGTAATTCTTGTGTGAATGTGGAGTTATATTGTCTCCCAACCTTCAGCACAGAGGTCATGAAGACAGAGCAGCCCATCAGGGTGAAGATCATGAGGCCAGTGAAGCGCTGCTCTCGGATGCCCAGGAACTTGGGCTGCTCTCCGGGGGCCGAGCACTCAGACTCCAGCTTCAGGCTATTTACGTGGGAGATGGAGAGCACTGTGGCAGCCACGAACCACGGCAGGCCCATCACAGAGCACACGCCAAGCATCACTCCCACCACGAACAGGTCCAGGTGGTAGCCACAGCCTTTCTGCAGGAGAAGAGACAGTAAGGTTTTAGACACAGCAGGGTGTCAGAACAGAGGAGCAGCCCTGGAGTTTGCAGGAATTACATTTTCTAAAGGCTGAGGGAGATTCCTAAACATTTCTTGCATAAGTAAGCAAGAACACCAAATACCTTCAGTTTGTGCTCCTTCCTGTTGATAATGACGGCTGTGATCTGCTGGTCCATGAAGATGAGGATGGTGCAGAGCAGAGCAGGGACGAAGGTGATGATGGTGGTCCACCAGGGGTTGGGCCCTACAGGGTTAATGAGCCAGCCACGATCATCCCTGGTTGGCTGGGATGAGCGAACGGAAGGGCAGAAATGAGAAAAACAATGTGAAAGGACATTCAAAAATATGTAGAGAATATCCACACACGGCTGCAATCTGCATGTCAGCCTTTAACTAGCCCCCTGAGCTCAGACAAATATATGGCATAGACTTCTTTTTTTTAGGAATTACATGGCTTTGACACATCAGATCACACCGATCAGATCTACTACCGTACTGAGTAAAGTTATAAACAAAATTAATCTGATTAAAAATCTTGGCAGTTAGGAACAGAAGTTCTCTAATAATTGTCATCTCTGTCGTCAGGATGGGAAAAAAAGCTAGCTAGGAGGAGGATTCTTATTTACTGATGTTTTAAGACAAACATGAAAGGGGCTCCAGAAACGGGCTCCAGCGACCAAAGATTTGACAAAATTATTAAAGATATATAAAGGTATGCAGATTAGTTTGCAATAGTCCCAAAATTAAAGTAAAAGACGATGTATAGTAATGTATTTTTTTATGAGAGGCTTTCGAGTGGACTTACTTTGAAATTGCTGGGGACCTGTAATTTCGGAGAGGGGATCCCCAAGGCATAATCTACAAGGACCATGGTGAGGATGGTGATGAAGACAGCAAAGTCACTGATGCTGGCCCGCACCTGGGGGGAACAAAGGGATGTACACCTCAGACAGAGCCCACTTCCACAGGTGCTGGATCAGAAAGTCCGACAAAAGGTCTGCACTCTACACTGACAGCTCCCAGCACATTCTTTTGTTTGGGCTTATTTCCTTGTTGTGGGAATTGATACAAATATTAGCCCATTGCTAGTTTGTTACTTGTGTTACTCTTTTGGGTGTTGCTATTCATCCCCACATGGTGGCACCAGTATACCACAGATTAGTCTGTCAGCATCACGCCACACACCACGCTTGTGAGTGTCATCTCAATGATAAATCATAGAAATTGCACATATAGAGCAGCTACACAGACTGCAGGATTTTTGCTGTGACATAAAACAGCCAATAGATGGCAGCATGATCTAAAATGACATGCATGGAAACCACTTCTGGTGTCATTTCAGTCCCATGGCAAAATGAGAAGTAAATGGAGGACTATTAAGTTAATGAAGCTGATTCAATTTTGCAGCTCCCACAGCAGGAATTAACTCAAAATGTGTGTCTACGTCAAAACACTAAATGGTAAAATGGTACCAAGTATATACGTGTTTGCGTGTTATTTAGAGACAACTGTAGTGTGATGCGTACCTTGGTGGGGAAGTAGCGGCTTGTCTTGAACTCCTTGAGGAAAGCGGACATGAAGACGGTGGAGAAAAAGAGGACCACGCACCAGAAGAGGACGTCTGGGATGTAGGGGCCGTGGGGGCCACAGGCGCTGCCCTCGAACTCCCCGTGGAACATCTCGCACTCCTACTGGCACCAGAGGACACAGTGATGATAATGATGATGACGGCGATGTTAATCAGGATGAGGAGGTCGGAGATAATGATGCCAATAGAAATGATTTGAGTGGCAGTGGAGATAATGGCGATGGTGGATGTCGGTGGTGAATTAGTGAAACCTTATATATACAGACATATGATCTGATACATTCAATATTATTAAATGTGTATATAGAACATGATAAATGTACTAAGGTCCCCCGTTACCCTGTCTCCCAAACTATATGCTACATGTCTAAGAAGCATGTGTAGGAGTGACTCAGCGTGCCGCCACTGGCATGACTGATTTGTGTCTCAGTAACAGAATCCACTTTTCTCGGTGCATCTCCATGTTTATTCTGCACGGCTAAATCCTGTGAAATCCTGCCCACATGTGCTTAATCCCCGCCTAGACTTATGGCACTTCTTGATGAATCAAAGCGTGGGCTAAACGAGACACAGCACGGTGCCAGAGACTCTAAGATACGTCCCCAACTTTCCAGGGTATTTTGTTTGTAGGTTAAAGTTTGAAGGTTGGGTGAGCAACGGGGATCAGATGTGCTATTTCTGTCTGTGTTAGCCTTTCCTCTTCTCTCTCTCAGGATCACACTTTGATTGCTATTTCGTAACAGCTTACAGATGCAGATCTTCTTTGGGTTCTTTAGCCATCATTAGAAGTCTACTTAAACCAAAGAAAGGATCTGTAGGTCACAGATAAGCCTTATTCCCACGTTACTTATGTACAGCTACGTTGCTGTGATTCAGTCCAAATGTCAAGGGTTCCTTACCTTGACCTCAAGCATGGTCCAGTTGACCTGGGAGGCCGTGATGTTTCTCTCCTCCCAGAACCGCAGAGTCTCATTGCTGGGGTCTCTGGGCTCCGCACACACACACCTGTGGAGGACATTTTTATTGAGTATTTTTTTCTTAACCATAACAGAACAAGGTGGATATACCGATTAAAAATAAAAACAAACCAACAAAACAAAGTCAAACTAACAGGAATTTGGAAGAGCTTAACACATACTGGATTCTACGGCTCATATGGATGTCAATTTTAGATTTCCTTTCTTCTCTCTTCTCTTTGATAAAAGACGTCAAAATGACCAGACATGCAATGAGCAGAATATTTCTTTTTGCTCTCTCCATACATATATATGTATATACACACACTAAAATATGTTCATACATCAAATAGCTACACCGACTTATCCTTTAGAGAGTCTTTGGGAATTAGAGCCGATCCCGGCTGACACTGGGACAGGTCAGCAGTCGATCACAGGGCTGACACAACTCCTCATAACCGCTTTCACACCTACAGGCAATTGAGTGTAGCCAAACTGCATGTTTATAGACTGTGGTAGGAAATCTGAGCAGCCACAGAAAACCTGCAAAAGCATGGAGAGAGCATGCAAATTCTACACAGAACCCAGAACCTTGTTGTGAGGTTACAACGCAGACTGCAGGATTTTTGCTGTGTCATAGAACAACCAATAGATGGCAGCATGATCTAAAATGACACAAGTGCAAAGCTATGGCACAGAAACCAATGCCAGTGTAATTTAAGTCGTGTGGCAAAACATGACCGATTCCACTAAGCACTGGCCTCACCACTTACTCTTGCTTGTTAAGCTCATTGCTTTGAGCCATAGAACACACAGTAACAACTCCGATGAGCCGTCCACGTTTTTATCCACTCAGATTTTCTCTCATCTGTACAATGTTGGGTGGACAGTAAGAAAATACAGTTCAGAGAGACCTGAGTAAGATAATCAACCTGAAACAATAGGTGAGAGAGCTGAGAGGGGCATGTCCCTCCATGCCCTGTGGAAATTACCTCCTTGGTAATTTAGATATTACACAGGCCCACATAGGGCAGCATATCAGCTCAATTACCAAATTAAATCTCCATAGAAGTCCCTGAGCTGTATACTTTTAGATCATGTAAATATAACTGCAGCGCAGGCATAAATATATATAATAGAAAAATAATATATCTTCTAGGATATTAGAATGAACATCACAGGATTTTGGACCGTTGGTGGGACCAAACAAGCAAGTTCAATATGTCTACTTGAGCTTTTGTAATTACTGGACCGGTTAATCAATAATTGTCAACTGCAGTCCCACAGTGTCCCACTCTACATGACGCACCACTTCTGAAATGTTCAGCCATCAACACTAGATGACTTATTCTGCCGACATTTTAGAAAACTAAATGTCAGCATCCCCTGCTGTCCACTCCACCAGAATAGAAAACCACAGAAGGAGCCCTTGGCTTTACATAGCCACTAGCCAGCTTATGTAGGAGGATAATACATGATGCTCCTGACACACACTCAACATGGGATTATTCACCATAAAGCAAAATCCATTACAGAAAAACTGGACAACGTGTCTACTACAGTATGTCACTGTTGGTTGATGATACAGCAAAACACTTGAGCACGTGTGTGAAAATGTGCTTAGCTGGATAAACTCAGCATGCAAGAGAGGCTGCAACAACAACATCATCAGTACAGAACACTTTCAGGAGCCAAAAACCATTTGAAACAAATTATGGTTTTCTCTAATCAGCTTTTTATTGTCAAAATAAACATTTAATTGTGCTGTTGTGGATGCATGGATGTGATTTATGTAACCATACTTTAAAAATAAGAAATGAAATCTGAAGGCGTTGTGCTTTATTTTCTTCAATTTCTAAAATAATTGTTTTTAGGGGTCCAAGTAACATTTATTTTCATTATTAATTACGCAGTCCATTGTTTTAGTTAATAAATTGCTTCATCCATAAAATGGTATTAATTCAAAATGCCCATTCAAATGTCTTGTTATAGACAAAGATAATAAGCTGTTTTAGGATTACCTTAAGAATTAATCAATTTAAAAATTGCTGCCGATTCATTTTCTGTCAATCAACTAATTAATCAAGTAATTGTTTCAGCTCAAATTTTGTCCAAGGGTGTCTTCAACATTGGTACAACCTAAACTAGGACTAAACAAAGCATGGTTCTCACCACAACTGCTCCAAAGCCTTTGGATGAAACAGATAACTCATATTGTCGAGTGTGATAACATAGTGCATTTGTATTTTCCATGTATATGCTCTCTAGAAACTGGATGCAGAAGTTGTGTGTGTTATTGCACATACAGTATATCTCCTCTAATGGCTGATTCCTTGATGTTCTTCTTCCCATCCCTTCTCCTCATCCTATGTTATGTTGGTTTGCCTTGTCCTGTCCCTTTTTTCATTAGTGTGAGCAGGTCATTTGTTGACTGCCCTCCTAAATTCATTATTGTGTAAATAGCTTCTAAACAGCAGATATTTAAAATAATAGATATTTTCAAATATTTAACTGCAGCTCCTTAAAAGAAATTATTTTACAACTCTTCCATTACCCTCCCAGTGAGTTAGCTGAGGGCTATTTTTGCTTAAACGCAGACAAATTGACACCATTAAAAGCATGCCGAATTAGCCATTAGTGGGTCCTGTTTGCAGCATACTGATGGATGTACAGACAGTCATCACTGGATTACTTTGATGCTGAAGAAAACTCAAATACATGAGGCAAGTTCTGGCATTCCAAGAAGTATATTTTTCTATAATTTATTAGGATTTATTGATGTTCATTCAAGATCAACATCTGAGATAATAATATCCCAAGGAAGTGTAAATCACACTGAATCTAAAAATGTGTAGAATGTGCAGAGTTTGATACAAAAATATGCCTGACATCTCTCCCTCCACACTCCCCCTAACTCTCCCTTCCTATTGTCAGACAAAAAGGAAACATGCCAAGAAGCAGCTACCAATTTTAACAATTAAAATCTTACATTATTACAAGTGAGCAAACACAAAAAAGCAGCATATGGGGATCTAAAAGCAGAACTTACGAGTACTGCGTGAGTTTCTGAAGGTTGTTGTTTTTGTTGATGGGGTAGTGTACTCCCAGGTGGATCAGCTTCTCCAGGGCCTCATAGATGAAGATGATGCAGATCAGTGCAGCAAAAGCTTCCTCAGTGAAGCGTGTGATGTAACAGACAAGCGAGCTGGCATCCGTGGCCACCAGCAGTAGACAGAAGAAGGCCGTCCACAGGCCAATACAGGCCCTCAGGGAGAGGTAGGAGAGGCCATATTCCCTGAGAGAGACAGGACACACACACACACACACGTACACAGGAGTGAAGGGATAAGCAATTAGATATGGCATCCCCACTCATGCAGAAAGTACACACACACACACACACACCAGTAACATTGAAATAGCCTACTGTAACAAAGATGCAATTTGTACTTAAAAGAAGATAACCTACTTGCAGAACTTGAATAGGATTTTCTCAAAGACAAGAACAGGCCCCGTGCTGCCCAGGATGGTGAGGGGCTGACCGGCAAACAGAGAGTAGGCTATTCCAGTCATGGAAGCCCCAAACAGGGACTCAATAGCACTCTGGAAACACAGGAAATATGTAACTGCTGTTACTTCACTCAGTCAAACACATTTTGCTTTTGTAACATTTAGGTTAGTTTTAAAAGTTTTGATCTGTAATATTTGAAGAAACTTAAACTCTATATTTAAGTATATATTAACTTCCTTCATTAATGTTAAGGTAAACCCCTTTATTAACTTTAAACTCTAAAAACCCACTGTACACTACTGCTCAGTCAGAGATGAGCAAGTGAACATACTGGAGCATTTAGCAGGTAAAGAGCCAGATATTTTTCTCAGAAGTTGGTGGAGACCAAAACAGTGCTAACGGTTGAGTGACTCCAAATGAATGCTAATGTTCTTCTGTAACAATTGGATGTATAAACACAACTGACAAGTCAACATATAAGATTAAAGGGTGATGATAGGTCAACTTGTTTCCAGAGCCCCCATGTGGCCTACAAAATCAGTTCTTGCAGGTTTAAGACAAAACTTTTAAGTGTGATCATAGAGTCTCTCAAGTGCAACAGAGATGTAGTTTCTTACCACACGTCCCTCTGTGGCCTCGCCCAGGAGTCCTCCAAAGGTGATGACAGGTGACATGCAGGCGCAGTAGAGGAAGAGGAAGGAGGCCAGACACTGCAGACTGACGGCATCCGTGTAGTCCGACACGTAGTGAGGAGCCTTTCGCTTGATGTCCAAGATGAGCCCGCCAAATAACCTGTGGTGAAACAGGGGTTTTATCAGAAAGTCACAGAATGATGGATGATAATGAAGGAAAACTGTGTTTTAGGAAGGGAACCGATTTTATTGCACATTTTATTTGCAAAGTTTGGAACAGAGGGCAGTATGATGGCCCCTCTCTCTGTCTGAGCTTAGCACTTAGAGAGTACAAGCCCCTCTGTTTTCAGTGTATTTACTGTTACTAATGTAATGCACAAGACAAAGTATTGAAAAGGGACATAGTTCCCCTAAGGCTGAGCCCGCTTGTTGAATGTCTTTATATCCATGCAAGTGCGTGTGTACATTTGCTGACTCATGCATCTATCTTTGTACGACCCTCAGCCACAGCAAGCAGGCTCTTTTGCTGCAGCAAGCCAGGACCATGGTGAACTAGCTGGAGGTGGTTGCTATGGCAACAGGGGGAGGGACGTTATGCTTATTTCAGTGTGTTATTTCAGAGTGGTAGGCAGCCATGCCATGTCCCAAGAGGTGCTGGTGGTGGAGGAGGAAAGGAGGGAGTCGGTTTGAACACTCAGCTGGGATAAGAGGCTGCACCGCAGCATACCACAGCTCAGCAGCAGCACATTCTCACTCCTCTGCTATTAAACCACAGAGATGTACGCTAACAGCCTCTACCATTTTATTGTTTCAGTCTGGGGCTCAAGAATCCTCTGGTCGTCATTAGGTGATCAAACATGATCATATTTCATCTCCAATACTCGCCTTGTGAAATCATCATTACATGAAAATGAAATTCTTGGTGTCAAGACTTTTTTCACGTGCCTTCATCAAAGAGAGTAAAGCAACACTTTGAGTTTGAACCCTTAAATACATTTTTCATTGTTGCTTTCTAATACAAAAAAAAAGAAGACTTTTTTTTACTTCAGTATGTACCCTATTATAGTTTGTTTATATTGGTTTACACATAGACTATTGTAAATTCATATTCTCTGTGCTTGTACTCAGGCTGCAATTCTGCTTCTAAAGGATCTGATCCATCACTTGGCACAAAAATACAATCATCATCATTATCTGTTGCTTCAATCATCAGCACTGCACCAACACCATTCCCTGATTATGAGCCAGTATAAAGAAACTTACTTATCCCTTTGGCCTCATTTTGCATCACTGACACTATAGACTAATGCAGATAAAACAGGAAAACATAACATGATATTACCAGCAACCTGGGTTACTGAGTATATAGTGCAGAAAACTATGAGAAAAAAGTTATTGAAAGCTTGAGGAGAAGGGCTTATTTAAAGACAAATGTAAGTTGTAATGTGGTTTAACCAGACCACAGGTATACGTTTAAGGGTTAAGTAACATAAAAAAAGCTAACACCATGATGCAGCTGTAGTAGCACTCTCTCTCTCTCTAGTTGTCATTCAAGTCAACTGTTTATTTATCAATTAGAGGTGTTAGAAATTCAGTTTCAGAGCACATCATTTCCCTCTTATTGGCACTGGTGACAGTGAGGAAAGCAGTAGTAACGGGAGTGTAAACACACAACACACACAGTGACAACATGTGTGTCATGATTCAACACAATGTAATACGGCAAGTCAATGCAGTGATGGAAGTAGTGTATATACTTAGAGGGGAAATGTGTCTGTGGTGTAATTGATATGCAATGTGAGGAGCAGTGTGTACACATGTTACAGTATTGAAGACTGTGTGACTTTATGCGTGGGATAGAGTGCTGGGACATCTCTAAACTCATAATGAAATCACACTTAAACAAAAGGTCTTTGTGGAGTTGAAGTGTGAGGAATGATAATGGGCCAGTAGGGTAGTCTGCCTCTTAAGAGAGCTAAATTTATGGGTTTGGACACCGCGAGGCAACGGACAGGCGACAGGAAGACGGGGACAAAGACGAGCTTCAAGTGCTCAAGGCTGCACATCACAAATCACGCTGTTCCTCTGTCACGCTCACCTCCCAGTGCGCTGGAGCTCAGGGCCACCGTGCCCTCCATGTTCCTCCAGCTCTCCAAGATCGGTCACTCCGTTGGGAACAGGGGGAATCTTCCGCTTTTCCTGTGTGGTTGAGATCACTGTCAGTCAACTGTCTGTTACTGGCCACCATCATGAGAAGCATCAGTTGCACTTGAACCTCCGCTGACATTTGTACACGGGATGTTACAGTGATTCCACCCTACATTCAACCAAGCATAAATCCCAAAGGAATGATCTCTTATGCCTGAATCTAACATATTCATAGTTCATCGGCATAACA
This sequence comes from Pempheris klunzingeri, assembly GCF_042242105.1. NCBI lineage: Eukaryota > Metazoa > Chordata > Actinopteri > Acropomatiformes > Pempheridae > Pempheris > Pempheris klunzingeri. Next base: position 13,751,109 of record NC_092035.1, on the reverse strand, counting down.
ATCTAATTGCACAGTGGTGTGTCATTAGCTCACTACAGGAGCCTAATGACAAAGAAGAAAAGAAAAACAATACTTTTCTTCATCAACTGGAGCAGCTTTCTGTTTTTCCCTCCCATACAAGATGGCGGATCGCTTTTCAAAGTCGACCAAAATAACCAATGGAGGAAAAATAACTAATGTTTTGGAGAGGATTGAGAGCAGAACCCAGGGGAGAGGCATCAAAGCACGCAGTACAACGCAGTTGAGATTAGAGGAGAACGCAGATGTTTTTAAAAAAAATCTCAGCAGGCAGCACGTAGCAGAGGGGACTCACAGGCGAAAGAACGGTAACATATACAGAAACTCTCAAACTCTAACTCGAACTCCCAAACAGTTTAGTGGTTGAGCAGCAACAGAGAAGATTCTTTCAAAAATGGAACCGGACGTCTTTTTTACCTCATGTTACAAACAACAAATATATAAATGTGTATTTTTATTACGTAAATAGGGAGTTTACCTGAGAGGGCACATTTTTGGGAGGCTCTATTCTGATGGAGGGGTCCCACTCTCCAGGAGGCAGCACTGTCACCTGGTCCAGAAACTCATCGATACCTGCCACCAGGTCGTTCCTGTCTTTGGCCTTGTATGCGACATCATGGAAAATCTGTGGAGCAGATGAAGCGAGGCTAAATATATAAATAAAAGGACGTGTGTGTGACGCAAATATGATTTAAAATATTTCTTTCAGTAGTCTGCTCGGCTGTATTATGCTGAATCACTGAGTGCATTTCAGCAGATTTACAGACAGAAATATATACCAGCACCATTAAAAGGTTTATTCAGCAGGGGATTATTTTTATCTCCAGTAACCATACACATCTCCAAATTATCATACCAAGTGAATCTACGGTGGATTCACATGTATTCATGCCTCACTCTCTGTTTAAAGTATCCTATTAGTGTTTCCTAATCAAAATGACATATAATACAGAAAATGATTCTTCCATTCGGCAGTGATGGGTGCTATTCATTTCTGTATATGATGAAGTAGGTTGACAGCCGCGTGCTTCTATTTTCATACATCCCAGAGGACTGTAGCCAACGAAAAAAAAAAGGCAACATCTGGTTCTGATGATGGTCAGTAACATTAGCTCATAGCTGCACTGTGGGAAAAGCTGTCACGGTATTCATGTCATACGCTGATGATCCCAAAAACCTTCTCCTGAGGTTAAAGGCCAGCTTCAGCTATAGAAAAACAACTGTGGAGCTGGTAAGTGGATCACTACATTTCAGGCGGAAATATTCTACATTTTATTTCATTACATTCTACTGTAACACATCATTTTTCATTATTGTAATTCAATATAGCAGTTCAAATTGTTTACCATTAGGAGCATTTACGTAAAAGTAATTAGACAGTAGGCAGTCAGGGCGACTGCCTACTGCATGAGGATTTTATGGCTGGGATACAAACTAGCTCATTTATATGTACAGACTAATTTCATAGTGAAAGGTTAACTCCTCTCATCTGAATTTAAAGTTTTCTTCATTTTACTTTGATGGCAGTAGCTGTAATTGAAGGTGTGTGTCAAGTTATGGAGAGGATGTCAATCCTGGTTATGTGATTTATTATACATGACAGTTTGGCAGGGCTCCAAAAGTACATTCAGTAGAGCATTTGTCGATATTTATGGGTCACCAAGAAAAGACTCCTCAGCTTTTTGCCTTCAAGTCTCAAACCAAGCTGAGTTTTTAGACATGTGATTCTCACAGACGAGTCCAAGTCTCCCACAGCTAACCACAACAAAATGCTGCTTCCACATGGATGCATCAGTGATAAAATACATACATATATCCATTTCATATAAAGAATACTTTTACTTGTAGTTCACTGTCATAAATCTTTGTGTAAAAGATTTGAATACTCCTTCTGCCCCTGTTAGCATCATTACTTCAGCTAGAGTTTGAACCTTGATACTGTTGTGCTCAGGCCTCACCTCGTCAGTCATCAGGGTAGCAATAGATCGGCCAATTTCATGATACTGTGGACCTTTTCCCAGAGGGCCAAGCAGGATGAAAAGAAACCTGTGCAACATAAAGGACAAGAGGTCTCGTGTAAAAGTCAAATCCTTTTCCTGACGAAGCATCCAGGGAATTATCAACTCATCTATCTAGACCGGACACAGAATAGAAACAGGGAGCTTCTAAGCAGTTTGTGTATAACCTGGTGGTGATGGGAACCTCAGCCAGCCCGTTGAGCAGCACAGCAGGAGACAGGCGGATGAAGGCCACCACAGGGCGGTCTAGGAATTCCAGCTCCCCCACCAGGACGTTGGATGCCTCGGCACCCGGAGGGATCTTCTTCATGAAGTGGAGGTCAATCTGTGAGACATAAAGAAAGCTTAGTATAAATGTTTTATTCTGTTTTGATCTCAAATATAAAATATGGCTTGAGGTAGGTCGATTGTTATTACAGTAAATCATCTACTGGAATAATGGCTAGATCTGGCTCTGGTGGTCCACACTACAAGAGAAAACAAGCTTTACTCCTGTTAAATTCCACTCGGTTTCCCAGGGCAAGAGGATAACGGTGACCATTTCACACGTAACTCCATCTTGATTAAATATACAGTGCTAGTAACGTGTCCAGCTATCACTACCCATAGATAAACAGCAGGCTCAGTGGTGGGTCTGGTTGCTCACCTTGCTGAAGTCGACAGCACTGTTTTCTCGGCTGACGTCCTGCTTGCCCTCATTGTTAGCAGGCTGGGACTGAGGTGAGACTGTTTGGCCTGTCAGGCAGAGCAGGAAACAACATGTCAATTTTCACGGAGGCTCAGCCGATCACAATGTTACTTTCCCACACAAAGACGAAGGTCTCCAGTGACTGATTAGAGGGTACAGTTACATTCTCTGAAAAATATACAACAGTGCACTCTTTTGTTGAAGGTGCTGTACCTGTATTGATCAAAAGGTTCAGCCCTAGTGACAAAAGATACAATATTGTACCTTGTTTCAGAGCGTACCTTGTGAGTAAGCTTAATATCAAGATCGTCTAATGAATGCTGTGGCGCTGTGGAGATTTTATCTTTAGCTGGACCTCAGGCTCCTTACAAATCAAGTAAAGGAGGAACAATCTTTAACTTCCGTTTCAAATTCAAGTGTATCAACTAAGAAGTGCTCATTTAAAATGGTTTTGTTTTACTTTTGCTGAAACAAAGCCGAAGATTGCTCCTTTTAAATTTCTTTTTCAAGCAGTTTGTGATGTGATTTTTGAGCAAATCACAGCACTTGAAGGGAACATTACATGTGACTGGCTCAAAATGTCACCTGTTGCAGTGAAGGTGTGATGCTACTAAAAGGAATTGTTTGACAATTTAGGAAATACTCTTATATACTTTCTTGCAAAGAGTTGGATGAGAGGATTGAGAGCACTCTTTCAAACAAGTTGAAACCAGTGGGCGGTTAGTTTAGCTCAGCATAAAAACTCATAACGTGACCTACTGTGTGAAACCCCAAATAGTCATTTTCATTTTTACCCTTTTGTACAGATTAGACAAACTAGTTACGTGTTAATTAGTGACCTTGAGTGATGCTCATCGACAGATTTTGTAACTCCTGGAAAAAGCCAGGGCAGCCATTTCCCCTGTTGAGTCTTTATGCTAAGCTAAACTAATTGGCATCATATTTGCCCTAAACACATGAGGGTGGTATGACGAATTCTTCGCAAGAAAGTGAACAGGCATATTTCCCAAAATGTTTAATCAGGGAGTTACCACTATTAGTAATTAGTGAGGGTTATGTCTGTAGAACATGAGTCACAAATCTCCCATGGTTTCAAGTCGTCAACCACATTGTTGACGATGACAAAAAGCAGAGAGTGTTACCATGAAAACTAGAACATTGCACATGTCCTGTTTGGCCTTACAAATAAATGATTCTGCAGAATGACTACCACGTACCAAAAGTTTTTCCAAATGTTTAAAGTATAGAAAAACTTCCGTACTATGTACTTTTCTTTTTATTGCCTCCTGTTTAATTCTCAAAAATAGAACAGCAAGAGGCCTCACCAACTGTGAGCACTACATAAAAAGAAAGCTGCATAAGCTTATGAATGCAGAGGTTTTCTTGACCACACATTACCCATTTCTAACCTTTCATGATCACACTCTCCACTTTAAATTCCTTTTTATGCTATTACTACTACTACTACTACTATCTCTAAACTTTTAGTGTTTAGTATCAGTTCAGGCGCTCTGGTTGCCTCTGCAGATTTCCTGCTCTGTGTCTTCCTGAGCGATGGGATAGTAGCCTTGTGCAACTGCCTGAAGAACACTAAGACGTTTGGTCTTGGCATTGCCAAAGCTCGTGTCTGGGGTCAAGCAGCCTCGGCTCTTGGAGGAGCTCAAAGGTGATGGAGAGGTGGATAGACATGACACGCAACACACACACCACGGCCATGCCGTACAGGAAAAGGATTTTCTTTGTAAGGCCCTCTTGAGGAGGTTTTTTTCAGGCAAACACTTAATAGTTTGATAATAAAGGACATTTACTGGTTGAGTGAATGACACACATGCACACGCGCATGCAAAATACACCAGACAAGAACAAACATACACAAACATGGAGAAACACAAACAAGAGGAGAAAATGAGATATCAAACAGCAGCAAAACAGCAAGTAACAGATGGACACACTTTGGAAAAATACATGCAAAGCATTACACATAAAAATTATTACACATAAAAACACACTGTAGGCTTCTATATTTACATCCAACAACATATAAGATCACCATGGAAAAAGCAGAGAATAATACAGGGTGTAGAAAATACTGTAATTTTGGTAATTCACAAGTGTGTGTGAAGGAGTGTATGTGTGTTCGGACCATTTGCTCACCATTCTTGTCCATTGAATGAGGCTCAGACTGCTTCTTGCCAATATCAGCAAAGGAGCGTACAATAGGTATGCGGTTGGCCAGTTTCTTGTGGTTTTGGTGGTGGTGCTGTTTGAGCAGGGCCTCACGGATCTTCTTTCTAGCATCCTGACCTACCGGGCCTGACATCTCGTGCTGATCCAGAACCATGTCTGAGAAGTGAAAACAAACAAGGGAACACACAAATGTAGGTTTCCACTTTGAGGTTACTCTTTGAACATTTGAAATTCACAAAGGCTACTCCTCATGGTGTCTGTCCCTACATGGCAGCCAGCGAGGCTAAGCTGATTACTCCGACAAAAAACGACCCACTGCTGCTGATTTAATCGCACAAAACCAGGTTAAGTTCAACAGCTCTCTTCAGCAGCATAGTTTTTCCCACAATCAGATAAACACTCTTTGCTGCCCTCAAAAACTAAAACACCGTTCCCTTATCCCATCCTACGCAGGGTCAAATGGGTTTGTCCATGAAGAAGTGAGGCGTTTTAAAACAAATTTCAGGATGGGCCTCTGCTAAAACGTCATGTTTACCTTGTTAATCTTGCCTTTCTCCTGTTAGAAATGGTCTAAAAAGAATCAACTCAACCCCAAGTGCTCACCTGCAATCTCCTCCAGTGAGTTGGCCCGCATGTCCAGCATCACAGTGCCGTTCATGATGCAGCTGCGAAGCTCAAAGAGACTGTGTAGAGACAGAGTGGCTACGTAGGGTTTACTCCACCGCTCACCACCATCCTCAACGTCCTCCTCAAACTTAAGCCACCTGCACACATTAAAAACACAACTTGGTTAATACATAGAGACAAGATACAATACGTTTCTATTTGACAGGAGCTCAAAACACAGATTTTATCATTTCCCGTCCCAATGCAGCCCAGAGCATTTGACATGCTGCTCAAGTAAGGATAGAAATGTGTTTTTCTTAACTGCTGTAAATTATGAAGTTAAACAGTGTACAGTGGTAACTGACAAACTAAAGTGTGGGCATCCTGAAAGGTATGGCATCACAACAAGATCAAACCCCCAGGTGCAACAGAGGAAAAACGCAGCTGGTCAGACCCAGCCCATGTGGCCAACTGCAGCGGTGTACCTGGCTGTCTCTTTCCATTCGGCGTCCTCACCCTCCCTGAGGCAGATCTCGTCCAGCTCAGTGAACAGGGCGTGGGGGATGTGTTCCTCGTCGCCGTCCTCGGTCCCCAACAGAAACTGCACCCTCTGAGCTGGTGTGTCTGCTGCAGCAAACGGGAGGAGTGGAATTAGAGAAAAGAGGAGGAAAAGAACAAAGTATGCAACAGGAAACATTTGAAGTATAAAAACCAAATGTGATGTGCATTGGTGAAACTGTTTGTGATCTCATATCAAAGTAAATCATATCATATCATCATTATTAGAGATTGCCTCAGTCCATTTAGAAAACCTACTGTGTGAGGGGGATTCTCTTCCATCATCAGCTGTAGAGTCCCTCTCCTTGGACCTCTTCCTGTGTCTGTGTCCATGGTGACGGTGACGTCTGTGCGACCTCCTGCCCAGGGGAACATGAACCCCAATGTAGAGAGTGCGATGACCTAGAGACAACATGCGGCAGACAGCATTAGAGTCTTTGGTCTGTCCTTTAAAATAAAGATTAAAAGAGGGTTTTTTGTCCCCACCTTTTTACAGCATGATCAAATTCATAGTTTCTTGGAGGAAGAACAAATCAGCTCTTGACTTTTATTATTAGGGTCAGCGAAACCTATACAGAACACATAATAGGAGTGAAATCATACTTATTAAACTTCTAAAAACTAAACTTAAAAATTCTCTGATTCCCAACAAGGGCTATTTGTAGCCCTGTGGGTACTTCTGCAGTTGCCACGGGTACTTTGAAAGATTGTTGAGCAGCTCAATTAATTTGAAACAATAGACATTTTTATGATTTAAGAGAAATATTTGCATATTGAGTTTGCTGTAACACCTGAACACTACATGCTAGATGGAGAGTGTGTGAAAACAAGTTAACAAGTGAGCAGGTAGGTCTAAATAATTCGCTAAAAGTAATGGATAATCAGTTGACATAGTAAAAGCAAAGGCAAAGTACTTGATGAATGACGAAAAGGTTAAAAGTGCTGGATAAATAGTTGACTTTGCTTAAATAACAGATACACTGTTGAAACTAATAACAGGAATTTAGAAATGGCTGTAACATTAAACTTCTGACACTTAATGACTTCCATTGTATGAAAAAATGATTGGAAATAAAATTCATACTGTAAGAAGGCAACTTTGCTGTATGTACAAGTAAGTGAGCTGATAAACACGTCTTTGTTACTCTGAAATTGGCGCTTAATGTAATCAAAAGAGCTTGAGGGTAGAGCAGATGAAAAGTTTGGGAACCATTGCTCTAATAAAAGAATACAAAATACATATTTATCAGTGATACTCTGCAAAAGCATATTTGATTTAGATTTCTTATTTTCATTTGTGTAAAATCTTTATTAACTACGTAAGAAACTAATAGATTTGATTGCTGTTATTGTATTTCAAAGATAAACTGCAGACACTGAATATGTATGGTCGGTGACTGCAAACAGCCCCAGCTGTATTCTTGTTGCCAACGGCCATGATGCAAAACAAGTAGTGATGTAACGACCTGTCCAATATCTGCAGCACCAGTCTACAGTACCCCGTGGACAGGAAGTGGCGGTTGAACACTTCTGCATGTCCTTAAGTTTGGAGTCTCATCATACCTTGCATGAACTGAGTGCAGCTCCAGGTTATTTATTTCACTGGACCACCGTCTGCAGCTGTATGGTACAAGCGTCTTCCTTTTTATTAGAGAATTTAAACACGCAGTGAAGCAACTATCGAATCACCCAGCAATAGACAGTATCAAGCCATGTAATCAGTTAGAGTGGAACCAGACTAGCAGCATTTAATGAGTCAAGTGGTGTCTCTGGGTCCTCCTGTGCCTGTGTGCCTTGAATAAAAAGCTATTGTCTTCTTTGAGGATGCAGAAATCCATTTTGAAATTGGTTGACTTTTACAATTAGGAGTATTAGAAGCATTTTAATCCAGTACATAAACAAAAATAAAATAATGAGATTGGGATTCAGAAAGGATATTGTGCAATGTGAGCACAGAGGCCTTTCTCTGATGTGTGCGTCCGTGCATGTACATGCACACATGAGCGTGCATCCACGGGGTCAGCGTGAAGCTAATGTGAGCCGACTTTCTCCTCCTTTATTGCGGTCGAGCTGCCTGGCTGCTGCTTCCTTCGGGCCTCAGCTCAGTGGCCGGACACAGACAAGACTATTGGACACCATGTTCTCTTTATCTGCCTCCTGCACCAAGTGAGGCGCCACAGTGTCGAGTATAGTGTGACACCAAGGGCAATTTGATGCTTGGTAGCCACAAAGTGGGGTCCATCAGAGGATAACAAATTGGTTCATCATTTCATGTTTACTTCTATTTTTACCATGGAGAAAGCACAAAGACATATTGCAAAGGGATCACTGTTAAAAATACATTTTCATCTCTTCACTGCTGGTATTATCAGAGCTACAGCACAGGCAGTGCAGTTATAGTGTACAAAGTTATCAAAACGTTTGTTCAAATTCACTGATAGTTCTCCTGAGAGGATGCTTGAACTGATCAAAGATATTGTAGTAAAACAGCTTTTTGCTATAATATTTTAAAAACTGTGTTGGACAAAAAACTAAAACTACCATTTCCAACCTCAACAATGACCCTTTTACTAATTTCTGTCTTTACTACATTTATCAGGACGTTATAAGTGACTATTGAGTTAGTGCATTATAATGTAGAAATGTATGTAGCTTTTCTTGATGTATTACAACACTAATCTGGAAAACCTGATTTTGACCAGTTTAATCAGAATTGATCATTTACGAGATGTACATGTTAAAGAGACAAAGAAAATGACATACATGTATATACTTCGATAATATCTACAGTTTTGTACGTTTTGTGCAAGTTACATCCAAGCTCAAGCTGAGTCATTTGTGCAGGTTCAGAAATAAATGATTATTCTGTTTATTACTGTCAGAGTTATTACTGAGAAACATAAAACATTTTCATCTCGTCTGAGGGGAAAATATTCCACCTGAATGCTTTCAACTGTTTTCACTTGCTTGGAGATATGACTAATTACATCATAGGGCACTAATCAGATTTAATGAAAGCGCAGAGGTGAATCACCTAAAGAGCAGAATGACATCACAGCATTTGAAAAGAGCCACCAATAGGAATCCAGGATAGAGGTAAAGTGAGGACTCGGGGAGCATGTAATGAGAGATTTAACTATATGTCAAAATGTACTCGCCGTTTGTGAGTGTATTTGACTCGACTTGAGTGTGTGCTACTGTAGACGCATTCACCCGGAGCAAATTTCTGTTAGCAGCGTGTAAATTATTCATGTCAGAGCCAGAGGAAAGAGAAGAGACTGGCTTTGCACGTGAAGCGAATTTCACAATAAACAGCACATTCCAGCAGACAGGAACTATATGGTATCGGAGGAAAACATAAGGATGGAGCGCTGGAGCTTTAAAGTTCATGAGTCAAGACTCACAAGTGGAGGACTTAACAAAAATAGCTCACCTCCCCCAGGCCTGAACTACTGCTGATGTCACAGTATATCCAAGTCTCTTTTCTTCTGTCGCCACATCTCAGTGGCTTTCAGTCAGCCAGGGTTTGAATTCATGCAGTGCTGTGTGTGGTGTGCGTGGCGTGTGTGAATTCATATATGTACTGCTTCACGAAGCTCGGCTAGAGGTTGTGCATTCTCCTCATACAACTGGCTCTGACTATTCAGCTCTGACGGAGCAGCGCCATCGCTGTTCTAAAGTATTTCTCATGGCTGCCCTTCCTGGGCTATGACTTCTTCCACTTGTTGGGGTGTAAAGTTTAATTTATTACTTAATTTATTATTATGGTGCTGAAACAAAATATCTATTCAAAGATCATACAATACGTATATTTTGATCTCTGGAAAGTGGCTACCACTTGCAGTTGCAGGACAAAAACAGCTGAGACTGAGACTTCACAGAATCACAGTGGGAGCAGATCATGTCATGCGAACCTTTTCCTTTATATCCCAAATGTGAGTGTGTGTGAGGATGAGGAAGCAGCAGTGCTGGGGCTGTGTAGTTTGGGGTGAGATAACTTCAGAGGATCTCCTTCTCCTGCGTGGTGCTGACGCAGTGTCAGCGTTGCCTCAGCGCCAGACAGAGCTAGTCATTACAGCCACAATCATCCGAGGATGAGGGCCCTTGAGATGAAAGCACCACCTCACCAGCACTGTCAGAATCAAAGAGTGACATCTTTGCCGGCTGCCTCAGAAAACGTTGCCTGGCAACAAAAATTCAGCGGATACTGACAGAGAAACCAACATTTTTTATATTTATTAAATGGGAAATAATTATAGCCTTTACTTTAAATTTTGCCCTCTGATTCTACAATTTATGGTGCTTTCTTATTTTCTTTTTCTCCCATCCTGAAAAAAGAAAAAGGTACCCCTAATGAACCCAAGTTACATGATATCTACATTATCAGTGATACACCCATCATCCTCAGCATTCCTGGAGTTATTTTCTAATGAAGCATTGAAATGTACAGTCTTTCCCTCTGCTTCTGTTTATCATTTCCTTTAAAGAGCGCCCAGACAATGTGCCTGAGCTTCAGTTCTGCTGGGTTACACACGTAGGTGGGGAGACAATAGTAAACCCAAACAATACACACAGCTAAGATAAGAGACACTTATACTGTACTGTAGCATAACCCAAACAACATGCCATGTGGCTGCACTGCATCCTGGGGTCTGATCCAAGAGGCAAGTTTACCAAGCCAGGTTTTGACAAGGACGAGGAATAAATGTGGAATAAAATAAATTCTCTGGTTCTGCTGCATCCATTTACCTTTGTTTTTTTTATATTTTTCTATGCATTTTCATATTTATAGAACCTTTTAACGAATTTTAAAAAAATATCTGGATAAGTAAACCTTGATCCAGACCTTTTTGCATCAATTTATGTTTTGCATTTGAGAGGAGTTTTACTCAGCAAGGTTTTGGAACAGGCTCCGTGTCAATTCAGGATACTGTTGGTGCAGAAATTGCCATCTCTGTCTCTTTCACGATGAATGAAATGCTGATGCAAACGTATGTGCAGAGAATAAAGTCCTCGCTCTTTGATGCTGCAGCACTTGCATCAAAACCTAATATCCGTTTGTAATGATTTAGACAGGTGGACAGATCAAGTCTGCTGCTATCAGTAAGCTCTGCTGTCAGGAAATCTGCTATGTCAGACACATTTTCTGCTATCACACTTTGCTATTGCTTAGCTGGAAATATATTGTGACATCCTGTTAGTTAAACTTGACAACAAAAGGAAAAAAATAGATACAAAGAAGCCCAACAATAGCTTTTTGTAAGTGGTATTTTTGTGTTTTGCACATACTGTACAGTACACATACATTTCACTTTTGTGTTTGTCCATGTTTTTTTATGTTTCACTTGCTGTCTCGTAACTTTCTGGACGTGCAACTCTACTGCTACTGCTAAATGTAAATGTGAATCATTACTTATGGGTGCTACCTTCTAGTTCTTCCTTCTCAAAGTTGGTGTTGAGCATGGAGCGTGTGCCACCGCGGTCCACCACTGCCTCTTCATCAGTTCTCTAGAAGGGACACACACAGACAGGGAGTATGAACATTCCGCATGCAACACCCACATTGTTGATGTTATTCTCATACAGATTCACACACATTTATTTAGATATGAAGCATAGAAAAGGTTAACAAAGACAGATGTACCACATAAGATGCCACTTAATAATTGCTGATAATGATTGTAAGTACATTTCACATTTCCCAGTGCTCATCTCTGACTTGACAGTCTTCATGGCACACATCCGTCTAAGGGGCCTCTGTGTCCTTACTGAAGCAAAATCCATATTTCATCTAAATGCTACAAGTTGTTATGTAAGTGCACACTGAGAGCACCCTCCCCACCCCCACCCCCCGCCTAGTGGGAGGATGTGTCCTGAAAACACACACACACACGCAAGGAAACTCAGCATTATGAGGCTAATTTCCACTGACTGTCACCATGGCAACAAAAGGCATCCAATCGCAATTTGACAAAAGCAACGCTCATCTGCTGAGTGCCAGATATTACATAGTTTTTGAGTCATGGTTTCAACGAGAATGCATCACTGTGCGTAAGCCTCAAGTCATGTCAATGCCCCACCACCCACACATCTGGCAGGAAGAATTTCTCGGGAACTGGAGCAACTGCAGACGCTGGACAAGTGGAGAGAACAAGGACTGGTGCTAATGGATGCAACATAGTGCTTTCGTGGCTACTCCATGCTATAAATGGCTCTGACCCTGAAAAATAAAAAAGGGATTGGTCTTTGAATGCGTACTCTGCTTCTTCATAGTTAATGAAAAACACTGACTTGTTATTCATGGTGTTTGCAATTGTTTTTCTCCAGGATGGAAACTTACGCACTGTCTGATCCTGGGACAGATGCTGAAAGATTAAAATGTCCACACAGGAATACTGCTACACAGTTTAATTGTCAGTTCTGATACTGTTAAAAGTCAACACTGTGTGTCTGAATCAAACATATCTGAATCAGAGTTACTCTCGCTCTTTCTGATCATTTTGGGGAGACGCCCTCGAGCCATATTAACTGTATGAATGGACCAACAACTCTCCAATCAACATTTATCAACTGAAAAGTGTGTGTCACTGAAAAGCAAAACCTTATTAACAGCCCGTTATCACTGGTTTAGTAATAACAGACTGTATCATGATCATTTAAGCCAGTGGACAGTGATATTGTCAGTTTTAACCTCAGTATCGAGATGGCTTCCTGTGGCTCATATCATCAAAACCTTGCTGTCCTGAGAGCTGCACGCTAACACCTTCAGACTGTGAACACGCCTCCTCCATCACCTTCTCCCTCCTCTCAGACTGCCTCTGACTCTGTCTCCGTCCAGGTTATGTCTGTGTGTGTGGGTGTGTTGGGAGTCTAGTGTTAATTATTTAGAGCATATGTTCTCTGCCCTCTAGACGTCCTCAGTGAATTTGCTGCAGGTCTCCTGACCGTGGCTGACCGTGCAACTGTCCTGCAGAGGTCATTAGTGTTGTTGTAGCAGTTATTTTTCACATTGTCTCCCCAGTGGCCATCTACAATCAGTCAGACATGACCGCAGAGATAAAAGGTGCACCTGAGACATAATATGAAAACTATGCCTCTAAAAGTAAAGGTTATACACTGGGATGCCCCAGCTTATTAGCATGTAAATCATTAGCATGCCAGCTACAGTAGCTCACCAATTGCCCTTGGGCTACTTGTGGAACTACATATTTCGTGTAGAGCTGTGCTGCTTTTGATGTGACAGAGGGGAGCAGAGCAACATTTTTCATGCTGGGTCATGTTGTCAAAATAAGCATGGATTTTGATGTACCATTTCACCTTTTTTTTAATGCTGATTTTTTCAAACAAACTCAGGTGTGTCTTTAACTGGTCAGTATCACTGGGTGGTATGTGTATATTTAAGGCTGTATCTGGCCCTTGCCATGAAAAATAAATGTGGATGAAACATCTGTCACACAAATAAAATCATTCATCACCGCACAGCTTTTCTCAACAAGTTAGCATTGCTACAACAAATGCCTCTTAAAAATGTGATTAGCAGAAATGTAAAGCTCTCTTCAAAAACTATACTTCACTGTATTCTCTGATCCTGAGAGATTAAGCAAGAGAACTGGTAGTACAACACCCTCACTCACACACACACATGGACAAGCATGTGAGGAACAAGCCAAAGCAGGAGTGTGTGGACAGATGCCCAGAGCTGACATGGTGGGCTTACTGTATAGAGGGACATTAACAGAACAAGTACTCATGCTCTCACAGACATGCAAGCAGACAAACACAGGCCCAGATGAGGATTCATTATCAAGTCCCTATAGACAGCCTACCCTAGATTTCCCCTGACAGATGGTAATCTGAAAGACTTTGACATTTTCTCTATGTCTTAATTTCATCATTGTCTACGCCTCTGCATCCCAATCTACTCTGATTCAACCCTGCACAGACTTAGGCTGACCACTGCACATCATCTTCTGTGAGAGGAATCACAGACACACACTCAGGACAGAGAGATACAGTAACATCCCAATGACAAACTCTTTTTTTCTGCCCTCATGGTAATGACGGCAACAAACGTGTGCGTTTGTGACAAGCCTGGGAGAGGAGCAGGGGGTTGGCAGTGCTGGGTGGCCCTGCAGGTCCCCGGGGAAACTCTCTCAGTCTCAGTAACACACTGTGTCTCCCGGTCCCTGACCCATGAGAACCCCACACACACACACACACATCTAAATACAGCTAGTATGCAGTTCAAAGCCCCAGCATGAGAACCACCTGATGGCAACAGGAGGAGGATTTTAAAGCCACAGTTGCGTTATATTGAATCAAACTAACTGTGTGTAACATCCTCTGGCCATTTAATACATATACATAGTAGAAGGACTGTGATAGCCATCTCTCAGTCGTCCCCTATATCTATCCTACACCTCCCCTGCATTAGCACTGCAGTGGTCACTGCACCACTGTATACGACAGGCAGACTGTAGCACATTTATCTGTTCCTGATCACTCTCTGCCATGCTCGCAGGGGCATCATCAACTCAGGTTGAGTAGTAGTATGAGTAGTTGATCAGATGAAATAAATGTAAATATGGACTAATATAACAAAAAGCAAGAAAAGACTCATTAGAGGGTACTAATGTGCATGTACACATGCGTTCATCCTCATAACTATAATGATACCATTTTCCACCCCAATCTATGCATCTGCTGATAAAAAGTCTGCAAGAATACATTTTTCTGCCATGTACATATTACATTTTTTCCTTTTACATATTTGCCTCCAACTATGGAGATGTACTTCCAATGTTGGCCCTTTTCCTGTAACAAATTGAAAAGAAAGAATAAAATCCGTTAAAATCCTAATGGCTTTATTTCTGTATGTTTTACCCTCCCTGGTAGTAACAGTTTATCTGAAATAATGACTCACTGAGGCCTGATGCTATGCCTTTCTCAGCTCTGTCCCAAACAAAGCTATACCCTGCTCGGTATGACAGATGAGCCAGAATCTCCTGTCTGCAGGTCCCTGCTTCTATTTATAGATGCTGGTTTCTCTACCTCATGCTGCTGACCCCAGACCAGCCCAGAGATTCACATCCCCGCTCACCAATCTGGGTTGAGATTAATCTGACAGCCTTTACGGCAGGATAAAACCTTGTCTCTGACCATGGGATCAGTGATGGAAGGCCCTGCGTGGTAGAGAGAATTAAATCAGCCGTTTTTGGTTGGTCCGCTGGTCGGTGATGAAGGCTTCAGGGGGAAAGGGAGCAGAGAGCACGTGACCTAGACCCCAGGGGAGTCAGGATGGGAGAGGTGGAGGAGGGGTAGACATGTGACCAGCATGATGAATAGACAATCTACCACGAACATATATTATGCCTAGATTTGTTCCCCAGGAAGGTTTTTGTTCCTTTAAAAGGTTAATCAATTTGTTTCTGTATGTACATAGTCCTACACACATTAAATATATGCACAGCAAGTAGCATGCAAAGTCTCATATAATCCATGCTGC
The DNA here is from genome assembly GCF_042242105.1 of Pempheris klunzingeri. Taxonomy (NCBI): domain Eukaryota; kingdom Metazoa; phylum Chordata; class Actinopteri; order Acropomatiformes; family Pempheridae; genus Pempheris; species Pempheris klunzingeri. The sequence continues at coordinate 13,735,529 of NC_092035.1, read as the reverse complement.
ACATGTACTGTGTGCACAGGGACACACAGCATGCATTGGCCTGCTGATGCCTACAGTCCCTTTGCAGGCAGTGGTGTGATGTGGATGAATGAGCACAGGGGAAGAGGAGCAAAAGGCTTCAGGCCTTGGAACGAGCCGAGGACCAGAGGATGTTCTAATGTCACACAGTGTTAAGCGTGCGTGTGTGTGTTCATGTACAGTGCAGGCATTTGTGCAGTGATGGTAGGTAGAGCATCATGACCTTCATGAGGGAAACATTTGACATTGCATTGCCATATGACTTTGAGTCTTTCTATGTCTGTCCTTCGGTTTTCTTGATAACCATTCATCCAATCGACGTCACACTTGGCCAGTGTATTGCTGAGGGCCTAAGGAGGTGCAGTGTCGAGTGTGAGCTCCTGAGACCTATGGGAAATATTTATTAGTAGTGTGTTATTAGAGGACCCCTATTAACTGTGACACCACTGAAGGCCATGCGGTACAGCTCGCTCTCCATCACTCGCTGCAGTACATTCAAGAACAGATGAAGACAGAGAGACTGCTACAATGTAACATCTCTGGTTTCTCCGAACATCAGCCTTGTAACTTTTGAAATGAACGCTTTTGTGCCTGGAATTAGGCTGGTCCCAAATAGCTAGCTGTTAGCAATGACTAGTGTTAAAAAAGGTTCCTAATACAAAAGGCTGAGAAAAAGTTTATTTGAATGAGCGCTGCATGATGTGTCCAGCAGTCAGTGGACAAAAGTTGGTGACACTTGAGTCCCTAAATGTACAACATAAACTGGTATCAGTGATTTTACAGTCTGCTTACAGGTGCTGGGGAGCACTACTACAGAGTACAGCCACATGATACATTAAGTGACAACAAGAAAAAAATCTACACAATAGCCTGAATGCGGAAATCCCTCAGAGGATTACCACCAGTGTTCCCCTCTGAATAACAGGTGTCCCTGTAAGTACCGGATCTAGAGTTACAAGTTTCCAAGCAGGTGAGGCTATGCACACGTTTCCCCACAGGTTGATAAATTATTTGTTATAGTCGTGACTGGGACTTATATGGTGGTGCTGCAAAAAGCACTAAATTCACACAAAAGCACCATAAAAATGTGCTTATCAGAAAATGCACGCCCAGATAAATTCTATACACAGGAAACACTGGAGGCATTCCCAAACCAATTCATTTGCCGCCTCTGAACACCTGATTCCACACCTCAGGCAGCTACACGTGCTGGCCGTGTCCCGACCACTCTTCCTAATGAGTTTCATGTCTGGCATTGTTAAACTGTGCCTGCAGGGGATCGAGTGATTGACCCAAAAGGGCCAACAAAGCCAGCGTGTCCTCGGGATCACCAGGCAGCCACCACCCTCGCTTTTGTAAACACATCTGGTGACCACTGGTGAGCGGAAAAAGGACCAACTATCGTGGGAAAGTGAGAACTGGAAAAAATATCCGTCAGTCTGTCTTTTTACCTGCAGAAACACCTGCAGTTAGAGTGACTGAATATTCAGTATAGCTTTTTTGACCCGACATGAGACAAAGGATGACAAAAACTTTGGCTGTATCCTCACCATTAATCCTATGCACAAGATCTTATGGTGTATTTTCATCTGCTACAGTCCAAAAATAAACCCAGCCAACAGTGAAAGTGACCTCAAATGTGTCTGCTTGAACTCAGAGGATGCTTTCTGAACATTCTGCTCCAAAAACAGCGCTCTAACAAGACTCATTTCACCACATCTCACAGTTACACCGCTAAAGATCCTCGATAGTGTGCTCCAGTTTCCTCACGAGGCCGACCTCTCTGTGATCATGCAGTTAAAGGTGTATGCCACTCAATTGCAGCCCTTACAAAGTGACAGCCCAGTCAGCATTCGTTGTATGTATACCGCCCTGCCACAGCTGTAAGCCTGAATGTAAGACTGTAATTCGTCTTGTCATAGCAGTGAAAAGCCTGGAGCTACTGTAGTGGGAATCAACGGGAGACTGACTTTGTTGACTAATGCTGTTTGTATGAATGCAGGAATTGTTGGAGGGTACTTTTACCGACCATCAACGGCATTTTCATTTAGTGGAGTGCTCCATCAATTTTACATGTGATGTTCAGCTTGCTTGTCATGAGGTGCACTGCTTAGCCTATATAAACAGTTGTATAATGTCTCCTGTGGCTCTGGGAGGAGTCTTAAAAAAATAATCCTGACCATGTCATCAGTGAGAGTCTAACACAGTTCATTTTTTCCATAGATCATGTTATGTGAGTCACAGCTGGAGCGATTCTTTGGCGTGAAACTCTCCTGGCTGAATCATCAGTCCAAAAGGTGAATAACTGCGCAAGAAAATATTTGGATCCTAAAATGTGTTTCGGCAAGAAACATTCAATCACTGAGCTGATGATTCTGTCAGGTCACTAATGGTGGGCAGAAGCTAAAGAAGCTAACTATATACCAACTTTTTAGAGTTAATAAAGTACAGTCACTTCAGCTGACCCTGATTTATACTGTTCATTACAAAAGAACTTCTCACTGAGGATATTCTGTATGAATGAAGAAAAAAAAGATTTAAGGTGTGTGACAATCGAATTGCATTATGGGAAATGTAGGGTACAGTGTTTGAACCATACTAGGAACTAAACATCAGGATATCTGATGATCTGATTTTTACCACATTCTTTAAAAGACACATTTAGTGAGCATTTAGAGTATTCCAATTATGGATGCAAGCAAACTACAGAATTAAAAAACATGACTGTTCTACAAAGACGAGCAAGAAATATTGCTGCTTCACATTTAGCTCTCAGGCGCCACACATTTATTTTGTCCAATTGATGTAAGGATGAAAACTGCTTTCAAACTAATGCTTTGGCTTTCACTGTCAGAGACACAGCAGTCATGGTATTTGGAATAAGAATTAGAAAACGCAAGACGTAATGGGAAAAAGTATAACGTCAGTAAATGCAACACTAGCTGGGCATATTATCTATCTGACATTATCTTTCATACGTAACTGGTTACAAAACAACAGAGAAGATGTCTTCAAGTGGCCCCAGATTTGTCTGAGAGCTTATATTCCATTTTCTCAGCCAGTTTAAATCACAGACCTATTGATTCACACAGGATCCTTTCCAGGAATCTGTGTAGGTTATCACAGCGCTCTCAGGGAAGCAGATATGTGACCTCATTTCTGTGTTCTTCAGGGATCTCTCCTGAGGCTTTCACAACAGCAGGGATGATGAATGTTTACTTTACTATACCTTGAGATCTAGGCCAGGAGGTGTACTCTAAAGATCATATTCATCTCTTGTAGATTGCAGTCATTCTCTGCAGTATGCCAAAATATTATCCAAGCAGGTGGCGTTTCATGCAAAATCCATAACACTGGGTCTTAATGTAAATCCATCTATTTACTTTCAATCTGTTACATGTGCTAAGAGCCAGAGTGATTCTATAGCTTGTAGCTAGCAAAGAGGGGAGATGGATTATAAGCAGGTCCTGTGATTGGCTGACAGCCTCTGTTGTCATGGTTTTCAGCCCTACAGATGGCCATGGTTACCGTGGCAATGGCTGCGGGATCAGCATTGGCAGCATCACAGGGAAGAATATGCTAAGTACAGTGGGAGCGTCTCTACATCGTCACTTCTCTCTAACCTTGTCGGAACATAGGGACATATGAAGTGTGAGCGCTCGCCCTCCAAAAACAGCAAGAGAGGGTGAGATTATTAAAGGCTGCTCGGATTTCAACTGGGAGGTCGTAAAAGTTTCTGCATGTCTTTGAAGTACAGAAAGAAAAAGATCTGAAAAATGTATATAAGTCACCAAGTGCTCAAACAAACAAACAGATCCAATGTTCCGGGCTTTTTTCCTCCCGTTTCTCCCTCAGAGATCACCAGGGTCAGTACAGCGGGTATAAGCTCCTCTCTCGCCCCAGAATGACAGTCCCATCTGTCAGCCATCCTCCGCGGGACCTTTCGCATGCACATCAGCACAACTGGCCCTCTCTGCAGCACGGGAGGCAAGCCTCCCACAGCCCATCAACTGCACATACTTACACATTCTGCATTCTGTTAGTAATGCAGTAAGGTCACATGCATGCTTTTGTTCACTAATATTGTTCATCTACTGTTTATCCTAAATGTCACAACAATAGTACATCCACATCAGTCTTAACCATAAGTGGTCAACGAATCTATACCTTTGCATCTTGCTTAAGTCAACCAAAGTCAGTGGTGGCTAGTATTTCAAATTGGAATTACAGCAAAGCCTTAAAAAAAATGCTCACTTTAAAGCTTCAATATTTCTGAGTGAAAGATCAAAGTGACCTACCTGATAAATAAATCCTTTACTGTGGTCCACTGAGAGCATGTTGTGCCTCCTATAAGGTTGGGGCAGGATGCCCGCTAACTCCCCTTGTGCTTGCGGCAATGGTAAGATGAGAGGCTAAGGCTCAGGGCCTGAGCCCCACTCTGGACTCAGAGTGTGCGTCTGTGATTGTGTAGGAGAGAAAAGCAGCCAAACCAGAGTCAGCTCTTCTGTTGGGCTATTAGTCAAACCCTCTCCTCTCCTCAGCCGCTCTCCTCAGCTGCTCTTCCCATGCTGGAATATGGCAGCAACCTCACTCCGAAAGCTCCGCAAGCACAACATAAAAACAAAAGCAGGGAGCTCAGCACAGAGCTCTGTCCGAGTCCGTCTCTCCCTCTGCCTCCAACGGCTTTCATCCAGGGTAGCATCAAATGTTTCTGACAAGCGTCCATCCGCCAATCCCCCCAGAGAGATTAGCGCTCTGACATCACCGATGCTGTGCACTGCTGAGCCTCCAAGCTCTGTAGCTCTGTTACCTAAGAGAAGCCTTAGGTCGCTGGGAGTCAAACAGCACCATCCTGCACGAGTTGCACCTCCCAGCTATATGTGCCACGGTCACTACACACCTCAACTGGAGAAGCAGCGAGCAGTGAGCTGGTGTTGCAGTCTTATTGTATACAGTATTTGCATCTTCAAGTGCAGGCGTCCGTGTGTGTGTGTGTGTGTGTGTGTGTGCGCGTGCACATCCTACCTGAGGCAAAGAAGCTGCTCTCTGGCTGTACTGCACTGTCAGCGAAACTGTGATCGAGGCATGGTGTTCTAGAAACAGATCCGCAGGAACAAGCAACTATTTCTGCTCTGCTGTCTGAGATGACAGATGTCAAATTACAATAATGCTGTCTTTGTGGTTTATGTTATCTGATGTTTCTTAGGGTTTTTAATGGCAAAGACACTTTATATTCACAGGTGATGATTAGACAGCTAAATCTCAACTTAACCCCTCACAATCTCATTTATGCCTCTCTCTCCTCATCTTACTATCTGTCCCTCATGTTCTCCATCTCCAGCTCTGTGTCCTCTACCTATCTTCATCATCCCCTCCACTGACACTGCTATAATTAACCATAAAAAGGGGCACAGCCGGTCCAGGCTCCTAGCTGCGGTGGGGAGGCTTCCTGCCTTCCTGCCTGCCTGCCAGTTTCACACAGTTGGATCACCAATTCAAACAGATTTCACACTGATCCAAGAAAACCACGCTCAAAAGAACAAGCCCGAACAACTCCAGCAGACTTCCTCCGTCTGTTCCCGTTCATCTTCTCCAACCCGGCCAATCAACCAGCCCTAAGTAGACAGCCTGGCAGCAGAGCCCGCTGTTATGTCAGGGTTGTAATTAGGACCACACCAGTCAAGTCCAAGCCAAATCCAGGACCGAGCCCACTCAAGTCAAGAAGTGGCAGACAGGGTTTCAAGACCAGCATGGAGACCCATCTCTGTAACCTTAACTATACAAGGAATTATACCATAGTCAGACTGAGGACTGAAACAGAGAGATCATACTGTAATCTGAGTCTAATCACTGCAGGTGCATCGCTGCAGTGTTAATGATGCTTTACCAGCTGACTCACAGGCAACACACAGGTGAGGGGAAAAAAAGGACGTAAACAACCAAAGTCAACTATTAAAATACTATTGCCCTTTCTTTGCCTTACTGAGCAACAATGGCTGAGGCATGACAAAAAATGATGTCATAAAAGATTTATCATTGTTTTGTTATTCAGGAACACCTTGTTGTGCATTATTAGTGCATAAGATACTGACTAATCAGTTGGTGCATAGAAGTTCAGGACTACCGTATTGCAGTATTACTCAAGTACTGACAGGTCATTCTGCTGTCACTATTGGTGCAACGTTAAACAAAACCTCAATAAAATGACCCATTTTTAAAAACTGTTTTAGATTAAGTTGTGCACACTCAAATAAGTTCACATTAAACCAGATACTAGAAGAAGGGACAAGTACAAACTGTAAAGGCAGAGTTCTTAAGATTAAAGGAATAGTTTGAACCTTTTGGGGAACACACTTACTGACTTTCTTGCTGAGACTTGGATCAAGATTTATATCTCTCTACGTTGACTATGTAGCTAGAGTTGGGTTAGCATAGCATAAAGACTGGAAACAGGTGGGAACAGCTAGTCTGGCTTTATCCTCTATTGCTCACCAAGTCTTTTTGTGACTCCACAACTACCATATCTAATCTCTCATAAAAATGTTTCTAAAGAGCATAAGGGTTATCACTGTAGTGACCAAACAACAAAAGTAGCAAATATCCCTGCGTCATGACAACATCTAGGAATGTGGAAGTCCTATGCAGTAGTAAGGGGAGGATGCACAGTTTGACCACCGACGGGCACTTTGTCCTCAGTCTGGCTCACAGCCCACAGTTGCATAAGCTATATTCTGTCAGAGCAGATGACATGCCTGCATCAAAACTCTTCTCAAGCTCAGCCCTCTGCTTACACTTGTATCCTAAGCCATTTCACTTAATTCTCATTAGCTATTGTTATTTATTTACCCAGCGTGTCCTCAGCCATGCGTGGCTAGCAGATGCACAGTGACATGTGTGCTCAAAAGAAAGACATGACATCTGCTAAACAAGCTGGCCTATTAACAACATGCCAATTCTAAACAAATACAGCTGTGTAATATTACTGTAGATTATAGGAAACATGGATTAACAGCAAAATGTGATCACACCTTTGTGGCAACAATATTTGGGAAAACAGAACAGTGTACCTGAAATCTGATTAATCTTCAACTTTTTAAAGTTTGAATTACTTGGAAGAACTATTCAGATTCTTTACTCAAGCAAAAGTACCAGTACAACAAAGACAAATACTAAATTCCAAGTAATGTTCTGCATTCAAACTGGATCAATCCACCTGGAGCAGCATGTTGTGGCTGCTCAAGGTGGAGCTAGCTTGAACTACTTCATGTATAATTAGCTAATTCAGTCCCAAGGTTTCCAACCTAGGGGTCGGACTCCTCCAAAAGCTAACAAGACCAACCTGAGGGGTCTCAGACGGTTAATGGGAGAGAAAGCAAGATAAAATTAAGTTCTGCTGCAGAAATTTACTTCACTTTAAATTTAGTTTGCTCTGCATTAAGTCTTTAGTAACTAAATGCTCCACTATGATCACCAGCTTCTGTTTGGTGTTGGGCAGTGATGAGTGGTGAAAATGGGCCACAACTATCACATTTTAGCTATGAAACCAAAACAACAAGCTGAATGATGCTAGAACTCTCTGCAGAGCTGAGAGGACCTGAGCCGGGGGATCATTTCGGTTTCTTTTTCACTATGGGCAACACCCTTTACACAAACGTAGCCATGGGAGTCATTGTTGGCATAAATATACTGATTATAGCCACTTTAACAAGACATTGTATTAAGTAATAATAAGTAATAATTGTAATAAGATGATCATATGTATTCTGTAGAAAATACGTGGCAAATCTGCAAAGCAACAGCTGTAGAGTAAAAAGCTAAATATTGATCTCTAAAATGTAGTGGAGTTGAAGTCGTATTCTTAATTAAGTACAAGTATCTCAAAACTGTTCTTAAGTATAAAACTTGAGTTAATATACTTAATTGCTTCCAAGCGCTGTGCTTCTCAAACCCCCTCACAGACTTGCTTTAATGCAACAGTCAGTAAATTCTTTGTTGCCTCCCTGTTATTTTTCTTGCCTTGCCCTTTATGGTTTTTTATTTCATTGCTTTCACTATTGATTTTCTGATTGTATCCCCAAGTTTTAAAGCTAGTCCTTAAGAAGTGCATTCAATTGAGTCACTGTTGTTTCTGTTTCACTATGACATTTTTGCAGCTCAGATGAAGAGACTGAAAATGTACTCACCACATCTTTATTTTCTTGGGAACTTTGTTCCTGCGAGACAAAGACAATCAAGAAATCAGTGGACAGGACAAAAGCAAAGCATGTAGATACTTTGCAGTCACACCAGATGTGTTAAGAAATCCCTCAACATATGTGGTAAATTCAAGTATCCTAGTTCAAATCAACAGAGAGATGGCACTAGCAATGATGCATTCAAATGCAGTCTCTTCTGCTGTAAATCAGCATACTCTCATGCTTGACCTTGGGAACCTGGTAACCTAGTAGAATGGGCTACAATAGGATAGTTTTTCTAGCTATTTTGTGTTGTCACATACTGAGAAGTCACTGAGATTCTCACCATACTAACACCTCACATACCCGTACACATCCTGGTGAAACCATGACAACGCATTCGCTTGCTGTGTAGGCAGAGGGACAGGGGAAGCGGTGATGAGTTACAATAACAGGAACACTACCACACTGCACTGAGACTGCAGGGGAAAAACAGAACAGCCATCCCACGCCACATCAGTCCAGTCAGGCCTCACTGTACACTGTCAGCTCTGGAAAACTAAGTCCTCGTGTAACACGTCCCACAAATAGAACAAACAAGGGGAGTATTGATTTGCCTCCGGAAGCATTCGTTGCTTTGAAAAAACGGTGAGCACTAACCAATATATTTCATGTCTCTCCTCTGGCATTGACAGCGCATCCGAGGCAGCAGACATTTTTTTTTCCCTTCTCTGCACAGTCTCACCTGAATGCTAATGAGCAGAGGCTGACCGCAGAAGTGGGCTCTGCCTTCAAGTGGGCCAATGTGTTATGTTGGAGACATGCTCCTTTGAAATTCTGCCAGTGGGTTCATTGAGCTCTGACCCGATGGGGACACATACTGGACCCGTTTGTTCCCCGCTGTCTCCACCAGCATGTGATGCAACCTGCTCCCTCGCTGAAGAGAATATATCTCAGAGAGGAATTTTTGTTAAAATTTGTGTGTTAAGCTCTCAAAAAGATTACAAATAGGCCAGAGGGGTTACAAATAATAATCCAGTGAAGCTCCTAATGAGAAGATGGAAAGACAGTAAGCCTGTTAGATCCCAACTGATGAGGTATATACCTCCCTCTGTCTCCTCACTGCAAGGATCAAACACTTTATGCTCTCATCTCAGTGTAACATCTTAGGCTGTATACTTAAAGCAACAGCTTGACAGCAGGTTTCATAAAGAGTACAAAAATTGGGTCGACTGGTAAGCCATATGATTTGGCGGAGAGGCAACATATTAAGGAGCATCTCCGTGCAGGCAGTAGGGTAGGACAGGATGCACATAGCTGCTCATGTCTTTGTATTGACAGACGTGTAATCTGGACTGTGCACACGGTGAAAATATTAATTTTGTCAATTTGCGGTGCGCAACATCCATGTCCAAGATGTCCATGCGACACACGACCACTGAATCAGTCAAAATGTGGGTCATTTTGAAAAACGGAGGTATTGAACATGAATCATACTATGTCGTCCTAACTGTGCCCGATTTATTCTAAAGAGAAATAACATTAGGTGACAGACCGGCAGTCCATTCAGCTTAGATTCAACAGTATATGAAATTGGACATGAATACAACACTGTCTCTTGAGCCTTACCGTTGGTAAGAGCGGCTCCATTTGAGCTCCTTGATCCGTGATGTCCATCTTTTCTTCTCCTTGGCTTCACAATAGGCAAGTCGTGATGCGCTACTCCGCTTCAGTCAAACGCTGGTTGAAAACAAGGTTGTGATTTCCTCTTTTTTTTTTTTCCTCTTCTCCCCCCCTCCACCGCTCACATTCACCGGCCGGGTTCTTACAAATGGAGGTGGCAGCACAGCATTCCCGTCCTGCCCTACATAATTTACGCATGGAGGAGGGAGGCAGCGCTTCCCATGACACGCGTTCAGCCCCGGACGCGGCGGCGATGAGGCGCACAAGTGAGACGCGGAGCTGTGTGCACCCAGGAATTCAGTTCTGAGGATTAATCCCCACTAAACGCGTATTTACAGCCACATAAACAGACATACGTGGATATAGTTTAGGGTCAAAGGAGTGTACGCTCTCACATCAGAATATCATGGAATGGGTAATATGAGTGCCACTTAATTGTGAATTTAAAGCGACCTGGCGTTTCATCCATAGGGTCTCTCCATCATGTGCCACAATCTAAACACTATAGGGTCCCTTAGTATATGAGGTCAGATCCCTCCTGATAGAAAGCAGCAGTAGCCATACAACCATGTTGCAGTGCCTCCTGAATGAAGGCAGCTACCCATGTGGAGTCTCTCAAACACTGGCCTGCGCCACACAGGCCTCTCTGTTAGAGCAGGCTGAAATCAGCAGCCATCATTATGATCTGAATCTGTGCTCGCATCAGCTGCAAATCCATAATGTATGACATTGCATCTGGTGTTATTGGTGACAAATGCACGCCGCAGTAACGCGCTGGCCAGCCCAACGTTATTTCTAGCTGCGGCACGCGATGATGCGCCGGCATCAGCATCCACATTACACAAGGATGCTGCAGCGGAGATGTTTATACACTGGCGCCCCCCTGTGGTGAAACACAGGAAGTGTCAATTAGACTAAGTGCAATTAGTGCCGCACTGCAAATAGCAATGGCTGAAAAATCATTAGAATTTGATTTAATCACAATGCAACTGTGTTATAACTGTATAACAAGAATAGATTAATATCAGTGAGATAGCAGACAAAGATGCTGCAATATAAATGTGTTAATGTGATTAAGTTACCAGAGTAATGATTAAGTGGATTTTAGCCTGATTACCAATAAGTCAAGGGCAGAGATTCCCCAAGATGGTCCGCAGAGCCTCCAGGGTGCACAGGCTTCACCATAGAAAACTGAGAGGTGATCATTTTACTCTCTGTGTAACTGTGTAAAGTACAACATGGCTTATTAATTAGCTTTATAGCGCTTTCTCCTGCAATCTGGACCCAATCACCAGATCACAGTCACCAAGTGGAAGATGGGACTGCGTGGCTCACGGCCACAACAACACGGATCACTGACTTAAAGACTTTTGGGTGGGGGGGGAACACCTCGGTCCATCCACCTGGCACCGGCACCTGGTGAGAGAGGAGTCAGGATGTTGTTGTTGATCCGGATCCGGATCCGCCCAGCCAGGCGTCACAGCACCGACAAGATGGCCGAGAGTACGGGACGAAAGTGAGGGAGGAAACAAAAACACTGGCGAGCTATCCTTGCCGCGGATGCCAGACGTGTGGGGCGGCAGAAGACAAGTGAAAGCAACGATAAAAGCCCGGTGATCGGTGTGTTGGCGGCTCAGTCGTGCGGGTGACATTCGCGGCATGCAGACAGATTGTGCTCAGAGGCTCCGCGCTGACGGAACGATTGTCGGGTTGTCTGCGTTGGCTAGCTAGCTAGCGAGCTAACCATGTTAGCTAGCTGACAACACCGTTAGCGAGAGAATACGCTTTGAGAAAGTGACAGTAAGGTGATTCTGACAATAAATAGGCGTTGCTACTTCTTCGTGTCTGAGAATTTAAATTTGTCGCAGCAGCATAAACTTCCTTGAGCGGGAAATCGGATTTAACGCAGTAGTAAACGCTTAGCCAGCTAGCAAACTAACATTGCGGATTTCTTGTTTGCAGCTCCTGAGTTAGCATTAGCAGACGGCTGTTAGCTTGCTCAGCTGTTTTGGATGACTTGGGGTTGCTCCGACACAGGAAAGGTACACCAGCGTGTGTGGGAGGACGTTTTCCTCTCTACATAACGGTACCTGAGTCGGTTCCCAGTAGGCCCAGTGTACCCAGGCGTCCTGGAGGAGTGCTCACACCGACGGCACCACAGCCGGGACTGTAAACACCAGTGAAGCCGGGGAGACCTCAGCCCTATCCAGCCAGCATCACCATGGCCCACTCTCCCGTTCAGGGTAACCTGCCGGGGATGCAGGTAAGACAAATGTCTTTTGAGTTCACTCTGCAGTGAATAGTTGAGGTCAGTGCCAGAACAAAATGTTCACCCTGTGGCTCCCTGCTGCGGGCTTGTGCTCTGCACACCTATCCAACTCTGGGGCGTTTGGGACTCAAAGCACACCTCGTAAAATCAAGGATCTCCAAGATCATGATGCACCCAGCTGGCGCTCATTGCTGCAAAGTGAGGAGGGCGAATCAGTGCCCGGCGTGTAACTGATGTCACAACTGATAGAAATACATTAATTATGAAGCAAGCTAAACATAGTTGCTATGTACGGGACGTTAGTTAGTTATTTGCGCATTGAGCACTAAATTCCGATTTTTCAACCATGACTTGAAAGCAGTAGAGCTCTCTGGGCCTCCTGTACAAAGAAACTATTATGCACACATGAGCCTTGTTCTTGCCTCTGCTGCTATCTTTAGGATTTTGCCTATAGGGGATAATTGTGTTGGGTAGATAACTGGAGGAGATAAGTGTTCCTAATGTAAACTGCCTCATGCACCAGATTATATTCCCTGTGCAGCCGATTTCTCCGGTCTGGAAGTAAATGCATGCAGATTCAGTATCTCAGAGGCGGAGAAGCTGCTGGGATTTTGGCACCTATTAAAGGAGTCCATTTAGAGCATAATAACTCATGCTAAGGTGTAAAGGAGTTTTGCTGCCAGTCAGGTGAAGATTGCTCCCAGTGATTGTTCTTAAATTAAATTGCAGGCCTCAGAGGAAAGTGCATTCAAAGGCTTAGCTTGTCAGGTGAATTTTCTAGCAATATGTTCACATTCGAAAGACTGGTTTAAGGCTACAGCTACCAATTTAAGATATAAAGCTGGCAGCAACATCTCACTGGAAGCTCTTGTTCCCAAATCAAAGCTTCTAATTGTTTTAATGAATTATGACTCATCACTTTGTCGCTCCTTCGTCTTTCCTGCACCACACTTTCTGTTAAGGGGAATCACTGTTTCATTTCTTGAATAAATCTCTTTCATGGATCTCCACCGGTGACATAAGGATCGCTTCTTGCGTAAGGCAGCCGGTACATTTTTAGCCATCTCAAAATGGGCATATTGACCCTTTCTCTGCTCGAAAAAGAGGTCATAAAAGGAAGTTGTTTTTGTCAGCGCCTGCTCTTGTGTTTTCCACATAACAGCCTCTGGAGAGTTCAGTCATTTTACTTCACTTCCTGCAGAGCTCAAGTAGGTTGCTTTCATTCAACGCTCGGATACACATGCTACAGTGTGTTACCCCAGAAAAGGTGCAATTTCGGCTTGTCCTTGGATTCACTGAACTCCCTGTCAGCATTTTCCCTGATTAATAAACACCTCAAAGGTCCGTCTGAGGTTTTTTTTTTTTTTTCTAATTACTGACTATCCTAACAAAGTGTGAAATCATGCAATAGTACTTAGTTTGTCTCTCCTGTCCTTACGGCCTCAGAAGGAGTCATAATTATGTTGCAGAGTGCCAACAGCCCTTTTTGGCTGTAACAGGAATATGATGTTAGATTTTTCATCATTGCATCCCAGCACAAACTGGCTCACTTACCTCCACCACCTAATCTGTCCAAACCCAGTAGGAAATAACCAGGACAGAGGGCGTAGGTACGGGTAAACTATAGTTTAATTTCCTTATTATTTTTTTTGCAGAATACCCAAATAGTTAATATTGATATTGTCAGCATAACAGTAATATCGTACGTCACAACAAGGTGTGTATGAAGCTGCATCAGCCCTTTGCAGGCCTGCTGTTGGCAGAGTCGGTATTTGAAGGTGGGCATTGTGGTCAGACAGAACTGTACTACAACACTGAGGCGTCGCTGCAGTCGATACTAAAGAATCACACCGGGAAAGCTGGTAAAAGTTACTTTTAGCTTCTTTATGGAAATCTTGAAGTCATATAAACAATATCCGCTTTGCTTTCCCCCACTATGCTTCTATCTGTTTATATTATTGGAATTATCTCAGTTGTGGCCTGTAGGTTAAGCAAAATGAGACTTTGGAAGACTTGCGGTTGGATTCTGACAAAGACTTTTCGTAGACTAATTGATCAGTGGAGAAAATGATCAGCAGACAAAGAAATCCAAAAATTGAAAATGTTATTTTAGGAGCATACTTTTTGTTATTTAAATTCTTTTTAACCTGCATGTTATCCAATGTTGCACTCTTTCCCTTTCATTCTCCTGTGTCTTTCTCTCTGTGTACACAAACACAAGGTGTTGAAATGAATGAATTAATGTTTCCTGGAAGAATGGCACCCTGCTGGTGTTTCCTATTTGCTCCCAACATTCAGTTTCTTTTCAAACATTCCTTTTTTCTTTCTTTTTTTTTTTTTTTTTTAAATCCGCCTTCCCTTTCCTCCCCTGCTTTGTCCCCCCCCCTCCCATCACCGCCAGAATGCCAAAGTGGACCCGGAGGAGCTGTTCACCAAGTTGGAGCGCATTGGCAAGGGTTCGTTTGGCGAGGTGTTCAAAGGCATCGACAATCGCACCCAGAAAGTAGTTGCCATCAAGATCATAGACCTGGAGGAAGCGGAGGACGAGATCGAGGACATTCAGCAGGAGATCACAGTGCTGAGCCAGTGTGACAGCCCCTTTGTCACCAAGTACTATGGCTCATACCTGAAGGTAAGGCCATAGGCAATGTAGTCATCATTAAGAGTTTTAAGATCAGTATTTATTCAAACCTCCAAATCAGCAAATGGTATGAGACATAAAAGGATTTCTCTTCCTCTACCCACTTTTTCTCTGCATAATCCTAAATTAAAGAGGGATTAGCCCCAGATGACTTCAGACGCCCACCAAGCCCTCATTAGTATCATCATGTCTTGTTTGGGAATGCACCTAGCTCTTGGCTCCTCACAATAAGCCAATAACCATTTAAATCAACAAGCTGTCAATACCTGTACTTCTGCTCATCAGCGGCAGCTCACGCTCTTGTCTTTTGTCCGTCTCCACTGTTCCAGGACACAAAGTTATGGATCATCATGGAGTACTTAGGAGGAGGCTCGGCGTTAGATTTGGTAAGTGAGTTCTGCTTCGTGTTGTTGTTTTCGCTGTCTTTAGTGAATTTTTCACTTGATGTTGCTGACTCTTAACCTCAGTTCCTGGGTCAGTCCCCCCTCCCCGCAGGGACACATGTCCTGACTAAACCAGGACATGGTCTGATCATGGTCACCTGCTCAGCTGAATCAGACACCCTCTCGTCTTGGATCAATGGATCGATTAAATGTATTTTCTCGATGACATAATTCACGTAATCTCCTCACTCCTTAAACACTTGACCTTTACTGTGTGATGAAGTATCTCTGCTAATTTTCCCTGAAGTTCTTTGACCTTATTTTGCAAAAACATGACGAGAAATGCTGAATTTGCGTTTCCTGTTCCTGGATTATTGTGTGATTTGATTAGTTTCGGGAATACCCACACACTCTATTTAACCAAGGTCTGTGGGATTTAGTTTGTGGTGCTCAGAGCGCCAAAAAAAACTAGGAACAGTTTCTTTTTTCACAAGGGGATGCACCTGGTAGGCATATTCAATAGAAAAACAGAAAGGAAGAGAGAAGGGAGAAAAGATTGTTCATAGCAAAGTTGTGAGTAACCATGAGGGCATTGTTATTGGTTGTTGTGTCTTTTAAATATGAGTTGTAGGTGCTTTCAGTGCCAATGACCAAGAAAAGTATAGTATATTTTAGGTGAAGTGCTCCTTTAATCTGAGTCAAAGTTGTGTTTTAGGCGCTGGATGAGTTAGTCATTGCTATTGCTCTGCTGTCAGCCCTGTAGTAGTAATAATCATCTACCCTGAGGCTCAGCAGACCCCCACAGCTCATGGCCTGTGTTTGTTTGTCCTTCTAAAGATGGAGCCTGGAGCTCTGGATGAGACCCAGATCGCCACGATCCTGAGAGAGATCCTCAAGGGGCTGGAGTATCTGCACTCCGAGAAGAAGATCCACAGGGATATCAAAGGTAGCTGAGCTATTAGAGGACGCAGGTTTCAGCTGACTAAATGGCGTCAGTGTGCACACACACAAATATCACATAGCACGTTAATGGTATTGACATCCACTTATGGTTTCATTCATTATATAGTTTGTATTTCATCGGGAAGCTGAGCCGAACACTGCAGCTAAAAGGCTTCTGACAGTCGTTCCCTCTTTATTAAATAGATAGCAGATAAATGGCTTTGACAGACATGTCGGAAGATGAGTTTCTCACTCTGTGTTCTCTCCCATCCCCCCCCACAGCTGCCAACGTGCTGCTGTCCGAGCAAGGAGAGGTGAAGCTGGCAGACTTCGGTGTGGCGGGACAGCTCACCGACACGCAGATCAAACGCAACACCTTTGTGGGCACGCCCTTCTGGATGGCCCCCGAGGTCATCAAACAGTCGGCCTATGACTCGAAGGTACGGTCAAAGACGTGTCGTATTCATTTACGCTCTGCACTCCGTTAAATCGATTTGCTTTCCTCTGGCAGAAAAGCACTTTGAAACTGTGGGCAACACCCTGCTCAAGTTATGTTGTTGACACTGAGTAGGACAGAAAGCAGGAGCCTCTGTATATTTACGCTACACCCACACACATCGGCTGCACATGTGCATTAAAATAACAATCAATTGAACTCAAGATGCTTTCCATAAAGAGCAGGTCTAGACCAAACTCTTTGATTAAGAGAGAGACCCAACGATTCAGGAATTCAACATTAAAGATCCAAGAGTCCCCACATGAGCAGCTTCAGAGCACAAACTCTCCCTTTAAAATACTGCATATGGCCTTGAAATTAGGGCATCCATCCATGTATGAGGATACAATAAAGACAGAGAGAGAATGGGTCTGGTCAGTGGACAGCGAGGACCTGAAAGGTGAAAGCTCACTCTGCCTTATTTTAAAATGAGTGAATGGATGATTTCAGCATGAACTGACTACTGAACATGATTTACTACAGTGGTTCTGTGCTGTTTTCTGTCCAATATTATTATCCAGGACCCACGCAAGAACTTCAGAGAATTCTTTTCTAGTTGAACTGTGATAGAGAAATCAGAAAGTAATTGATACTGAAGGGATCCGTAAATGTTGTTGCAACATTCCCATTACCTCTCTTAGTCGCTTCAAGTATTCATTATCTAGCAAGCATCCAGCTGGCTAACGAGGGCCGCTTTGTCTCAAGGTGTCTCTTGAGCTCACTTGGCTTCGTTTGACACTGTTTTCACTGCAGATGAGGTGTTCAGCTGTGGGACACCACACACACCTGGCAGAAGCCAAGTCGCTTTCACTTTGCAGACACGTTTCAGTCCTTTGGCCAGCTCAGAGGGTTGTTAAGGACCGAGATGTATCAGCATTTCTTTGAGGTCTATCTACAGCGACGAGTCTTTTCTCATCACTGTGGACCTGGAAAGTGTGTCGTGTTCACCATCATCATTCATCATCCTGATTTTGATGCTCATTGCTCATCTCTCACATTTTAAACAACTTAAAGATGCAGTTAACATAATTGTTGTCACATATTTTGATGTGCTGAGACATAATCAGAGTGCAAAGAGAGCAGTACTGGCCCGTCTTTAAAGGGAGTGTTGGTCCTGCCAGTGGCCTCACTGTGTTCACACTGATGCACACGTGGTGGTGATGCTGCAAGAAATGCAGGAATGTGCCAGCAAGAAACCACGGATGTAAACAAATCAGCCGCAAATGTTCAGTGAGGAAGGAAATGGACACACTCAATGAGCCTTTCTCAGAAGCTGTGAGAAACTCCACTCGGCACCTGTAAGGCACCCCAGGGTGCCTCAGCACTCACTTTGGGAACCACCGATCTTCAGCGTGCCCTTTTCTGTTGAGGGGCAGTCATTTCTGGCAGCCTGTGACTGACTTTTAGAATGAAGTCAGTCTATTTTTTGGCTGCTTTCCTGCGCTTAGTCAGGTAGTTATTTTGAGCACAGTTGCCACCTCTGGTGAAGGTCAAGGATTTCGACAGAGGTTCTGCTCAGATTCATTTGCTGCACTTAAAACAAGTGCCTCTCAACAAGTTTCAGCGTTAAAAGCAGAATTTGAAGTAAAAAACAATATAGATTTAGGAGGATATGGCTGAGGGAGGTCAGAATGATAGAAGAGGGAGTGGATCACTGAGGATAGTCGATGAGCTTCTGTTTTTGTATGAATATGATTTATGGTATTCTGAAAGTTGTCTCTCTGTGCATTCCAGGCCGATATCTGGTCTCTGGGCATCACAGCCATCGAGCTGACAAAAGGCGAGCCCCCCCACTCAGAGCTCCACCCCATGAAAGTTTTATTCCTCATCCCAAAGAACAACCCGCCCACGCTGGAGGGCAACTACAGCAAACCGCTCAAGGAGTTCATCGAGGCCTGTCTCAACAAAGAGCCCAGTTTTGTAAGTAGCTTTTATACATTTAAGGATTTGTTTTATGTCTGCGCGGGTGACTCAGACTTTGAGAGCGCTTCCCCCGACTCCATCACGTGCTCATCTCACCCACATTTCCCACAGAGGCCAACTGCCAAAGAGCTGCTGAAGCATAAGCTAATCGTTCGCCATGCGAAAAAGACCTCCTACCTTACAGAGCTGGTGGACAAGTACAAGAGGTGGAAGGCAGAGCAGTCTAGAACCACAGAGTCCAGCTCTGATGAGTCCGACTCGTAAGTCTGATACCATCTTCCTCACTTTAAGCTACTCATGTATATTCTCCTTTTGTTTTCACTGCCTACTATGATGCCAGTGCCTCAGTAGATCTGACACAAACACATTGAGCCGAGGGAGAGGAGCTTCCTCTGTGCCGCTCCTCCTCCTCCTCCTCCTCCTCCTCCTCCTCCCACGTTTGCTATGACGAGCTCTGAGCGTTTCACATGCGCGACTGCATTGCTCACCCCGATAAATGTTCCAAGACTCTTCAATATCTGTCCAATCAGAGAGCAGGACGGCCAGGCGTCAGGCGGGAACGACTTTGGCAGCGACGACTGGATCTTCACCATCCGAGAGAAGGACCCCAAGAAGCTGCAGAACGGGGAGGGCCAGTCGGGGGCAGCAGACCAGGTGAGACATTTGTGCATCGCAATTGCATCATTATTTAGGCTCTGGATTCTGAATTGATGAAGAGAGAACACATGTTCAGATAATGTGCACTACTTTCTCCACAGACAAAAGACATTCCAAAGAGGCCTTATTCACAGAGCCTGGGCACAGTCATCTCTCCTGCGTTAGCTGAGGTAAGAAGCTCCATCTGGATCACCTGCAGAAGCAATCACACTATTGTACTCTGATTGGACACTGGACCGGAGGATCAAATTAGATCTCACATCTTGTCTGCCTCTTATCATTTCAACCAAATCTCTGCGCCTTCCTGCTCGCTCCCAGCTGAAGGCGAGGCAGGAGCAGGTGAATGGGAACCCCATGGTCCTGGATGAGCTGAGGGAGGCCATCCTGCTGGCTGAGGAGGCCTACCCCGGCATCTCCGACTCCCTGGTGGCTCACATGGTCCACAGGCTCCAGAGGTGACACCTGACTCTGACTCAGAACCCTTACCACCGTAATGTTTTCATGCAGTAGATGATAATAATCTGCCTTTCTTGTTCTCTTCTGCAGTTTCTCCACAAGCAGGACGTCCTCCTCCTCCCCCTAGTGATTTGCTCTCTGCCCCAGCCCTGCTCTCCCAGGCCCCCACCCCTCCCAACACCACAGCCACATCAGAGGGTTAAAAGCCGGGGGTCAAGTCATTCAATACCAGCTGACCACGTTTGACCTCCGGCGCGGGGGGTGGGGCTTACACAGCCTGTACAAATTACTGGACTCCAAAGCGGAGGATAGCAGAGAAACTCTGGAGAGCTTCTTTTAGCCACATATGAGAGGAGAAGTTCGGGGGGCAGCAGAGCCCGAGGGATCGGCTGTGACGGGACAAGACTCAAAGTCAGAGCAGCCCACCAGAAAAACAGCAGCAGCCACGTCGGACTCCGGGCTCTGTACGTGCGAGGCCTCTCCAGCCTCACACCACGGAGTCTCCACGTGGGATTTGCTCGACGAGGAGCCGAAAGTCTCCCCCCCCCTCCCCTCCCAAATCCCAGACAAGACTTCAGTCCCCCTCTTAATGCAGGCGTCATATCCCCAGAACCTCTGAAAGCATGCTTGATGAACCTGCAGGGATATTATTTCAGTGTGCAAGCTGCGTGTGTGTGTGCACTACATGTGCGGGCACCTGCGAGCGTGTTCTGTGTGTGCGTGCACGTGTGCTCTCGCGTATGTAAGACTCCCTGTTAAGGCAAATTGCAGCATTCTTAATGAAACCTCAGGTAAAGTGCTTTAAGTGGACTTTGTCCTCCGAGGCAGTGGGAGGAGGGGGTGGGGTGGGCGGGGTGGGGGTGGGGGGGTCGCCATGCTGTACATCATCACGAGTTGTCATTTGCGGGAAATGAATCACTGTGTACAAAATGGTCATGCACATTTTGTAGATACTGATAATGTTTAAAAGTAGATATTTAAATATTTCAAAAGTTACTCCAAGAGACGGAACAGAAAATGCCTTGCCTTTTTGAGATACACGCATCTACGTTGTGGCATTTCATCGAAGGGTTAGTTTTCTTTTACTTGTCAGTGAGTGAAATTCAGTATTCATCAGTGTTTTCTTTCTAAGTGGCTGAGCTCCAATCTTCCATTTCAGTCAGCTGCTGAATCATCGAACTAACCACGTTACTAAGCTTACTTTGTTTAGAGACAGAAGCTTTTCCTTTGTTTTTGTAGTCGGGGGGGAAAGCTCTCTCCTGTGCTTATGTTAAGACAATTTTGAAATTGTTTAGGACAAGAATGAAGGTGGATCTGTGTCGACAGTGGCTCCTGAATGAGAATCGTTCAGCGGAGCCGTGGACAGTCACGAGTGGGAACCACTACGGGCGGCTGAATGCCGATGTCACGTGAAGTATTATTTTTCCTCGGCTTGTAACTTATCCTTAGCATTACTTCAAAAAACGAAAGTGGAGGCAGAGGAACAACTGGCGAGGACCATCGTAGTGACGCCATCATCGCACATGACACTCGCTCACAGCCAAACAAAACCGTAGATCAGGACGAGCCAAGCTGCAGAAATCAACGCCATCCTTATTTCCCCGCTCCAGACATTTCTGTTCTCACTTCCACACCACGCTAGAAGTGCCATGTCCTCTTTTACGCTTTCACCAGATGTTTGTAGTATGATTTGCACCTTTTTTTTTTTGTTTTGTTTTTTAAAAACATTTCGGATCAGTTTTTTGCACTTTGAAAGTGTGTCAAGTATTTAAATAAACCTGTAAGAGGGGAAAACAAAAACAAAAATGAAAAAAGTCGCTAATAGCCATGTTTTACTATATATGTTTACTTAAGGGTTCCAGAATTTACTACTGTGCTAATGCAGCAATAATGTTGAGGAGTTGCATCAAGACGCACTTGTCAACACAGGGATTGAAAGAAATTAAGAAATATCTGATATTTTTATAACTGCAAAGAGTTAAGTATGGAAATATGGAATGCTTTATGGATATGGGCACCTGCCTCCGGCAAAAAATATCTATACCTTACAGAAAACATATGCTACGGAAATAACTACAAAATGTGTACATTTGGTCTCCTTTATCATAGCTGACAGTTTATAGTACTGTATATAATCTTTGCTTGTGTCATTTGAGAATTCCCAAGTTAAATGTAAGCTCCTTGTAAGCTTTCAAAGTGACATGAGAAATAAAGATCTAATGCTAACTGAGAACTTTGTGTCACACACGTCTCATTTCCTGGAGGTGGGTGACTTTTCACGCAGCACCATCGGATCAACATTTTAATTTACCCAGTCCTGGTAAATTCTCTTAAACATCCATTAAAACTAAAACTATCTGTACTCTGTGTTTAGAGCCTATTAGTAAATGTTAGCAGGCTAACAGTCGAAGCTCAGAACACGGTGAATGTTACACCTGGTAACATCAGCATGTTAACATTGTTAGTGTGCCTAAGTGCAGCCTCGCAGAGCCTCTTGTATTAATGCCAAAAAAATCTCTGGATCCACTTCCTCAAATGTGAACGGGTCCTCTATTTTAGTAAATTAGAAAATAAAACAACTGGAGTCCCAGGTGTGTGTGAAAGGTCAACATAAGCCACAGAAACATGATAAGATTTCATTAGAAAACTCCTATAATTTACTAAATCTTAGCAGCGTCCATTAAATATTTAGTTCGGGGCAGTCCTCATTCTTGTGTCAACTGTTCGCTGTAAATGCAAAAGAAATGTATCTGACATAACGCCATTGTTAGGGTTTGGAGAAACTATACGTGTGTTTATGGGCAACAACAGGTTGCAGGCATCTTTATTGAAAACCTCGGTGAGCAGGTCACAGTATAATCTGAGTTTGTAAATGGAGTACGATTAAACATTTTCTGACTGAATGAGCAGTCTTTGGTGTTAGATTTTACCCTGGAGCAGATGAGAACATCATATATATATAAAACAGCGACAATATTTTACAATACATACAACACTGTGCTTGGAAATAAATACAAATGTTGGAATGGTGTCTTTCTATGTGTACTCCAGTACATTATAAAAGCCTACGAAACAAGGATCACATGAAGATGTTGCTATACAGTGCAAAATAAATCATTGTAAAAACTAATTTACAACAGTGAAAGCACAAATTACTAATCAATACAAATCCAGGGATTTTAATTACATGAGTAACCTCTAAAAAAGGAATATTCTCTCAAGAGTTTGGTGATAGTGTTTGGATTTTCCCTGCCAAGCTCCATCACTGTCCACCAGGAGCTTAAAAGCCCTGTTTCTGTGTTCTTCTAACTTCAGCACCATTTCACTCTGATCATCCCTTCATTCTAACCACTACAAGTCCAGCAGTGCACCACACTGCATGGACAAAACGACCAAGAACCTTAATGGCACAGGCACTCTCAGACACACAACCAAGCGGCATTCATATGCGACGGAGGGAAGAGCCGTAGAGGCGCGTCGCTTTAGATCCTGGTCTGTTTGACTTGCTCCTCGTCAGAGCTGGAGTCAGAGCTCCTCCTCTGGTCGTTGGGGCGCTCCTTCTTGGCCATCTCCAAAGACTTCTTCTTCTTCTCCTTGTCTTCGGGCTCCTTCTGGGCAAACTGGGCTTCTACCTTGGCCGGGTCGGTGTAGGTGTAGAACCAGGCCATGATGGCGAACACGATGCACACCAGCAGCAGCAGAGAGGCAAAAAGGATGTACTCGGCCCACTAGTCAACAGAAGCACACACAGTTCATCATCATCTCAGTCACACAGAAGTAACACCTGCAGATAGTCATGTGATCCATTATAATAAATATAATGATTACAGCTGTGTGAAATATGATTTTTAATGCTAGGCTTTACCTATCATTTTTTTTGACATTTTTATTATATTCATTTCTACTTGTATATTTTAATAATAATCTGTCTTTTGTTTTCACTGAAGTTCAGCATCAATAATATGCTTTATGTCATACAGATGAAAACCTTGTGAAAGATATTTTGCTAATGTCAGAGGTTTTTAAACTTTTAAACTGAAAGAAGAAAGACCTTGATGACTAATGTAAAAAAAAAAAAAAAATCCTTAAAAATCTGTTCAATCAAAAGCATTTACATCCAGTTTCAAACATTAAAGCCGTTCATGTCTCGTACAAAGACCAGGCCCCAATTTCGGTGAGGACAGTGAGAGTTAAATGAAATCCACCCACCTGATCTGGGAGCTTTATAGCCTCAGCGACAATGAGCACAATGATGTTCCCTACAGCAACAGTTAACAGCCAACCAGCCTGCAGCACAGATTTCATGTTGCTGGGCGCCTGGAGATCAAAAGGAGATTCAAATAACGTCTCTCTGTAGTTTGAGTCTCTGTCCAAATTAGCATCAGGATGGATTTTATTATCCAGTGCGACTTCTATTAACTGTCTTTTCAGTTGTTTGCAGTGCGAGACATGTGACACAGTCGCCCTCTACCTGTGAGTAGGAGAACTCCAGGCCGGTGACAGAGAAGACCACCTCTCCTGCCGTGATGAGGAAGTACTGAGGAATCTGCCAGGCCATGTGGAAGCTGTTAGGCTGGATGTCCAACACTGGTATGATGGACTGCTCGCACTATGGGACACAGACATGTGTCAGCTCACCTCAAAAGTTACATTAGAGCTAAGATGTGACTCAAACTCTATTCACAACTTACATTTGGTCCAAACATGAAAGTTGGCGGGATGATGTAGGTGAAAGAGCTGCCAAAGCCCAGTGTGTACTTGAAGACACACTCATTTCCAGCTTCATCCTTGATGCTGAAACTTGCACTGATATAACGAGGCAGAACACAGGTCAGAGCAAAGTCTTCCTCCGCTGTTGCTGCATTTATACATTTAGAAAGAAAAAGCTCGCTGTGACTTACAGTCCACGTGGTACCAGATTATAGATCGACATGTTGTTGGTGGTGATGTCAGTGAATGTGTCTTCACCCACTGTTATGTTCATAACTGAGTGATAACCATTCAAAAATCTGGGGAAGGAGAATTCAGCACAGAACAGGTGAGAAAACAGAGCTGCATATTACACAGCTACACAAGCTTGTCATCACTGTCCATTCAAATAAATGACAGTGATTTAATAAAGCTCCTATATGAGAGCAACACAGGCAGCGCAAAACTTTGGATGTCACTTTGTTCATAAGAAAGCAGAGCTGAAATCATTATTTTGGGGATCACATGGCCTCTCGTTCTTCATGAGCTTCAGAACAATTTGAAACTTGCCTGATAGCATTAGCGCCCTCTTCCGGCTTTGATTTGAGGTCAGTGAACTGGAGATAGAAAGAAACGCTGATGTAATCCACGGATAAAAGAAACATACAGTAAAAAGAAAAGTCCAGCTGAAATCACATTTAAGCACCCTGTTTTTTTTGTGCAGGTGTGCTCACCTGTTCGTATTTGAGTACGTGCCCGTCCTGAGTGATGACAACTGTGGCCCGAGTGCCATTTATTAAAGTGACGGCACTAGAGACAGTAGGCCCCATACTCAATTCAAAGGTTCCATCAAAGGGCAGGTAATCGCTATTGGCCTGCAGGAGAAAAGAGGAATCACTATCAATATGTCCTCCAGCTCTCAGTGCATAGTGACTTTAAACAGACCTGCTTGGCTTTAGAACATGTGGACAGTTAGTGTCTGAGTGCTGTGTCCTGTGTTGACTCGGGCACCTGGAAAGCCGGCAGGGTGAGCTCGTTGTCTCCAGCTTTGATGTCCAGCGTTTGGTTGATCATGTTGATGAACTTTGCTTGGCTTTCGGTGCCTGATGGGAACTTGGGCAGCGTTGTCTGGAAGAGAAATGGATTTGTGTGTGGGTGTGTGTGTGTGTGTGGGAATGAAATGTGTGTGACGTGTGTTTTCACGTGTGTTACACTTACATCGATCTGTATCTGGACCAGAGCGGCAGCGATGAACGCCAGGGCGGCAAGGAACATCCCCACAGTCATCCTCTTCAAAGGACTGCAGGACACACACACACACACACACACACACACACACACACACACACACACACACACACACATTCAGTCACATAAAACACTGGCTTCATGAGGCCAGCAGCACTGTGTTTATGTATTTCTCAATAATGAGAGCTCCTGGTTATAATTAAACAGATAACGAATGATTGACAATGTAATTAACATAGACCTGCATATCATTTATGAATACTTAATTACAAATATAATAAGCAAAAACAGTTAGAATAAATAAATATGTTCATACGAAGACATATTAACTTCTTTACACTTAAACACTGATGAAAGCCATGAGATGTGGCTGACAGACGCTGAAGAAATCTAGTAAGTGATTTTATTTCTAAAGAGATTTAAGAGATATAACTTTAAATGATTCAAACAAGTCGGCCTTAAAGGAGAGTTTGTAATACGACTCAACCAAACTGAACTCACGTGAAGTCTAGATTGCACTTGGAGATCAGTCTGTAGACCACACTGTCCATGATTGGCACCAAAATCAGGATCAGGATGGGGTTGACAGTCTGGTGGGAGGAAGGTGAGTCACCCTTGTAAAGCCAGTTCTCATCGGTTCACGTCAGCAAAACGAACACTTCAGCAAAGTCAGCAAACACATGTGACAAACACAAGAGTCTTACCTGCATCTGATCGGGCTGGATTATGAGAAGTCCCTGTGGAAGGAAAAAAGAGAAAGAGAGAGAGAATCTCATTTAAAACACAGATTTTTGTGTGAGACATTGTGTGGAAAAAGTGCTGAAGATAAAACACTCACAAAGTCGCCGTTCATGGTGGTCGCCTGGAGGGTCCATCTGGAGCCCTGTGGAGGAAGCACAGCTCCTCTTTAGTCTGTCTTTGGTGTGTATTATTACCTCAGAGACACCTTTTCTACCAACATAACTGCTCTGGACGGCATTAATCTGGCCTCCAGCTCCACAGGCCTATCATATCCACTGATGATGCAGAAAAATTAGTACACGCATTTGTCACTTCTAGGTTGGACTATTGTAACTCTTTATTATCAGGCTGCCCCAATAAGTCGTTAAAGACTCTCCAGCTGGTCCAGAACACTGCTGCTCCTGTTCTGATGAGAACTAAAGGAAGAGATCATATTTCTCCTGTACTGGCTTCTCTTCATTGGCTTCCAGTAAAATCTAGAATAGAGTTTAAAATCCTTCTCCTCACTTACAAGGTTCTTAAGGGTCAGGCCCCATCATATCTTAAAGATCTTATAGTACCGTACTACCCCACTAGAGCACTGCGCTCCCAGAATGCAGGCCTACTGGTGGTTCCTAAAGTCTCCAAAAGTAGTTCAGGAGGCAGAGCCTTCAGCTATCAGGCTCCTCTCCTGTGGAACCTCCTTCCAGTTTGGGTTCGGGGGGCAGACACCCTCTCTACATTTAAGAGTAGACTAAAAACCTTCCTTTTTGACAAAGCATATATTTAAGGGCTGGATCAGGCCTTAGACCAGCCCCTAGTGATGCTGCTATAGGTTCAGACTGCCAGGGGACTCCCATGATGCACTGGGCTCCTCTCTATTCTCTATCCTCCTCTTCCTCTCCATCATTATGTCCCATGTCAGCCAAATGTCTGCCTCTAACTTGCTATCTTCCTCATCTTTCTTGATTGATTGATATTATCTGTATCTTTTTCTAATGAAATTGGCTTTTAATTACAATCCCAAAGAGCAAGTATAAAGGAAGAAAACTGATAATTACCTGCTGGTCAAAGAGAGCCCAGAACATGGGCAGAGGGATGTAGAGGAACAGCACCTTCAGCACCATCTTCACCTGGGCAATCAGGAGTTTCTGGAGCCAAACACAGAAAGGTCATTCTAATTTTGACACCACCCGTTGTACTGTGTGTATTTGCATGTACTTGCGTAAACACAGTACACTGCACTTACATCGTATTTTTCCTCAGCCCAGTCCATCCAGTGGGCTCTCTTTGGGTATTGAGGAGCGCGATGGCTTATGCGGTTGGAGATGGCAAACTACAGATATTAGAGAGGACATGTCCATGTGATTTTGCCTCTAACTGGGATGTGTAGTGTTAAAGGATCACATTTGAAGCTGAAAACCTTTTGAAGAAACTGTCGTTTGTCTGTGGAGCTACTTACCCAGATGCATTTGCAGACTTTGACCATGATGTTGCCTTGAGGGGCGTTCTTATTGTACATACCACTTCCGGCAATGAACACGACTGAAGACACACACATACACCAGATATTCATTTGACGAAGCTCCTCCACAAAACGTACGACTGCTTTTGATGGGCTGAGTAGTGCAGACAAGCTGGCCTACATGTGTAGTGAATATAATTAATAAAACAGTTCTTACTCAGAGCCACCACCATTAGAGCAGCGGGGACACCGAAGGCCAGCGGGTAGCACTTCATCTTGTAAATACCACACTCCTGAGCTGGAAACCACAGCACACACACACACACACACACACACGTTTTTTTAAATTGAATTTGTGCGTCATTTGTGTATTTTAGGCTCTGAGATCGACGCTGGCGCACCTCTGAGCATGGGGGTGATGACAGTGGACAGCAGACTGCCAGCATTGATGGACAGATAGAAGACGGAGAAGAAGGTGCTCCTCTGCTTCTCCTGTTGGACACAGGAGGTGAAACAAGACGCACATCCTCCAAGATTATACTCGCTGCATTTCCCCAAATTCTAACACATCTCATTTCACCAGAGTCATTAATATTATGGGATAGTCTTTGTCCCCGGCCTTGAACAGTGTAATAAAGTCACTGTAGCAGACATACCCGTGGTTATTAGTTAATAAACAACTAGCTCGGATGAAACAGAGATACAAGAAGTGCTGACGAGATTGATAGCTGAGTGAGTTGTCTTTTTAATTACTGCGTGTGCTAGTGTGTGTGCTTGTGTGTGTGTGTGTGCAACAAAGACAGAGAGATAATACCCGTGTCCTGCATGTGGTGTGTGCATGCATGCATCTACATAAGGGGAAGGTCAATGTCTATGTATATATTTATGTCTTGCACCTGTTTCATGTCAGTGAGTATAAGTGTACGTGCATGTGGATGAATATACATAACGTGAATGCATGTTAAGTGTGTGTACAGTAAATATCAGCATGCTTTATCGAGTGGTGCTTCTGTGTTAATATCTATGCTTTTGTCAAAATCAGGTCTCAATTTCTTTTGAAAATGTTCCAAGTAATCTCCCAGGAAGTGTCCTGAAAAAGACTTACTTTGGTGCTAATCACACCAGAAGATGTATTTCCAAATTTTTTGCATTCACCAAAAAAAAGAATGTTTCTTATAATAATGAGGAAATTCTCTACTTAGTACTCCCTACTTAGATAGTTGTCTCTTAATGACAAGATCCAGATGTCTTTTTATTATTGTTCTATTATATATTTTGTGTGTGTGTTCATGTGCTTGAGCCACATCTAACCTGCTCGTCATCAAACTGGTCTCCACCGAAAGCGGCCACGCAGGGTTTGATGCCTCCTGTCCCCAGGGCGATGAGGAGCAGCCCCACCATGGACAGAGCGCTGTGGGCAGAACAGGGCACAGACACAGTGTTAGTCCGCACGCCGCCTGTCTCTGCGTACCTGCTGCGTCTCAGTTGTCAACTCACACGTGGAACGCCATGTTGTCGGGGTTGCCGTCTTTGTTTGTGTCTGTGATGTCATGGATAGCACTTATTGCCATGACGACCTGCCCCAGCGCATAAACGATGGACAGGTAGACTATAGTCCTGTGCAGAGGGAGGAGAAGGAGGAGGAACGAGCGAAGGGTTAAACAGGGGTAAGAAAAGGTTCAAATAGAGATAAGATAGGCAAGGGTCAAAAATCCAAGGATGAAATTTAACAGCTGATTCTGTGAGATATACTTTAACCCCAGCTACATTGACATGTTTGGACGTATGTATTATTTTTACATGCAAACTGCAGGGGAAAATGTTTTTTTTATTTGGTTGCAAGTGAAGATTTGCAGGATTTGAAACTCACTTGAACTTGCCGAGCCACGAATCAGCCACGATGGCTCCCAGGATGGGCGTCAGGTAGCAGAGAGCCACAAAGGTGTGGTAGATGGTGGTGGCGAAGTTGTCGTCCCACCTCAGGAAGTACTTGAAGTACAGCACCAGCACGGCTGCAGACGGGGAGGGAGGATGAGAAAAATGGGAGAAATGAGGTGGATGGTGGTGCAGGAGGAAGTGTGCACATATTTAACATGTAAAAGTAGCAATACAACAGTTTAAAGAATACTTCATGAAATGTAAAAGTGCATCCAAAGCCTTATTTCCATAATATTGTTATCAGCACATTTATCTGGCAGCTGGAGGTGCTGTTACTTCACACACCTTTAAGGAAAAACAGGCTCCAAAGAAACATTTTCCCTCATTTCAACTGTTTGACACCCGCAATGGTAAAATGCTCCAATATCTCACAAAGAAGCAAAGATTAGAGAAAAACATTCATTGCTGTGGTAGATGTTTCTTTTTTCTTCATTTGTGTCCCATTAATCATCTCATGCCCCCTCAGGTTTGGCCGGTGACCCTGGACCAGAGCCACCGGACCAACGTAGCTACCGGCGCATAGAGTAGTTAAAAACTCACAATACTTTTACTTTGAACACTTTCTATACATTTATCTAATAATACTTTTCTACTTTTACTTAAGTGGAGATCTTTTACTTGTAATGCAGTATTTTTGGATTATTCTCCCACCACTGATCATACATTTTTTTATGTAAACTCTTAATCTGCAAAGTACAGCTGCCAAATAAATGTACTGTATGAAGTAGAATAAAATGGAAATAGTCAGGTAAAGTTTAAGTACTTCAGTTCTACCTTCCGGGCAAAGAGCCTCTCAAAATATGATTGAAACAGTTTCATGACTTAAAAGAAAATGTAGAAGAACAAACCAACTCACCCCGCATGCCATAGTAGGAGAAACGCTCACAGAACTCATTGACCACAATGAAAAAGATGCTCACTGGGAAGCCACAGATAGTAGCCTGTTAGCGGTAAAGATAAAAAATGAGCATTTAATATCACAAACTGTGTCACAGTGACAGTGCTGATAACAGACAGTAGATTTAAGGAAGAAGATAGGTGGGTTTATATTTTTCCTCTTTAAAATTCAGTCCCGTTAGGCATCAGATAAGTGCACTATGAATATCTGCATTTTTATAAACACTAGAGCGTACAGTAACAGTTGGACTTACACTTTTTCGCTTGGGCTTCTTCCCTTCTTTGTCTGCAGAAAGAAGTGGTCAGAGGTCACACATTATGTAAAGTGATATTTTGTTATCATGGTGCAAATGTTTGTCAAATATTGCTGAATTTGAAGTTCATATACGTGACACAAATAAAACTTCATTGTGTGAAAAGTGTAGAAAGTGTCAAGAAGAGAAATCTCATAATGTAAGGACCCAGTTCAGGGTTCCCGTCCAGACCAGGACTCACCTGCCATGGCTGCTCAGTGTGTGGACTTTGAGTCCCCTCTCCAAGTGAACCCTTCAGCAAGAAAAAACAAACAGACAGAGACTAGTGACCCCCGTCCAGATCCACGACATGAAGACTGAGCCCAGGCCTGGCCAGCTTCTTATGTAAACTCCCATCAGCCCTCCTGCAACGCCCACTGATGCTGGACTGTGGATCACACACACACACACACACCGGGAACATCTCGTCCAGCACCTCCCAAAGTCACCGCTATTCCCTGCTCCCATAATCACAAGTGTGTGTGTCAGTAATTACTTTATGAGTCAGGAAACTGAGGTGCAATGAGCAGGTCTTGCCTTACAGATAAAGAGGATCGGTCAGGTCTGCTGATAAAGGTTAACAGTATTTCTTTTTCTTTTCCAGAATGATTCTAACACCAGTTTAATTGTGAATACTACTGTAGTAGTTGTAGCACTGGATGCACTGAACACAAACTATTTGAAGTGATGAATTCCTCCCAAATAAAGTTCTGTTTATGTATATGTAATGTGTATACAGTACATATCTTTAGGTCCTTTAAACTCCTTTTTTTCTGATAATCTGAAGTTCAGCTGTGACTGCAGTGTAATGACTATATTTGTACTCACATGATAATAGCAATGGCTAAAACATCATAACGTAAAACATATAAAAAGGTCAAGCTTACAGTCGTAGACACACCCAAACACACACCGTGAAACACTAGCAGGACTCACGCCAGGCACATGATGCTTAGCGGCCCCAGCCTCTGAAACAGTGACTCAGTTGGGCTGTTTGTCCGGTAACCCAACAGCGACACAGCAACATGGGTGTGTGTTTGTTCGTGTGTGTGTGTGTGTGTGTGGAGGGGGGTAGAGGGGCTCTGTCGGTGATCTGTCAGAGGTGGGATTAGCTGCTCTTTTACATGAGCACACTGGGGGTTTTTACAGGAGTCAGCATCCCGATTTCATTCCCGTTTCTCTTCAGTGAATGTCCGTGCGATCACTACACACAGCGCAGAGAGCTCCAGTCACTCTTAACCACACACACACAAACAATACACAAACATTTATTCTTTACTGATAATGCAGTGACATGAGTAGATTACCACATCTCATTATGACACATTATCAGCCACTGTCAGTCAAAGATCTCACTGAGTGCATCGATAAATAAATCTGTTAAAGCTGACACCAGCTGACATTTAGCGCCCATAAGCTACTGGTCATATCAGACCTGCAGTAAAGCTGCAGCCTTAAAACACCTGAATCTCTTTTTACACTCTATTTTAACCATTGAGCTCATAATCATTCATGAATGTTTTGCTTACGGTCCAGCCAGACTTAAGCTTTAGCGATGGTTGGGAGCCTGGAGCCTCTGCTTCACAGAGAAGAGACAGCTTTGAGTTCCATCTGCAGTAAGACAGAGGGCTTAGAGGGTGAGAATGTGTTTAAGGTGTTACAGCAGAAAGACTTTACAGTGAACATATAGAAGCAAGGCACGGTAGAAGGTATTATTACAGATTTTATTTATTTATATGTCTTAAACATATTTACACGAGCAGTCATAAAGTAAAAATGTTTTTCTTCAATCTTTACCTCACAGATAATAAAAGGCATCTACAGGACAGACAAAGAAACAAAGGGGGTAGATTACAAATTGTCGCACCCTTGTCTTGCATTGCACACTCGTTTTTTTTCTAATGTCTTTGGCAAGAGTGGTTTTCTGTGCAGTAGGTTGCCTTGGTAACAATAGAAAATATTGCACGCACTTTTCTTTTACAGAAAATAGGTTAAAACGTTGTGGTTCACTTGGCTTTAGACAGTCTATACACGTCCATTGGCCTAAAATAGAGCGAAGGATTCTTTCAAACGTCCCAGGTAAGACAAAAGATAAACTCTGAAGCCTCTGCGCTGCTACTGTAACAGGGCATGAATGGAAAAGAATAGAAAAGGGAAATGTAAAAATACTGTGCATCAGCTGAAGAATGCATGTCCGGTTACAGCAGTGGCATTTATTTATCTATTTCCTTTAAAAACGTCCTTGAAGCACTCTCTTACAAACACTGTACATAAGTGGGAGCCCTACAGTTAAAAAACATAAGCTGTATGCAGACTTGAGTCGAATGAAAATACTGAAGTCCACTTGTGTTTGTTACAACATCCCTCAGGTGGAGCTTAAGACACCAGGACAATTAAGATAACACTGTGCTGCCAATCACACACTCGCTGTGTCATAACATGCGCCTAAGCCCATCTTACGGTGGATAAAACAAACTATACAAAAGGATAACTGACCCAAATCTGGCAATAAGTTGATAGAATCACTGTGTGAAAGTCAACAGCATTGACTGGAGTCTCCATAGGAAACAAGAACAACGGGCCTACTGGTAACAGAGGGCCAGCGTCACATTTTCCAGCTCATGACGTGTACAGAAAAAGCCAGAGAGGAAATACTAATGCATGATGGCTTCAGGTTGTGTTTAGGTACTTAAAACGAGTCCGAATTGTTTCCTCATGACTGGTAGACGGTTCGATCAGTCGTCAGTGGCGAAGAAAGCAAGAGTCCGGTGGGAAACAGTCATATCAGAGTATAGTGGTGGAGCCATGTGTGCTGGCACCGGTTGGTGTGCCACTGATGGCGTTGAAGATGCCCATAGAGTCGGACAGAGCGCTCCTTGTGCCGTCCTCCACTGGGTTTATCTAGAAAAGAAGGTCAGTCGGGGAGATTAGACAGGATATCTGGATTTTATCCTGTTTGAAAGAGAAACACACACATGCATGTTAATTTATGCTCAGGGACTGTAGGAAAATTAGTGGCTGTTAGTGACAGAAAATGCATCATTATGTTTGCCAGAATAAGTAATATTACTTTGAGATATTCTGGGGATGGTATTGCTTTTGTTTGAGTCAAAGGAAGGGTCCAAAACATATTAATGGTGTTAAGTAAAAGATCCAGCCTCACTCCCCACTCTAATCATTTTCATACAGTCTCTTACTATTCCTCTGTAAGGCGTGACAGTAACTTCATTAAATGACAAAAGCAGCATTTACCATCCAATCTGCTCAGGCCAGCACAAAGAGACCAGGAGATGGGAGACATGGTTAGTAAACAAGCAGAAGAGTGAAGTTAGCAGACACATCTTGAAATATTTCCACATGCCATCTGGTGGACACCTTAAACCCTCCGTACCTCACAGAGCTGTGGGATCACATTTTACAAATCAAGAGCCACAAAAGTCAAAGTTTATTTTTGTATTTTATGTTTTTATGTATTTTTATGTTTTCCTGGCTGTGCGTTTCATGAGCTTTTCCAACATGTAAAGACCATAATGTATAAATAAGACCTCATCTTAGAGTAAGCCAAAACTGTCACAGGCACTTAAAGCTAATACAAATAACACAAGACATAAGAATTCTGTCTGTTTGGTGTCACTTGGCTGCTAAATATTAGCAGAGGTGTGTTAAAGGAAGCTACATGATCCTTTTGAAGACCCGGAAAAACCTATAAATTCACTTCAGTGCTCTCTAGCTGGGTTCTTGATGGGTGGGATTTGTGTCAGTGGACAATAAAATGTCATCAGGTAACTTATCACACTCTTCTGTAGCTGGAGCTTGTCTGACAAAGTGAGAAGCCCGTTATGTGTCATCATCGTCTGGATGATATTGCACGCACCCCCTCGGCGTCACTGGGGCTCCTACCTGTTCGTGCATGATGTTTGACAGCTCCCTGGTCAGGTCCCTGTAGTTTGCCTTCATCTCATCGTGATACTCCTGCTGGTCCTCTTTGATCAGCCGCTCGTTCACTCCCAGCGCCTGACCGCAGGCGTCCACAAACTGCCTGAGGACAGATACAAAACTCTTGTGAAGCTATAATTGCACTTTCAATCAGATTCCTGACACCTCCAACCGCCCCAATCTTCTCTGCATGTTGTGACAAAGTGCATTTCCATCCGCCCGCTACCTTATGTGCATTTTCAATTTGCTCATAAAACCACCTGGGTGCAAACCTGAAAACTGGCCTGAATATCACAAAATAGGGACAAATTGCGATGGAAGCACATTTTGGGGATAAATAACAATATACATGAAGCACGTGACTTCACTAAGAGACGAACACGGGCAGCAAACAAAACCCACCCAACCCACTGTATGAAAGAATTAGAAATGTCATGTTTCCACAGTGTTTCCCATTGTCTGTGTCCTCTTCTTCTGCTGTGGTTTATTATACCCATCTGGACATCTAGTGCCACCTACTGTTAATCTTGATATCCAATATTCAATATAACAGTAGTGGATAGACATTCATTTGGACTTTTTTGTAGACATGTACATAACTACAGTATATCCTATAACTCTGAATGCCGTCCTCTGTTCATTGTCACGCTGTTGTTTTCTTGTGCTTCCCTTTTCTTGCATGTGATAATAATATTGGCCCATATCTATGTTGTGGTGCAATGCAGTTCATACCATGCAGTTAAGCCCTAGTGCATGCTCACTTTGGGAATTGTATGTATTGCTCCATTCTTAATTTTGTTGAATTGAAGTGAAATGTGATGTGTCACTTTAACTTGACAACAGCAAGGATCTGCCAAAGAGGGGAGAAAAGTTCAAGCTGAAGTTTTATATAAATGTGAATGTTTGTGTGACTGATAAGTACCTGAACACCTCTTTGAGCTGCTTGACCTTGTTGTCAGGATATTTCTTGGCACTAGTGTCGTCGAGGAAGGCTCTGGCGTAGGCGAGAGGACCGGCATTGACCTGAGAATCAATGGAGGTCAAAGATCAGAAATGACACTGGGGCCATTCTTGAGAAGCACAATGATTTACAGCCGTTAACATAACGGCGTGGCCTCGTCGTCTGTACCTGAACGCTGATGCTGCCTTGCAGTTTGAGCTGCAGCCGGATCATGTCCACCTCAGAGGCCGAGCACAGCAGTCGCAGCTCGGCCACCTTGGCACTCATCTCGTCTATGGCCACCTCGATGGGGCTCAGGTCGGTCTGGTGTTGGTACATGACCGCTATACGCTTCTTCACGTACGGGAAACAGTGGGTGGCTGGACAGGAGTGGGATTAGGGGAGAAAAAATGACAATGGTGAGGATATTAATTGCTTCCAAATGTCATATAAATCATACAAAAAGTATAATGCACCAGTCAGCAGTGATTGTTAACAAGGCGAGATAACACCTGAACTTTGGGATAAAGTGGACAGTACAGTAATAAACCTCCGCTGGCCTTATCTTAGTAACACTTCAGGTGACTGATGCTGAGTCCAGACATCTGGGAACAACAACAATAACAGGCAACCAGGAACATAGTCTTGTTTTTTACTTCCTGACACTGCTACTGTGACTAGACTGGCTAGAGAGACTTGTTTTGTTTGTTTTTTCCATATCAAATCCACATTAGATTGAGTGAAATTGGTGTCTAAACTGCTGTGATAACAAATCATTTTCCTCCACCTACTGGTGAGAACAGTCCGCCGTTTACACTGCTCCTCCACCCCACCCTGCTTCTTGCCCGACACCGTGAACGGCGTCTCAAACACAAAGCGCCGGATGTTGTGGCTCTTCTCGAAGTCGGTCTTCCTGTCCTCAAGCTCCTTGTCATCTAGGTAGGGTGTGACATGGGTCACCTGAATGTAGGCGTACTTGGAGTCTAGGTCCTTCGGGTTCACCTGTGGGTGCACGTGAGAAGATCGATACCACTCTCATGTGTGTGCATTAAAGATGGAGCGAGAGCCAGGAGATGATTAGCTTAGCTTAGCATAAAGACTGGAAACAGGGGGAAACAGCTAGCCTGTAACTATGCAATTTCTTTAAATACAACATGGTAATCAGCCGTTCTCTGAAGCTGTCTCACAAACAGTGAATTACATCTAGAGTTTGGAAGGTAGTGGCGTTTTTTTGTGCACTTCCAAAGCCAAAAACACAAGCAGAGCAAGAGCACATGTGTGAAGAACTAGTGTGATTATCTGCTCTAATGTAAGCTATGAGCACCATCTAGTCACTAACTGTGTCTAGCTGTGTTTTGGTGCTGAGCAGATCGGTGGGTTTATCAGGTCTGAAAACAGCTGCCTGCTGGGTGTGGAAACAGTGCTGATGAGAGCAAAGCTGCAGGACGGGAAACCAAAACAATGAGCCGAGAGACACTGACTAAGTCTGAAAATTGGGTGGTGATTCTCTGTAGGGTTGTAACTATGAGTGACCCCTTTCACATTATATACAGTCATTTGATCCATTGCTAATATAAAAATATCAACTATAGCAGCTTTAATGTGTTCACATGCATAGTCAGATGTGAAAAAATACTAAAGTAAGTAATAGGGAAAGATTTAACACAAGAACATGTGTTTGAGGAGGTATATCACAAATGAAAAAGAAAAACCAAGCTTTTAATTTCAATGGAGTTGTAACCATGACTGACTCAGGTCCTAAACTCTGTACTACAAAGCCACAATAACATGCTCTCCCAGGACACAGCTGTCAGGGTCTACTATTTACCATTAAGGCCACATAAACACACACAATGTGATCGCACCTTTCCAGAGTCCTGAATGATCTTAACGTTCTCCTGACCAAACTTGTCAGAGTAGAGCTTCAGGAGCCTCTGGGAAATCTCAGACAGCGGAGTGAACTTTGGCTCCTTGTAGATGTATTCCTTTCCATCTTCATCCTCAAAGAAGCCCTGCGGAGGAGAGGAAGGACGCCAAGAGCCTGGCAATTAGCACCCTTTATCACCTGCATGTCATTGTATTCCACAGGTTTCATTTTTTTTGTTTTAAATATATGAAAACTAAAAAAATGAGATGAAGTACTATACACAAACTCCACTAAAGGGGCAACCAGCCAAAGACAGAAGCATAACATTTGGTAATAAAAAATACCCAACAATAAAGCAATTAGGGTAAAAAAGTATGAAAACACCAAACATGCAAACTTCAGCTAGTCACTTCACAAACACAGTCTATTTAGAGCGACACTCTAGCATACGTAACAGCTACTCAGTCAGGAAACAGGCCAGTATGATGACTAAAAGGTTAAATGGCTGATCACGGGAAAGGTTAATGGGGACCCAAAGCAACACATTAAGTTACAGCTATGTTGTTGTAAATACAGCTGGCTCAGATAACAGGTTTGTTCCGCTAAGAACAGGCATTTGCCACAATATCTCCCACCTTTGGCTCCCAAGTTCTTCTCCACTACTGATCAGTGATAACAAACCATTACAGAGCTACATCTAGAACTACATTTAGCTGCTAAATTTAATTGAAAAACATCGGCCACCAAAAAATACAGTGATGCACGGGCGTAGGAAAACACAGCAGGCCAACACACACAGTTACACACTTACCGCAGCCTTGGTGGGGGAGGAGGAAAGAAGAGAAATCTTTATTAAGAAGAGAGTTTTAGCTCCAAACTTCCTGAGTGTGGGGTTTGTGTGTGTATTAGTGTGTGTTAAGAGGTGTTCCTGTTGGCAAGAGGTAAGATGACTGTCGTGCTTTTGGATTAAGTTAGCATTCATGCTCAGGAAAAGTGGTTGGTTACTGTATGACATTTATGGTTAGCTTATTTTGTTTGTGCTTTTTTTATTCGTTTTGGACACTCAGGCCCTTACCTGTCCAAAAAAGGCCACTCTGAAGTATGTGCCCAGCAGTCTTTTGCCCGTATGCATCACCTCCATCACTTTAGTATAAGCACGGTGGAGGGTATCGTACAGGTGTGTCAGTTTCTGTTCAACAAAAATACAAAAATCTCAAACATTTTCTCAGAAATCAACCAAAAAACACAAAGAGAGAAAAGTTTGAACAACTTTAAAGTCAAATAAGTTGTGCATTGTCGGACAATTGTTCTAGTGGCAGTTTATTTTAAAGCTGCAGTAGCTGTTGGCCATGTTTTCTTGCAGCTTTATGCAAAGATAACACGACTCCTGCCATGTGAACACTGTTGTGTAACTGTGCTCACTGTGCGGCTTACCTCAAAGTCTCTGCGCTGTTCGTAGATGGGAATGATGAGCCTGTAAACATCAGCTATGAGCTCATAACGCTCCGCCTTCCAAAGGCCATCAGCACACTCCTCCAGCAGCTCCATCAGCACCTCCTGTACACACACGCACACACACACACACACACACACACACACACAGGTAAACACATGTAAACTTCCCCCTCCTCCCTGCAGCCTCAGCCTTGAATATCTAATTGTTGCAAAGAGGGACATTTCTGTTTGCTCTTATTTGTTTACGAGGCTACAGTGAACTTAAACCAAGCGTCGTCTTCCTGTAGAGAGAGCAGACATGGGAGGAAATAGATCTATTATCTCCTTTCTTTTTATTGAAGGATGATACCGGGATGAGCCCAGCTCATAAAGAAAAAAGGGTTTTCGGAGCAGATGGGAGGTAAAAGTGCTTTTCACAGCCCGCAGATCTGTTGACCTACTCATAAAAGCTCACACATTCTCCAGACATCACTTTCAATTTCACCGGGTTATCAGTTTAACAGAGGAGCTGGTCTCAGGCCTCTGTGTCAACAAGCCTCTGCCCAAGCTGGACTGACCTTGGGCAGGACACTGAATCCCTGAACGCTCGTCAGATCTTCCCGGTGATTTTCTTGTACCAAGCCCTGTGTCAAAGTCTACAGCATTTTCACCTCGCAGAGCAATTGATACTCTTAACAGAGATAAAAGCTCTCCTAGTCATAATGTGACACGTGCTGCCACTGAGGGACTTAAAAAAATATCCTAAATGCCTGATCAACACCGTGTG
This sequence comes from Pempheris klunzingeri, assembly GCF_042242105.1. Lineage (NCBI taxonomy): Eukaryota > Metazoa > Chordata > Actinopteri > Acropomatiformes > Pempheridae > Pempheris > Pempheris klunzingeri. Next base: position 13,695,673 of record NC_092035.1, on the reverse strand, counting down.
GCTGGCAGATACTCACAGCACGGACATTTCAATAGGAAGTCTTACCTCATTGAAGTGAACATCCTGCATCCCTACGTCCTCCATCATCGCTGCCTCCTCATCGATGTTTGGAGTGATGACGCGGAAAGAGGAGCAGCCCTGCCTGAACATGCCTACCATACAGATGTAGAGGCAACATGAGTGGAATGAAAACAATGGACATTATTTTCATTTAATTTGAGTTATTCCCTCAATAAGGCAACAAGAAAGAAGAGGGACGGTGATAACCTGATGGAATCAACTGCTGCGGTAACAGTATGCCTCACGCATGGCACGTTAGCTCTAGCGCCTGGTAGCGCCCGTCAGTGGAACAGTAGTGTCATACTTTTAATGTGCAGTGAAATGCTAACAGGTCAGCAGTGGCATGTGCAGGAAAGAATCATCGTAGGCCAATGGAAAGTTGTTTGTGCCAGTCATGTGCTGATATCATGGGCCATGTGCCATTCGGAGCAGCATGTCTCTAGTCAAACTGACATACCACTAAGATCTGACACTAAATCAATAGAGAGGCATCATCTGCATCTGCCAGACATTTCACACAGAGCAGCAGCAATATTTACTGTAGCAGTAGCATACGTTAATGAGCATTACTAGGTTCTAGTAGGAAGGAGTATGCGGCAATCACATAACTGACATACTGTTTATAAGGGTCATAAGCTCAAAGAATCAGCATGTCAGTGATCAACTCAGCGTCACTCCAGTTTTCTTGCTGAAACTTTTACAGGGTGGCGTAATGTATTTTGCATTTTATAACCCACTATTGTGTGTTCCATACAACTGCTACCTGTCATTCTCAGCTGCCACTTCCTACTTACTTGATATGTGAACAGCACGTGAGAGGGAATCTTATCTGGGGAATGCAGTGTTGTTAACGTGGTGTTTTTAACATGGGAATGAGCAGATGACCCTTGGACGAGCGCTCATGTGGAGGATGAAGGTGCATGTTCCTGTCTGTATGGGTGTCTGCTCGAGGTTTCTTCCTGTTAAAGGGGAGTTCTTCCTGCCACTGTTTCCTAATATAATATCTGATGCTGCTCATGTGGGGATTCTTGAATCCTTAATGTTGAATTCCTGAATCGTTGGGTCTCTCTCTAATTAAAGAGTTTAGTCTAGACCTGCTCTTTATGGGAAGAGTCTGGAGATAACGCTGTTATGAATTGGCGCTATATAAATAAAGATTGATTGATTGATCGATTGGTATATGTGTAGGTGTGTAAAGGGTAAAAAGTGTGCTCAATAGAAATATTTTAGCTCACCCTTCACCTGCAAATCAGTCCTTGTGATTTGTCTAATAATTGGTGGTGTACTGATTTACTGTAGTATAGGGAACAGTGTAAGATATCAAACATTTTATTACTGTCCATAATCTTTCTCTAGTGAATCAAATCCATTTTATTCAGATTATTTAACAGTCACTGCGGGATAATCTTCTTCCTACTAACCTCCTTGTGTTCACCTTTACCTGTTAGTCATTATATGGCCTCTATAAAGCTAGATTGTAAAAGTGTTGGAGTTCAAATGGTCAGCAGTTATTTACTGTAAAAGGAAGCATACCGTTACAAGGAGACACACACTCCTATACCGTCCACTAACCTTTTCTCCACAGGTACTCAGCTACCAGGGCAGCAACGTGTACGTAACACATGGCTGCCTGCAGGCGAGGAGGACATACAGAGACAAGGAACAAAAACAGCTTCCTTCAAATCTGTGCAAAACTAAAGTGAAATTAAACGTGTGATTTAAGAACAAAATACTTTCAAAATACCTCTGAGAGATCTCCGTTCTTGTTGTGGATGCGAGCCATGCTGTCCAGCCAGGTCTTGCGGAGCTCGGGCGTGCTGGTGTAGGACTTGGCCAAGCTGTACTGGAGGTCCACCAGCATCTCTGGGTCGTTCTCGTGCTCCTTCATCTGCTCGGTGGCCATCAGGACCGTCCGGATGCGCTTTGTCAAGTCCTTCACATCTGCCGGAAATGCTGTGTGCTACAGTAGTATAAAGCAACAGATAAGGTTTCTTCTATGGAAAAATACAAAAAGAAAGAATTAATTAAGTAAAAAATGTTTCTGCCGAAAATATGAGGAAGGTTTGAATTTGTCTGATCCAGAATTCCCGCCCAATGCTACAGGAGTCACTTCAACCAACTATCAATGAAAAGCAAATATATATGTAATATATAATATTGCTTTTGAATTATCATTATTAACATTATATAGTGATTCATCTGACTTATGCTGCAGCTTTTTTAAGGGACTTTACCCGTATATTTTCCCAAATCTTCTAAAGTATAGGCAAAATACTAATAAGAATTTGAAAAACATCAATATTCAAAGTTGTGAGGTTAAACCTTTCACAATCCCTCCCAATCCTGTATTGATGCAATAAAAACAAAGTTAACAGGACTGGCACTTTAAATAAGGCAGTGGTTCTTAACATGATTGCGTATGCACCTTGATGGTCTTGTCACTGTTGGCACAGTTGTTAATGATGGAGAGAGACTGCTGGAAACGGGTACCCCCGATACCGATGACATCAGCAATCAGCTGACTGACAGCAATGACCACCTGGGCGAACAGAAAGGAAGAACAAAATCAATAGAGCATGACTTACAAGAACGTGGTCAGCATACTTAAGGCACATCAGACCAAACACTGACATCCAGACTTGGACAGACGGAGCAAACACACACACCTGCAGGTGTGTTCGGACGAAAGACTTGCGTCCAGTGTAGTCAAAGTTGCTCTTCATGAGGAAGTAGAGAAGGTGGGCGGCGTCGTTGCGGATAGAGCTCAGCTTGGAGTTACAGCACTTGAGGATTTCGTAGCATAGAGAGGCGCACATGTCAGCCCGGCCGTCGAAGAAGGTGCAGGGGAACTGGAGGACACATGTGGAGAGAGAGAGAGGAGGTAATGTGTGAAAAATGGCGCTATCAAGAAAAAATGATAATATGAAGCTCTAGTTTCTTAAGCCACCCTGAGTTTAAATCACCAGCCTAGAACCAACCAAGAAAGGGAGACTTCTTCACCTTGTAGATGAAGGTCCTGAGTGAGGTGAAGACCTGTTTGAGGGCGACCTCAGACTGAGGGATCTGCAGGAAGCACAGATGGACCTGGAACACTTTCTTCATCAGGGGGTTGTGACCGAGATCTGAAGTCAGCTGGGTCTGAGGGCACAGGAGGACGTTCAGGACCAGACAACCACAATGTGAGGACTGTTAGGATGCAAAATGTCGAGCATTGTGGTGGTTTGCATTAGCACCTTGAAACCCATGATGAAGATGCTGAGCGTGTCCAGCACAGTCATACAGACTTCTGTGGACACATTGGCCTCCAGCAGACACTGGCTGCTCACATCTGCTTCTGTATGAGAGTACACTGCGCAGAGAGCACACCCACAAGGGCACGGTTACAGATACGGCTTTATTGGAGCAATAAATAGGACTTGTGCAGAAACATAGAACATTATATACTTGATGATGTTGCTGATCAGTTATAATGACTAAACAGACATTCGACAAGTACTTCTGTATGTTTATGGAAGGAGATAAGTGTTCTTAATGGCTGCCAATACTTGCAATAACTCCATTGGGCCAAGCTTCCAGATCAAAATAAAGAAAAACTAAAAACTAAAAAGCTACAAAATAAAAAAACCTGAATCTGATGATTATGAGCCAAGATCTGAAGTTATAAGGAGCTCGTTTCTATTCATTTTAAACAGACTTATGGGCATCTGCAACACTGTACAATGCGATAAAGTAGGGTGATGCATTGTGTGAATTCTCGGGGAAAAAAACATTTTCCTGCAAAGATTGGGATGCTGTTTGTACCACTTAATGTATTTCTATTTGTCTTACTGTTGTTGAAGGTGTGAGCATTTTCAAGAGTTCCCAGCTGCTGAAGGCGGGCATGCAGGATCCCCGCCCTGTTACGAGACACAGGCAGAGTCAGAGACTTCCTGTCTGGAGCTACAGGCCCTGCCCCCTCCTGGCTCCTGGTGGGAGAAGAGAAATACCAGTACCATCAGGTATACAGGTAACAACAACAAAGGTAACACAAAGATGGTACAAGAGGCGCAAAAGGATCAAATGAACATAAATCAAATGAGGAAATGTCTCAGTGGTGGTGTACAGAGGAAGAAGTGATGGATGGGAACACAGCAGGTGAACGAGTGGCTACATTGTTATGTGACTTTAAAACTGCACACACAAATGGCAGTCTCATGCATTTAAGTAAGCAAAGTCAGACAGCAATCGCTTACCCATGCAGGAGGGGCCTGGGGCCGCGATATTAACCGCAAAGCAACTTGCCAGTAGCGTTACAGAAGAGACAACAAACCAGAGGGAAGGGGTTAAAGGATTCAGTAAGGACTTTGTTAGTCTGTGCGTGGGTGTGAGCCATAGAATTGCATTGATTAGTTCATAATCTGATCCATTTCACTTCAAGAGTCAATTCACAAATGAAGTGTCAGGTGAACTATGTGCTCCGACGAGTAATTAATTTCCATGAACACTCTACCTGACGATGAATCTCTTCCCCATGTATCTAAACTGGTGGAGGCAGACTCTGCAGGACAGACAGCACAGACACGAGAGCTGAAGATCAGTCAGACCGTTACTGGACTCCACACCGTGCTTTCACATCACACCCCCTGGCTGCAGTAATACTGGCTTTTATTGTACTTTAGCACAAATTCCTACTTCCAACAAAGGTATACAGCATCAAAGAGAAATAAAGTTCACATGCTTACATTTCTGTTTGTGTCCACATCAAACATACAACATGTTAATGAGTGAGCTGAGGAGGATTTTTTTAACCTTTGGACGGAGCCACACCAGCTGTTTGCCCTCCACGTTCGGTCGTTGTGTTTTAGGTTTATATTTCAACACTAATCTTATTTTTCCAACAATATCAGTATTGTATCATAGCTGAGTTAAAACAAATGCTAATAGCTCTTTTTTTGATTTGACTGAAGTGTCACTCTCAACTTCACGTGCACATGATCATAAAAAGCTTGTTTAATTCTGTACTCACTCTATCAATGTAAAGAAGTCCATTAGTTCTGAGGGAGCTGCTTTGTTCCAATATGCAAAAAGGGCCTCTGAGGTGATGAAATGGTAAGAAAATAGTCAGAAAAGATTGCAATGGCTGCTTATATCAGCTCGTGTCACAGTCAAGTCCAATGACTCAGCCAGGCTACCCTACCTTCTGACATGCTCTTGAGGATATGCAGAAAGCACATGAGCAGGTTTTTGATCTCGTCCCGGTCCAGTTTGTCGCATCGCAGCACCGTGCTGCCCAGGGCCGACGCACACTGGTTCTGACGCACAGGAAGAAAGAAGGGAGAGAGAGAGAGAGAGAGAGAACAAAGAGGAAAAGTTTTTGTTATCAGGCGCAGACGGCAGATTTGCAGGAAAATTGAAACTTCCAGTAGATAAAGAACATCACTCAAACAACCCAAGCTTCAGACATGAGAAATGTCACATATCTTCCTTGTCGGTGGGGGAGGGGGGAGGTGGAGGGGGTACGCAAGACCAAATAAAAGCACATTTGCAGCTCTGTGCTTTGAGATAGCAACATCAATTGTAAGTTTGACAGCGCAGGAGAGGAAATATTGAAAAAGGCTGCAAGGTCAGTTCAGCCTCTGCACTGGTAAAAGCACACACACTCCCTGATGTGGGACACTCAGAAGAGAGGAAGGTTGGGAGACAATTTTGACGTATTGTACAGATATCTGCTGTATAGTTTTGGTCTCTAAACTGGATTTCAGTGACACAAAAAGTACCAAAAGCATCTGATTTACAGAATCATTACAAATCCTAAATTTGCTGGACTCTGTACATTGTAGCCAAAGGTCTCTGGTGGAGAGGTCAAAGGTCAAACAGTATACTTGTATAGGTATGTTTTCCTCATGATTTCCATCCACCCTCTGGCCTGCAGCCTGTTTGTCATTATCAGTGTCACTGTCCTGCAGCAGGTCAGGCAGGGGCACAGAGAGGAGGGAGAAGTCCATGGTGACCCGCTTGGTAGCGCGGTTCAAAGGTGGAGCTCTGTCCTCGGGGCCCAGGGGGAGAGGGGGCACGTTGATCGAGTGCCTCCTGGTAAATTTGTCCTTTTGTTGAGTTTGAGAAGGTACAGTGCAAGGAGAAGGGGCGTGGGAGCGCTGGAGGAAGGGGTGGGAGGAGAGCGTAGGTGTCCAAGATAATGTAAAATTAAATAAAGTCACAGGAGCTCTGTGCAAACTGTCAAGCTAAAGCTAGAGCTCCTATAAAGGATCTATGTACACATTCAGTTTGGTTCATTGTACTAGAATCAATGACCTTAAAAAAAGACACCCATTCAAGTATGCATCTACCTTCTCCAATGAGTTGGTCTTGTCGCTGCTTTTGTCCAGCAGGCTGTTTCCTGAGTCGGTGGAGACCAGAGAGCCTCTGGAGTCTGCGTGGTGAACTGAGCTGACATTGGGGGTGGAGCTGTGGGGGGAGGCTGCAGGGATAAAGCAAGTTTGGGTCCAACATGGAAAATGAGGTAAGGCAAAGTAGAAAGAAATCAGGTTTATGATCCACTTTAAGGTGAAACATTTTCCTCCGTATTAAGATTCATTATGAGAGGAACTCCAGCTGCATTAGCTCGGACTTGTACACGTATCAATGGTGCGATAGCGGAGTGAGGACTTACCTGTTCCAGAGATGACTCCAAACACATCTTTGTGCAGAGCATTTTCTATACAGCTCCCGGGTTTCTGTGGGGTCACCATGGAGTTGGGCACCAGAGAGTCCTCCCGTGCATTCTGGGAAAAGAGAGCAACAAAATGAGCTGGTCACAACAGAAGCATGCTTTCAGCTGCAGAGACAACACCAACATTAACAAATAAATATTCAGGAGAGCGACGCGTTAAACTGACATTAACCCAGTGATAAATGTTTTGAAGAGGGAATTAGAGACACAAGCTGCTATTTGGTTTCCTGCCACTAGGTGTCAGGCTTACGTTGTGGTTGCTGAGGGTGGCTGACTCCTTGGTGTCCAGTCTGTAGACGTTCTCCTGGAGCAGCCCAAACAGAGGGAGGTAGAGGGTGGCCAGTCTGGCCTGCTGGCTCTGGGACAACACAAATCAGACAGAATTCACGCTTAAGTCAAACCACTAATAAAGTATTTAGCAGACCCAGTTCCTTTTAAAACCAAAAGCACTGCAAAATAAAAATTAAGAAGAGAACTAGGCTGTAAAAAGATTGTCAGGTTGATTCTTTAATTAAACAAAATGTACGGGATGTTCAAATGATAGTCAAGGTCAAGCTGAAGGACTCACTTTCGCAGCGTAGCGGTCGTCGAACGTGTGTTTGATCATCAACCCCTTGAGCACCTGGATGGCGATCTGGCGGATCTCTCGGAACTCCTGAAGAGCGCCGCCCACCTCCCTCATCAGCAGCCCCACCAGGAAGTGGTTTCGACAGAAGTCATCGGTCAGAGAGTAGTCCAGCTGAAGATCTGTAGCAGGCATCGATGGACAGAAAAACCAGGATGTAGAGGAGAAGCAGAACTGCGCTCTGTCTAAATGACAGTGACATTAAGTGTGTGTCGTTTACCTTGGAACCTTTGAATTCTGCCTTTTCCAAATGGCATGGGCAGATTCAGAGGGACGAAGTGTTCATGGCTGCAAACAACCCGCAGGAACTCAAACTTAAACTCATACAAAGTCTGGTAGGAACACAAGAGAAAACACATTTCAGTGACACGTCTGTGGCTTCAAATCAGCTTTAACTTCACGTTTAATAACTTGGATGAAATCATTAAAAGGTGGCGGCAGGTGAGCCTTTTAACCTTGGGGTCTCCAGGCATAAAGCAGTTCATGTAGTTGTTGATCTGCTTGAATACGAAGCCTCTGTCCATGAAGGTGAAGCAGCGCTGAGTGAAGACGTAAGTAAAGAGTTAGAATCACAAAAAGGTGATTTCTTTAGGTTTCTGTCTCCCATCTTTATTTCTTTAATTATATCAATCATTAAACATAAACAATCTAACTCTACATTCCCTGACAATTTCATGTTTGCCCCAAACCAAAGGGCGATTTTTCCACACTCATCTGCGTAATAAAGGACAAAAAGGCACTGCAGGAACTGGGAGGAGCGCCAACCTTGATGAAGACTGCCAGGCTGTGGTTGGCATTGCGGGCTGCGTCCAGGTTGTCCTTGTACTTCTGGGTGATGTGTGGCATCAGCATGTTCACCAGAGTCTCCACTGCGTGGTAGAAGGACGCAGAAAAGCGCTGGTTCCTGGAGAGCTGGACGAGGGAAAGAAAAAAGAAAAGGGGATTCAGGCTTCGGGGGGGGGGCAAGGGGTTAAAGAAAAGAAGAGAAGGATAAAACAAGGCCTACCTTGACCTTCCCGCTCTCTATGAGATAATGAGCCATTGATTTCACCAGAGCTTCAAAGAAGTACCACGAGTGCTGCAACACAAACACCATGGAAGGATTGATTTACAGAACACTTAAGATTTCTGTCAACCTCTTGTAGGAAAATGCTTCTTTGTGTGAAATGAAAAAAAGGTGATGCACTTTGGGTAAGCTACCTTTACTGTAATAAATCGTACCTTTCTTTGTTATATAGATTTAAATACAGATATTAGGAGTGAGTGGAAGGTCTCTTATTGTCTGTAAATGAAACTGATGAAGTGTGTACAGATACTGTGTCTTCCCTGTGCTTTTCTGAAACAAAATGTGTATTTCACATATTTCTTTCTGGCATGTTAAATACTCTGCCTGAACATGGGATACCTTCAGCAGCTTGTTGCTGGTGAGGAAGTCTGTGGACGGTTTGAGGATGGCCGTCATGGCTTTAGCCAGCTCTTCGTGAACTGTTTTCACATTGGTGGAGGAATAAGGCTCTGGCTTAAACACGAACTGAGAGGAGAAAATCACATTGTGTCAACTTCAATTTCTATAGGAGCATGAATATGTTGTCAGCGCTGTGGGTCGTCAGCATGAATGTAGTGAGAAAAGACCACACCTTGACATAAGATCTCAAGTAGTGTTCCAGCCCTTCTTCGTGGCACTGTGCTACAACATGAACCATCACCCTGAAGAGAAAGAGACAGATAATGACATAAAGATATGAAAGAATAAGAAAGGAGAAAGTGAAGCGCTCTAGAAGGAATAAATCAAAGAAAAGAAAATACATTTATGCATTCAAAGGCAGCGACGCCTCATTTCCACACTGCGTACAGAGCTTCAAAGACTAGTCACAAACCCACTGGAGATACTAAACACAAAGCGATGTAAGTATACGAGCCATAGGTGAGTGCCTGATGAGAATAAGGATTGGGTTATTAAAGATGAACCGGGAAATACACTATGGAATGAAAACCAGATGAACGTGCTGTTGTTATCATTTTCTATGGATGACGTTTGTCAAGAGAAAAAGAAAAAGAAAAAGACCAAAGTATTGCTCTGAGACAGCTTTCTGCTGGTGGAAACCAGGGATATCACACACATGTGCGTAAGTGTGTGTGTTTTGGGCTTGCCTGGTCACGTTGACAGCCACATCCTCGTGTGTGGCTCTGGTCAGGACGCAGAACAGCTGGTTGAGGATGGTGGGCAGAAAGTTGACCATCACGTGACCCTCCATCGCGTGGAGACTCTGGGAGGGAGGTGGCGGAAGTAAGACAAGAAATAAATGAATGTAGAATGTTGAAATGTTCCTTTAAAATGCCATGTTACAAGATGGTATTTGTTAAGGCATGAACAAAGGGGTGTGCTCATTTTTCCTGGGGGCATTAGAAATGAACAATACCTTCAGGTATTTCACCAGCTCCCCCTCTAAAGCTTGTTCTGACACCTCCATGCTTTGACAGTGGTGGAAGAAGTTGTGCAAGTGCTGGTCCTAAAGGAAACATATTATTTGATTACACGTAAAAGGCATTGAGATGATGCTTTTATCCACTAACAAGGATTAACAGTGCGTATATACCTGAGTGTAAACTGTGGAAACAAGATGAGATGAGACTTTGAACAGGGGCTTTCCTCCATCTACCCATTTGATCTCCGAGCCAGAGTGCTGCAAAAATAATGGATAAAATAATAGTTCCTGCTCTGCATACTGAATGACAATGTGTTGAATGTGTTTATGCATTGGAGCATTTCTAAAATGCACAGACAACATGATATAACTATGAATCTATCATTATATAATATAAACTATCCACTTAGCCTTCTGTCTGTTTTTTTGTCTTGATCTTATCATACCACACATGTCGCTGCACATATGGGTATACAGAGGTGTAACTCATCCCCTGCCTGCTGTTAGTCACTCCACTAATTATCTCCTCAGTATATAAGATGGTCTTGCACATTAATTAGGTTTGCCAGTTCCTTAAAGCACCTTTAGGGAGCCAGCAGGTTTCTCTTCACCAGCCTCTCCTCACATAGGCTGAGAGTGAAAATATTGATATTAATTTTAGAAGTGTTTCCCTCACAAAAAGCTTGGCTACAGACAGAGGTTCATTTTCATTTCAATTGATAAACTGGCTGCAGCAAGAAATGACAATTAGAATAGAATTTCAAAATAAGCCACCCTGAGAGAAATCTTAAATTCCTTAAACACTTAAACCAGAGTGACTTAGTGGTTTTGTGTGTTTATTTTTTGCAACAGATGTCCTAACGGACCACTTAATAGGATTAATGTTAAAAACACGGGCATTGAATGTGAAGTCAGCACGAAGCATCATGCAGAAAATGCTTCTTTGATGAGCCACTTTTGTAGACATACGACAGCTTTAATTAAATTTACAGAAAAGCCATTAGCCCTGCATCAAAAGAAACAACACGGAGGGATCTTAACGGTGAGATGGCATTGATTGTTAGTTTAAAGTGGATTACATTTTGATGCTGATCAGATTTCACAGGCATTTGATGTGAAAGCCTGTTGGAGCTCTGCAAGGTCCCAATCCAATCACAGCTAATAAGATCTTTATCCAGCCACAAACTGCATCTGATCCTCTATGGTAATGTAAGAAAGCCCATCTTTTTTTCAGTTATTGTAAAAAATAATCAAACCTTGATAATAATCATCTTTTTTTACCTTGTTGACACCGTCCAGTGAGCCGAGGTACCCGGCAGGCAGATTGGCAGCCACAGGCAGCTGCTGTTCATTCATGATAACTCTGCCATCCTTTAGCAGAGGCAGCCATGCTGAACCCACTGTGGGTAAAAAACAGGTACAGCCATGTGTTTGGAAAGCAGTGGTGATACTGGGTTGGCTGCAGCATGAGGATTCGCATCACAATGTCAAATATCTCCATCTAATAGGGAGACTGACAACATCACAGTGTGTGAAGTAAAGTGTACCTCTTTTAAACTGCTTCTGCCCACGTTATCGTGGCAGATATTTACATGAATTCATGGTTTTGTTTATGGTGTTTACATCCAATGATGATAATGATGTTTACATCCAATGACTGAAAGCCACATCCTACCCGGAGTCTCCACCAGGTCTTTCTTCTTGCTGTTGCTGTCACAGCTAACGTGATAGAAGGTGAAGAGAAGGTGATGCTTCTCATGCAGCTGAGTAGGCAGCTCTATCTTTATCTGAGGATGAGAAAAAAAAAATCCTGGGGTCGGTTCCCTAATACAGAGGGAGCTTTGTTCGGGAAAATGAAAGTGAAAAATGCCTGCAGAGCATTTCCAGTGAGGATTCAGTGTAGAACTGAACTGTGCTCGAACAACATGAGAGGCAGTGAGCGGGAGCCCTTTACTTCAAAACACACTAACTGTAACTTTTTGACTTTGAGGATATCTCTTAGTGCATTATCTAGCTAGGTTATCTAGCTCTTTCCACCAATGCTTTCAGCCAGTAATAAGCATATTACAATGAAACTTTGATTATCGTGTAAGAGCATGAGCATAGAAATACCTCATCATAGAACTCAGGGTTCTGCTGGTGGTGCAGGACGGCTGCACACGCCTGTTTGCTGAACAGAGGACCTCCAGGACGACCGTAGATGCACTGCAGTCAATTCAAAAAGCAGGAGAGAGAGATGTGAGTGCATGTTTCTAAACACAGTCGTGGCTACCTGGTTCAGTGAATACAGTGCTAGTTCTTGGTTTGGCTATGAAGTCTGAAGTGAAGACCAAAGCCAAGACCAACAAGTGACGCGTCCTACACTAAAGGTACATTTACAAAAACAATAAATGTGTATTTATTAATTTCAAATAAATCTCTTCTAACATTTCAAATCAAAATGATCTAGTGAACCTGCAGCCTGCAGAGACCACGTTAACCAGACAAACAGCCAGAAGTTTCCATTCTACATGCTTTTAAATTTCATTATTTGGGCTCGGGAAAGATATCAAGTCGTTCCAGATCAAAAAGTCAAAGTGATTTCACAAGTCAGTGGCATTAAAGTCAAAGCTGAGTCGCAAGTCTTTTAGTCAGAATTCACCACACTCGAGTCTCGAGTTGAGTCCAAGTCAAACGTACCTTCAGCGGCTGGGCCTCCTCCTCATCAGAATCCTTGAATTCAATGGAAACGGCGATATTCCTCGCCTGAGCAGGAGAGACAAAAGTTAAAGACAGTTATAAAAGCAAGAACCAGTTCAAAGATCTCTCTACTGACCCAGAACCACTTTTTGCCAGAGACTACTGCGTCCATTCCAGATATCCATTAGTTGTATTAAGAGAGGGGAAATATTTCAGGTGAAGGATTGCCAGCTCTCATTTAATATAAGGAGGACAGAGAGAAGGCAGGTTGGTTTCCTGTAAGGAGCTGACCTAGCGAAAATATCAACCCAGTATTAATGTATTAATCAGAAGCTGCTCCTCTGTGAAGGATAATTCTATCCAGCTCTGCTGCTTGGCAGAACGAGCCTGAGGCAGCTGCCAGTTGTCTTGTTGGCTATACAGGAGCACATAATGTTGATGATCAGAGAATACAAGCCAAGCAAGAGCATCACTTCCCAAATAGGACAAGTCATATGCTTTGGAGGGATTTTACTGTATCTCACATGTAAAGGATAAAACACTGATCATGTATCCACCAACAGGAAAGCATCCATACTGCCGGTACCTTAGCAAAGGATTTCTGTCCGTCATATTTGAGGTGTTTTGGGTACACATAGAGGTGGTTTTTATAGATGGTGAATGGTTGGGAGCACTTGGCGATGCAGGGGACAAATTCCTCCACTTCCAGAAGAGCGCTGCCTGGCCCGTTGCCTTCAAAGTTCCTCACAGGGATGTAGGAGGACGTGACACAGTCTGCAGACAGGAAACAAGAGGAGTTACAGGGTTCAGGGTTACAGTCTGGCGATTATAAATAGATGGTTACAGGTGATTTTGTAAATATTTAGAGGGTTTACTGGTTACATCCGGGGCCACATTGTCAATAGTTACGTCTAAGTTCCCTAAGAGGACAGGGAGTTTGGCCATTTTCTCTGGTCTGTCGGGAAAACAGAGACAGAAACAACAATTACAAAATGTATTAAAAACCAGTAATAGTGGTATCTTGGAGAGAGGAAACAAAGCGTACTTTCTGAAGTCTGTGAGCAGTTTGAACATGTCCTCGTCTGACAGCTTGCTGCTGTCCTGCCTGTAGAGAGCCGAGAAACGAGCGCTTTTGTCCAAAGTTCCTGACGCATCTTTGAACACAGGCCTGCAGAGACAGAAAGAAAAATCATTGAATCTACTGGAGGAGGAGGTCATTTCAGTTCCACTCTAGTGGTTTAAGGATTTGTAACTCCCAGCGGGTTAACTTTTTTTTTTTGACAGTTTTCAGTCAGTTTATGTGCAGTATCCAAAATCTGAATCACTGTGTGGTACTGTGGCAAAGAAGAATAAGTCCCCTTGATCTTTAGAAGCTGCAAGTAATCATCAGTAAGTAAGTGTATGAGTCTATTTATGGGTCCGATGGGGCCGAGAGAAGGAGTGCCTGCCAGCCATTTTTGCAATCTAAACAGCAAAAATGGCTAATGGTTTTTACACTTTAAATTTTGTATGGATTAGAAATGAAATGAATTGAGTTAACTAATGAGATCCAGAGGTGCTGGTAGATGGATTTTGCAGCTTTTGGACAGAGCCAGGCTAGCTGCTTCCTGCTGTTTCCTGTCTTTATGCTAAGCTTAGCTAACAAGCTGCTGGTGGTAGTCTCACTGAGCTCTCTGCCACAAAGCAAGTGTCTACCTTTTTTGAGACAAAGATGAAGAAATACACAATGCTTTTCATACCTTGCAGCCCAGGCGAATGGCATCCTGTACTGTCCCAGTCTGCTGCAGGCTGTTTTAGCGTTCTTCAGCACCTTTTGAGCCATCTACACGTACGCAGGAGAGCGGGATTCGTTTCAGTAATTAATCACTTGAGATGACTTGAGCACACTTTAATTGATCCTTGTTGTCTCTGCTAATCTCTGTACCTTGGTGGAGTCTGAGCTCTTCATGTAGGGTTCGGTGCAGTGGGTGATCCCCCCCTGCAGGACCTTCTCAATCCTGGCCACCAGGAAGATCTCTGGATGGGGGCAGGTGACAGAGAACACCCCTTGTCTGGGGTACTGGAGAGCCCCCTCTGGAAGCCCACTAGCCTGCCTGTGGCCAGCCACAGGTCCATCACCACAGCCATTGATGAGCAAGTCCTGTCCGCTACTAGAGCCAGAAGTCATTTGTCGGACCAAAGGGTGGTTGAGATCCACATGGAAGTCGGCAGAGATCTTCCTACTGTTCTGGACGTCGAAGAGGGACAGGACTACATAAAAAGGCTCCACCTTTGATGAAAGAGGAGATGATGGAAAATATTTTTGTCATGAGAGTAGTAAAATGAGAGAAAGAAAGAGTGGAGGAAAGAAAAAAGAAAGTGACAATTTAGGTGATGCACATCCTTCCTAATGCACTTCTCATTTTCCATCAAGTCCAAATGTACCATTGATGTGATTTATCTTCCCATTCACTTTTTCCACCAAGCATTTCCATTACACAAACCCATTTGTGTGTGTGTGTATGTGTGTGTATGTGTGTGTGAGTAGCAGAGCGAATAGCTGTGGTTTCTCAGCTGAGGGCTGAGTGTAGAAGGAGTCCTCCTACGGAGACAGAGACCTTGAGGAGTGACGGCAGGAAACCAGCCTCAGACTGGTGCTAATGCATGGTGGGAGGCCCAGGCCGGTTGCCATGGTAGCTGCCATTCCTTGTGCCAGCAACACCAGTTTTGACAGGGGCCAGCCAAGTGGGCCATCTGAACTGTCTGTGATCTTCTTAACTGATTTAAACCTCGCCCTCGTTTGCTGAAGGACATTTCCTGGAATTATGCTGGAAGTGTGCGTCCGTACTTGAAATGCATGTGAAGTGTGCCTTCTATATCAACATCAATAAAAACACACTCGGCAGTTTCTAATTAACACCTCTGACATATGGAAGTATATATGACACTGTTTGTTTTTCAGTGAAACACACATTCGTTGTTGGTCCTTCTTCATTTTCTGCTACACAGCCCTGCAGGTTGAATGACAGGTCGTGACAGCTGACCAGGACCCTCTTCCCGAACTTCTCTTCAAACTGCCGCACGTCTGGCTCAATGCCAGAGAAGTCCAGTTTCTGTGAAAACAGTAGATGATGTCAAAATCGCCAAAACAGAAACCTTTGGTCAAGAAATCACTGACTGACAGGAGCAAAACTGACTGCGGTGCAAGTGAGAATTAAAACAGCTCTCATACAAAATGCACTGCTGCGTGGTTAGATATCATACTCACCTGTGTGTCGGGGTCCAAAGTGAATAGCTTCAAGCGAGCTTCACTCCTCATTTTGGACTCAATATCTCTGGCAGTCTGTGAAGAAAAAACATGTCCAGTTATTTGAAAAGGAAGTGGGATGGATATGATCATGCTGTCCACGTCGGAGGCCTTAGCTGGATATACATTATCAAGTTAAAGGACTGTATTTATATGCCAGTATGTATTTTGTCAAACTCTTTAGTTGCTCTATATGCTCTGTTTGTACCACTTGGAGGCACTACAACAACCTGTAAACACAACACTGAACCATTATCACCTTCAAAGTATGGCTATGGCTATGTCCAGCAGTCGCAGAGCAATATTAGAATTCATTCAATTTACAGCCATGTTTGATGAATGATGACAAACGTCCAGTATTGACTCTCTTTTGGTCTCCACCAAGTGCTAATTAAAATATCTGGTTCTTTAGCTGCTAAATGTTCCAATATGTTCATCAGCTGGTCACTAACCCTGTAGAGCTGATAAATATCTGTGAGGTCTTCACATTACATGCAGTCACATTTGATCGTGTTTTGATATAAAAATACTGTTAAATAAGGTTTTCCTCTATATGTTTGACTTGGTAAACACAGCCAATCAAAGACTACTCCTTTAAGTGTTTGATTTTAGACTGCCACGTTCCACTGCCGGACTCCTGTTCTGCACCACTGTTGGCCTCATCTGGCCTCTACATTTGGAGACCATACACACTATACCAGATGTTTGCTTGGTTAGCACCAACAGGGAAATGTGGGGACCTGCTTACAGGAAATACAGCTGTTTAGCAATTCCACTGAAAGCAAAGCTCCAGTTACAGTTCAGAGTCCTTTCAAGTGAAGTCACATCACACCTTCAGCCATCCAAAACACCTTTACAATACGTGGACTAATCCATATGGTGTGGTTTGTTGTGTGGTCAAACAGAGCAAGCAATGTTTTAGCATGTTACTATAGATGGAAAACACAGGCTACCTGAAAGCTGTCTTGAAAACTTCCAGAGGAGAGGTCTGTTTTTCCATGCTCCTCATCTGTTGGAAAGATCAACATGAGCTCTGTTAGTTGATGCAACTGGATAAAAATATGGTAATATGTTGGTCTGTGCCTCTCTGTTGGAGAGAAAACAAGAATTGCATGAGAAAAAGTATCGATGTTAGAGTTGTTTATGAAGCATGAGTGAGTGTCCTAGGGAAACATCCTAGACAGTAATTATTCCAGGGGTTACAGGAGAATTGAAGAAGCCCACAGGTGCAGCGAGCATCAAAAGCCATGGAGACAAACGACTGCAGACGAAGGCACTGTCAGGCAATAAATGAATATATGCAAAAATAACCGACCTGCAGAGAGAGAACAAACAAGATGTCAAAGAAATTTTAAAAAATGGACAAAAACACACCGTCGTGCAGGTCTCCGTTCCTCTTCTCCTGCATGGCCTGTTCGAAGCTGCTGTGGAGAATCTTGTTGAGGGTGCTGATCCACTCCTCCATCTCGACTTCACTGTCTGCAGCCAGCAGGAACGTGCTCTTATCCTGCATCTTCAGCTCAAATGCAAACCGACGCACTTTGCTGTTCTGAAAGAACACAAACGAAAGCATTGATTCCATTCATAATGGTCCTTTCAACTTTTAAATTACAATCCAGGGCCAATTTTCTACAAGAGTGTTTGTTCTAAATTCATTTAGTGGTTTTAAAGGCCTCACTGCGTGCAGCCCTTTACCTGAACAACCCCCATGCACGAGTCAAGGAAGATGGTTCCTTTGGGTTCCTTGGAGGTGTTCTCATCCTTGTAGAAGTTGAGGTTGTAGGATCCATCTCCCAGCTGGGCCAGATGGAAGTACCTCCTCTTGAAGGACTAGAGGATGAAAATAAAGAACGCTAACATCCCAAATGGCCTCTTTCTCTCTAAAAATACCACAAGGGTGGAGATGGAGCATGGGAAAGCTCAAGGGTAAAATGAGAAAGCACGGCAAGTTATGGGCTACCGTAACGTAACGGCTAATTTGATGTCCATATGTGCTGACAGAAAAAGACAAATAGACTGAAGATGACTCACCTAGCATTAATGAGTATGTTATACGAAGAAATAAGGTCTAATTATGATGGATTGGAAACACTTTTAACCCAATAAGACACTTAGTAAATCCTTATAGAAACCCTGAAACATTTCGCCCACTCAGTGTATTTACAATGTTTCAGTCCTCAGATCTTCATCAGACAAAAATGTATTTCATTTTAGTTTGTCAAATGTTGTATTAGGGTTTTCTGATGTATGAATGAGTAATTTTTAATGCCTTAATGGGTGCGTTCACTGTTATTTTTTCATATTTTTGCACAGAGCCTTATATAACCCTGATGACACCACTATGGCATCGTCAGTGTTATTTTGTCAGAAGCCTCGGAAGACATTATACAACTGTTTTCACATGTTTTGTCCTCGTGCTGAGTAAACTGAACCTCAGTGGCGTGCCCCTTTGACCGCGCTGGCTGAAAACCGTGTACTTAATTACAGTCAAAATCACCACAGTCACTACAGACAACATTAGGAGGGGTTGTGAGAAGCCGCGCTGCCTTTAGTGGTTCAAGCTGTTGCCGTACCCACCCGCATAGTAACACTGATTGCACTGTTCATGTTGCCTTTGTACAGCCAGCCGTGTTTAGACACTCCTCCCTTCTGAGATCCGAGGGAGGCTGTGTCCTGCAGGAGGAAAAGCAAAGAACACACATTAATACACATATTCTACCGTTAAAATAAAGTAAACACAGCTTAAAAATCTGCTGAGTGCCCTTAAGGCCAGAGGGAGGAGAGGCCTGCATTGACTGTCTGTTCAGTCTTAAGAAGAATGCTCTTCATTAAGATTAACATTTACATCGACATTGCACTTGTTTCATCTCAGGGGATTTCAGCCATGACGGCGTGTCCATTAAAGGTCACTGGCCTTCAGTTAAATCAATACCTGAAGCGAGGCAATTATTGGGAGGGGATGTACTCTTAAAATGCTACAAATGTCACGAAGATGTCAGCTATTCTAGGAAATGGTGAGAACATTGTAACAAAGGAGGGGACTGAATACTATGTTGTGCAATGAATTAAAAGATCATGTTTCTGCAGCATTCCCTTGTGATCGAGTTTGAACAGTTTGTTTGTGAGGCCTAGAGAAAGGCTAAACTTGTTGCCTTCATAGAGTCACTGGGTTTCAAGGGTTTATTGAAGAGCCAAACTGTGTTCCTCATCTGAGCAGAAGTGAATTGTGAGAAGACCTTTGGACAAATGGGGTTCCCCGAACGAAGAGGGAAGAACAATCAGGAGTGGTGGACTTGCCTCGTCTTTTTCCACGTCTTCATCCACTTCGAACAGGTGAGCTGCCAGTTTCTCAGGTCTCGACACTTTACTAAAAGCACAGGGAAACGCTAGCTTAGACCTCACACAAACACAAAACCAGTAACCCTGGATGCACATAACCCACCCCATTTAAAAACACACAGAGCCGGAGCGTAGCACATCGACAAAAGATGTGCTTTAAAGTTTCAGTTTTAAGTTTTACTTTAGAGCTTTAAACCTAGTGGTGAAAATGTCAACAGAGCTCACTTCCTGAATTTGAAGTGGGAGCTTTTTCTAAAGGAGAAGAGCTCTATGAACAAAGACCTTACCCCTGAAAAGATGAAGGCAAAGCCCAGTAAGTAGACAGAGGATTGTGAAGTCTTCTCTGGCTTGTGTTGGTAGCCAGTGCACAAATATCAGGACAGGTGTAATAAGATCAACCTTCTTAGATCAAGACAGGTTTCTGGCAGCTGTGATTTGGACCTGATAAAGACTCCATGTTGCTGTCATGGACAGGCCAGAGAGACGTACAATGAAATGGAATAATTCATTCTAAGTGTGATGAAAGCATGTGCAAGGACGTCAGCATCTCTATTGGATAGATTTGGATGGACCTTGGCTATTTACATACATTAAAAAAGGCGTGTGGCTGGTGTGGTTCAAAGATAAGAGAAGGATCAAACATTATTCCTAAATTCTTGACTCACCTCTAGAAATATCAATGTTTTAGAATAAAAAAATAGCAACAGATTTTTTTTTATTTCAGGGCTTTTATTACAGGATGTAGCTCAAAATACTGCAGCTGTTCTCTAAGTACAGCTCAAACCCCAGACGGACCGTTTGCCCTTTGAACTTTACAAGACTCAGCTTGCTCTGGGGAGCTACTAACATAAACAGTGTCAAGGCCAAGGCCAGGGCTTGTCTGGTTTTCACTCTACGATACTTTAAACATGGACACACAACATCTGCAAAGCACATTCCTGTCATTAAGGAAAGTGGCTCAACCAAGGACACATGCGGCATTGTGGGATTTCCTTTAAGCTTTAATTATATCAATAAACAGCAGTCCGAGAATAGCTCTGCTTATCTTTGGTCGAAAACATAGGAAGCCCTCTATTGTTGCTGTGGAAGAGCTTGTAGCCTCCAAGGCACAGATTTCCTTCTTTCTAGAGATCTGGCTAAAACATTCACTGGGCTGTAAACAGAGGGCAGTTTCACTGAACAACAATAATATCCACAATATTCCTTGGGGGGCTTTGCAGCATAGTGTGCTATGCAGTAGACTATAAGCAACACATGCAATTATGGATATAAAACTAAAGAGACAATTTAAAGTTACATATAAACAACTGGGCGGCATGCTGCTTTGAAAATGAACACATTTAGCCCAGGCTTTCAGCCCTAGGTGTGTATTCTCCTGAGCTAATGCTGATGACTTCAGTGTGACATCAGCGGGGTTAGTTTCTCAGTCTAGACAAAGATTCCTTCAGGGTCGCAGACGACATTATTTCACAGGCTCATAAACTGATCTTCATGTGTAAAATCAGTGGAGTGCCCCTTTAACACAAAGACGAAGCAGCACGGATGTCTCGCTTTAGCTGCCAGAATCTTTGTTTTTTCACAGTTAAAAAAATGATACTCTTAAATTCTTTGGACTTTGATTCAGACCATCGGCTCAATTATTGCTTCATGCATGAAAGCAGCTTGGTAGACTGTATTCTACAGTAATAGAGACTGCAGTCTGATGGCAGACCTGTCAGGAAAAATGTCTACACCTCACAGCATCGGTCAGTTAGCTCAATAACGCTCACTCACTTTGGGAGCTGGCGGAAGTCTCCAGAATACTCCTCATACTTGTAATTGACCACGTGCCAGTCGGACTTGTAGGTTTTGATACACTGCAGAGACAGAGAGGGAAGGGGAGGTGAGGGGTCATTTCAACAGGAGCGATTTAAGACATGTACTTTAATACATGGGCCAGGCACGGACAGGCTCAGGCTTCTAGCTTGGATGGATGTTGTAGGCAGATGTTAAGGAGCTTTAATAGGCACAACATGGTGAGACCACTAAAATGCATTACATCCAACTGAATTAGCAAGACAAACATTTATCTTCCTGCATGTCAGGCGCTGGAACAGTGCTGTGTTTCTGTCTGAATGATGCTGGCACAAATCAAGCATGGAAAGCACAACAGAAAATCAAATTTCATGTAAGCCTTACATGAGAAGACCCATTCGGACAGGATTAATATTACAGGGGGAGCTGGATAATAAAACATTTCCGCTCCTTCTGCATAGTAAAAGTCACTGGTAGATTACAGGACCTTTTGGAACAGACTACGATGAATGTGTTCACCGATTCTAAGAATTTATAAAATACACATGTTGACTGAGGCAAAGGGTCACTAAAAAGTGGAAAAATAAATTCAGAAACACATCATCCCGTTGGTGTAAGGCTGCACAGCTGCTCCAGATGTGGTTATGATGTAATTTCTGGCTGCATCCATGGGGGACTATCCCCTATCAGGCTCTATCAGGCCGCACCCCAACCATCCTCTGCACATGGCTCCTCTGAAACAACATGACGTGAACCACCAGTGAACTGTGGACTCCATCTGCGGCCGATCCACTGCATTGTCAGGAAACGTGAGGGCGGGGAACACAAATAGAAGTTCATTTAAAGGCTAACGGCAACATTTCTTACATGCACTGTATCGGTTTACCCTTATCTCTAAATCATGCGAGTGGTCAACAAACGCTTTTCTTTTTCACTAGCTTTCTCTGAAATCTAATCAGCCCTGCTTTATACATCCACCATGAACAAAACAGACTGAACCCTTGGCTCGTTTTATGTCTGAACTCATGAGCTCTGGTATCTGATGGGTCTTCAGGGTGTGAGGGCCAGTTGCATTATCTGGACAGAGGCGAGGCACCTGTGTTTGGGTGAAAGGAGAGAAAACGTGGCCGCTCTCCAAACTAAAGGATAGAGCGGGGCCTCAGTCACGACAGAGAGGCCGAGGCTTTGGCCAAGACGGAGGGATAAAGAATGGACAAAGCAGGCTTATGTCCAGGTATGTATTAGTTTTACCTCTTGGACAAACAGCGAGTGAGCTTCTTTCTCAGCAGTGTCTGGCACGGTGGAGAACAGAGTCCTGCCCTGGCGCCTCAGGGTGGAGATCTGAGGGGAAAAAGGGAAAGTAGGCATGAAAAAGAGATTGGCACAATAGATCCACTCTGATGGTGTTTATATATAAACCCATTTCCCGTCTTGGGTGTATGTTTAGTGTTGGTTTTACTGCTCCTCATGATAATATGAAATTGTGTTGATCCTCATAGGGTCGTTTCTCTTTGTTACTGTCCTTCGATGCCAGATCAGAGATCAAAGTGAGCCACAGACTTTCTCCTGGGGCTGGTGGAGATTAGTGTTTTGCTCAAGAACACTTCAGCAGAGGAACATGACTCGCTCTCTGATGGTCTGATGATCCAGATGATCAAATCATATCGGAGTATTAGGATGATACATCTTGTCTAATCATGCTGTATTATTGATGAGGAATGTGAGGACAGAAAGAAAAGAAAAATCAAATAAGGTTAAGACAAATGGATGTTTACATCCATACAGTACATCATCATCTTCCTCTCACTAGATGAAAGGAATTTGCACTTTTGTTCTTCTGAGTTGCTGAAAGGAAAAAACTCCGTCCTGCAGCCTGTATTATTGCAGTCCTAATTCTTCCCCCTGCTTGCCTTATTAGATGGATGAGAGAAGAGAGCGAGGATCTATAGAAGAGGAGCAAAAGCCGCCTCGGGGCGCCTAGACTGTTGGGCTGGCAATCCTTCCAAGCTATTGGACGCCATATCTCCCCCTCAGTGTTCTGCTTCTCTACTCAACCAACAAAGATGAGTAGGAAACAGTGGCACATTGACCTAGTTTTGTCATAAATCTCCCATTCTTACACTGGCAAGCATATACAGTCAACGTACCTCTGCCCTCATTCGTCTAGTTCACTTTCAGTCCTGTATAATCTGTATGCAGATCAAATAAAGTTCTTATAAGTGGTAAAAACCAATGGCACCAGTGATATGTTAACATCTGCAGTGTGGAAAATATTGGTCATTCAAGCCGACAACACTTGAACTGTTGAACTATTTTGTTTTAGCCACATAAAAGGAAAAATAAGACCCTGTTAACAGAAATGTTTGACATTTCGGGAAATGCTATTATTTGCTTTCTTATGGTGAGTTATCAGGGAACAGCTAGCCCGTCTCAGTCAAAAAGGTAGGATATATGCATTTACTACCCCATGTTTTATCGCATTTTAAAGAAGTATACTTTCAATGGACAGCAATGGCGCCGGCCTGCCCATCAGGAGTGACTCAGGGATTAGTGTCTTGCTCAAGGACACTGACTTCGAACCAAGCCAACCCTGAGGTAAGTGGACTCTTGAGCCACAGCAGCCTCTAAAGTATGTCTATTCACTTTCTTCATAGAGGAACATGGGAGGATTTATATCACTCTCATATCATCATGTGAGCCCCTGTAGTTTCACCACATCATGCTAAGTTTCCCTGCATTTGGTGATCTTAAAAACTCAAGGGTGAGCAGATAATGGCTGAATTCAAATTTTAAAATGCGTAACCAATTAGCATACCCCAGTGTGAAAAAAATGTGACACTTCACACACACTTCAGTTATACTCAAGCACAACCTTTAGAGCCTGTTCCTCACTCTGCACTTTTTGCAGATTCACTAAAAACAAACCATTCAACACACACAGCCTGTCCCTTTGACCAGCCACTCACGGGCGACTTTGACCAAAGCACACTGCTGTCAGTCAACCTTTAGCAAGAGCTGCTGGCTGCCAATTAACAACATTCCTTTCACAGTCATTACACCAGAGCTTTGATGGCTTCCACTGGGCCAGAGGAGCGTGTTCCCACAGGCAGTGGCACTGCGGGGCAGATAGTGTGATGCCAGGCAGGAATTAAATTCTCTAGCGCGGAGTTATCTGGGCAGATTGGGTGAAGACGGGAGGCGAGAAGTGAGACTTCTGAGGTCCTCTTGCTACTTTGAAAGATGAAAGAGACTGTTGGGTGACTGTTTTATGTGCGCATATGTACGGTCAAATGTGTGCAGGATCAGAAATCCATAAGAACTTATGTTGTGAATTAGAATCTTATAATTTGTTGGTTATGAAGCACATTGATCGCATTTAGTCGAATATCCATCCAGCGATTTCTCATCCATAACTCAACACTTTACCTCCTTCTACACTGACGCTCTCTCCTGCATGCCCAGTGCATATGCATGTGTGTGTGTGTGTGTGTGTGTGTGTCTGTGCAGCACGTGCACACGCTAGACCCATAGGTCTGGCGGGCTCCCCCCTTCTCCTCTCGAAGTGCAGTGATGTAAAACATATGGCAGGTTAGACAGATGGACAGACTGGGTTGGACCATTTACACACACACACACACACTCACACACACTCACACAAAGAGTCCTGGGCAGTTGCTAATGGCTGTGCGCTGCAGACAGCCTTGTAATGAAAACCACTCATCATCTACTGATTGTGAAATAGTTTGGAGGCAGGCTGTACGTCGAAGATTTCCCACCACAGACTGTACTCTGTTGTTGCTATAACCTTCAGGTCACAAGTGTGTATTCTGTTCTCTTGTTTTGTGGCCTTAATTTGACCGACAACTAAACCACACTGACAAAGGGAAGATCTTATAAAACTGGTCACAAACACATAGTTTAAAATTTCTTAAAAAATAAACCAGAGCAACAGTGTGGCTTATTGATTTGTTTTTGTTGATAGTTTTGGGACAAAAGTGGAGCGCCATGGCACAGAGGAAGATGATACATCAGGTTTTGATACACACACACAACAGTTGTTAGTAGGACACAGCTATTGTTCGCTCGGGTCACCACACCGGATTTGATGAAAGCGAAAAAAATGAATATGACCGGACTCAACTTTTCAAGTCTGATTCAGGAGACGTGAGGAATGCCAAACATTTGAGCATGAATCTGTTCCTGTTTTCTCTTCCTCTCTCAAACAGGGAGTGGACCCCGCTGAGATCCATCTCAGCGCTAAGCTGACGTAATGTTGACACAGTCTTTGAGCTCCATTGAACACATGCATTAGATCTATGTAGCGTGTAAATGTTTATACGACCGTGAGCTAGTGATTACATACAGTATGCAGAAGTCAGATTTATAACTGATTTCACGTGTGTTCACCAAGTTATATCATCATTTGCCTACGTCCCCATAATCAGCTGTGCTAAGAAACTCCCCTTGCAGGTACTGCTGGTAAATATTAAGTGAAAAACTATTTTTGTGTCAGAACTTGAGTCAGTTAAAGTTGTCTGTTTCAGTCCTAAGACAGGGGTTTGAACCAAAACAGACTCCAGAATGTGCCACTGAATGTGGCAGCTTGGTGTTTCTACGTGTACAAAGGTCTGACCAGGGAGCGCTAATGTGAATGGAAACGGCATCTTCAAATTTAGACATCTTAACGGATACATAGTCTCAGGAACCGTTAGTGCAACTGGTACCTGGGAGGTTTAAAACCACTCCACGTGAGAGCATTTGGTTGTTAAGAGCGCTGAACCATGGAACTGGTTGAGAGGATTTAGGTAACTTAAATTAGTCCAAGTGTGTTTGACCTCACTCAGCAACATCCTGGGCCACACAACTCCAGTCATCCACATTCATCCATATCAATATACTGAGTAACTTCAATGGAAATGATCTGGGCCTTTAGCTACCCCACAGCCACATGACCGTTGTCCTCATCATATTTGTTTGTCTCCTCTAGTAACACCCAATGGAGGCAGCGCTACTGAACTCCACTCTTGCTTTGTTTGACTGTGGAAATTCAAATCATGACACTAAAATAACACACAGTGCAGCTGTGGTCCTGAGCACAGCTTCTTTTAACCTTTCCCAGCATTTAAAACCTGCAACTTTGAGGCTACAAGCCCAAATCCACAAATCCACCGTCATGTGGCATATGAGAGCAGAGCAGAGCATTCCAGGAGTTATTTTGTGATTAAATATTGCTATCCTTACTTTATTTCAATATGTCTCGCCCGCCTGTGTCTCAGTTACTGATTTTCTACATTTCCCAGAATGACTTCAAACAACCTGCTGAGAACAGGTGGTGTTTCCAGCTGCTGGTGTGAGTGGGGAGGGCAGCGATAACAACAGAGGCAGCATAGTGATGGAGGAAAGTAATAAAGTACATTTACTCAAAAATGATTTAGAGTTTCCTCATAATAATGAACCCAAATAACCTCCAACGCTGATCAATGAAGCGTTTTAGCCTTTTTCAGTTCATTGTTTTGGTGTTACGGCCAGCAATTTGTACTCAGCGTTTTGTTTCATTCTCACCGCGCTAATCATCATTTTCAGCAGCAGCAGCAGCAGCCAGCTGTTTTTGGTGAGAGAGCTCTGATAGGCCCGACTGTGCACCACCTGCCTGGCACCGAACAGCAGGCAGACTCAGTAAAGAGTCTAGCTGGTGAAGGTAGTGGGAGAATTTAGCAGCTACAGAGCTCTCAGGAGCAGAATAGAGCTAAAAACAGGGCTTATGTTAATCAGGGGGACAAAAACACACCTCTAAGTGAGAGCTCTGTATATTCTGGATGAATAAATAGACAACTGTTTGCCACATTCAAGGTCACTGCCCTGCAACCACGTCTGACC
This sequence comes from Pempheris klunzingeri, assembly GCF_042242105.1. NCBI lineage: Eukaryota > Metazoa > Chordata > Actinopteri > Acropomatiformes > Pempheridae > Pempheris > Pempheris klunzingeri. Next base: position 13,668,878 of record NC_092035.1, on the reverse strand, counting down.
CTCGAGAAGCTGATCAAAAATACCCCTCCAGGGCTCCGTCGACACTGTAGCTCTCTCCACATCTTACCTGGAAGTCGTCGGTGGGGAACTGGAGCATGTCCCGCAGAACGTCACTGATGATCTGAGTCTTCCTCTGTAGAAGCACATTCTCGTAGTCCAGAGGCTCGATGATCTTCGGCTTCACCTAAAAGAGCAGATTACAGCAGCGGATCAACAAGTGTTCACATGTGGCGAGGCAGACTACCGGCAGCTTGTTTGTGTTCTGTCTTCATTTGACCAGATAATAAAGGTATCAGTGTGAGTTACAGAAGGAAATCTGACTGGACAACAAGTTGCTATTGTCCTCTCACAGAGTTACTGGATGACAGCTACAGCAGCAGGATCTGGCACAGAGACAGAGATGAATGTGGGTTAACAGAAGAGGAGACGCCAGATGAGGGAGGCGAGGGATGGATGGATGAGCGCGAGTCTGCGTGTGCCACTGTACCAGTCACTGTGTCATGAGCTCATGTTCAAAACCTGAACTAGATCAGTCAGTAGCGATCACTGCAGCGCTACCTCCTCATACCAATGAAGGAAGACCTACAGTCCAAACAGGCTTCTTCATTCCACAGTAAATCCTTATGCTACATTATAACAGAGAGGGCTTTGTGAGCGTTGACGCTTGGCAGCAGGTGAGATAGTGGAGCCTAGGTCATGATCTTGCTGAGATTAAACTCCCCTGGCGCTGCAGACGTTCGCTCTAACATTCCACAGAAAACACCCAAGGGATTCCTCCTGCATGTCCTCCCACCACAAGCCTGACTGGGATATTATGAGACACTTCTTCACATATGACACACATATATCTGCATATTAGGGTTTTAGGGAAGGAGACAACGCTCCGGTCGGTTTAAAGCAGAACTAAGACATAGTTTAGATATTAAACACTGAAATCTTGACTTGTTTTGTGCGTTTGGATGAGGACACCGCACATGAAGTTATGAGCCAAAACCTGAGAATGGAGAGAGAGCTGAACACAGCCTTGTTAATGCTTTCCTCCCTTCTCCTTTTCCTTTTGCTTCAAAGCATCACAGAGAGGCCAGACTTCTGAATAAAAATGAGTAAAGCAACACTGCTTCACTTTCTGAAGATGATATCTTCAAGTTGCTTATTCTCTGACCAGCAGACTATAACTTCAAGATGTTCACGACAGTGTTAAACACAGAAAAGCAGAAAATCCTCACAACTGAGAGGCTGGAACCAATGAACGTTAGCCATTCTGGCAGTGACAATTGTGATTAAATTATTAACTAACAAACAGAAAAATCTGAAGGAAATCAGCCTCCAGACAAAATATTAAAAACTATTCATTTTTCTGTAGGTTTCCGGTGTGAATGTGGCCACTTGGCGTGGCTGTGATCCAGATTATTTGGATTAGCTGCTTGGTCTGGGTCCAATGAACACATAACAAACTGAGGCCAATTAAACAGATGTCTGACCATAGATTTTGTGTTGATTCGCCCAACCAATCCTCCTGATGACGTAATGAAAATATCCCTCCATATCTCTCAGCCTTTTGGATGTAAAAGATCATCTGATAAGCAGAAAATCGTCTGCCTTGATGTCCAACTGGATAACTGCCATTTAGACAGACGATAACGCCAAGCAGCTGTGAACTGTTACTTGTCAGAAATTATCCCACATGAATACATTAGCGACTTCAAACCTGACGAAGATGTAGTAGTTATTATGCTATATGAGGTCAAATACTGTCAGTTAAATAATACTCTTACCCAACAAGAGAACTACAGTTTATAATCTTCCCTGATCAAAAATAATCCAAATTTAGGGACATACAGCAGTAAAGACCTCTAGCATTTAGTAAAACAGTACTACAAATAGTGGTAGTCCCACTGAAATATACACGTCTTTCAAAATGAAAGCATTCTTTATAAAAACTCAAAAAGAAAATACAGTCTCTGCTGCTTTTTACTAGTGAACCTGCGTCTTTGCACCAACTTTGCAGCCAACTTGCCAAACTCCCCGACTCTGACACACAGAGATGGTTAACGAACAAAAGGAGCCACAAGTGCTCCATTTCCTAAAATAAGATCAGCATTCAGCCCCCTGGAGAGGTGTACCCTGAAGCTGCTATTTCCCATTTCCGTCTCACCCTTTTAAAATATCTTCAAAGCTGCTCTTGAAAGGGAACCCGAGTGATAAAAAACTTGGTTAAACAATCAGATAACATCAGTTCCTTTTAGCTAGCAACTCCCAGAACAAGAGTGGATTTTAGGAAAACTTTGCTGCTGTGTAAAAGATGGCACAGTGCACACTTACCGCTGCCACCTGTGACCCAGCCTCCACCTCTGCCTCAATCTCAGCCAGGCTCTTGTACTGCTGTGGAGACTCTATCACCATCTCCCTTTTGGGGGCTTTGCCGGCCCGGCCCTGCATGGTGGTCGGTCCTGCCTGTGCCGTGCGTAGCCTCAAACCAGGTGCGAGACTCACTGCACACACACTGCCATGGCACAAAGTTCCTGCAGCGTGCGACTGTCCGGAGAGCTTTGCCGACGTCTGGTGAGATTCCCTCTGTGCTCAATCACAATGGCCCAGCCTCTCTCTCCCCCTCTCTCCCGCTCTGTCTCTCATCAGAGGGGTAGGGCCCCTCCCACCCTCACAGCTGTGCAGCTGTGGGAGTGTGTGTGGATATGAGTGTGTGTATGTACAGTATGGGATTTGTGTGAGGAGGAGGGGAGGTGAAACCAACCACTCCCCCATTAAAAACTTAGACGAGGCCCAGAGATCATGTCGTCATGTGCCTGCTCCACCTGCCTAACGTGTGTGTGTGTGTGTGTGTGTGTGTGTGTGTGTGTGTGTGTGTTGAAACTAGAAAGCTCACTTTTTTGACTCCACACCAATAACCTGCTTTGTAAGCGTTCATGATCTGATGACAGGGACAGAAAACATGGCCCAGGTTCTTCTCTAACACCAGCCTAGACTGTCAGATGGATCCTATTCTGCCTGACTATTGAAATGACTAAAAATAACTATGACCAGCCACAGAAACAGTATTTAAACAGTCTGCGCTGATAAACTTCTACTGCCCATTGATATTTTGCTCTGCTTTGAACTGTTCCTGCACTGTATCCGATGCTGCGGGCACCCACAGCAGGGTCAGTTAAAACACACTTCCCCCTTATCCGGATCTCAGACTCAGCACACACACACACACCACACACACTCTCCTGCTGCTTCTGGGGACAGTTTGAGTTGCCTCTTGTTTCTCCATCCAGTCAGACTTCTCTCTGAGGAGAAGCGCTCGCCTTTAATCTTTAAGCAGCGGAGGCGCCTCGGCTCAGCTGTTTTCTATCGGGGAGTGTGTTTCAGAATGATGACATTTAAAGTTTTCGGGGAGGAATTACTCTGGGTCTGCTTATGCAAATCCTCTGTTTTGTAGTTTTTCTTTTCTCTCTTATGCTGTGTTACACCCAACTCCAAAACCACACCGATGTTTACAAGCCACTGAGTCTTTCTGACTTAATGACTATGATTAATAAGCCATTCAAGTCTATCTATGGGAGGAGACGCTGGGCTCTCCTGCGCGCACAGATTGGGAGGGTGTCAGAGAGAGGGGATGACATGCCACGGGTCAAAATGACTTCAAAGGCGTCTCTCAGTTTCAGCACCATCACTCCAAACTAAATGTAGCACGGGGGGTGTGCGTGTATGAGTTTCACTTTTTGTACGGCACAGTTCTCTGATGTGTGAGGCACAGTGGGTAATTAGCATAACTTGTTTTACCTGAACTCGCTTCAAAGGGACTTGCTGAAATGTACCATTCAGAGACAGAAGTTCTTTTAAAAACACAGGAAACAGCACAGAGGCTGTAGGATAAGGTTGTTCCACCCAGCCAACAGGGCATCCACGAGGTGAGGGGGGGTGGAAAAAGCTTTATGAGCCACAGGAACAACCATCATGAACTCGGGTCGGCACTGATGATACATTTCACATCACTTAATGCCAATTAACCATTTAGTCCAAGAAATGAAAACTGAAAAATGTCCATTACAATTTCCCAGAGCTCAAGGTGATGTCTTTAAGTATCTTATTTGATCCAAAACCATTCAAAACCCAACAATATTCAATTTAATGTGATAAATAACAGAATAAAGGGAAACTCATCCTCACTGAAAAGCTGGAATCAGCAAATGTTTGCCATTTTAGAGCGATGCTAGCAGCGTGCCTCTCGGGATGGCAATCAAGGTCGATCCAACGCTTTCCGTGCAGACTGAAATATCTTAAGGACAAAAAGCAGACCAAGGCAAAAAGAATTCATATTGCACCTCTCTAACAGAAGGCAAAGCTCACCCCAAAATGTAAGTTCAGATGATAGTCAGTGTCCACTTTGTTTTCTCTATTCTGTGGGAAATACTGGAGATGCTGGTGGTACGTTTTATTAAACCACAACATAATGGATCCTGAGGCCAAAGCTGGTTGGAAACATTTTATGTCTCCTTTTAGCAGCCCTATTAATTTCAGTAGTGCTGGAAGAAAGCCGACAGATTAAACTAAATGGGGAAACTCAAGGGTGTTGTGCTCTCAGGGGTATTTTGGGTGAAGTATTGAAAGCAAATCTAATGCAGGCTCCTGACTTGACTTTCCTCTGGCCCCAGTCTGTAATGGACTGCTGACTACTGTGTCCCCATCGTCCTGCGGAGGCCTCAGTGACGGCGTCACCAGCTCAGCGTGATAATCAGCCTCTTGTCAAAGACTCTGGCTGCGCTGAGGTCATCGCGCCTCATTCACCCACATCTCTGGAGCGCTCTCACACCATCACGCTTCCTGGAGTTATCGCTGGTACCATGCCAACAACCACGGGGATGTGTGAGTTTCTGTCTGAATATGTGCATGATGGGTGATGGGAGTGCAAATTAGTTTACAAGGCCATCTGCGTCAGAGATTGACGTAAAAAAAAAAGAGACTTAGGAAGAGAGGGATGGCGTCCATTTGTTTTCACACAGCTTGAACCCATTAGGACATGTGAGTCTTCCACGCCCTTCCCAAGAGGCTTGCACACACACAGACACACAGACACAGACACACACACAGTATATAGACGTAGTCACACTAGCCTGTGGAGAATTGCAAAAGAGGAGGTTGACATAATGTTTGGGAGCCGACCATCGCAACCGGCGCCCTGGAGAGAGAAAGTGTGAGGGTGTTGCCTGAAAAGAAGTGAAACTTCCCCTCCAGACTGACTTCTATAGCCACCCCCCTAAACACACACACACACACACACACACACGTAGTAATCACATGCAAGTTAGATCCCCGACCTAAAACTCACTCATCTGCCACAAGAAATTGGCTGTCACACAAAGTAAAAAAATGCAGAATGTCCCTTAATCAGAGAGCAGCTCAGTGGTCTGCCTTGTGGTCAACATTATATTAATGTGGCTCCAGGTAGTACAGGGGAAAACATGTGGGACAAGTTAAATATGATACGAGAGAGGGGAGTTCCCTAAGTCTCTATGATGTCAGAGCTCTCAGAGGTGCTGAGAGCTCGGCTCAAGACTCTACAGAAACATCATGCGAGGCACACAGAGTCCCTGCGTGGGATTAGACCATAGGAAAGAAATGTAGATTCAAAACACACAGCGTCACATTCACTAGGATCCATAGCCTGCACTGGACCAGATCATGTATAAGGAGGACATTTCAGTATACAATGTTTTTACTGTTAAATTAGTCAGCAAACAATCACATTACTGGGAAAGTGAAAATTCATGTGTTATGGATGACAAATTCAACACCACTCACTCCTACCTGCTGTGTGGCCAGCCAGGCTTAGTCCCCATAGTTCTCTAAACTTTTAGCAAACTTGCATTTTGTTTTCAGGATTTTTCATCCTTTCATTCAATTCAGATTAGGGTTACTGGACACTAACTACTATTACTACTACTACTACTACTAACTGGACAATGAATTCACACAGTTTATTCAAAAGGTGTATTTGTACCATTAATGTATGTCTTATTATCTGCAATGCATTTCTATTTAGTGGGGTAGTTTAAGCTTTGACAGAAGAAGCTAAATACAAAGAAATGGTGCAAGACAGCTAATAAGAAATGATAGTTTCCTCCATGTTGGACTCATTCTGCTGGTGTGACCAGAGCTTTAGTAAATTATGCCTAAGGATGTTTTTCCTAACTTTAACTTTAATTGATGCTTATTTATTCAAGAATGTTTTAAATTATGGATATCTTGTTTGAAACCATGTTTTCTGGGGCTTTACATAAATGAAAGCAACATTGCAAAGGGAGGGTTGAGTCTCTACTAACTCGGAGAAATAAAAGGCAGAAGAAAACAAGATAATATGTTTTCCAGATACAAGTGATCTGGACTGGGGACATTATATCTTGTCCACATACTTCATTTATACAGTGTTTTAACTCAAAAGCTCAGAATCTGCATTGGTTGTGAAAACGAGGATCGGTCCTGGATGCTTCCTGTGTTTTCCAGCTGAACTATAATTTGGATATTAATGGGAGGATATATTCCGCTGCAACTGCAGATGTAACTGTTGTTTTCATAGGAAGGGTTACAGGAGGCCAACCACAGCATAATGGTTGTAAAGGAAACGCTGCATCCAAAAGTGATAATGGTTTATGGCGAACGTCCTTGACTCAGTGTGCACTAGCAATCCTACTTAACCTCCTCGCTATTGATTGTCCATTAAATCTCTTTGACTTAACACAGGGCAGGATGCTGGCTAATGGAGCTAACTTCAGAGAAGTAGCTTCATGTAGCAGTGTGCATTTCCAAGTGGAAGACAACAAGGCTACAGACCAAGGCCAAGGGATTTCACTTTCCTTGCTCAGTACAAGCAAACTCGCGCAAATCCTGAGACTGTAGCTTGTGTTTCCTTGCAGCCAAATGTCGAGCTTTTGATGTGCTGCAACAGTAATTGCGTGATATGGCGCACTGAAAGATATACTCAACATCTAAATCTAGTTCCTCAGGGGAGTCTATTAGGAAGATTATTAGCCCAAATTCTGCTGATCTGTGCGGTAACTTGTATTTAATCCGACATGTCTCCGCTCTATCTTTAAATTATTCATTTTTCACCTACTTTCCGTTCTCAACAAAGACGTTGTTAAATGTAAAAAATGTACATATGTTGATCAATACAGAAAGAAAAGCAAAGGAATTCTTCTCCATAACACTTAATTGCATTACTATTGTGTTCAGAGATAAAAGCCTTGGGGGGTGTTGTGTTTCTGGAGATAAATCCTCTTTATCAGATTGAGTCTAAAATCTACTTACTTACAAATTTAAATCAATTTTGATTTTGTAGAAATTATGGAAAAAAGTCTTCACTGCAGGCACGCTGGTGTTTAATTAAATTAAAAACGTAAGACGTAATATTTCAAAGGGGGTTTACCAGAGCGGTGGTGGGAATCCAGAGTTGAGATCCCCTCAGACTGAGTGTTTCCTCTTCCTCCTCCAGAGCCCCCAGCTCCACCGCCCCCTTGATGTAGCCACAGTTCCTCTCAAGGATGGAGCGCAGCCCCTCCAACAGAACCACGCTTGTGGTGCATCCCATGGTGCCACCAAACACTCGCCACCACCATGCAGGGAAAAATTATCTCACTGCTGGAGGCTAATTTCTAAATTCTCAAAGCCTTAATTTCAGCTCCAGGTAAGATGCAGCAATCCCAACTGGATCTCTCAACCTTGATCTCATCCACATCTAAGAAAAAACTTACAGGTGCCCTCGCAGGTTATAGAATTCACTCAGGTATCAGTTTATCTCCTGTAGCCGAGGGGGATTCCAAATCATTCCGCTTGAAACACAGCCACTATCTTCGAAAGCAAATCTCAGCCCAAGTGCCGTCTCCTCCTGTGTGCAGCTCAGCGGGGATGGAGGGATGAGTGTGCGGAGGAGAGGAGCCGAGCTGCTCATTCAGTCAGAGCAGGGCGTCGACTCTCCGACTCCTCTTCCTTCCTTCTGCTGAGGGACGAGGATGCTCAGACGCTCTCACTTTGCTCTCTCCCTCTCGCTGGCTCCTCTCCACTGGCTTGCTTTCTCTCCCTCTTTTCTCAACCTTGTCATCTCCCTCTATCACTCACTCCTCGCCTGTCACTTTCACTTCTCCTCGCCTCTCTTCCCTCTCCTTCTCTCTCCCAGCAGGCTCTCCTCCCTCCCTCCCTCTCTCTCGCAGCTTAGTCATTTCTCTGACTCTGCATGCTTTGTCAACAGTAAAAGCAGACTGTTACCAACAAAGACACACACACACACACCCACACACACACACAAACTAGCTGCTGCAGACAATGTTTTACTCTTTCTCTCTGCCTCTTTCCCTCCTTCCTCTTTCTCCCACTTGCAATGAAATTACAAGAGATGCAGTCATCTTTCTGATGTCATTTACATGCGCGCTAAGGCATGAAAAGGAATGATTTAACTTCTCTTGACCCTTGTTGCAGAGCCCACAGCCATTAACACTCAGTTGGACTGATCCATCATGCAGGTTGCGTCATAGGACAACCAGGACAAACCTGGCAACCCTCTGTAAATCACCATGTAATTAACTGCATCTCTAACATCTTCTCTCCAGAGGCAGGGAGATTAGCTCAAGGATAGAGGCCTGTTTATGTAAGGCTAATTTAAATGCACATACAAACAATTCTCTGAATTTTCTTCAGCCTCTCTTCGGTGGCTGGTGTAAATATTTCATCAGCTGATGACACACTCACCTACTTTTAAGTGGATGATGCAGCGAAATGGGTACGAAGGAGAATCACATTAAGGGAGAGCACAAAGTGGAATCAGTGTTTGGAATCATGGGAATCGTTTTAGGAATGCTTAAGGAGATTCCTAAACTATTAGCATTAAAGTGAGCCTATGCAACCAACTCCCCCACCCACATATGTATTGAGGGTACGTCAATTTTCTTCCAGTATAAAGATATCGACCTCCTGGCCTGCAGGAGTCCAAAGTCGATGAGTGTTGACTGACTTGAAGTGAAAATACAGTTCTCTGGAAATATACCCAACACACACATCCTTGCGTGAAGAGGCACCCTCACACCAACAATCTTAGACAAAGTTTGTATAACTGATTTCCAGAACTTCTGTAATTTGGGACCTGAATTTGTAAGTTCATGTGCAGCCACTGAAAGCAGTTGAAGTGTCGTTTGAAGAGCGAGAGATGAAAGCAGCTGAATTGTCCGTTTTAAAAGTGAAAAACGAAAGAAGTTCAAATGTCAGTTGACATGTGTGTAACACAAGTACTTTAAACTTCTGCTGGAGAATATCTCGAATATGAAAGCAGTTGATGCGACAGAGTGTGAGTCATGACAGCGCTTGAAACCTCCTTTGAAGTGGAAGTCATTGTGAAGATCTCCTGCTGAGGAGGTGAAGCCTGTAGTGGCAATATCAGATGGAACAAGGCTGCAGCAGCAAAACGCCCTTCATGTACCAAACTGATCATGGGTGTCTTCGCTTCGATTCATCGCTTTAAATAAGAAGAGGTTGTTTATTCTTTCAAAAGTTATAAAGTCTCACTAAGATTCAAACAGAAAATGTTGGGGGGAACATGCTTTCCAAATAACAAAAGGCCCCTAAAACTCAGAACTAGGAATTGTTTTTCATGCAAAACCACACATAAAAATAATGCAGCATGCTGGTCCACACTTGGAGTTTTTAAATCTCTTTTTGGACAACCTACTGTAAAAAATATCTCTTAGTTTCGGAAAATGCAGGGGCACTGCAGTGATTTATTAAACTTGCATTAACTGATTTCTTTGGCCACATGGGGCAACAGAAACAAGCTGTAAACACAACACTGACATATTATCATCTTTGAAGTTCATATTGCTTGCTAACCTTTGCCTATTTACACATTCAGCAGCCAAGGAGGACTTAATCATTCATTTGGAGTCCTGTGTGTGTCCATCTGTGTCCAATCGAATCAGTAGAGGCATTAGTACTTTTACTCCCTATGGACCAGCTTCAAGAACACCGGATCCTACAATTCCCACAATGCGACTTAGTAAAGCCTTCGGTTAGATTCTCTCCAGCTCATAAATGCTGATATCTGACAAACTTCACGTTTTAAAGTTTGCAACACAGCTTCATGTTAAAAAGTTGCACTCAATGCAAGATAACTCTGATCTCATCATAAGGGTTATTTTGGGGTTAGGACTTTAGAGTGCACCCTTCAGAGCCACAGAAGGCTGTTTTCATCGGTTGATCCTCAAGTGTACAACTGGTGGAATGCCCCTTTAAAGTTGTTAACCAGTTTGTTTCATTGCAGTGTTTTCAGGCTCTTTAAAAAAGCCTCAGCAGCATTCTTACAATGTCGCTGCATTAGGGCTGTTCCTCAGGGGATGCACTCATCTAATGAAATCCAAACAACACCCCACAGTGCACCCAATAACCTTTTCACACAGTCATCTGCAAAGTAGGGAGACATTGTAGCAGACCATGAAATTATTTTATCAGAGTTCACAAAAGCCATTCATCGGTTGTTTCCATGTGGTGTGTAGTAATGAAAGCAGAGCACAGTGGAAAAGATGAAATCCCCCTCAGTCAGCAAAGCAAACATAATGCTCTTCTCAGATGCTCATCTTTGAATAGTAGTACATCCTTCCTTTGTTTCGATAAACATACTCCATGAACAACAACCACTAAACTAGACAACAAGTAAATGTGAGAGATTAAGGTTGGTCTCCTGGCAACGAGACGCCGATACTTTAGCCAAAGTAAAGAAATTAATGAGGGATATTTTTGTTGGACAGCCATCACTCATGCCAATACACGTCAGCGTTTTTCTAACTGCACAAGCTGCACAGGCCTAATAAATCCACCCAGACTTGTGTAAAGAATTATAGGGTGAAGGACCCTTATTTTAATGACTCTGAATGTGAAAGTGCCTAAATGCTGACTTTTGTAAAAGGCACACACGGGAGCTTCCTCTTCACTCCTCTGAGAAAGCACAAGCCTTCACATGTTTGAATGCTTACAGTGTGATCACGTCTTGACAGCACCTCTAGGACAGACTGTGTGCATCGCTGCTGCCTCCCACAGGCCGCTCCTAGCCCTGCAACAACACCGAAGCCTGATGCACTGGGGTGGAAAAAAGCAAGGACGATGCATTTCACCTCATCCTCAGATTTTGGAAGACGCTCTCTCCGCATCCGCATGAATTAAAGCAAACAAAAATGATGCCAAGCTGCAAGCCTGTGCAAAAAGGCTAGGCACATGTAACCATGAAAGCTCTTGCCCAAGACGTACTGTAATGTGACCCAGAGAGCCGGCAGACCGATGATTCACAAGACGGCACCACAGCCAACTTTCACTGCAGTGGTCTGATGTAAGGGGCATGGAAAAACTATGTAGGGTAGGCTCTATCTGCTCCAGGTTTTGTTTTTGCTTGTACTTTTTTGTCCCTATAAATGCAAATAAAGAGAATGTGTGTCTAAAGCGATTGCACAGCATTAACACAAAAACAAGTTTGCTATTTAGACAGACACCACATTCCTCACTAGTGAATCACAGCTGTAAAAATTCTGATTTTGAGGCTGTGATTGTGAGAGATGCAAGGCGGGATAGTTGGTATAAATAGTGGGCTGCGATGATTGCTCAGGGAACCCCAGCAGACAAATTATATCTGTCACAAGTAGGATCTAAATTTGGATATATTGTGAATAATTGGCTTTTGTTAAATTAGCATGCTGCTCAATCCAGCCCATGTCTACTACAGGGAGAAGAGCTACATTCTCACTCATGGATTGCTTTCCCTGTCTCATTCAAAAGTGGCACAGATCATGCTCTCATTGTGGTTTTAATATATATAGAGAGCAAGTTGCAACTGTTACTCTCTTCATCTCAGGCAAACGTGCCAATAGTTCCACCAGGGACCTAAATTCAGACTGACAATAATGAATGCTACCGTAGAATCTGGGTTATGCTCATGTGATTTGGGTATTGAGTGTCACATGAAAGGCCTGCAGGTAGGACAGACTTGTGCACAGTAAAAAAAAAGGTCTGTCCTGACATGAGGTTTTGGCTGTGTTCAACACTCTTCATGGCTGCTAACAAGCCAGTAATGAGAGAAACCACCAAAAAAGCTGTTGCTTTTAGCAGTATTATATTGTAACTAGGCCACTGGTTAATGTGCTCTAATTCTACCTATCTCAGACTAACTTTCACATGGAAGGATTCTCAGGCAGCCAAAGGATGGTGGATGTTTTCCGCACTAAAGAGAAATGGCTATTTTTACACATGCTAGAGAACTGGAAGTGCAATTGTGTCAACTGGGTCAGAGTGATTTTTTATGGTCACTGCCTAATTTTTGCAGACAGGACTGGCTGCACTGCTGATTGAAATAGCAACTGTTTCATGGAAATGTTAAAGACGCACAGCTGTTAAAAATAAATGGCACAAAGTTAAAGGAGCACTCGGTTAAGTTAAAGGTAATTTTTAATTTAATTTAATTTGTCATGGGGAGCCTGAGAAAATAACCCTGATGATGTCACACTGACAGGATGATGTCACCAGGTTTATTCCGGCTTGAGGAGACACATTTGTGACTAAAATCCTGCGTTACAAACTGGATATGTGAAGTTTAAGAAGATTTTATCTGCTCAGAGAATTCACCGATGGTTTTCTTTATTCAAACAAATCTCAGAACTGTTTCGTCTAAATTCCATCAGCGTATCCACATCTCCACCAGGGGAAACACGCTGGACCACGTTTACACAAATATTCCAGGTAGAAGTCCCTCACTTGGTAATATACTTATTTTTCTTAAATATTAAAATTGATCTACAGCTTAGATTTTGTTGTAGAATGACCATAAATAAACCATGTACTTTGTACCCGATGTGTGTATTCAAAGACTCACGCAAAGGCAACATTTGCATGCATGTAAGCACGTTTTCATATGCTGGCACACACACATAACTGAATGCACTAAAGGGTCAGGATACACTGTAATTTCAGCTGAAACACATCTGAGATTATTGACATATAATGTCCTTTCTTAGCCACACTAGCGGCACGGCTCTGTGGATGGTAATGTATATCTGTCGGGCTGTTCGCCACTTCGGTCCATTTTCGGTTATTTTTCATTTCCTTATAAAATGCCCGAGTTTATACTCTTAGTGGGAATCACAGACTTTGCAATGTGTGCATAATAATACAAACAAGGGAGAAAATGAGAATGGAGGTCTGTTTTAGGTTAAGCTTGAAGCTAATCAAATAAGATAAACTAATACAGTAAATTAAATCATTTTAACCCAGAGTAACTGGGCTCTTAAATCAGATACTGGCAGGCACAATCATACACCATACTGATGTAGTTCCCATCTCTAATATTGTAAGTACTTCATGAATATATGAATATATATCATTTAAATTGGCAGACTGTTCTTTAAGCAAACATTTAATTTATTCAACCACTAAAGTACTGATCATGCCTGGGTTTCTTTACTTTTCCACATTAATGACAGACATTTTTCTGCAGCAACAAGACAATAATTAACAAAGAATCTGTAGGAATTGCGATAGTTTGAGAAACTGTCTGCTTAACTTGAATTACAAAGCTATTCTCTGTCAAACCTTAGGCAGATTACTACAATGAAAAAATGAGATCTCACTGAAGATGTTGCAATAAGCTGAAATCTCCCTTACACGCTCTCTTGAATCAACACTGCGGGCCATGTAGCAGAAACAAAAACATGCAGCAATCATCCAATAAAAATGATGTGGCACTCAAACAAGAACAGACTTTTTCACTTGTGAGCCCGCGGGCTCTAAAGAATGATGACAGCCTTGTTTGCTGGATATGGTGGAAACTGGCAACACTTCAAAATACTGTCATGAAGTAGGTTTTTGGTGTTATGGTGATGCGGAATTTTGCAGACAGGCAAATGACATATAAGACCGTCTACACACAAAAACGCACACATGCGAGACTGGCCAGGAAAGCAGAAAGACAGCGGGTGTTTACGCCAGTGTAAGGGTGGTAACGACACAGAGTATGAGGTAGCCTAAATAAAGAAGAAACCACATGGCCAGAAAAGCCCTGGCCTCAGCTATCAGCGACGGCGACTTGGGACACAACCACAAACCCAGCAGACGACCCAACGCCCCGCTCCATCACAGCCCCTGTATCATGACTCCGATATAGGTCAGCAGTGCTAAAGTATCTGCAAATCTGCAGATTATCTCTGCCAGGTTTTTTTATGCACTAATCAGACCAAATCCTCTAGAGAGGAATTCACTCTTAAGTAGAATCCCACAGTTTAGACTGCTGGTCTGAACCAACTATAAACGGGAGGTGGTGTTTAGGTATCAGGATCAACGTTACAGAGTCAGTGTTTCTCATGCTCAAAGGTTTGGGTGTCTATTTTAAGCAGGAATAGTGTACAGGAGTAGGAAGTTCAGTCTCAGAAAAAAAGATAGAAGAAAAAAGAGAGTCGACAAACAAACAAAACTATGAAAAGACAGAATTTGAGTCTTTGTATGTATTTTCTATAGTATGTATGGAAAGACAGTCATTCTGCAAGGCAAGGAGAGGATAGAACGAGGTATAAAAAGCTCTAAGCAAGCATTTCCCACAGTTGGAAGTGATTATTAAAACTGCAGGGGCTGTCTTTACTGCTCTACTGCTTGGCCTCCACTTTGTTTACCAAGGTGTAGCTGAAAACCAGCCACGCCTGCATTAACTATGCTGTGTGCGAGCATCCCGCTTAATCCCACGTCTGACCTCAGCTTTGAATCTAGATGATTTATCCCATATGCAGGTATTTATAATTGATGGACCCCTGGGTGCTTAGTGTTACACCAAGTTTCAGAGGAGAAAGAGGGCAGGTTTAAAAATAGCCAGGACACCTACCATCATCTCATCCATTATTAAAGACAGCCCAGAGATCTGATCTGACATCCATTATGCCACTCTACACACTGTGGGCTAGTACAGAATTAATAGGCTACTATGACATAACGGTGAAGAGTGGAGATGAAGATTAAGACTAAATAATGGATTGTGTTCCACATATACCAGGAAGAGAGATATGGGACATTTATATGCAAACACATTCGCTTCATCTACAAAATATTCCCTGCATCCTTTTGGCTTGAACTTAAAAAAAAACAGTTTGATCAGATCAAAGTTTACAGTTAAGCATCACAGCGCACTCCAAGGCCGGCCTGCCTCTTCGCTGGGTGAAATCTAAGCTGGTGAGGAAATTCTTTGATGTTCAGTATACTATACATACATATATATATAGATGTATATACATTTGCTTTTACCATACCAGCATGTCAGTCTCCATGCCAAATGGGCAGTGGAAACAGCTGCCCCATAAGTACACAGTCAAAAATAGAGGTACAGGAGAAGAGTGTTTTTCACTGATGTACTATAATAGGCTCATAATGGGACCCAGATGCATGTACACCCTGTGATCCAGTGGATACCTTAAAGTACAGATTTCTGCTAATTCAGCTTGAACTCAACGCACAGTTGCCAAAGTTAGTTAAAGGCGTATATGCTTACTTGCCATGGGTGGTGCTACCCAGCCTAGGAAAATAGGCTCTGGAGGAGTTTTTGTCAAATGTTTAGTGTGATAACCCTGGTGACGTCATTGTGATTAACTGCATTATGGGAAATGTAGGTTACCGCGTTTTTAGACATTGACCACTATAGTTCTCTCTAAATCTGAATATCTTGGCCTCTGCTCCTTTTAATCTATCTCTTGTGGAACTGCAATACTGAACTGCTGGAGCACTCCTTTAAAGGAATAATTCGGTATTTTGTGCTATGTACTGACTCACTTCAAATTCAAGTTAGACGAGGCATATTTTTTTTTGTTGGACAGAACTAACTTACTCCATTCAAGACAGTGAGTAAAAGTATTTCTCAAAACTTAAGTATTTCATTAGCAATGCTTCCAGCTTATCCCTATTGAACACAATTTGCACTGTTCGCAGGTGGGTGAGGGATTATAAGATTCTTACAAAACTGGCAATTCCTACAGGTTGTTCTGTCCACACTGTGTGCTGTCCACACTGTGCCTTGGCAGGAAAAATCATAGCCTCACTGTACTATGAAGGCAGTGATGCACAGTATGTGAGTGTAACATGATGACCCATGCCCAACCCTAATACAAACTCATTAGCACGTCTCAGCAAAAATTGGAAAACATACCAGCCATAGAAACATATTGCTCCTGAATTTATGCTTGATGTAGGTGCCTGAAAATACAAACATATTTTGCAAATGCTTCAGTTCCAGCGTGCAGACTCTGGTTCATGTTGATTTCATGGCTTCAAGCGGAGAGAAAATGTATGAATGCGTTTGATGTGTACAAATAAACAAATCAGTACCCAGACCTCAACTGCCTGTCCCTTTTGATGACTTTATTATAAGATCTGGAGGCACACTGGGACCATGCAGAGAGGCAGTGGCCATAATTGACAGCAAAAGCCATTAGTTGCAGAAAAATGGCATATTGATCGCCATTATGCAACAACAGACCCGGGTTAGTCAGGTCAGTGCTGTGGAGGAGTCCCTCAAGATGAGGACACTGCAAAAAGTAACCTGATCCACAAACTGTACAGTCTGCAGACATGGTAAAACACAATCTGCATTCAAGAAGTGACTTATGAGGAAATAATATGACTGTTAACATAGGGTAAGATGTCATGCCTATATAATACAATCACCATCCTCATTCTAGACATGTTATCTGAGTGCATGTGCCAGACAGGCCACACAAAGTTAAAACATATGTGTAGTCTTTGGCAATCTGTACCTGTGTCATTACTCAGCTGTTTCTTTCTAACCTATCTGGTTGCAAGGTGCACCTGGGGGGGGTCAGATGACAGAATGCACTAAAGAAGTGTACATGCCTTCGTGTGTGTGTGTGTGTGTGTGTGTGTGTGTGTGTGTGTGTGAGTGTGTATGTGTCGTCTTTCTTGTCCCTTTAGAGCTGGAGGTGTATATTTCAGTTACCTGGCAACCCCTTTGAGAAAGTTAGAACAAGACACCATGCAGAGCCGAAAATGGGGAACATACACAAGCAAGTGACAGCAAGGCTGCAGAAATGTTCACATAAATGGCGAGTAGTGCTATCAGCCGTGATCTTACCATCAACACCGACGTCCTGACGGCCTCGGAGACGCTCTGCCTCAGCTCCGCTGCGGTGCCGGGTTTGTTGAGCCCCCTGGTAAACTTCCTCGCCTCAGGTGGAGCAGAAGCCATGGCGTATCCCACCTTTCATCAGACAGACAGGCACTGAGACGGGCGGACCGTGACAACTGTCCCAAGCGGCGCTGCGAAGGCTGAAATCCTGCGATCCAGGCTGTGCGTAAATGCGCACTGGCGCCGTTTTATCCTGCCATTGCGCTCCTCTCAAACTTCACACATCACACACATCATATGTATATATATATATACACACAGTGGAAGCAGAATCCAGGTGTAGTAGGAGGGGACTTCTCCTGTCAGCAGCAATCGGTGAGCAACATCCAACATCCTGCTATGCCCTGTCCCGTCAGCGGCGGTCCCTTACGCAAACTGACACGCCCCCCTCCCCCAGTGTAATAATGCCCTTGGGACAGCATTGTAAACTAATTCATCCATCATACTCAGACGCTTGGGGACGAATAAGTGTGACTGTGTAGCATTTACACTGGGTGTAACATGGCTGCATTATTTCTAGTGTGGCTGTGGGACACTCAGGAGTGACTTTGGTGTCTTTAGGGCATCTTCAGCATTACTATTATGTTTCTATAATCTATTATATATAGTCAGGGATATTAAAGGCCTCGGATGCAATAGTTTTTAGCATTTGAAAGGCATTAAATACTATTTCCAGGTTATATAACTATTAACCGCGCACTGGTCTGTCCTGGGCACAAGCTAACATTGCCATCTGCTGGAATAATTATTGCTCTAATGCTTTAGGCTTCAGACTCTGTATAAAGTTATTTGACCACACAGAGGCAGTAAAGTAACATTAATAGTTGGGATGCATTTAACAGCCATCGGAAATAGTATATTTCTATAGATGGCCATTGGATGAGACCTTGACACAAATGGGGATTCTATGGGGATTTTAATAGTAATAATAATAATGATATTATCTACCCATAAGAGCCATATTTATTCTTTAAGGAAAATTGGGGGGGTATAAAACAGACTAAATGGACCAAAGGGAACACATTTATGAACTTATTTTTAAGCTACTACCCCTCCTGTCCAAGATCTGAAATGTTAAATACATGTCACAGCATTATATTTGAGAAGCTGTTTCATATAATATGGTGAGAACAGGTTAGTTGTGATCTAGGACAGTACAGTATTAGAATTGTTACATTGTGTGAAACTTACCTTTTAACATCAAAAACATGCTGTTTAAAATTAGCTAGATGTGTCACAGGTGTTAATCAGGCAGGCCGCCATTTTGGAAATTTGTGTCCTGGCAACACAAATTGACACTGGGTCACATGACTGCACCGGGATGTTTAGTAGCTGTCAGTGAGGGACCTCTTGAGTTAAACTCAAGGGAAATTTCCAGAATATTTAAAAGGTCTGTGACACCTGTGTCACCGTAGGTTCTTATGGGTTAAGTGCAACTAAGTGTCTGTCATTTGGGCGTTTTCGTTGTATATGTTCAACACCGAGCGTTTAAAGGAACTAAAATTTCTGAGGACTGCATTGAGAGCCTGAAGGCACCGTGTGTTTCCAGGGTGTTGTGCCGGTAGTCTGCGGCACAGCGGCGCTGCAGCACCCCTCCTGACTGTGTAGGACTGTCCTCCACCCCCAACATCAACCCACAGCAACCTGATACCGGAGACGAGCGGTCCAGACAAGCCTGCAAACGAGGCGTTCCCAGCCGCCCTGTCTGTCTGTCTGTCTGCCCAGCGGAGCTCCGAACCCGTCAATGCCAAACGCTGCCGACTGCCTCGGGGAGGATCACACCAAGAGATATCATTCCCTTCAGCCCGTCGTCTGCCAGCACGGGAGTTATAATCTCCGTCTATCGCAAACCTGAAAAGCTCTCCGTGGGCGCTGTACACTTGTGAATTTTTTTTCCCTACAGTGAAGATCGTGAAATGAGACGGGACGCGGAGAACTAACTGGCTAGCTGTCGGCTAACGTCGGTTAGCGTCGATAGCAGTCAGTTTGTAACCTAACCGAGCTAATTGGCTAACGTTTATATACCAAATTGTTTCTTGTTGTGTCGAAAGGGTGGATGATATTACAAAGTGTACGACTGAGAATGGTCTGTAGTTGCACGAATTAGCCGTGCGTGGGCTATTTTTGCGATATTTACCCTCTTCGCCTAAGTTTTCGAGTACCAGACAGTCGCTCGAAGCAGCTAGCATGTTAGCTAGCAGATATGGACGTTGTTCGCTGGATAGTTGTAGATGGCAGATCCGCCAAAGAAGTTAGCTGCTCAGTTTATCCGCTCGGGCTGTGTTTGGAGTCGATAGCAGGACTAACTTAACTTTTATTGGCACTGATCGTCAGTTATCAAATCACGTCAGCCGACCCCCAACACAACAGCGCCTCTTTTTCGCAGCGTTTCTCAATGTACTCCATGCCTGAGAGATCAGTTCAAGTTATTGAGCTGACGTGAGGAAAAAAAGGGGGTGAAAACTAAGCGGTATCTGCAAAAAGAAAGAGGACCAGAAGAAATATTACGGGACTTGGAGGAGCTCCAACTAACATTACGAGACCAAAGTCGATGTACACCATCATGGCTGTGGGCCGTATCACAATGAAATCACTCGCTAAATTTGGGTTTTGCCTGACGATCCTCCTGACTTCTGTGGCTGGTAAGTGCCTTATTAATGAATTGATTTTTTTGGAAAGAGGGAAATGTGCTTCTCATGAATATTTGATGCTGTGCTTTTGGGTTCTGCCGCCTGTATTTCGTCCACATAGCCGGTTTGCTGCAGATGTTTTCGCTTGAATAATGTAGGCTACTTCAGCCTCTACCAACATTATAGTCTTTTGGACTGGGGCAGCTCAAGTGTTGTTATATTTGTGTGGTTATTTTCTATTTCTAATACAGGCAACCTTGTTTATATACAGCCATCATTTACCTAAACCATCATATCCTCCCAGTGAGTCTAGCAGACCTGCCTGCCTGTCTGTCCCCTATCTATCTTCCCCATCTTGCTGTCTGCCCAGGCTCATGTCTGGGGTGATCTGTGCTGCTCATCTCATTGCAGTCAAGTAAACCTTCATAGATATCTCCTCTTGAACAGATCAGCGAATGCACCCCTGGCTCCTTTTAATCATTCTGTGTACAAAGGCCTGGAAAAAC
Source organism: Pempheris klunzingeri (assembly GCF_042242105.1). Classification (NCBI taxonomy): domain Eukaryota; kingdom Metazoa; phylum Chordata; class Actinopteri; order Acropomatiformes; family Pempheridae; genus Pempheris; species Pempheris klunzingeri. Next base: position 13,648,542 of record NC_092035.1, on the reverse strand, counting down.
ACTGCCAAACATACCGCAGTCCTTGTCTGCCAAGTTGTGCCCCCTGTTCAAGACTTTGGGCTGAAGCCAGGCTTCTGTGAGACCTTGAGCATGATAAGATAGTAGCTGGGCTGCACAGAGATGGGGGAACAGTGCACGCAAGGGGAGGAGGGGGGAGGTGGAATGTGTGGGAAGAGAGGAAAGGTATTTTACAAGATGGGTAATTTGGGTGGTGGAAGTTCAACATGGTGCTTAGGCTTTGGCAGTGGGTTTGAAAATAGGAGGTCTTGCAGCCTGGTTTGCTCATCCGATGTTACAGCCGAGTGCATGGGTGTGAATGTGTGTATAAACAGCTTCTTGATAATGTATCATCATTTTTGTGAGGGTGTGTTATTGTTGAGGCTCCTCCATCCATTCATAGACAGGGTATTATCAGAAGCCTAGAATAATAACTGCTGTTGCAGAGGGAAATATGTGAGTGAGGAGCATAAGTTGAATACACAGAGACTGTTTATTACTGAAAGCTGGTAGTGCAGAGACCATATCCCTGTTTGCATTTGCATCTAACAGACAAGTGGTAGTCTAAGTGTGTTGTTTTTTTATACTGCCACTTTAATAAAATGACAGGCAAGGACTCTAATTAATGGTTGCAATGCCCAGACAGTGTTGCTGACATCCCCAGATTATGGGGTCATATGTAAACAAATAGAGGAGAAAAGCTTGGTGCATTAATTTAGATGAAGAAACAGTGGAGTAAGTAGATAAGTAAGGTTTAGAGGAGGGGTGATTCAGTGGTGAGCGCAGGACATGAAGCATTTCCTGAAGAGATGAGCTGTCAAGTTGTGACGTAGGATCGGGAGGGAAGAGGGGGAGGAAGAAGCCAAGTCCCAAATGATAATATTCAGCAAAATGTAAAACTGTAATTTATGATTTCAGCATGTACACTGAAAGATTTCTCATCACCACAAAATACTGTTATGAGACATGACATGCAAATTAGAATTCCCCTAGAGCTGTTTAATGACTACAGTGTCTGGCAGAGGATTGACATATTCACTCAATAATCAGCACAAGGACGATTAATGGATACTTATATGCACGCGTGCCATGTAAACAACCAATAAATCCAAATCGTTGCACTGTGCAGAATGAATTAGGGCAGCAGTCAGTTTGTTGGCATGAAGAGATAGGACACAAACCAATCTCTCCCTTTGTGCTGCTGTTTGGGTCATGAATTCAAAACAGAGATATCCCAGCATCCATTTCCTAGGATGATACTTGTAATGATGTTGAAGAGAGGAAGCAGTGGGCCTAATAGTCTGCAGGAACATGTTAGTCATCTCTCTGACCCAACGCCTTTCCCTTTGTTCCCTCTGTCTCTGCAACAGTATTACCTCCCATCATCCCCTTTTCCCAGCTCACCTATTACCTCTTTTACTTCTTTTTCACATTATTATTCATTTCCTTCCACCTGCCATGTGTTTAACCTGTTTGCAGCTGAGCTTGGGTCGTCCTTACCGCTGCCTGTCCCCTGTGACTAATCAGCGTGTGGGCGTGTGCCTGCTGCTCCAAAATCTGGAGTAGAAACCGTTCCAAACATGGCTAAAGCCTGCAGACACTACCTACGGCGTGACCACAGGTGTTCTTAAGCAGTGACAATAGATCAGGACAGACTTTAGCCCAAATTCTTGTCGAGTTAAGTGCAGCTTGTAGCACATGCATTCTCATAATGTATGCCACAACCCACATTCAGGCTCTGTTTTTACTGTTGTTCCAGGTAAGCTGGAGGTTTGAGGGCCCAAAGAGGATTAGAGCAGGAGTATTATACCATAGCATAAAAAAAGACTGCTCATTTGCTCCGCTTGTCCAAACTCCGTAGCTGTGTCTCATGGGCCCCATACTGTGGCGTTGACAGGCCCACTGTTCCCCAACCAGGCCGCGTCTCTCCAGCCTCTGCGGGCCACGGGGGACTCTTGAAGCTGTCGGCCCCGCGGTCACATCAGTGGCTCAACAGAAAGTGAAGTTATTGGCTCGAGATTACAGACACTGAATGGATGCAAGTCTGTTTGCCGTGCAGGCTAGCTCAGATTGGAGCCTAGAGAATTTTTTTGAGCTAGGGACGAACTGGTGTCAGCTCTGGCATTTAAGTGGTGATTTTAATGGCAAGGTTGGTTTGGTTGGAGAAGACTAAAATGAGGATGAATCAGAGTTGCTTAAATGCCAAGTACAATTTGCCTCGGTGACATAGCAGCAGAGACATTTTAAAAACAAGGATAGGTAGGACTGAGAATGCAGAGAGAATGCAAGAAATCTCGTTGATGTTTCATAGCCTGCATCTAACAGTTATTTTCATTATTGATAAAAGGTGAACTCTGCCAGCTTTACACGTTAAAGGGTCTTGGAGAGTTCTGCTGCATGTTAGAAAAAAGCTCTAAAAAGCCTTTAGTGTGTCCAGAGGGAGCTGTGGGAAGTCTAATAAATGACCTCAAGTGATGTCATTTGAGTCAGCATCAGTGAAGGCCACAAAAAAAGTGGGCTTAGAAAGAAATTAGTTTACCAATCTCTGCAGTTCGCTCTTCATCTCTGCTGCAGGCTTGAGGCTCCTCGAGGCTACAGACTACTAGCATAACCCACACCAATAACTGATCAAACTATCATTGTCAAAGTTGCATTGTGGGTAATGTAGTCACCAGGTTTTGATAAGGAAGAAGAATGTGTGGAATAAAAAAAATTATCTCTGTTTTTTATGTAATGATTCTTGTGATATTATATATCATATCTTTTTTTTCTAACATCGCCATCATGACGATATAAGAGTGTAATGCTGAAACAGAGGAGCACTCTTTGGACTATTACTCTCAGTTAATGGTTTGTTTTATAAAGTGTCAGAAAATAGTGAAAAATGTTCATCACAATTTCCCGAAGTCCAAAGTGGCAGATTCAGGGATCTTATTCTTCTTTTTTGGCATTTAGGTTTGCAAAACAGTTAATCAACTTATAGTTTCAGGACTTAAAGCTTATACCACATTTATATTTCTATAATCATTTCTGCAATTTACATTTGCTATAAAAGGTTTATTATAATGAAAGCCAGAGACTGTAAGAAAGCAGCACAATAATTAGAACAAAGCAAGGCAAACGCATTTTTACACGTCAGTGATGTGAAAACGCGCGTGACGTTAATATGTGTGTTTCAATTAATGGCGCCGATTCTGCTCAAAGCCCAGGGGACCTTGCTACCAAGCTCCATCACCTTTGGCTGTCAAGCTAGCGTGCTGAATGTGCATTATGTCCTTTTCAAGATGTGGATGCAGGATCCCTCTGGAGGCAAACGCAAGGATAGTAAATGGGTAAAAGTAGATCATAAAATGGTAAAATCAGTTGTAAAACCGCAAGGCAGCCGGTGCGTAGAGGCAAAAATAGAGGCAATATAATGATATGTGCTTTGAGCCAACAGTTTGGCAGCAGTATTTGCACAACTGAAGCAATGCAACTTAGACAGGAAAATAAGGAAGTGGTTGCTGAGGCTGAAGGATGTAAAAGCACTGTGCTTACTTTCACTGTATAACATTTTGCACTCAGTCCACATCATTTTTTTTAGAGGAGATGACACTGACTGCAGGTAGAAACAGACCAATGAAAGTGGGAATGGATGAGGTGGGAGGCCATTTGGTCTATAATACAGCCAGTCCTGTTCTCTATTAGATGAAAAAATCAATGCCTTTCTCTCTCTTAGTACCTTGGTTGAAGTTCTGAGCAGAGGTAAAAGCAAAGTGAGATACAATAGAACAGTGTTCAGGCGACCTTCTGGTTTGGCAAAAAGGAGAAATTAGTGGATGTTTTAGAAAACAAAAGGTGCAGCCTTGAGATGGTAACTCAGAGTGACAGCCTATGATTAACATGAAGCGTTGTTCTTGACCGGCAGAGACAATAAGTCTAGAGCGCGCAAAAATGTGTATGGATGAACAGTTTAAGGGGTTTGGTATTTTAATGGACAAAAGCTTCATAAATAAGTGTATTTGTGAGCAATTGCAAGGCTTGAAGGTGGTACTGGACTTGTTTTTCATATCTCACATAGCTGAAATATCACATCTGTGGATATTACTCAGTCTCTGCAGCTCTCCCTTTATACCTAAGGTCTTATGTGCTTCCATCCACGGTGCAGTCATTAGGTCCCTCTATTACAAGCAGTCATCGGTCAGTGGTAGAGGTTTTAGACCAATTGTGCACTCACAGCATTCCTCTGAGAAATATCCCAGTAAGAAGAAAAAAAAACAGCTGAGAAGAGCAGAAGATGGCTTATAAGTAGAGTCAAACCGATACTAGATTTTTGAGGCCTATACTGACAATGATATATGAGAGTGTAAAAAACAAATGCGTATTCAGCTAATAGTAAATGTTTTTGAACATGAATGTATAACAAATGGTGTTCAATTTTTATATCGTATCTGTTTATTCTTAATTGTAACCAAGATGCAAACTGAGTAAGACATTTTACAGTAAAAGGCAAACTGTAACAGAGATGGTGTTTTCTAAATTACATGAAGCCTAGTTTGACCTTTCTGGGCTTCATTTCCTTGTTATATATTGGATATTGACATCTGACATTTTGAGTTAATCTACTGATTATTCTCTCAAGTAATCGTTTGGTATGTAAACTGAAATTATTATTAAAAAAAAAAGACCTTTACCAAATGTATCACCTTATCATCTTGTTTTGCCCGTTTTAATTTACTGTCACACAAAATTTTTTATTTTGTCTCGATCGACTACTCAATTAGGAAAAAAACAACATGAGATCTGAGTTTGAGGATATTGCAGCACCAGTCAGCCGCCACAGAGCAGGTGAAAACCCCATCATACCAGACAACCACAGGCCTCTAGTGGTGAGTGGAAGTGTAGGGAAAAGCAGCCTGTCGAGCTAGTCGGTAGCCCATCAAGCCTGCAATGGCTGTTCATATATTCAACAAGGAAAAGCTGTTGTTACAAACAGACTAAATTCAGATGCAGCTTAACACCAAACTTTTGCTTGTTCATAAATAATCTGAGATTATACCCCCCGTGATGTGGTGGCAAACACCCCTTCAGTCACTCAGTCATCTGTGTTTTCATCACATATTCGGGAAAGTTAAGGTATACAGGGAGGGGGGTGAATTTTGGGATAAATGCATTGTGGTCAATATTGGAGGCCTCTAAGCTTTGAGGGTAGTATAAGCCCCAGGATTAGCATAACTGTACCAGACCCAGACAGACACAGACTGAGTGGTGGTGTTTTTGAGGGGGGTGGGCAGTCCCGAGGCAACAGATGGGACAGATTAAAGCCCTCTCACCCCCACCCCCACATCTTTAAACTCAACCAGGGGACTTGGAAAATTGGGGGTGTCAGCAAATGCCCCTGAAATCCATCCATCTTACCTCAGCAACAAGCATGCACCCAAACAGCAGCAGCAGGTACGATTAGGGCAGATACATTATGATGGCTGCCGGCGTGCAGCGTCTGGAGCTTTTGCAATAATGAAAACGGCGTGCACATGGGCATAGACGGTGCCTTCTCTTTTCAAACATTTGGCTGTGGATGCACCAGCCACGCATGATGGCACATTATTGGTTCTCGGGGTGTGCTCGTCTGCTTCACACAGTGGCAAAAGTAAACACCACAGAGAGGAGGAGGTTTTTAAACGTATATTAAACATACATATTTCATACCGACACAGAATCAGTATTGCATAAAGGCTCCACATGGCAGCATTATACCAGGTCACCCCATGAAAACCCGAGCCAGGGAGCACAACTTGTGTACTTCAGTGGCTGCGGAGAGTGCACGCATGTCTGCAGAGGAGATGCTGTGTGCACGAGTGCATCAAGTACGTTTCAGCCTTAAGTCAAGAAAGCCGCCTCTGCTTTTTTTTCACCCCTCCCACCCCCTATTTCTGTCTCTAATCGTGGATGTGAACTCAGAACCAGTTGTGGAGAGAAAACAGCCAACACATCAGTGCACTTGGTGACTTTTAATCAAGTCTCAGGCTGCCATGTCTTACATCGCTCCAATGGGCCTTGGCAGTAGGAAGGAGAGAGCCAGATTAGATCGCTGTTGTTTTTTAGCAGCGAGGCTGAGGGGAAGGGGGTAGTCCGGGTGGGTGGGAGGGTGCAGCGAAGGCCAATTGGGGGAGGAGGGCAAGAGGGGGGGAGAGATTAGCAAATAACTGGGCCATGGGTAAACACTCAGCAGTGCTCGCCATCATCCAATGAACAGGCTCGGAGCAGAAAACTACTCGGAAGCCTTTTGATATGACTACCCTCTCTCTCCCTTTCTTTCCCTCTCTCTCGCTCTCATCTGCCTCGCTCCACTGGCCTTGCCTGCATACTCTGACCCACAATCCAATACTGCAGTGAGAGCCAAGATCAGACGGCAAGCTCCACAGAGCAGAACCCGGGACAGAGCCTGCTACGGCCAATCACAGATAAACACAGAGATTGGCACCCAACCAGAAACGCTGCTCAGAAAGACAGAATTCAGTGAAACAACCAACCACTGCCAAGATGAGCGGCAGATGAACCAATGAAATCTGACTGCAGGAGTGTTCCCATGGCTCAGACTGCAAATGAGCAAAGCCTGGATGTGACTGCTGGGGTTTGAGCTCCATCCAATGCTACACTGTCTTTTCTGGTCACTTTTGCAGGGCTCGACATTGCTTGCTCGCTCAGAGCAACTTGACTCTGTGCTCAGGCAAGTGGAACGCCTCATGCAGTTGTCAGATCAAGCAAGAGAAAAATAAATGTGCTCTCCGCTGTAACATCTGAAAATAAATTGCATACTATATCACTGCTGCATCACTTTTCCTGATGTGATCTTTAATGTAACGTTATCTAAGCTTAGACTGCCCAGTCTACTGTAACACTGAAGCGGAGCTCCCTGTCTCACCACAGTCTGTTTTTTTTCATGTTATGGAAGGTGGTTAGGGTAAAAAAGGGTAATGTGATTAAATTACGTTCACACATGGCCTCTGCTGGAGTCAGACATGACAGAGAAACAGCATAACAGAAATGGAAAATCGTCCTTTGCTCTGACAGTGGATGGTGGCATAGTGTTAGCTTGCTAACACTCAAAAAGTATATTGTTTCTAATTTAACCATCTAACAACTTCAATCCCCTTAATAATAATTGTCCAAATCCTGTTGTCCTCTTTTGAATAAGCCTGCATTTCTGTTTCAGTTAGTTAATTAGTACGTTTGGCTATCGAGCAAGTAAAACATTAGTGGTAATATTAAAAAAAAAACAACAACTAAATGTTCTTGTGTATTGAAGTCCAATATATATGTTTTAGAGGCTGAATAGTCTCAGCCTTTTTGCTGCTGCTATATGATCAGTCCATGCTCTGCATTTATAGTGGTACCTACATGCTTATTAGTGTTTATATAGAGACACTGCGTTCATGCTTTGTATTAATGCTACAAAAAAATATAAATATATGAATTGTGAATGAAAACCACAAATCAATTAATGGATTGGACTCTGAACAGTCTTTTATCTGCTTTTTCAGATTCTGAATGCCCAAGAGCTCTTGTAGACCGATCATTAATAAGTTTTTCATTTCATAGCATTGAATTGTAGTAAAAGTATTAATAATTCATGTCGGCATACAATATCTATCCAGCTTTGGAAGAAAGACATGAGATACTCTGCTTTATGGATTTCTGCTCTCCCAGTCCTGGTGTACAAGGTCAATCTGTTTGTCTAACTGTCTATGGGTGTTGTCACAGGCTCAGCACTTCCTTCTATTGTTCCTTTATGTTTCTCCTCCTTTTACTAGAATTCCTCCTCTACAACTCAAGTCCCGTCCTCCCCCACCCACTGCCCTCAGTTGTTCTGGGTTGTACATGTTTTATAAATGGCTGCTATCAAGTAATTTGTGAAAAAAAAGCACAAGAGATTAAGTTCTATAGTCAAGGAAAGTGCACAGTATCCCTTGATTTCAGACAGTGGTCTGAACAGTGGAAGCAGGCTTCTGCTGATTGTCAGATTGTCAGTTTTGATGGCTGTTGCTTGCAGATTTTATCAGCTGCTGCTAGCCAACAGTAGCTTCATGAGTTGGTTTAAAAACACCATCTTCAACTGACTTTGTAATGTTTCCAGCTCGAGTACCTTGTGAAAGGAGTTTTGCATATGCTCTTGATGGCTACATACATAATATGATACTAACAGGTTGCAGACAAAAAGTCAGCATGAAATGAATACATGGAAATAAAGACCAGCATTGGTCTCGTATTGCTGTACAGAGTTAGTTATTCCTATTGTTGTAGGTATGATAAGGTAAACTGTAAGGTTAGTGTTATTTCACTCTAACATTGCCTTGTTTAGCTGTTTAGCGTACACATGAGGACTAATGAGACAGACATTGGATTTATGTGTCCTTGTTCATATTTGTCACTTTGAACATTACACGAGAAAAAACTTTCAGGACGAGGATTGATCCTTATGTTTGGCAAGCATAACTGTCCTGGGTAACTAATTTGGCTGGTTTTGCTGGAGAATAAATTTCCCCAAATTCAAAAGAGCCAATTGATCCAAAGAGAAGAACAGAGCTGCTAATGTTGATAAACTCAGATCTCTGATAAAGCTGCATTCACAGTGGATGTGCTAGTCACGAACTGGACTTTAACCTGTTATTTCACAGAATAATATAGCATAAAATGCCCTGGCCTTGGAAGTAATGCCAGATATGCTAACCTAAGTAGAACAGATAAACCGACAATTCAAGCAATTCCTTACAGTATTTCTCTTAAAATGTCCTCTGGTAGCAAGGACAGCTTAAAACATTTATTTTCCGAAGTAGATAATGGAAAGAAAGATAAAGAGAGCACACAAAAGCTCTGCTTATTCTCCTGCAGATTAGCCACTGTCCCTTCAAATTATTAAGTAAAAGAGAACAATACATCTAAAAACTAAAATTTCATTTCATTTAAACTAATTTAAATGGAAGTTAGATATTTTTCATTATTTGAAATAAGTTCCTGTTGTGACTGTGGGTGTCTTTTTTGAAATGTATCATCAGTTTCCAGACTCTAATAGATCAGAGCTGATCTTCCCTCCGCACCAGTAAAAAAAAAGTGGTAAAATATGTCTGAATGTCTGACCATTATGTCTCCCCTGTAATAGTCTGGTTTAATGGTGGAGCTGGTGCTCATTTTAGGGGAAATCGTCGTACTCTGAAGTAAATTATTTTTCCTGTTATCTGTGTAAAAAGCTCGAGTTGGCTTTGGGCTGAATTGAAATAATTTCTGGGAGACGACTGCCTCTCTGTCTGTTCATCTGCTCAGTTTTTATCTGGTGTACCTCCTGCTTTGTGTAGGGTTAGTATTGTTTTTCTGAAGCTTTTAGTTGATACAATGAGAGCATGTACTGTATGACATGTATTATGTATCGCATGTTCCATTTGGTTATCTTTTTAACTCAGAGAATGTTAATGTGCTGGAAATACATTCAAGTGGAGAATCGTCTGCCCTGTTGGGAATCTAACCCTGGCAGTACCATCGTTAGCTCATTGAAATTCAGTTTCCTCATCAAAATAAAAATTCCTCCACATACTTAACCCTTAGTTTGAACTGCTTTCCGACTGTGTATGCACACAGCGCGCTCCCCCTCTAGGCAAAGTCAGTCCTACAGAACAGTAGGCAGTGAAGGCCCACAGGTTGAAGGCAGCCGAGGCCCACAGTAGGCCAGGGTTGATAGTTTTATCAGTGGATGGGAGCAGAGGAGGAAAGTTGGCATCATGCCCAGCAGAGCTACCACTCCATCGCGTCACCCTCTGCCCACACAGGCTAGCTTGACCTTGGGCAGGGCACAGTCACCCTCCACCCCTCCATAACACACTCCCCACCCCCCCACCCCCTTCCCCGCTGGAGGAAAGGGAGGAGCTGGGAGTAAGGGAAACAAACTGGCACATCATGTTTCCCTTATCTGCTATTACCCACAATACGGGCTACGTACACAAACACACGCTCTGACATTGGCTCAAACCAGTTAACAAACACGCCGTCCATTTCGCAACTGGACACATTCTGGATTTCTTTTCACTCAAAACACACAGTTTGACACCATCTGAAGTTCATCCATATTTTCTGTAAACCCAACATAGGAATCAAACTTTGCCCAAAGGCTATAAATCATCTGAATGTATTAAGCCCAGCGTGGGAGCTTTACTGTGTGTTGAACATTCATCTCTCATTTTCTGACATTTAATTTTCTCACCAATGTGTCATCTTGCCGTTTTTTGTTTATGTGTATAATGAGCGTTGTTTTGGGCCCAAATGCCTATTTTCCTCTGCATCTCTGTATGGGTTCATGTTATGTCCTCCAGGCTGGAGTTTAGATTGGTATTTCTATTGATCTTTGGCCTGTGAGAGGCAGCGGGCTCCGCAGGCAGACAGCTATTTTTCAGCTGTGGATTCTTCCTGTATAGCCTGACTGAGTACTAGTGTCAATCTGTATCTTTATCTGGTTTAGCAGAAGCATCTAAATGTCTGCATTTTTAATAAATATATAATGTGAAAAGTTGATGGGAAATTTTCATCTACATCAAGCTTCTTTTTTTTGTTTGTTTTTTCATCTGAAATGTGCATATGCGTCTGTGGTATGAGACAATCGATAAAGATATGTGATGAAATGGTATAAATTAATTAAGCTGTTGCGCTGTCTGTATCCCTCTCGCAGCACAACACATGCTCATTAACACTCACAAACTGCATCCATCTCATACCTTTTTCGTGCTTGCTATTGCAAAGCACAGCTCTGTTTTGAAAGAAATTTTAATTCGATTCGGCTCTACCTCCTCTGTATCTTCACAGCAGCGCAGGGGGAGGAGAGGGAGTGTGCCTTCACGGACCAGCAGCAGCAGTGGGAGATGGAGAGAGTGGCCGGGGGCGAAGGCCGGGTCTCCCCGGAGAACACCACCATCCGATGTGCCAAGGGGAGCCACTGTTTTGGCCTGTGGGAGAAAAGTCCTCCAGGCGAAGTTCGACTAGTCAAACAAGGTACAAAACTTCAGAGACAGGTCCATTTGTTTAAAGAATACAAATGTCAGCAAATGTCTTTTTGATAGACACTTGAATTTCACCTGTGATACACTAAGCCTGCCTTCAAAGTGAGACTATGTGCCATTTGTTGAGCGTTCACTGTTGTAACAGTAGTGAAATTGGGTGGTGAAAAAGAGTCATAAAGTCAGCAAACTGGCTTAGTGATGTCTGTTAGCTATTAAACTGACTTTTTCCCAGTAATATGCAGGACATATCTGATGGTTTTACAGGAAAGATGCACAAATCTCCACAGCTACTATAAATGTCCACTTAAGTGCTCTTCTGTGCACACATATGCACCTTTTGAGCCATAGCTGTCAGGGAGAGGCTCAAATGGGCCCGTTTGTACTTTTCTAAGGGTTCACTAAGAGGACACCAACAGTACTGTGTACACCTGTGGAGAGCTTTAAAATGCTATTAAGTTGCTACTTGACATATAACTTAAATTTGAATTTTTAGGCAATTATACAGCAATGTGGATGCAAAGCAGGAAAGGAAAAATGCACCCCTTTGTTCCATCAAAAGGAGACTGCTAACTGCACTGGTTGTGCTCTTGGTTTTATGGAAGGCTGTTGAACGTGGAGAGGCTGTGGTGACTGACTCAAACCCTACACACAACCGTTTTCTATTTCTTCAGGTTGCTGGACTCACCTGGGCGACCACCAGAGTTGCCGTGTGGACCGCTGCGTGGTGACCAACCTCCCTCCACAGATCCAGAACGGGACGTACCACTTCTGCTGCTGCGGCAGCGACATGTGCAATGTCAACTTCACAGAGGACTTCCCACTGCCCAGCCCCACCACTGCACAACCCATCTGTAAGGATGCACATGCACAAAGTCGAATCACAGTTTATCAGCCACTGCTACGCTCTGTATATGTCATATACAATTGATGATATCCAATACATGCTTCTTTCTACAGTGAGTTTCACTTAATTTCTTGCCAAAAGATTCCTTTCTAGTCATGATGCATCTTCCTTTTATATGACTGGTGGTCAGCGAACCGACAGAGGCAAGGCAGCCAGATAGATTCAAAGCCAGATCTCAGCCTACGCTAATACTTTTATGACTTCAGTATTGAATTTTGTGCAGACCTTTTTTTTTTTTTTTTTTTTTTGAAAATAGAGACAGTGAAGGAAATCGCTTTACCACTGATCACCTGTGTCATCATGTCAGTTCCACAACAAGGCTAACCTCCAGGAGGACTTGTATTGTATTAAGAAGGCCACTGTGATTTAATTTGAATTTTAAGTGGTGAGATAAATCAACTCTGAACCATTTTGTGCTTCTCACGGAGCAATTTCTTGCACCAGAGAATCTAACTTTTTCTGCCATGGTCACGATCATCTCTTACACAATTGGCTGCATTAGGCGGGGGAATGAATGAAAGTAAAATGACTAACAAAGAAAAGAATGGGAGAGTACAAATGCAGGCCCACACAGTCATGAAACACAAAGCTATTAACAGAAAAGAATGAAAGGATGTTTGATATCATCAGAGCTGTTGTACCTACACCTACTTGTAGCTGCTTTCTCTCTCCACATCCTCCACATCCTCCTCCTCTGCTTCATCATTCAGCCACACGCTTTAGAACTAAGTTTCCTGATTGCCATCCATTATGAACCCTGATAATAGTGAATTGCAAAGATGAATTGGTCTGCTGGTATAGATTATATCCACTAAAGTGCCAGGAAAGTGGTTGACTTCTAATTCTGTCTGCATCAATGTGCGTCTGTTCTTGCGGTTTTCAAGTTGATGGTGTTGTCTTAGGAAGGCGTCAAACAAAGCTAACAGATGTATTGTTAATTGTTCCGTCGTCTTAAGGTTTAGCTGTGAATGAAAGCAATGTGTGTGGTGCGAGGAGAATGAGGGGGGTGGATGGCGGCGGCTCATCATCTCTCCTGCCCACACATAAACACAAACAGGCACTCTCTGCCATCCATGTCGTCTTTCTGCATTCCATGGATTACAAGGCGTCTGCTCTATCTGCCCGTCTGCGGGCGTGCCGGTGACTGTTCCACCGAGCAGACAGATGACGAGACAAAGACAGGAGAGATTTAGGGGGGAAATAACCATTTTGCGTTAGAAGGAGTCTTGATTAATCAGTGAGGTTCAAGTTTGGCTTGCATTCTCACTTGGAGTCCTGTTTCTGTTCCTGGTTTTGCTAATTCCTGGCTTGTCTGGGCAGATTTATGCCAGTGTTATTAGCAGTAGGAAATCGTTTCAGTCATTTGGCTGTGCAAGTGATCTGAAGCCAAGTCAACCATGGATGATGCCATTTAGGGCTAGGTGGTGAAAGAAGTACTCTGAAGTAAAAGAAGCAATACCAAAATGTACAGATATTCTGTTGCAATTAAAAGTCCTTTATGTAAATAGAAGTACACAAGTATTCATGTCAAAATATACTTTAAGTATCAAAAGTAAAAGTACTCATTAAGCAGAATTACTTATTATATAATCAGATACTAATTATTGATGTATGAATGTGTAACTATGACTTTTCTATGTTGCAGCTGCTAGTAAAAGTTGAGTTTCTTGCTGTATGCTGGGGTGTCTTGGTGTGTGCGTCTGTGTTTGTCAGATGGCTTCCCGCGCTACCTTCTTGTTGATTATGAACTCGCTGACCTTGGCATTTGAGGGGAGCTATGTCAACCCCCATGTGTGTACGCGTGGGTGCGAGAGCGTGTGTGCATGCATGCTCATGCCAACATGTCAGTCAAAGTTGGCCTCAGGCTCTCGAAGCCATCAATTATTGATAAAGCTGGTGTCTCACGGCAGCACCAGTGTGTTGACTGATGTAACGGATGCAGTGTTTCTGTGTGCATTTGTGCAGCTGCTCTGGACTTTTATACTATTTCTGCAGAATATAGAGTAGTGATATATAGGAGCAGGGCTTGTGTTGGTATATAGACTGTAAGGTGTGTGTGTGTTTGTCTCCAGAGTAGCACTTATAGCTGATGCAGTTTCATTAATCACATCGGCCAGACAGCTAAAACTGCAGCCTCCTCGGCTAGTTGCTTCTTCTCTTTTCTCTGTTTTTACATATTTCTCTCCGCTCACTTCCCACACATGCTCTGTTTCTCTCTTCCTGCACCGCTTTCCAGTCTGTTGACCGTGCTTCATGGTCATTTGGCTTAATTGATGTTTTATTTTTCTTCTTCGGCGCGTGCGTCACAGCTTGCTTGATTGTCCGTAAACACACATACTTGCACACTCAAGACATTTAAATGTTTGTGCGTATGTTAGCTGGTGTTGACTACAATTATTGATGTGAAGGAAAACAAAAGAAGTTACAACATACTGTATGCACACTTGCCAGTCTATGTAAGATGCAAAAAGTGTTTGAGCTTTCATGTGCTGCTGGAGTTTTTACCTGACCAACAGCAGTAATGTGTTAGAAACACCTTTCAATATTATCCAGCAGTCACTCTGACCTCAAAAATATTTGTTTATTTGCACAATGCAAAGTGGAGGAAAAAAATGTGTAAAATCAGAGCAGAATTTAACAAGTAGAAACACAAGAGTTATGCAGCGACAACACACTGTACGTGCCAAAAAGCCAAGAGGCTTTTGTGCCTCAAGCTGCTGAGAGGTGTAGCTCACCGTGAGAATTAAAGGAGTTCTGTTTACATTCAGTGTTAACCCCCAGTTACAGTTTTGTATTCTCCTGTATACTGCATTTGTTCTGCCTAGCAAATGAATTGATTGAATTTCTTTATTAATAAGTCAATTTCAAAGCTGGGTCTTTTTTAAAAGTGCATTTTAAGTCCTACATTGCCTCCGTCCTTGTTTAATGCTGGCAGTCGTCCCTCCCTGGTGGCAGGAACGTGCAACGTGTTGTCTGCATGCCCACACGTGTCCTTTTTGTGCATGCACGATTCAAACAAAATGGGGACTACAAGTGGTCAAAACCTCTACAGGGTGCCTTTAAAACTTCACATTTCAGGAGCAAACCACTTGCTAAATATGCTGTTGTGCTGTGTTTTTGATAGTTGCTCCTGAACTTTCAGCATATATTTTAAGTTGCCTGTCATCCCTTTGTTTTTTTTTGCTGTTTTACATAAAATCATCACAATAATAATATGCTTTTTAGTTCATCTGGTTATCTACCTTTATTCCAAGTGTCTCTCGACAAAAGTTGATTATCTATATGAATATACCAGAATTATAAACAGAACTGAATCTACACAAGGCTGTATTACCAGTCTATTGTATAGGATTGCATCAGATTGTACAGGTGTACCTAATAAACTCAGTGTATGGTGTGTATCAGCGGTGGTACATGGCCTTCCACCATGCTCACAAATCAAAGGCCTGCGCATGGTTTCAGCCATTTGCTCTTCCCACATAAAGGTCACTGTTTGATTTGTACTTTTGTTTTTGATGTCCCCCAACCCCCCCTTCCCCCCTTATAGACCCTCACACACTGGGCTACGAAGAGACCGTAATTATCACCCTGGCAACAGTCTCCGTGCTGGCCGTGCTCGCTGTAGCAGCCTTCTTCGGTTATCGCATGATGCACGGTGAGTTACCATGGCGCCATGCTGTGAGGAAGAGCAGAGAACATTCATTATTCAAGACTGTTTTTTGTAGAATTTCAATTAATTTGATAATGGCTGATCTTTTGTGCGAATGCGTCTGCATGTTTTACAATTTTCCAAATTCTGAGCTCTGTGTTTGTATGTGTTTCTGTGTGACAATAGGAGATGGTAAGCAAGGCCTGCACAACCTGAATATGATGGAGGCTGCTGGCTCTGAGAGCTCCCTGGACCTAGACAATCTCAAACTGCTGGAGGTCAGTGCCCACAGGGGTCTCTCTCTGTTCCTCTGTCTGTCTCCATCTCTGTGTCTAGACTAGTTTCAACTTGGAATATCTTTAATTTGGGACTAAACATTGATCTTTACATCAATTGAACCACTGCTCTGGCCCAGGAGCCCAAATTTAGTGTAATTTATTTAGTGTAGTGTACCAGCACAACACCGTGTAACAATACATTTACCGACCAAGTGAGCCAACAGGAGGCCAGAACAGCAATGATTGTAAATTGTTTTACGGCAATTTGACTAATCAAGATTTAGTAAGATTATTGGCACAGTTCCACACTTGCATGTGGTTTTAATTGTCATGTCAAAAAAGTTAATTCCCCCTTAACAGCGTGGCTCACCGCATCTTTTATACCTCTAATCCTGCGGATTTCTACTCACCTGTTTTTGGAGATGAATGCTTCTATTAGTGGTTGAAACGTGAAGTGTTATCACTGGCCTCCGCATCTCTGCACGCAGGATGTGTGTGTGTGTGTGTGTTTGGGAAACAAGAGTTAGAAAGAGAAAGGAGAAACCAGAGGCACAGAGGCAAAAATACACCGAAAATACATTGAGGTTTACGGTTACATTTGTCGTTTCAATGTGACCTTTATCATCCGATCATGGCAGGATGCATTAAGTGACAGGTCAGGGCGAACGAAAATAGGATTTTGCTTACACTGACACAGAATCCTGAAAACCTGATATGGAAGTGGGAAGAGTTCATATTGTGATAGGAAGTCAATGGAGTCTGAATGATATTCAGCCACAGTAAGCGGGGTGGAGGGATTAAAAGGCGAGCAGGGGAAATGAATGCAGCTACAGATTTAAATAAATCCAGCCACAGGAGACGGCACGATGGCAGCTGTAACTTTTTAAAGTACAATTTAACTTTCATTTAACTCC
The DNA here is from genome assembly GCF_042242105.1 of Pempheris klunzingeri. NCBI lineage: Eukaryota > Metazoa > Chordata > Actinopteri > Acropomatiformes > Pempheridae > Pempheris > Pempheris klunzingeri. Next base: position 13,631,779 of record NC_092035.1, on the reverse strand, counting down.
TATTTTTCCTAAACGTTATGTACGTATTTATAATGTAATGATTTCTATCATTGAAAGACTCCACAGCATTATAAGACTCTTTTTGCTGAAAGGAAAATTCTGGGATTTTTCCACCAGCGTATGAGCAGCAAAATAGCATGTATCAGGGCATGCAAGAGTGAATTCCCCTCTAACTGTGTCATCTTTACAAACAGCCAAGCTCTGCTTATTACTTCTTATTTTTCAAGAAACATGGTGGTGTTTTACTGTACTAACAAAACCAAGAAGCAAGCACGGAGTGGTCTGTCTAAATAAGGAATGATCATAATCATAATGAAAACTCTGAAGCAAGTGCCAGTGGCTGGCTGAGTGAGAGAAAAACTGATAGAAATCAAAAACTCTGGTTTTCTTTTAAAATAACTCGCAGTAATATTAACTATACATGGTTTCTAGCAAATTGGCTCAATATGCATTACGGTGGTATGATGTCTTCTATGTGAAACGTTAGATGTCTCAGAAAATGATGCCTCTGCTGCGCTTCATGACAACACAAAAACGCCAGCCAGCCAATCAGTACTGAACATAATGATCCAACCTCAGAGACGCAGCAATGTTTTTGTTCCCCTCTTTTGGCATCTATTTAGTGCATTTCAGACCAGAGTGAGAGAATAATATCTTTTCAGGCAGGAGTTGAATTCAGAGCACTGTCCTTGTGCGTTATCATATGCAGGCACACGTTCTTTCACATCAGACTCATTGTGAGGGGAGGGGGGCTTCTCGCAGACAAAACAATCCAATGCTTTCACAGTACATTTCATAGCCGGAGATAAATGTTTTGAGCAGACATGGAGGTTGAAATCACACAGAAAGAAATGCATGCCTCAATTCATTTCATACCCATGCTGTTGACTTTAAAAGCAGACTGTTTGGACCTTAATGGCACTCTGTGCTCTGGCTAATTCAGGAATCTAATTGAATGATTTCCAGCTAACTTTGAGCCATTTTAACTGTTTAACCCTGCTGGTTGCCTGTAATTCAGTTTATTTCCTATCTTTCTTCTGTCCGCCCTGTCTTTGTGTTTGTACCTCTCTTCTTGTGTTTCTGTTTGGGTTCTCGTTTTTGTATTTGGCAAGGACTCTTTCTGTATCTTGGCTTGTCAGTTTTCCTGTGACATTTCAAAGCAGCACAAACAGAATGATCATTTCATCCACACTGTTTTAATGTTTCTCTTTAAACAAGCGAGAGCTAAAGGTCTAGAGTTACAGAAAAAAGTCTATAAATAGTTTTCCCTGTCCCACCATTATCTCTTTCAGCTGATTGGGCGTGGCAGATATGGCGCTGTCTACTGTGGCTCTCTGGATGAGCGGCCTGTGGCTGTGAAGGTGTTCACTGCAGCCAACCGCCAAAACTTCCTCAATGAATGCTCCATCTACCGGCTACCGCTGCTGGAGCATGACAACATCGCACGGTTTGTGGCTGCTGACGAGCGGACTGGCCCAGAGGGGCGCACAGAGTACCTGCTGGTCATGGACTACTACCCACATGTGAGTAGTGGGGAGCGAAGGTAGTTTTATATGTAGTGTGTGTTTCAATATACAGACCAATGTTTGGCAAAATTTGCAACTTTGAATGAGTTTGGGAGGTCAGGGGTAAAGGGCAAATCAGCCCTTTGGTGTTTGAAATACTGCTGTTTAAAGTCCTGATTGACAGGACAACTCCAGTGGTTACCGTGGTGACCACAAGTACAGTTTAAACTACAGGTCCCAGAATTCTAGTGGCAGCAATTATTCCTTGAGCAGCCACGTTGTCAGAAATAAAACAGATGAACAACTGGTGTATCAATTTACAGTGCAGCCAAACAAACTCATGTTGTTTTAATAAAGTAGTCAACCAACAATTGGCCTTTTCCCATCATGCAATAAGCAACCTCGATCTGCACACCAAAGCAGGACACAGTGAAAGGAGTTTGTTACCTTACTGAGGAGTTGCAGGTGGAGGTGAAGCTCGCTGTGACTGCTTATTCTCCGCCTTGCAATGTTCAACACTGATCCACTGACTTGTGAATGATCGCAGTTAATACATTGCCCGTTTCCTGTGATTGCGTCACATTTAAAGCCAGTTGAGTGCTTTCAATGTGAAGCAGCAACAGTGGGAAAAGTAGGGTTAGCATTAACACTAATTTAATCCAGCTCTGCTTCGGCGGTAGGACAGTGAACAGTGCAGCAGATATCAATGAGATCAAATTACAAACAGCAATGCTGAATTACATCCTGCATTATTTCTTGTGAATCCCTCATGCATGTGAAGGCAATTTGAATCCAGTGCTGGAATAATAAAAACGACTAACAAGAGAGCATCAAGCATACATAGAGAGCCAATCACAGCATGCAAATGCACTAAATGGCCATTGGTGAAAAAATACTGACCATAAATGGTACCAAACTTACCAAAGGGAGCCAACTTTAGCTTTGTTTGGCCCAGCGACAGTGGGTATTCACTGACCATGATGCATTGTTTGAACAAAGCCCTGCCCTATTCAATCTCTCTGAGCAATTTCACTGTATGATGTTCATAGAAATAGCCACCTCTAGTGATTTCTTTGTATATTTTCACACCTTGGTCGCATCTTGGCGTACTTCAACTCTCCAGAAGAGCAGCAATTTTATCACATTTGCTCCGTGGGCAGCCCCATCTCGTCTCGTGCCTGTAGGATGCGAGCATGTTCCAGGTGCCGTTATGTGTCTGGAGTTTCTCTGACAGTCATTCTCAAGTGCCGCAGAGATTTGGAGAGAAGTAGTCAAGGGGGAGAACAGGCACATGGCAAAGCAGTGGCAACAAGCACTTGACATTTTGGTGAAGGCCAACAGACAAAAAATAAATAGGGCTGCAGCTAACTACCTTTTTTGTCGTTTAATCTGTCCAAACCTTCAACTTTGTAATTACAAGTCAGCTGACCCCCAGCCAGCCTATGAAAGGATCCTATTGTGCATCCTAACCATTTCTCTAATACATGTTGTCATGGAAATGCGGTGCAAGCCAGGACAGGAGACTGGGACACATAATGCATTCAAGTAAAAGATAATATAATTTATTTAAAACGAAGAGAGCTAATGTAATTTTCTTTAGTAGCGGATGCGCGAATTGCCTTGTGATTGATTTTGGAAGAAAAGATTAAGTGTATGTGCATGTGTGTATGTGTGTGTTGGGTTGTGTGTGTGTTTGTGCATCAAGGCCTGGCCTATAATGGATTATCAAGGCTGATGGAGATAATCGAGGAAGGAAATTAATAATATTTAGCGTAATTTCTGGTAAACATTTTTGTGGAGTTGTTGGTACTCCTCATAAGGCATCATTATCTTTACTCACAATTCTTCAGCCAAAATACCACATTGTGTTTCACCTGCAAAAACCTCATAACTTCTGGACATTTTAGTGCTCCCAGTTATGATTGTGAAGATAATCTTTCTGCAAATTGTCTCTTTTGATGGTGAATATGCCATTTAATCTAAATTTCCAAAGTAAAGATTTCTGTTTCTGGTGAAATTGAATGTGTGTGAGGTAGGGTTGAGCTGTGTGACGTCTGAAGAGTGCATGTTTAAAGATGAATCAAATGAAGGGGTGTGGAGTCAGAAAAAAGTGAGCCTACCAGACCTCTAACTGTCCATTATGAGTCTTACAGTGTTATAGAAGTGCGATACTAAATCAGTAGAGTACTCGTGTAAATCTATTAAGTCTGGCATAATCCTGGAAGATGCCTCAGCGCTGTCCTATTAAATATATATATAAACTAACACAAACGGTTTTATGGTATTACACTAAGACTGATCTGAGCACACACACACCAGACTAAAATCCTCACAAAATTGTACTTAAATTAAAAAAACAAATCAGAAAATAAACATGTGCATATTACAAGACAATATTTGCAGACAGCCGTAGTTCTAAACAAAGTCCTTTATTAATAGTAACACCAGAACAGCACTGAGCAGAGCTGTAAAATGGAAAGCTACAAAGCTTAGAGACTACATTAACTCATGCCCAGTAGATTATTAAACAAGTGGTGACCGGCCATTGGCTATTTGCCCAACAAAGGCTGTATTGCAAAATATAGACCCACAGATACCTTGCCTTATCAATCACTGATTGCTCTGGGAATGACTGTAAGCTGGCGGGGTGACTTACTTTATTATTCACCACAGAGAGGTCAGTTATCATCAGACTTTCAATCTCCTGAACCAGATACGCCTCAGAGGCATCGGGGGAGTGGGAAGCAGTTGAGCTGAGCTCACAGCGCTGTGGAGGGACTTCATATAATGTGTAGAATCATTGTAATCGCCAGACCAGTCAGTCTGGAGATGGGGCTTTGCACAAGTTAGCTAGCTTAATCACCGCTGGCCTTGTCCTATAAGTTAGACATGATGAGACTTTTTGTTGCCTGCTGGCTGAGAGAACCCTCCACAGGCTACAATACTTGTTTTTCAGATCTTTAAAGTGACTCTCTACCTTCCCTCTCCATCTGTTTTTTCCCCTCACTCTCTGCACCCTCTTCCCTTCCCTGTCCCCTTTCCTCATGTCCTCCTCAGGGCTCTCTGAGTCGGTACCTGAGCGTCCAGACCAACGATTGGGTCAGCAGCTGTCGGCTCGCTCACTCCGTCACCCGTGGCCTGGCGTACCTGCACACAGAGCTCTTCAAAGGAGGTGAGCTGGAGGACACACGCACGCACACACACACACACACACACACACACACACACACACACACACAGACTTAATTACATAACTGCTCACAGTTTACTGAGGCTCAAGTTCTAAGGCTGCTGCTTCCATCTGTTACTGAAACACAAACACATACAAAGAATTGTTGTAGTAAATTAGAACACATTTTGTGTTTGTGTAGCCCAGTTAGATGGTTTAGAAAGGCTTTGTGTGTGTGCGCGTGTCTATCCTGTCTGCCTGCCTGGCACTTGAGCCTTCTTACGACCTGCACACTGCAGCTCCACGTGGGTCTGTTTGGCTTGGAGCGCTTTGCATCCCTGCATTTTGACAAACACACACGTACACACTGCGTGCACGCCCAGCCGGGGATATTTATAGACTGGCCTCAAGCTAGCCTGAGAGAGAGTAAAAAATGGCGAGGGGGACAAGTAAGGGGAAGGAAGGCGGAGGCAAGCTAGGGATTCAGATGACATGTGACTATCCCTGTGGCTCAATGAAATCAGTCTTCGGAGGCAGGAGTGACTACTGAACCAAGCGGCAACTTTTTTTTTCCTTCTTTTTTCATGTCATCAAATCTCAGCCTCAGCGGTTGAACTCTTTTCTCTTCATCAGCACAGATACACATCAAACAGGCTGAGAAGTGAGGAGGGAAGAAAGTGCACTTGCGGTAGTATGTAAAGATTGCTAAAGGCAAAGCGGGGCCTCACAAGAGAAGGAGAGGGCTGGTGTTTGTCAGCTGTGTGCATAGCTGCTAACAGCAGAATCTCTCAGGCTTTGACACAGTCGTCATCCTCCCCCACTCCTCCTGCACATCAATAGCAGGCAGCAGATAACTGTGGTGGCTGCCATAATTTCCAGTGGCCCTCTGCCTCAGTGCGCCCTCTGCTGGCCAGTAAAATACTGCAGGCAGAGGCTACTCTGATATGGTCTTAATCCCATTGTTGTAGATTAGATTAGGGGGTTTAGCTGTCTGTTGACAGTGCAGCATGCTTTGGTGAACAATGACTAATGAGGGGAATGGAAAGCAATGTGAAGGGATTTCCTGGATGTTATCATTCATTAGCAAATACCACAAAAAGTGCCTGAGTACATTGTATCTGGGAAGCAGAGAATTTTGGGAGTGATGTAGATTTTTAGTGGAAGATAAGTTAGCATTGCTCTGTCTTGTGTTTTCTTCTGATCATCTGTTTGCCTCCCTTTTTTGTTTTCCTTTTCTTCCTCCATCTAGACTTGTACAAGCCTGCGGTGTCCCACAGGGACTTGAACAGCCGCAATGTTCTTGTCAAGGCGGACGGCACATGTGTCATCATTGATTTCGGCCTGTCCATGAAGCTGACTGGGAACAGGCCGGCGCGTCACGGGGAGGAGGAAAACGCCGCTATAAGTGAGGTAAGTGTCCTGGAGGAAGCAGAAGTGATATTTGAGCTTTTAGAATCTAAATATGAGCTCAAAAGAATGCGAAATTGGTTTGTTTGGGGGGGGGGGGGGATTAGAGAATCATACTGTTGCTGTCAATTTTCAATGAAGGCCTACAGGATTCCTATTTAGTTTATCTTTTAATTTTATTTCTTATCTGTCGCTTACATTTGCTGTTACACACCCAGTAATAGATTTTAAGCACATAATCAATCCGTGGTGTGTTGTTATGTAGATATCTCAAAGAAACCATGGAAAGCTCTTATCTGATGTCCTCAACATGTGGAAAAAGATAAAGCAGGAGAATATAGCTTGCTGTGGAAATGCAAGGTCTTAGCATGCTGTATTATCAAGTCATTCCTTGCCCGCTTTTTACTTTCATCCTTCATCTCTCGTCACATACTGTTTCTCATCACCCACCCCTCCTAAATCCACCACACTTCCTTTTTATCCTTGTGTCTACCAGGTGGGGACGATCCGCTACATGGCTCCAGAGGTGCTGGAGGGGGCGGTGAACCTGAGGGACTGTGAGTCGGCGCTGAAGCAGGTTGATATGTACGCCCTGGGCCTGATCTACTGGGAGACCTTCATGAGATGCACCGACCTTTTCCCTGGTGAGACGGACAGACAAGAAGGACTGTGTGAAGTCTGTTGTATGGATCAGATGAGCTGCATCTTTTCCAATACACAAATGCTTGTAGTATTGTTTTAATGTGTCATCATCATCGCAATCAAGACAAGAACGAGCCCACCACATACAGCAGAGAGCCATTAAATAGACATTTATCATAGAGGGAAGAAGGGCCGGAAATGTTGACATGAATATTTCTGCCTCATGAAAGATCTCTCATACCCCCCTTCTTCCTGTCCTACCTCTAGGAGAGTCTGTGCCAGAGTACCAGATGGCCTTTCAGGCGGAAGCCGGGAACCACCCGACGTTTGAGGACATGCAGGTCCTGGTATCCAGGGAGAAGCAACGGCCCAAATTCCCTGAGGCGTGGAAAGAGAACAGTTTGGTATGTGTGTGAGCAAAGCCAGAGTTCGGATTGTAACACTGCAATATAAGATAAGATATTCCTTTATTAGTCCCATGACGGAGAAATTTACAATATATCCAAGAGTTAGATAATGTCAGCAGACTGGGAAACAGTCACTACAACTTCAGTTATTTTCAGTTATCTGAGAAACATCTGGAGTTTCTTTTTTGGTCAAAGATCAGTTTGTTGCCATTTTGCCTTTATTAATAGTGACTATTCATACAGGAAACAGTGAGAGCAAAGGGAGTACAAAGTGCAATGAAGGTGATTGGCCAGAAATGTCAGAGCCACAGTTGGACACACAGTGGATGAGATTAATTCAAGTCTAAGTATCCAAAGTACCGCCACAACATCTTATATTATATATATATATATTATATTTATACACAGCAGCTCCCTTTGTTCGAAACACGTTTGCCTTTTTTCAAGTCTGTCTTATAACAATACAGCCACACATTAAAGCAGTTATTGGTCACTGTATTTGTTCCTTCTGTCCATACTGGCAGACGAGAAGTGATTTAGATCCAGGAAATGTTTTGTGATGTCGTGATGTCTCCTGCAGGCGGTTCGCTCTTTGAAAGAGACGATGGAGGACTGTTGGGACCAGGATGCAGAGGCCCGTCTCACGGCACAGTGTGCCGAGGAACGACTGGCAGAGCTGCTCCTCATATGGGACCGCTCCAAGTCTGTCAGCCCTACTCTGAACCCCATGTCCACCACCCTGCACAACGAGAGGTAGGCAAACACTCAGAGCCGCTTCTGTCATTGCGGTACTTGTCTCCAGCGTTCTCTCTAACACTGTTTGCCTCTCAATATTTTTTCTGCCAGAAATCGCATGACGCCAAAGTCTGGGCCGTACACAGACCATCCCTCCACCTACATTGAAGAGCACGAAGGCGTGGCCAAGAACACGCAGGCTGACACCAGTAGCTCTGTGAGCGGTCGAGCTGGGGCCGGAACCGGTGAGAGAAACAGAAATTCTATCAACCAGGAGCGCCAGCAGCAAGCCAACGCCCGGCTGCCCAGCCCAGAGGGCAGCAGCAACAGCATGGGCCTGAGAGGCAGCCCCTCAGCCTCCACCACAACAACCACTATCATCTCTGAGTCTGAGGGGCCTGCAGGGGTCGCCACAGTCCCCGTCTGCCTCCACCTGACCCAGGAAGACTTGGAAACCACCAAGCTTGACCCGAAAGAGGTGGACAAGAACCTGAAGGAGAGCTCGGACGAGAACCTGATGGAGCACTCACAGAAGCAGTTCTGCTCTCCTGATCCACTGAGCCCCGGCAGCTCCAGCCTCCTTTACCCGCTCATCAAGATGGCCAGTGAGGCCACAGGGACATCGGACCCCGCTGCCCCCATGCCCACCACTATCTTCCCCCTGCCCAAGCAGCAGAACCTGCCCAAGAGGCCGTCCAGTCTGCCCCTGCGCACCAAGCCCACCAAGAAGGAGTCATCGTCGTCTTCGCTCAGGTTCAAGTTCGGACGCTCAGGGAAGTCCAACCTGCGGCAGGTGGAGGGAACAAAGATGAACATTGGTGTAGTAACAGGCACAAACACAGCCGGAGAGGCTCATCGAGGCACAGGCACAAACAACACACCTGTTCTACGAGACACGCATGTTAATGGTAGTGTTAACGGCGCAGTTAACGGGCACGCCAGCGCCGGGATGTCATCCATGGCTGCAGGTGGAGCGACGGGTTTCGGAGGATCCAGCATAACTCAGAATGGGTCCGCAGCCCTGAGGTCAGACGACAGCCGTCTGAGCCTTGGCGTCATCACGGCCAGCCCCGACGAACATGAGCCACTACTGAGCCGCGAGCGAGAGCAGCCCGATCCAAGAGACACGTCCTCCAGCGTCGCCGCTCTCCGCTCAGCCCGACCCAACACTAACAACAACAACAGCAACACGGGCCACGGCCGGGGGGAAGGGGAGAGCGGAGGAGAGAGCGACGGAGGAGAGGAGGAGGGGAGCGGGGAGGGAGGGAGCAGGGAAACCACGGGGGCCCCAGGTGAAAGCTCGGGTTCGGGATCCGGCACCGCTGCCCCTCAGGGGGAAGCTGCAGTCACCATGAGAGGGGAGGCCCTGCTCAGGCAGCCCAGAGCCCGCAGGCCTGAGAGACCCAACTCCCTGGACCTGTCCTTCACAACACAGGACCTGTCCTCACTAGGTGACTTTATACACTCACACCTCACACAAGAGTAGCTGTCATGTCCAGAACTCCACAGCAGGAATCTATTAATGTCAGCTCAATCACATTTGGTCACTTTATTTGTCTGGGAAACCTTTAGTTGACATTTTTATTCCTACATTTAAAGTGTGAGATTTAAAGAGTGTGAAACCTTCTATCCAAACGTATTTGCCTGAATTAACAGTAGAGCAGTTGGTTGTTGTTGGTCAGATGTACATTTCAGTTCACTTCTATTCTGTCTGAACAAAATTTTAAGTCTGCGATATTCTCTATTCATCACCATCCTATAATAAGACCAACTCCCAAAACGCATCGGGCTCTGAACACATTATGACCTGTCCTAAGCCCGCTGGCTCTTGCTGAAAATGAAAATAGCTCACAAATATATGGTTTTATTTTCAAAAGGGGTCAGTAATTATCCCAAAACAGTGGCTCACTGTTGTTTTTAGCAAACGCTACTCAAAAAGGAGGAAATGGCGCATTTGTTGGGGACTATATTCAGTGGTGGATTAGTCCACATTTGGTCGGTGTGTGTGGGATCAAGTCAAAATAAACTACGGTGTTTGGGATTGTGGTAATGAAGGAGCATGTCACCCAGTGCAACAGTGTGGCTCACTGATGTGCTTTTATAGTTTTTGGACAATTTATGATCTCTGTGGCTGAATGACATTATTATTAATTGTCAAATAGATCAACTATACTCAACTATGTAACCTTAAAGGGACACTACACCAGTTTTACAGAGAAACATCCATTTACTACTCAGCCTGTAAGAAAATAACCCTGATGTCATCATGTCATCGTGATGTCATCAGGGTTATCTCGGCGTGGAGACAACAAATTTACACAAAACAGAAACCCTCAATTACCAGACTGTCTAATGAGATTATATTGGTTGCATTATGGGAAATGTAGGCTCCAGTGTTTTGGGAGCTTGGCAACAGACTAAAAGGCTATTATGTTGTCTTCTGTTGCTTCCATTCAGACCATTCTGCTTTTTGTGGGTCCAGAAACTTTCTGGAGGCATAATACAGAGTTGCCGGAGTTCCTTTTTAAGTAAGTTAAATGCTATTGAGACCTTTTTCATGGACACGTGGTCTGCATGGCCCCCTACAGGGGACTGGTGCTGAATTTGTTCCATGTTCTCTGGTGTTAAAAATGTACCTGCTGCCTTCAAATGGAGCCACTTAGCTCTTAGTCATGACATGGGAATGCATGTACATGATATGCATGTTCAGGTGGTTATATGTGATGAGAACACCGCTGTTAAGCAACACGGGTGCCAAAAGTCTTTGTTCAGAGGCCAATTATTCTGGTAACGTACATTAATGTAGGAGATGAATATTTTCCTAGAAAAGAAAAACTCTGTGCGACTAAAATATTAATATATTACTTTACCGTCCACCAAATAATGAACTCACATGGTCTTCAAGTGGACTCTTATCATGAACATGGTAAACACGACCCCATTTTAAGGCACCGACACATGATACTGATCAGTGTCCTTCTGTGTTTTCCAGGGGGGGGCTTGGTTCAGCCAGACGGAGCCCTGGGGACAGGAGAGAAGATCAAAAAGCGCGTCAAAACACCGTATTCCCTGAAGAAGTGGCGACCCACCACATGGGTCATCTCCACAGACACCAGGGGGCCAGAGGTTAACAACAACGGGTCCACCCGCGGCCAAGGTCACAGTCAGAACCGGCCCAAGTCCAGTTCAGCTATCTACCTGAGGGGGGGGAGCTTGGCCAGCGAGCCAAGCGACACGCACGTGTGAACACTGACCCTCTGACAGGACTGACAAAAACAACCAGAGAGCGTTTGGGTTTAGTCTGGTGAGCTCTCAATCAGCAAGAGGAAGCTATGGAGTGTCGTGTGAACAAACAGTCGAGTCTGATCATGTACAGTAATTAGGTCTGTCTCGCTCCTGTGTGTCTTTCTGATGACGGCATTGCTTTAAATGGAATCCAGCTATGCAGCATTCTCACCCGCTACAGTTTCCGCGTTTTATTAACCTCCCTTTGTCGGTTCGCTTCACGTTTCATCCCCCACAAAAAGCATAGCAATGTTCTGAACAGATTTCTTTTCTTTTTTTTTTTTTGTCTCTGTGCACTTTGAACCGATTAAAATCAGTGTTTAGAAGTCCTGTCTGGTGTGACTACGGCGAGGAGTGGTCTCTAAACTTAAAAAGGCGATGAAAAACAATCAACACTTTGAGCGCTCTCTTTCTCGTACGTCGTCGTTCGAGAGTAGGCTCCGTAAAAGAATTGACGGTCTTAAAAGACAGAACAAACTACTTTAACTTTTCTTTTATTCCCTTGATTTGTATGCAATACCATTTTTTTTTTTTTTTTGTCTTTTCTGACTATGTATCCATTTTTTGTATCATAATTTTTAATTGTGCAATAGGATGTAGCTTTTAGATGCTTTCGATGTTTTTATCGCTTCCTTTATTTTGGTCATTGTTTTATCCCGTCATTATTTTGATATGTTAATCTCTGTTGCACTTATGAATAGTCACAATCTTTTTGTAAACAATCCACTACGCGCTATCACCCCCTCACTCAAGAGGAGAACATGGATGACAATCCTCCTCTCTTTCCTTCTTCTCTGGACTATTTTTAGGGGGCACAAACACTAACAATCAATCCCAGCTGACTGGAAAAGGTGGGTTTTCATGGAACTCCTCTTGCTTGCACAATTACACCAGGAATAGCTCAAAGTCTGGGGTCTTTTAAAACTACAATCACCAGAATCAAATCTACGGAGGGATCTGTTACAGTGGCCGACGCAATCACTGTACCACTATCACCTGACCTCACTGTGGACTCTGTGTTTAGCTGTCTGTATGTGACTGAAGGACTAGAAACACTAAACAAAGCCCAGATTCTGCTCTTTGAACTCCGCTGGAAATCTGAAACTAGTCTAAAAAAAAACCTAAAAAAAAAAAACCAAACCCCTCTGAAGCACGCTGGATATTATTTCTGCTTCTTGTTGTCTCATCCCTTGATGTTCAAACGACTGATTCTGTGTGTGCGTGCGTGCGTGTGTGAGGGTGCACGTGTTGTGTTTCTTTCCGTCAGCAAGCATTAGAGTTGTCGGGGCCTAGCGCTGTACAGGCGTGCTGAAATGTCATTGTACTCATTCTGTATTTTCAGCGCTGCTTCAGGGCATATGACAAGATCTCATTTATGTTTTTGTAATCTGTAATTTGTATGAAAAAAAAACATATGTATGTGTATTGCATTGATATTTGCATCATTTTTATGGAATTCTGTTTTGCATTCAATGGACATGGCCTTTGATTCCATTGCTATGCGTCTGCTCGGTGCAGTTTCTGTAAACATTTTCAAGTCAATATGGAGGAAAAAATTCTCAATAAATGTATGAAATAATTGTTGGTTACATCAGTGAAGGACGTGCCTCATGCAGGCCTTATATTCTGCACCTAATGTGTTTTGAATGCAGTTTAAAACAGTAATAGTTGTCGAACTATTCCTTTAAAAGCTCCCACTAATACCTGTGCATGAGTCTAAATGGTTCTAAATGTTTCGTTGTAGATTTCTGGAGCCCCCTCATATTTAACCAGCCTGCTGGAGTCGCCGTGAGTCGCTGAAATCGACACATGAGGGAGACATTTCCTCCCCCGCGCTTGTTTACCTCACCCCTCTCCGCCGTCTGCTCCACGCGCCCTAGCAACTGCAGCATCAGCGCGAGCGGCGCAGCGTCGGCACGTTACGTCACAGCTCTCCCACTGCTGCGTCAAGCTTGCGAGCGGTAGCCATGGCGACACCGGAAACTAGCCGACGTGCTTTCAAAATAAAAGTGTCGTTGGAGAGTTGAAATGCGACCTTGTGATGAATATTGTTTATCAGTAATGCAGCTGATGTTTATGTGGCAGTAATTGCATGCAATGGAAAATCTAGTGTATGCTTACAATGAACACCTATTAATATTGGTAAGTGTTTTGTGTTGCTTCATGATGCCAGTAACTGCACCAGCCTGCAGGAGAGCCTCTAGTAAACTCTCACACCCACATTACCCCCGACATCCATGCAATGTGATCTGTTGTGTTTGTGCTAGAATACTCCATGGTCCCAAATTTGTTGAGTTGTACCATTTTAATTCATCAATATGGAACAAAATGTAAATACTAAAGGTCTTACATTTAGATTTTAACACTTACTGATTATATCAAATTGATTTAAAGATAAGATAATATAGCAAACCACCACTATATCGTTTAATGTGTTTTAATGATGCATTCTCCCCAACAAATGTCCAGTTAAAATTTGGAGATCCGGGGCTTTTGCTTGTACTTTGAAAAGGACAAGCGGAAGTGAAGTTGTTTATTCCGGCTGTCTTCACACTGGTCCCTCTCCCGTCGTGTCAGCCGAGGCTAGCCCAGCATCACCGCCTTCTTCTCTCTACCCCTCCTGTATTTTCTGTCCTTCTGTTATCTTTTCCCGTCGTTTCCCGACGCCTTTTCTTCCTTTTTCTTACTCGTTTCCCCCCTTTCGACCAGAGAGCGCTTCGGCAGCTGCTTCAGCCGTCGTGCCGCATCAGCCGGGAGAGAAAAACATCCATCCACGACGACGAGGAGGAGGCAGGGTGCGAATACAGCAACGCCCATTTTGACACCTACTGTGTCACTACGGCACCCACGAAGACGCTTTAGTCTCTTTTCTATGACTGCTTGTTTATATCCAAAAGGGCTGTCCTCGCCTGTAGCCTGCACGCTGGTCCCTCTGCACCGCCTGTATCCACTGTAGCATCCTCGAGTCCATGAGCAGGAGCTGGGGTGCTGAGGAGCTCCATGCCTATTTGCACACAGCGCACCTAGATCACCCCGATCTCTGCAGGTGAGCGTGTTTCCCCTGTTTTCACACACACACACACATATTTATAACCGCACCATCACTAGCCCGGGTGATGCTCCTCTGTCATGTGGAGCTTGGATGGAGGTCTGCACCAGCGTGGAGTGTGTTGTGATCATGGTGGTGATGCGCGGGGAGGGGGTGCATGCTTGTCCCAGTAAACAAAATTGGCCTATATAATAATGCACAGGAGACTGAATGGAGATCTGACATGCAGTGAGCAATCTCACCAATGAAACTACAGTATATAGTGTGGGGAAGAATTTTAAGGCCCAAAAATTGTGTATTTTAAGCATAATAGCCTAATTTTTACATTATAAATCCAATGTGCAAGATAAATGTATTTGTGTGTGGTTGTAAAGTCTCCTTGTTCCATTCATTTTTGTTCCATTACATCCAAAATGCACAGATAAGGCAGTAAAGGCAAGTAATGTGCAAATGCAGTCACATAAACTAGACGTGGAACAGTTCATCGATCAGCTAGTCAACAAAAAAATGAAATGGCAACTCTGTTGATTGCGGTTCAAGTCATTTTGCAAAGCTAACTCTCTGGTTGTGACCTCAAATGTGAACGTTTGCTAGTTTTCTTAGTCCTCTATGATATATTGTAAGTAGTACAACAACAGTAAATTGGCTGCTTTTGGATGTTGGGCCGTTGGATGGACAAAATAACGAATTTGAAAGCATCACTTTGGGCTTTTGGGGGTCTGGAATGTGGCATTGTTCACTATTTTCTGATATTTTACACAGCAAAGGATGAATAGAGAGAATAATGCTTTTAAATCTTGTGTTTGTTGCTTTATGTTTGAACACGCTGTCCCACTAATGCTCTTGTCTGATCAATAACGTCCGTGACCTGAGGTGGTAATCGGTGTAGCACCATCACAAAAGCCTGACTTTATACTACTACTATTAGCAGAGTTACTACTGCTGTCAGCCTGCAGTGCATCGTAGTGGCTCGCTGTGCACAGACTGAGACAGGAAAGGCAGCAGTCAAAATATAGAAGGCTGAGCATTTCACTAGCAGACTGCTGATGCCCAAACCCCTGTTTACTTACACACACACACATACAAGCACGGCTGTGTGAAGATCAGTCGGCCCCCGTTCCCTAGCAACAGCGATGTGCGCTGGTCAAGGCCCCTGCCAAATTTAGCTCCAGGACCAGCAGTGCCAGTCAAAGCTGTGTGTTCGTACATAGCGTATGAGTAACAATGTTGAAATGTGTTGTGTTTTGTTTGAGCTAACATGTCAGTGCAGTTGAATGCAATGTGCATCATTTAGCGTAAAATACATGTACATGTGGATATAAAATGGATAATTATGGGTACCTATGATCAGACTATCTTCACTGTATATTCTCTCATTTAGACTCTATTCTAAGCACCACAATTCACATAAAACAAACAACTGCCATCCCTCAGCTAATAATCACATGTAAATTAGCCTCATGTAGTGAATTAGGGCTGCAACAAACAATGATTTCATCATCTATTAAGCCAGTGATTATTTTCAAGGTTTATCAATTTTCTGTGTGTTTTATAAAATGTCCAATTTATTATCACATCAAATAAAGAAAAGCAGCAAATCTTCATAAAGCCCAAACCAGGGTGTTTTTGCATTAAAGCTCTATGGTGAAATGTTTGTTGTCCAGTGAAAAACTGGTGTTTGAAATTAGGAATCAGAATCTGCTGATGGTGGCTGAAAGCCCGCAAGGGCTCATGGGTGTTGGTGAACCCGTGCACCCGTGCAAAACATGCTGCTGCATCTCTGAATCAGGGTCAGTCGGGCAAAAGCCAGCACCTGCACCCCCCCTTTGCTTTAAGCTGTTTTAATGCCATTAACCAGGGGGTTGTGTGAGACTTAGGGGGGCGGGGGCATATCCGCTCTGCCCAGCACGGGTCGGATTAACATCAATCTCGCTACACACACACTCATAGACACAAACGTGCACTCTCACACACACACACACACACACACACACAAGCCTAGACAGACAGAGCAAGACAGTCGTGAGCTTATCCTGCAGGCCAGCTGTGTGTCTGATGATTTGTTGATGTGTTTACCATGTGTTGACAAATAACTTGTTTACATCTCCTGGCAGACCCAACTCATCTAGACTCCTCCCTCTTGTTCCTCCTCAGACTGCATCAGTGGCCTTAACCTCCCACATCTCTCTGCGGTTCTCCTCCACGTCCTCCGGCGGCGTCCCCCTCTTCTCCCTCCGAGCGCTCTCTGCTCCCTATTCTCCTCTCGGTCTCCCGCCATCGCGTCCAGCTGTGGCCCTCACAGGGCGCGCTCGCTGGCTCTCACCTGACAGGTCCCTGGCCTCAGGACGACAGCCAGCACCAACACGTTCCCTACATGAGGGACAAAGCGACGCAGGTGAGTGCTGTGTGCTGTGTGTGTGGTGCATGAGGTTTATTGATATGCACAGGTTAAAATCAAACAAATTGCATAGAAATACAAATATACATTCAAACTGGAGTTAGCTTCTTTAATCAGTGAGTAAAAACGTGGTAAACTTTATGAGAGCAACTATGTTTCACAAATTTGGTAAATTGAATAAAGTAGGAATAATAGTGGCCCAAGGATGGAGTCCTGGGGCACACCACAGTGTAATAGTACTTTATGTGATTAGCAATTGAAATATATATATTTTTAACCACACAAATGCTGTGTAGCTCACATTTCTGCATTTTCTGTACTAAAATATTGATCATAGTGATCAAATGCCTCAAAAAAGGTCCAGAAATATGGTACAAATTACTGCTGAGATTTTGTCCATCAGGCTGGGCAAAGCTGTGCAGGTCAGACAGGTCTTTATTTTATGTGTGTTCATGCTTTCTACAAGCCATACTAGATGCTTGCGAGAAGCATCTGTGTTTATAAAGCAGGCAGTTAATGCAAAGAGGCGAAGAGAGATTGCAGGCGGTTGCATCATCGCGCTGCGTTGCCTCTGACACTCGCAAACTGACTTTGAACCAGACTCGGGTCAAACCGTAGCTGTAAGATATGTGATTAACAGCAGGTCAACTCAGTCAAGCAACTAGTGTGGTGAAACAGACGTTTCAAAATCGCCTCAGGTCTGGTCTGTTCTTACACCGCGGAAGAGAACATTTCGTAGTACACGCACATTGTTGCTGTCATATAAAACCCACAATACTCTACCACATTCACAGTGTGTCAGGGGCTCTTTGGTGCTGCTGACAGTACTTGTTTGTAGACACAATTCTAGTGCCTGTTTTGGTCTCTGTAGAGCAGTGATTCCCAGCATCTTTGGCTTGTGGTTCCTAAGATGAAGCAATGTCTCCTTGTGGCCCCTCCTCACAGCTTATGGTGCAGAGCGTGTGCAGGGGACATCAGGAGCAGTTCTCCTTTGCATTATTTAATTTGAAGGATTTTTGCATACATAATGCATGCATATGTTTTTAATAATCTTAATCTCTGTCTTTCTGTTCATAATTAAATCTTACAAACCTCATTTACTGAAAGTACAATGACAATTGTCTTGTTATTTACATACACATATTTGCACCCGAGCATGGACACATTTTATCATATAGTTTAACATCTCTGACACATTCTGCATTTTATATGATGTGATAATTCACTAACACACCGTGCCATATATACTTTAGCATTTTAACATCTTTAACATCTTTATTACATTTACTTTATACCCGTAACAGTATTTCCTTTTGCATTTCCCTGCTCATATTGCTTTAGCATGTGAAAAATAGAAGCTTGTGGTCTTGAAAACAAGAAAGAACGAGGCAGGTTGGATGTTTTGCAAGAAATCTAAGAAAAAAAATTGAAATATTCTCATTGCACAATACAGAATATTAGACTTTATAGACTCCCCTTACAAATCAAATGGACTCAGTAAGAAGCACATTTTGGCAGTAATCTTGTGACCCATTGTATTTATCTTAGGGAGCCCTCAGGGCACCCTGACCCCCAGTTTGGGAAGCACTACTCTCACCTATCAGATATGTGGATGTTAGATGTCTGGCAGGCATCAGGACATGAAGCAGCATCAGTGGCTGCTGCTTGCAGAAATGAAATGGATCTGTCCTATCTTTGCCCACCAGACTTCATTCCTACTGCGTACACTTTGGTTTTTGTTACTTTAAACCCAATAACACAAAATATTGTCACGTTAAATGACAGAAAGACTTTAGAAACTGAGTTCTAGGAGGTTATGATTGGCATTATTTATAGCTTATTTAATCAAAGTCTGATGTTCTTGTTGCTTTTTTTCCCCACGTCTTCTAATTTGACTGTTTTGTGCTACATATGTTTGATATTTAGCTCTAACCAGTGTGTGTGTGTGTGTGTGTCAGACCCCCAGGGCCTGGGCAGATGAGAGGAGGAGGGGCTCTCACAAACGCTCGGCCTCCTGTGGGAGCACCGACCAGCTCAAGGAGGTCAGTTTCTCTCCTGAACTCAGAGCCCACATAAACAGCCAGAAAATGAACAGCAAAATGTCTCTTGTGTTGTAAACTGTGCTGCAGCCTTCACAGGCACCACCATTAACAACATATGTCTGTATACATCTACATTACAGTGTCTGTCTGTCTGTGAAACTCTTCAGATTGCCAAATTGCGTCAGCAGCTTCAGCGCAGCAAACGCAGCAGCCGCCATCGGAGGGATAAAGACCGCAAGTCCCCTTTCAATGGCAGCCACGCCATCATCCAGTCGCAGGTGATCAATAGAGACGCGGTGCTGGAGAGTGTGTGTGTGTGTGTGTGTGTGTGTGTGTGTGTGTGTGTGTGTGTGTGTGTGTGTGTGTGTGAGTGAGTGTGAGAGAGTATCTGAGAGGAACTAGGCTGGCTCCCTGACAGTTTTGAGGACGTTCCACTTTTCCTCATGTCCCTATTCGGCTCTGACGCGCGTGTCTCTTGTTAATTTGAAATGTGACGTTGGCTTTTAAACGGCCTCTGGTTTACAGAAAGTCAGTTAAAGTGGGTTCCTCGAATGCCGCGGACAGTCACGCACACGCACACGCGCTCCCCATGCCCACTCCTGCCGCGCTGTGCGTGTGTCGCCGACAGCGGCGGAGGCGGCCGTGCGCTCCCCGCGGAGTCTGCTGGAGTGCAGCTGTCCTGCTTTCTGGGCCTCCTCCTGAGACAAAGAGAAAGGAGGTCTGGCTGATGGTCAGGCAACGCTTCTCACAAAACCTCATTCTCACAGGCTCATTCACCGATACAAAGAACAGCAGGAACACACTCACTGTATGTGCCTGGAGTGACACGAAGATAAAGACTTTCCATTTTCTGTTTTGTAGTTACAGAAAGACTGAGATATCACATCATAAGTCCCTCTACAAATACATGTTACTGACCATAAATCAGAAGAGGAGAAGCTCTTCCTCGCTCCCTTCAGTCTTTAGACAAACTGTGAGGTGGGAGAGTTGAAGGGGAGGCCCAGAGAGCGAGACCAGAGGCAAAGATACTGCGTGAGGTGAATTGTGCAATCTGAGGGGGAAAAAAAGAAAACATTCCCCGTCTGAGTCACAACACAGTGGTGTCTGAGCACACAAACAGGATCCACATCCCAGAGATATCATCGTCCACGGTGTCTGCTGTGAATAAACATCCATGAATCCACAGCGGATCGTTTACGGATGAAAGTTTTGGGATGGAGCAGTATTTCCTCACACACTTTTCCAAGTAATAAACTGTGACCGGTCAGGATGCCAGTCCTTGTTGACGCCCACTGGGGGACGTCTTGTGATCTCTAACATTACTTTACAAATAAGAAGCCGATAACTGAGGAGAAAATCATTCTGTGGAACGCTGCGAGAGCTTCCTCTTTAAAACTGTGACGTGCCGAGCTTTTGAAATGTGAAATGTGTGTTGAAAGGTTTATGTCAATGTGTGGGAGGAGGAGAATCAGGTAATGGTTCTGTTATTTGTCAAAGTAGGCTGTCCTAAGGAATGCACCATTGAGTTAATGATTCCAAGTCTCTGCTTTCTTAGACTTGTTTCAATATTTATGATTAATGGATACTTTGGGTTTGCTGCACAAGAAAAACTACAGCTGCAGAGATATGAAGAGTGTATTTATATTTAGATTTGTTCTGTGTGTGGCAGCGTTTCCCTGCTCGCTGCTGCATTGGAAACAGAGTGGTGCAGACTCTGTATTAACCGCAGCCGTGTGTGTGTGTGTGTGTGTGTGTGTGTGTGTGTGTGTGTGTGTGTGTGTGTGTGTGTGTGTGTGTGTGTGTGTGTGCTGTGTCTCATGTTTCACAGTCACCTATGCCCAAGACCATTCTGATCCCCATCCCTATATCCAAGTCGTCGGCGCCTCGTTTCCGCAACAGCGTGGAGGGTCTCAACCAGGAGATTGAACGCATCACCATCCAGGACACCCCTGAGAAGGAAGAAACCATCGTTGTGAGTTTTAACTAAGAGATTTGGGTTACGGAGAATATACCGTTCAATGTTTTGTCCTTCCTGAAGACGTTTTGTTCTTCACTGAAGTAATTAACATTCATGGTTTTTTAAGGACTCACCCACCCACCACTGGCCGGGCATTAAGCCCCCGGTGCAGGGTTGTTATTGTGACCTCATTTGTGTGTGTGTGTGTTTTGTCCAACAGCCACAGGATGTCCCAGATGGGCACCGTGCACCCCCACCCGTCCCCCCGCAGCGCAGCAGCAGCACCCGCAGCATCGACACACAGACTCCCTCAGGGGGCGGCCTGAGTGGTAACCACAGCAACTGCAGCAGCCGCCCCGACTCCATCTCGCCCTCCTACCTCACCGTCCTCAACGACACGGGTGGAGGCAGCCCCTATGAGGACAAAGGTGACCAACGCACACACACACACACACACACACACACACACACACACATCGTACACGTGCCGCCAGAGTCTCTCTGAGGCTGATCTGGAGCTGACCCTGACCTCTGACCTCCAGTCTCCCCCCTCTGCCTGTCCTCAGAGCTGGGCCCCTACTCCCCGCTGCCTAAATACGCCGCCTCTCCCAGACCCAACAACAGCTACATGTTCAAGAGAGAACCTCCAGAGGGCTGCGAGAAGGTCAAAGTGTTCGAGGAGTCCATGTGAGTAGAAAAGCCCCCAAGACTGGAAATGTTTTAGATTCTGCAGCACATCAGCCGAAATGACCTTAAAATGAATAAACCACATTTGAAGCTGCTTTAATCAATACTTTTACATGAATAATGGATGAAATGACTACAGTGAACATTTCTTGTAAAGGTGATGTAAGCACTTGTACTGGTGTTAGTGCCTCTGTTATGAAGGCTAAATGTGGCCTTGCGTGCGTGTTTCCAGGCCCAAACCTCTGCAGGAGATCCCTCCCTTCCTGTGTCCCGACCGCAACAAGGTCAACTTCATCCCCAACAGCGGCTCTGCCTTCTGCCTCGTCAGCATCCTCAAGCCCTTACTCCCCGCCCCGGACCTCAGCTTTCGCTCCGGGGTGGGCCTCCGAAGCCTGTCCCCGTCCCTCGTGCCTCTGTCCACCCAGCCCTGCCTCCTGGAGGAGCCCGAGAGCTTCTGACGGCCCGCGAGGGCTTCAAGTCCCCACGGCCCCTAAAAGACCCCCACTCCCACACACACATTCGAAACTAGGAAACAACAACCCTTCTGCTCCAAAAAAAAAAATGCCTTCAGCATGCCAGCTAAGCTCTCTCTGATGTCCTTATCTTGTTGAAAAAGCGCTTCCCACTGCCTCTCCTCCTCAGACGACTACAACGTGAGAGTCCTGCAGCCCCGCACGGGCGTTTGCAGCTAACATTTCATCGCTTTCTCCCACCTTTAGTGCTGGTTATGTTCCTGTTTGTCGGGAGGAAAAGTGGCGAAAGGACAGACTCTTTTATTTCATCGTATTATACCATGGCGCCTTTCCACGGACATATCTCTTTTTCTATCTGTAGTTATTTCTCTTGATATGAAATATGCCTTCCATTACGAAAAAAAAAAAAAAAAAAAAAGGCCGCTGGTTTCCTTGGCGACCTAGAGTTTGACCACGGAGGCTACTTTTGGTGCTGCCAGATATATCGTAGCAAAACTTGAACGGTCGCGACAAGGAGAAGTTAAAAATGTGCCTGATATTTTAGACCGCTCAGTTTCGCTAAACCAGCGTAGTGCTCTGATCATGTTTGTTCATGTAGCACATGATGTTTGCACTATGATGGCCATAGACACACACAGAAAGGCAGGGACGAGCGGAGGACATACACAGCCCACTCTGAGATGCAGTATATATTCAGACCACCTGTGAACTAGATCCAGACATGTGTTCTGTGCTTTGATCAGCTGTTTACAGTGAAAGCTGTCTGTAAACTGGTACAAGCGGGTGCCTTTGTCATTAGCTACACCAACAGGTAGCAGTGAGCTGGTCCCCTGGCGGCTCGTGTGTGTCTATGGGAAACACAGGCCAGGGCTATGATGTGTGCAGCGTGTTCAACCTGTGTCTGCTTGCCCCCCTCCTTCCCAAGCGCCAGCCTTTGCTCTAAATATCCCCTTTTTACTCCACCTCCATCACAGCCACCTCCTTCTCCCAGCTCTTTTCTCTCCCCTCCCACCGTCACCGTATTGCCCCCACACCCTCTGTCTTGCTCAGTGTTGTTGTGAAACGCGTCCAGAGGGGCCTCGCCTCGCCCTCCTCTGCAGGACGGGCTCCCTCTGGCGTGCAGGGCCCCGGGCACGGAGAAGCGCACCAGACTGACGACGCATCTGGATGTGAGCTGTAATCGGATTACTCTGAGTGTAGCTGCTGGCAGCCTCTCCACGGCCCGGCCCTTCGTCCCGTGTATGTCATTACTACTCGACTGTGCCTGCTATGGTGGGATAGGAATGTACTGGATATGTAAATATAGAGGCACACTGTGTTTGTATTATCGGCTGACAAAGATATGTATCTGAATGAGTCAACAGCTGTACCATATAACCCCCCCTCCTCCTCCCCCTCCTGCTTTTTCTCCGCTGAGTACTGTGAAATACTACGTCTCATTATTGTGAATAATAATGTATTTATTTATCAGGAGTCTTAATTGGGTCTGCAGAGAATTTTAATCCAGAATAGATTACATCGTCCATCTCAGGTTGTAGTGACTAGGATACAAAAAGAAGACATATACTAACTTCTCAGCGCACACTAACAAGTCTACACTACTATTAAGAGAGCAAACCAACAGCTGCTATCTATGTAGCCTCACAGCGTGGGAATGCCGAGTGATGGAAAGCTGTAGCAGAGTAGAAGTAGAGACAAGTGTGGATGTTATTTATCCTGTGATCTGATTTGGCACGAGCAATATTTCTAAAAAAAGAAAAACAAAAAAATGAAATTAGTGATGAAACGATGAGTTCTGTTCCAAAATGAGATATCCACTTGCTGAAAAACAATCACAACCAACGACAACATGTTCCTCTTTGTCGTTTTTAGCCTGTTTACAACACAAAAAAAGAGCAGATTCATACATAATACAGATTTATTTCAGATAATTATTTTTTTTTTCAAAGTGGATAAACTGCATTTTGGAATGAGGCTCCGCACAAGAAAAACTCAACACAGCGATTCTTTGTTTGCTTGTCCAGTTTATTGGAAACAGAACTGCCAAGTTTTCATCTGTTAAACCCCTTGAGTGAAATAAAAAGGCATAGTTGAATTAAATAAAGCATTTGTGATTGACTTGAGAAATACATTCTTTTTTTTTTTTAGTGTGTAAATTAACAGTTTAATATGTGATGTGACAGAAACACTAAAACGTCGTCCCCTTTGACAGGCTGCACCTTGTGTCCATGAGTCACATCAAAAAGAAGAGGAAAATTAATAGAAGCTGCAGTGAAGCAGAGACACTGATGTGCAGCTTGTATTAAAAAAAAAAAAAAAAAAAAGGCTTCCAGAGACCGACAAAACATGACCATTTTTCCCCCATGATGCACTCTGATCGCCTCGGCTCCGCAAGTGTGCGTACAGTGTGTCGTAAGTGAGGACGTCATGTTCACATCTCAGCAGCTCGGATAAATGACCCACGGAGCTCATCTCAGAAGCCTACAACAACTCCACGTCTTCACTCAACCAATTCACAAACATTCAAAAATGTCAGTCTTGGTCGTTTTTCCCCCCCAGTCGGTGGGAACGGAATCCACATCAGGTACGTTTTAATTCATCTTACGACATGGTAACAGTTCTCCAGTGTTCCCATAAAACCAGAATATATTTCCATCTGAATTCTCAAAATACACAACACACAGAGCAAAAAATACAGTATTTTACAGTGTTATTTCATAGAGTTACTTTGTCAGTGTACTGCACAACAAAAACATCTGATTTGGTAAAGAGTGATATAATCTGCAAATAAATGCTGTTTGATGCAGCTCAGGTGCTGTTATTTGCAGACTGATAGAATTTAAATAACTCCCCCCCCCACCCACCCCAAAAATAATCTAATTCCTGTGTCCTACTTTACAATTTACAGAGTTGTTCATCCTTCACACGTTTTTCTTGGTCTTGGACTTGTGATTGTGCCGTTTAAACGACGGCTGGTACTGAAGATGATTTCAAACGCACCCCTATTTTTACCTGCTTCGCTGCGTTCAGCGAGCAGGCGACAGGAGAGACGTGACGGGGCTGCTGCGTCACAAAGCAAGTCCAGGTGAGTCGCCCGCTTCGCCGAGACCAACGGCAGTGATCTCGTGGACGACGTGATCGTTCATGTGAAAGAGGTGAAGCTCTGTTTTATGTGGCGGGAGATTAAGGGAGGAGAAAGGATTAATATCCACATAGTGAAGGCAGGTGTGGGGATTATTATTATTGTTATTGGGCCTTTTTGGATCCAGCTGGCATCGTCAGTCGGTGGAGGTGAGTTTGGCAGATGCTTTGCATAGTGACATTTTGGTGTGTAAGGTCGTTCCTGCTGAGAGGACAAGTGAGCTTTAGGGTCTGGAGAAAACATGTCTGAAGAGGTCTACCTGTCGTTTACCCAGCTAACTGATGCGCTGGCGACGTGGTTCTAGGGACGACAACCTGTCAGTCGGTCTGAACGACTGTTAGATGGGTCGCTGTGGAAGTTTCGTGACATCCTGATTCACACAGTCCCTCTTGGCTACACCTGTTTTGTAGCTCTTTTGTTTAGGTTTGGCTTTGTTTAGTTGTCCAGCGTAGGTGACGGCTGGGTAACCCACTAATCTTGCTTTGTGATACAGGCCCCTGGTGCAGCTCGAGCTTCAGCTGTTGCTGTTTTTTTGTGCAAATACAGGCTCAGTCACCGGCTCCCATCTTATCTCATACATACAATATGTCTAATATGTGACAATCATGTGCTACCATGTAGAAAACACTGAGCAGTGAATGGAGATACACAGACACGCATCCGAACATAAAGAGAACAGAAAAACAAACCTGTAACCCACAAACTCTCTCTGATCGACAGAAGCTGCGACAACTGATGGCCAAAAGTAACACAAACCACGTGAGGTTTGCTGTGTGCATATGAGTCAGTGGCTTCACGGTAGTGTTAACAGTCGGTTACAAAAGCTGCAGAGAGCAGCCGGAGCCACTGAGGGGAGCGTCTGGCCATCGATTCAGCTGACAGAGTTTTCCCTTTCCAGTGTAAGATAGCGTCTTCCAGTGGATCACTAATGTGTGTGTGTGTGTTTGCATGTGTGGATTTGTACACGTCTCTCCTGCTAGCAGGAAGGCGGGAGTGTGTGTGTGTGTGTGTGTGTGTGTGTGTGTGTGTGTGTGTGTGTGTGTGTGTGTGTGTGTGTGTGTGTGTGTGTGTGTGTGTGTGTGTGTGTGTGTGTGTGTGTGTGTGTGTGTGTGTGTGTGTGTGTGTGTGTGTGTGTGTGTGTGTGTGTGTGTGTCTGCCAGTTTGTTCATGTGTGTTCTTTTACTTGGTTGTTGACTTGCTGAGTCTTTGAGAGAAATCACACACGCAGCTTTAGGCGTTGAGCAGCTCGTCGGCGGAGCGTCCAATGGCGTCGGGGTTGGAGAGGGGGTCCAGGTCTGCGAACAGGTTGAACCAGGCAGACATGTCTTTGGATCCAACTGGAGCAGCTACACACACACACACAGACACACACACACACACAGACACACACACACGTTAGTTTGGATTTAGCTGCAGAACTAAATCGTTGCTCACAGTTGTCATTCTAGCTCACGCGCTTGTCACTGGTAGATGTGAAATGCATGCTGGGAGTCTTGTCTAATAGAGTTACAATGATAAATCCACCAGGCCGATGTATGGGCCGATATTAGCTTATTACAGGTTTTTTTTTTTTTTTAAATGACCGGACGAGGACACAGGATGAGACAGAGCTTACCATTGGCTGCTGAACTTGCAGCTGGCTGAGCTGATTGGTTCTGACCAGAGGGCGGCTGCAGGGGCGGGGCTTGGAACATAGGTGGGGTTGACCAGCCTGCAAGACAAAACGTGGTTGAGAAGAATTATTGAAGAGAGAGATCGACCCGTGTGCTGCAGTGAGCTCGTCCCTCCAGCAGAGGGCAGTGTGGCCGACCTGTGGAGCTCAGACTGTGATCCAGCAGCTGGGAGGGCAGAAAGCCTGTGGGGCTGGGGGGGTTGGAGGACGGACGCGCTGCTGGCCCGCTACTCGCCGCTCCTGTGCTCGACAGAGGGACGCTGGGGGGGTCAAACAGCCCGAAAGCATCTTGCCACTCTCGGCTGAACTCGTCGCTGGCACCCGGGCCCGGGCTGAGGAGGTCTTTGAGGAAAGCCATGTCGCCCCGTTCGCCGTCCTCCTCCTCTGATCTCAGTCCTGTCTCAGAGAGGGGGGGCACACCACCTGAGAGCAGTGCCCCACCTGGAGGGAGACAGGAGGGGTGCTGTGTTAGAGCAGAGGCACATACATCACAGCAGACACACAGACAGTGAAGGAGAAGAAGTCTGGCCTTGCAAAGGAAAAGTCAAAAGGGGAAATGAAGGTTGAAATGACTAAAAAGGACCAAGCTCGCTACAGAGAGCAGAGAGTACACCTTTCTTCAGACTTCTCCATAAAGAACATGCTGTACTTTGTAAAGAGGAAAGTCTGGAGCTCAAAATACTGTAATTTATCTCCTGATGCTTTTTTACGGGACAGAACAAAACCCAGCATCTGTCCTGTGCAGCAGAAATGAGCCTGAGGCCAGCAGAAGATGGTGCCTTTAGTTTAACACACATCCGTTTGACTTCAGAATACCCTTTAAATTTCACGCGCTGACATTTTCTAAAAAAGTAGCCGTTTAAAGATGAAGCCAAGGTCTCAGGCTGCAGGTGGGAGGAGAATGTGGAGTGACGTTAAAGCTGAATAAACCTTTTCACAGAGGGCTCGTGAGACGTCAGTGTAACTAATGACGGAGAGTGAGAGAGCATCGTGTCATTGGGGTGTCGAAACCAGAAAAGTTTAAGTTCTCTGAAGCTGATGAGAGACAGACATGAAGTGTTTTTGGCTTTCAAAGCGGGACGTGACACCAAACATTTGGGAACCACTGCTCTGGGCCAGGGTTTCTAAATCCTGGTCCTGGGGACACGCTGCCCTGCATGTTTGAAATGTTTCCTGCTTCAAATGAATGGACCGTTATCAGGCTTCTGCAGCTTCTTCATGACAATCTGATCGTCTGAATCAGGAGTGTTGGAGCGTCTGAAACATGCAGTGCAGGACTGAGAAACGCTTTCATCGGGGTAAACATTTGCCAGTAGAGGATCCCACAGCTTATGATGACATCAAACAGGGCACGCCTGTGCTTAGTCACGCAGGTACACGTAGGAAATGAAGCTCACACGTTCAAATACACAGGAAATGCTTTCTGTGTTAATTCATCCTCAGTTATTGTGTGTATGTTGTAGAAGCTTCTGTGTATTTGGACCATGGGAAACTGCATTTCCCAACTAAACTTGCATGCCAAAGCACAGGTGACCTCTATTATGGCGCTTTTCCACTAGTACCTACTCGACTGGACTCAGTCTGTCTGGTTCTCCACTAGGTGATAGTTCCTGGTACCAGGTACTTTTTTAGGCCAGGGTTCCAAGCGAGCTGAGTCGAGCCGAAAATGTGACGTCAACATACTGCAGGCCACTGATTGGTCAGGGAGTGACGTCACTGGAGAGTCATGAGAGCGACTCGTTCGTAAGAATCAAGCCCGCCATTTTTAAAACGCTGGAAACAGACCGGGCGTTTTTATTATTTCTGTGAACGAGGTAAGCGGCTACACACAAACCAAACGCTCCACGTCCTTAGTTGTGTTTGTTTGTACCGCATACAAATTACACCACCGGAGTTTCGGCCCGCCTTGCTATGACGACCCCCCCACTTTGAGGTGGTACGCTACTGTACTGGAAAACCAACCAAACAGAGTCGAGTCGAGCTAAAACTGTGTAATGGGTTGGCGCCATTAGCTGTCATTATGAAGGATTCCCATTTGTCAAACATTTGCTCTGATGAAGGTCCAGAGGCTAAACGGGAGTGTGGCTTTCTTCTCTAAACACAGCTGTCACACAACCCTGGCTGCTTAGAAATAAAGACTCAATCTGGGCGTTACGTAACTGAACTTAAATTATTTACTTAAATAACCTTCCTGTAATTACATATAAATTATGTTAAATGTACAAAAGGTGTCAAGTGTCACACTTTCCACACAGTGAAGCAGGACGTTCTTACACACTTCCAGGCTTGTGTGAGTCTAGTTTTCGATTATGCAATTTGTTTTTTACCTTTGAACAGAACCGGACTATTTCCGGTCTGTATGCTAAGCTAGCAGGCTGCTAACAGCTACATATCTAACGCACAGATAGGAGAGTGTTATAAATTCTCTCAGCTAACTCTGAGAAAGAAAGTGAATTGGTGTATTTTCCCAAATGTTGACTTATTCCTTTAAACAGGGATTATAAACGGCTGTCTGACTGTACTGTAAGAGGTCAGTAAATGCAGAATATGAAGCAGCAGAAGTGAAGTAAATGCAGAGAGTGAAGGAGACGTAGCCCCCTGCAGCAGCCAGGCAGACTGAATCCAGATCCAAAGTGTAGAAGGAAGCAGAGCTGAAATCCCCACAGAGGTGAGTTTGTGCCACAACCACGCAAAGTCAGATGGGAAAGCAGAGACCCAGCGAGGCAGCTCGAGGTAAAAATTCACAGGCAGACTTGACAGGAGACACCCAGCCAGTTTACCGGTGGCGGGCAGCTGCGAGAGGCTGGACTGGAGGCTTCCAAAGCCCTGGGGCTCCTGCGGGTCTCCACCCTGAGGAGGAGGCAGGAGGTGGGACTGGAGGGGGACGTTAGCTGGGGCTGAGAGCTGCGACTGTGGCAGATCACCCGCCATGAGCATCAAGTCGTCATCGGAGCCCACTGACAGTCCTCTGAGGTCACACAGGGCTGGGGTAGGTGTCGCGGCCTTTTGGAGTGCTGAGATCGAAGGATCATAAAGCCAACAGGCACCCGGTCCAGTCAGCAACAGCAACCCCAAAGTAAACATCTATACTATTGTGCTGGCTATAGAACCAGCAATACAGCAGAGCTCTGTGGAGGACCGCAACACAAACACACATAAACTTACCGCTGTCGCTGGTTTGGCTCTGTGCGCCTGCACTGTGGGTGGGCTCTGGAAAGGAGGACGCATCAAACAAATTACTGTTTTTTTTCTTCACAGCTTAAGCTCATTTTCTGAAACCCTGTTGCATTTAGAGCAACTACATAATTTTAAAGAGTGAATCACATGCTCCATTTACCTTAAAAAAGGCAGTCGTTTACTTTAAACAACATGTCAAAAGTACATAAATGTGTCATAAATGTGTGTCTGTCCAAACTGACACGTACAGTTTACTTCCACATGTCCCTGCAGTGTGAGCAGACTTCTGTCCCTCCCTGATGTTTTGTCTGAGAAAAACTGCTCGGACTTCACTTTAACTCTGTGTTTCAGCCTGCAGGAGGCGCTACATACTTGCGTCAGAGGCACTTCCTGATGGCTTGTCGTCATCCAAGGACACCAGACTGAGGGAGAGGGGAGGAAGGAGGGAGGGGAGTAAATGAGAAAGTGCCTTATCTAGCTGGCGAGACACGGTTTTGCTATTTTTAGCGATGCAGTAGCCTTTATTTGATTTGGAGCTACTGTTAAGAAGCACAGTCTCAGTCAGGTTCACTATTCTAAAGCCCTGAACTACCACATGGACCACTACTGCTCAGCATGTGCAAAATCTGCCACACACACTTACTCGTGAGTAATTAAGGGCATGACATTGGCCTCGTCTTTGATGGGGACATAGCTGAGGTGAATGAACAGAAAAAAAGGACAGAGCAGACAGCGAGATGAAACTATAGAGATGGAAAATGGCTGACAACAGAAGTGTGTGTGTGTGTGTGTGTGTGTGTGTGTGTGTGTGTGTGTGTGTGTGTGTGTGTGTGTGTGTGTGTGTGTGTGTGTGTGTGTGTGTGTGTGTGTGTGTGTGTGTGTGTGTGTGTGTGTGTGTGTGTGTGTTAATGATGACAGGGCAGAGAGAGGAGCGTAGTGGCATGAAAACAGAGGCAGATGGTGAGTGTGTGTGTGCTAGGACTGGCTTCCAGAACACACATTAGGCTACACTTGACTTAATCTCAATGGAGATTTTCACTTTACCATCTCCAGCCTCCTGTGTGTGTTCAGTGTGCTCTCTGTCACCTGTCTGTGTTGCTCTGTAGAGCCTTCTCCTTCTTCTGCTCTTGCTCCTGCAACTCTGTCATCTCCTCCAGTGGGTCTCGCAGGTCCTGTGGGAGCAGGGAGCACATTTACAGGTAACCTCAGCCGTAGGAAGTGAGGTGCTGATGCTGCGTTGATGACGTCTGTGTGGGACTGCACACTAGTTTGTCTTTAGTTTGAACTACCTTGAGTGTGGTGAACTGGTACGGTACGTGTCCTTGGAAGGCCTCGTGGATTCCCGACATGGCGTGGGCCGTCTTCTCCCAGAACTGCAGCAAAGTGGTCTGCCGTGACAGCAAGGAAAGAGATATTGAATAAACGACACAGACAGAAAAGAACTAGAGTAACTAGGTCAGATTTCACAAGCAGTGCAGACAAATTGTCGTATTGCTGTTCATTAAGCACAGGCTAACAAAGACGTAACATCCTTGGACTTACCTGGTAGGTGCAGAGGGAGTGGGAAAGCATGTTGCAGCGGCTTGCTCCCAGCATGTCAACCTTCTGACACACGTCATTCTTCAGCTTTTCAAACTGGCCCTTCGTCCCTCTCACCTGGGCTTGGACCTGACAGCAGAAAGAGAAAACAAACAAGACAATGAAAACACACTGTTACGGCCCCAGAGCCTTGGTCGTCTCTCTCTCTCTCTCTCTTGCTGGGCGGAGCATGCAATCACCCACCCTGGCACACCTGGCCAGTGTACCAGGTTATATAGGCTGGCCTGTGGAACCAGAGCCCTCTCTCTTCACATCCAGCCACCCATGCTCTTCGTTGTTCTAATAAAATGGTCTTTATTTACAGTAAAGCCTCTCTTGCACCTCTTCCTTTGTTGTGGACTGGGAGCCAGCCGTGACACACACTTAACTTAAGTTAAAGAACAGAGCATCAGCCTCATCCTGACACGACCAAACATACGTCCTGCTACCTTGCGGAACTTTTCCAGCTGTTTGTAGGTGTCTGGGTCCAGTTCTTGGGAGACGTCTTTCATCCAGAGCAGAGCGCCTCTGTACTCGGTGCGGGCCTTCTCCATACGACTGACCGTCAGCAGCGTGTCAGCGATGGCGCGCCGCCTGAACGTCTCCACTTCCTGGTGCAAACGGTGCAGCGGTGGGCAAAGTGCCATCCTGTGGAGAACGGAAGGAGGTCAGTAAGAAGGGATGTTGGGAGATTGTTTAAAATGCACTGTATATTCATGACTTGCAATCACTAGCTGCATTCTTTTCTGCCACACACCTCTGCTTGGCGGAGGTGCACAGGGCCTTGCTGGTGGCGTCCATCATGTTGCCAGCTTTTGTGCGGTCGTGTTCGGCCTGGAAGCGCAGGAACAGGCCGAGCTCGTTCTCCTCCTGAGACAAGCCTGGAGAAAGAGTTCAAGGATGAGAGATAAAGACTACGGAACATCAATCTACGAGAAAACCTGACAGCCTTATTAAATCCCCTAAACCCACCAAGAAGCACAAGACCACCACAATTGTGGTAAGTCACTTTTCAGTACGGTGTATGAGTGAGTAGTTTCTTAGTTTTATTGTGCCATCAGTGTGTGAGTGTGTGTGTGTGAATATGCATTAGATCAGGTCAGATATCTGTAGTAGGTGCAGTTTTGACTGTCACTCACGTGTGATCCTGTGCTGGTACTTCTCAATCACCTTCAGCAGCTCTGTGCACGTGGACTGAACCGAGCGGAAAAACTGCAGAGACAAACAGGCCGGTAAGAACACCTGACACACAAAATGTGCTACTATGACACTTTATTCTGTAGTGTCCACACAATGTCCCTCTGCTTCAGTGAGGCCGCAACCCCTCAGTCCGTAAACACAACATATTTTTCTCCTCCTTGTGTTCTGTCTGGCAGCGAGCCTCCGCTCCTCCTATCTGGTAGGCCACAGCAGTGACTAAATGATGTGATGTGTCTCATGGCAACGAGATTTCGAGGCCACTCGAGTGCTGTTGCGTGACGGGGAGGGACGACAGAGGGGTGGAGGGGTCACCTAGATTTTTAGAGTCTGACATTTTGGCTTTGTTCAGACTGCAGGCAAATCAGATTTGTTTCTTACAGCAGACCATTAAGACAGACTGTCTGTGCCGTTATTTGCTTTGATCAGTTCCAGACATTACCAACCTATCTGCATGGGTTGCTGTGGTAACACAGGCATCAGAAACTACGTACGCTGGTGAAGCGGCTTTCCAAAGCGTGAAGAATGGAGTTCCAACACCTCATTATGTGGCGGTGCAGAACTTCTCTGTCCTCTGTGCTGTCCTCCGTACCACTCTGCTGGTAGCAGCATGGACACAGCTCAGACGCTCTGATGCACCACAGCCACTCTGGATGTGATGGTGTTGTCGTGCTTTGCGTTACGAGTGACGCAAAAGGCACTTTGAAATTCAATTTGAGTGTCTGGGGAACCACCTTCAGATGTGGCTTGGAACTAACTGGCAAAAAAGTGGATTTTCATGTAATTTTACAAGTCCACTCTTTCTTAAATCTGTCTGGATACAATCTGAATGAGCCAAAAAAGGAGAAGACCTGAGACAAGTCACAGTAGGAGAAGCACAGGTGTTACTGATGAATCAACAATAGCCCACCATAGTCCTCTGAATCAGGGACAGCTGCATCCTTTATTTGACAAGGACCTATTATTCAGAGGAAACGTATACAGAAGAGCAGAGTGCTGCCTGCTTCTTCTTAAGACTGTGAGAAGGCGGAAGAGACTTGAACATGTGCAGTTACTGATTAACTGTAGAATAAACAGCCGCTACCTTCAGTCTGTCTGCCTAAGCAGTGGCCAGACGCCTGTCGGGGGGTCAGACCTCTGGCTGTGTGCAGCCCGTCGCTCCTCCTCTAATGTTTATTAGTGAGATGAGCAACACAAGTCGATTCATCAAGATCACGCTTACCTAACAGCATCTGCTCAGCAATATGGCAGGGGAAAGTAATGCTAATAACAGGCATTAGCAGGCAAAACCCCCAAACAGCAGCAACAAATAATGAAATTTGTTGAAATAATAATAAGTAATATATGCTATAAAAACAGCAATCATGTTAGTGCAGTACACACACACACACACACACACACAGAAATGTCAAATTGTTGTTGCTAGAAAAATAGTACAAGAAAAGCTTTCAAAAATGTATAAAAACTATTGACAAAATCTGATGTTTCACTCATGTAGAACAGAGCAAAAGTAGCGGAGATGAAATGTGAATGTGCCCTGAGGCGATGCTGTGATAATAACCCGATAAAATCAGGTTAGCTGCGAGGCTGCCGTCCAGATGTAGCTCCAAATCTAATCTGCCAGGGCAATTTTAGTGCTCTGCTGCCCCACGGAGGGCTCCAATCAAGATCGAATTTGTGGAGGAGATAGAGGACGGCAAGAGAGCAACGGGACAGGTCGGCTCTGAATTAACTCTCACTCCTCAACACTCTCCCCTTCCTTCCTGACTTTGTCTTGCCGGGGATAAATGGAGGGAGAATGAGAGCAGTGAAGGACAGAGGAGGCCTGATCTTGTTCCAGAGCAAACAAAAGGCTCACAGAGCGTCTCAGCAGCTTGGTGAAACTCTACCACAGTCAGGCAGCCTGTCACGACTAAATGCCAGCCGGGTTTCAGCCAATCCCAACTGTCTGCTCTCATTTGTTGCACCGGTGAGAAATGACTAAGAGGCAGAGGGACAAACTGTACCCTGTTGACATACTTTTCACAGCTGTGAAGTGGTGTGAGACATCTCACGTAAAATTACAACAGTTATAAGCAGACAGCAGAAAAGGATCTCCATAAACAATGGACACCTTGTGCCAACACACTGCTGGTATTCTGAAAAAACCTCTTTGTTTTCATTCTAAAGCTAATCCCTCACAAAATAACATTTGGTATATAATACCTACATGTTTGAGATATCTCACAGGCAACATTTTAGTTTTAGAAGCATGTGCTGTGGAAATGGGAGACATAAACCAGTGTGTGTAGCTCCAGGACTGTGTGTACCAAATAGTAAATTCCATTACAAGTCAACAAAATGCGCATTGAGTATTTTTTTCGGCTCTGTGGCAAAAACACTGACAGAAAGGAGTTTGTCGTTACTATTAACATTAATTTTTTGCCTTTTCCCCTTTATGTTTGGAAATAGTAAAGTATTTTGTCAGATGAATATATTCTAGACATCTTCTGCATCATTTTAGACACATTTTCACGTATTTAGCATCTTTGGAAACTTTGGGATCACCACCAGTAATCAAAATAAAAGTACTGTGGTATTAGAGTATCAAGTGTGGTATCAAGTTTGCATGAGTGTGTACTGACTGAACCACCAGTGGGTCAGTGGGGTGTAAGACATTAATATTTATAACTTTGCCTTTAGAAAGCAGCGTCTAGTAAGACCTCCCTCTCGTGTTTTAGAATGTCTAAAGAGACATTTCTCCTCTAAACTTCTCACATAGTTTAATTTTTATAACTGTATGAGACTCCTATAATTATCCAATACTTCAGATAAAAACAAAGATTGGAGAAAAGTCCAAAAAATCAATTCATATTTCTCCAATTAATCAGGGGGGGTCCTAGGCTGGAAGCTACTGCAAGCTATAATTTCTCTCTTTCTGAATGAAGTCTGTCTGACAACCTTCAAAGTCTAGTGCAGATTAGTGTTAAGTCACATGAAACACATCTGAGTGAA
This sequence comes from Pempheris klunzingeri, assembly GCF_042242105.1. Lineage (NCBI taxonomy): Eukaryota > Metazoa > Chordata > Actinopteri > Acropomatiformes > Pempheridae > Pempheris > Pempheris klunzingeri. Next base: position 13,596,263 of record NC_092035.1, on the reverse strand, counting down.
GGCACCGTTCTTGGTTTACTGCTGTGCTTTCTGAAGCAGTGGCTTTGGCCCCACAGTTATTGAATGGGAGAGGGGAAACCAGTGCTTAGAAAATGGCCTCCAGTGGTAGAGAGCACCCAGAAATGATGACAGTGGCAGAGCAGTGGGTCTATACAGGAGAGCATCTTTTAGTATGAAGCGTTTGTGGAATACAAGGCAACATGGAGACACAATTTGTGTTGCAGCTGCTGCTAAACACCAAAGACTGGAGAGGCCTTAAGGCTCGAGTTAATCTCTCCTCTCCTACCTCGAGCTTGGCATCCAGGTCGGCGTCTGAGGCCACTACGTACTCGTCCTCCTTCTTGCCCGTGGCTTTGATGAGGACCTGCTTGGTCTTCCAGAACTTCTTCTGCATGCGAGCCATCACCGAGCTGTCCTCACCGAGCAGAGCCCGGCCGCCGCTCAGCATGTCCCCTGCAAACCTGCGGCCAAGGGCAACGGCTCAGTCAGAGACACTAGAGGTACAGTTTCTAGCTGACTGCACAGGATTTCATACTATAATAATTATATTAACGATGGCACTGGCTACAGTCTGGTGAATATGAAATGTGCACATACCCGTCCATCACTGAATATCAGCCTTTTTCTGCTCTGAAAACAAAATATAGAGGTGATGTTTAGACAAAGGAAGAACAAAGATCTAAAAACATGTAGATATAAAGAATAATACAAATTTATGTCAATGATCCTTCATCTGGTTTCATATGTTGGGTCCCCACACAGAAAGACACGACCATGCAGACTGAAGACTGCAAGCTCTGTGAGGGGAATACAGTTTCATGGAGAAAACACTGTCTAACACAAGTGACATTTATACTGTCAGCCTTCAACAGTGAATGAAATCCCAGAGGAAGGAGGCTGATTGACTTTTGCGAGCATGAGCACAGAGCTGACAGATGTGAGTTATAATCGAGTTCTACGCGGTTATCGTGCAGGATCACGTGTGGCTGGACAGAAACCCCTCGGTGCTAAAGGCTGAGAAGCTCATCTAACACGGTCCTTGGAGCAGAGATCAGACACCTGCGAGTCCAGAGAGGTGAGGTGAGAGCCAGCTGGCTGCCGAGCAGGTGTTCAGTTACAACAAACGCTGCCGTTCAGGACGCACACAGAGAAGAAACAAAGGCTGATTCTGATATTTACAAATCCTGTGAACACACGATGCCACGGGTTGAGAGTAGAAATAAACATAGGTGAACGCCAGTCGAGAAAACCTGCCAGAAAACCTCTGTGGGGGAGCTTGTAAGCTAGCAGCAGTTAGCTAGTAGCAAGTGTCCACAACACAAATCAAATTAGAGCTTTTAGCAAAGCGATCCCGGTTTTTATGTTGGAGACAGACATGTTATTAAAAAAGGTGAATGTACCTTTGCCTTGCTTTTAGTTTAGTCAACAGTCCGAGCATCTATGCGGCGCAGCTCGGCTAGCCTCCTCTCCCGACAGCCGTCATAATCTGAGTCAGAGAAACAGGATATGCAAAGTAGCTGTAGCGCCGCTTGGACGCAGGGGGCGCTGCTGCTCAGGCCTCACCGATGATCGTCTATTAAAACGATGAGCCGCTCACAGCAAATAATTCACACAGACAAAGATCTAGTAACCAGCTGAAATGATCTCAGTGTGTGTGTGATCTCAATGAGTTTACTTCCCAAATTAAGAAAGCAGCATCAGCCATATTTATATTTCTGATATATTTTTATACATATATTATTATATCATGTCTCCTACACATACAATATATCATTATATATACAACAGCATAACTCAGTATAAAATAATTCATGCATTATCACCACTACTGTTATTATAATCATCATTTTGTACCATTGTGTACATATTTATATATGTAATCCCAAAGCAGAGAATATTTAGTGTTTGATCCAGTGGGAAATTGAGCATTGAATGTAGATAAATAAAACAAAAAATTCTTCAATACACTGAGGACAGAAGCATTTTGTCATGTCTATCTTGTTTCTCTGTTTACCTGTTTCCATTTTCAGCTGATGTCTCTACATATATACCTTAGCCTGTAATTTTGATTCTCCCCTTTCTAGCTTTATTTTAACGGTATTCTATTGTATTCAGATGTACCTGGCTGCTATGGCAATTTAATTTCCCTTCGGGACTAAAGTCCTCTATCATTTTGATTTTGTAGTGCAATAAAAAATAAGCAGAGGGAGAGCTCTTCGTTTTTCCTGCTCTCTGGTCAAACCAGTCTGAGGAGGAAAAAGTCATTAAACCCACAAGACAGCAGGTTTTTCTTTTTGCAGCCAAAACACAAGGAAGTTCATTGTGTACTGTTGCACAATGTGACTTAACCTGACATAATTATTGATGTCTTACTTCCACTATTAATAGTCTAATTAGGCACCCTGGAGGTCAAGAAATAAAACAATCAATACAAATCTAACGCCACATTTTAATTCAATTCATTAAATCGCTATTCTGTGTTTATTGCATCCTCAAAGTGTCTTCCACCTGCTTAGAAAACCAAGAACCACCATGAAAATATCACAAATCTACAATCAAGCAGTATTGAGTGAAACATTAAACAGAAGACACATTTTAGGAGACAAAATTAATTTATAGTTTTCTCGGATCACATGAAAACAACGACAGTCCATAAGAAAATATGTTTTAAAACGGAAGGGGGGGGTAAACGTATCCAGGAAAGTCTTTATGTCTGGTCTGTGGTGGTGGATGTGGTGGATCTCTGCACTCCATGCTGGCTGTGGAGCCTACGCCCCGGCATCCGTCTGACAGGCTGAGTATCTGTAGGTGTACAGCTTGTTATCCGCACCTCCGCTCAACATCAGCTGAAAATGGAAAGTAAACAGTGAAACGAGATAGTAAGAAATCATGCAACTTCTGTCTTCAGTGTATTATATCCTCAATTTTCCACTGGATCAAACACTGAATATTCTCTGCTTTGGGACTATATGTGTGGTCTTACCCCACTTTCTGTCCAGTCCACACAAAACACTTTGTCCTCGTGGGCCGCCAGGTCATACAGGGGAGCCTTACAGCTGGGAGACATGACAGCAACATTTATAGTTAACTTTATTCACTGAGCGCCTTCAACACAGCATTTAAGGAGAGATAAGACGGAGCAGACGTATCCGCCTCTACGTGTCTGCTCCGGCGCTCTCTCACACACACTAACAGCATGGATAATGACCCAGCTTCTGCTCTCCTAGTTAATTGGACTTTTTAAAAATAAAACTTTGACTGGACAACACATTTATACTCTAAGTATCCACTGAACTATGTGCTTCACAGACCTTCTGGTGTCCCACAGTTTGACCAAGTTGTCAAGGGAGCCGGAGACCAGCTGGTGCTCGTGTGACGGCGCCCACTTCACGGCAGTGACCCAGCCAGTGTGGGAGGTCAGAGACAGCAGCACCAGCGACCCGTCTGGAGTGGAAAGGAGAAGAGGGGGACGTTCATGAGAGGCAAAGTGCTCACAGAGAGTGGGGACACATCAGTGCTGCTGAAACAGACAAAAAGCGGTACCTTTGGTGCGAGGGTCCCACAGTCTGATGTGTCTGTCAGTGCTGCCTGAGGCCAGCCGTCGACACAGAGGCGAGTAGGAAATACAGTTAAACACTTTACTGCCCGTCTGTGGAGACGACAAAAACCTCAGTGAGTTAATCACAGGAAATGCCAAAGAAATGGTGCCTGGGTGTTTCTAAGTTTCTAAAATTGTTACTAATGTTACTATTCAAAAATGTTCTCCCAGTTTTTTGGGTTTGAAAGTATGTTTTTAGAGAAATGCAAGAAAACACAATTAAGCATTCAAAAGGTTGAAACAGCCATGAAATTCACTGACAGTGTAAAGTAAAACATGGAGGAAATGGTGAGTGTTACTGTTTTTGCTTTATACCATCATTTCTGGTAAAACTTGAAATATTGCCTGCAGTTTTCTTTTCAAATTGCAGTTACAAACTTTGTGCGGTCCACTACGATTTCTGCTTGTCTGTGTTTCTCACCAGCGTAGTCTTCACTCCTCCCGTCTCCACGTCCCACACGCGGATGGTGTGGTCCCATGATGCACTACAAACTTCCTCACTGTCGCACCACAGGACAGAGGACACTGCCTCGTTGTGTCCGGACAGCGTCATCAGGGGAGTCTGCGTTGGCATGAGGAACACACAGCCCACACTTTTTGATCTCTTTTCACATTCAGCATGTTAACCTGCACTAATGCATCACTTTTGATTGATTATCAGCTCATACTCTACACCCACCCTGGTGAGGCCAAGCTGTTGGGTCTTCTGTTTCTTCCTCGGTCTGTCGGCAGGTTCTTCGACCTCGTCCGCCTCATCAGACGGCACTAGCAGCGCAGGAATAAGGTTGGAATGTGTTAGAAATTTTTTTTATTCATTATTGTTGAAGAGGCATTCAATCATACTGGCAACGTACCTGCTGACCAAATCTTCAACATTTTGTCCCAAGAGCCACTGCAGAACTGTGTGGGAGCAACACAAATGCTTTAACTGACAAATAACTGTGAAAGCCCTTAAATTTGTCCCTCCTCATTCTCCTTCCTTGTTCTTCTTAACCACTTTGCGTCTCTATTTACCTTCGAGCCGCTGGGGTCTGTGGCGACTGTATCAACGCTCCCCGTGTGTCCCCGGCAGCAGTGTCTGGCTTTCACCTTGTTCCTCTCAGAGTTCCACTCCCACAGCAGGATGTTTTGGTCCAGAGAGGCGGTCAGAAGCAGAGAGGTCAGGCCTTCTGCAGAGAAACGGCGACGCAGATGTTTTAAAGCTTGTCACTGCTGCTAGCAAAGTGAATGTCTGTCATTCTGTCCTGCTCACCTCTCTTGACCCAGGCTACATCTTTGACCACATCGGTGTGTCCGGCCACCGTCATCACCGCCTTGCCCTCCACAGACCAGATCCTGGCCGTCTTGTCATATGACCCTGTTAGGATCCTGCAAAAAAAAAAAAAGATAAAAGTAAGGAAACACAGCGATTATGGTAGATTTCACACACATATATTCAGACAAAGGACAAGCAATACAAAACAATGATGTTTATCTAGATATACTTATCAGTAAAGAAAACTAAATAAAATATTATTCAGAACACTAGCAACAAATCTTGCTTGGGACCAGAACTATGTGATGTTGTGTGATGCTAATGTGCAGCAAACAATTTCTTGGATGTTTTGAAGCAATTAGTTACATGAGAAAATGTAAATGTGATACAAAACAAAGCAGAAAATGTGATCCTGGGCAACATTTCCCCCCTTTGACAGTCTGATCTCTGTCATCTTACCATTCAGCATCTGCGTCCACTGAGCTAATCCAGTCGTCGTGCATCATACACTCCTCTGGCTCTGGGGCTGTGATCCTCTCCACGTACTCAATCTCCACCACTTCTTCCTGAAACACACACAGAAACACTATATAATATCAAAATATGCATTCTCAGGCAATTAAATGACTTAAATCCCACAGACCCATATCTCTTTAATCAGTCCCTGCTTCGCTAGAATACAAAGAAGAATCTGAAATCCTTTGAAAAGGACAAGTACAAGTATGAAGAGCCATTAATGTAACAGGCCCACAGCACATCAAGTCAGGTTTAAGCAGTGACGGCCAGTCATACCGTTGATATGCCCTCTGTCTCCATGTGAGTGGACAGCGACGTCCGCAGGAAATGACCCCTGACCAGGAAGTCGAACTCCACTTTGGTGTGAGATGCTGTGGAACATGTAAACATCATGATAGTACAAGTAAATTAAGCATCTGATCTCATTTAAGCTCGGTGTAAAAAGAAAAGGCAAGTTATGTGTTATCAGAATCTGTGTTTAGTAATAATAGACAATGACAGCAATACTGGAAAACCATACTAATACTTTTTTTTTTTTTTTTTTTACCATTTCTGGCCTCCAGCAGCTTGTTGATGACATTGCTGAGGTCCTGCACTTCAGAGCCAGCAGGGATGGAGAACGGGACATCATCTACAACATACCTACAGACAGACAAAGGTGTGTCATCAGTGTGTACAGGTTACACCCACCACATCCACCTATACATTCAACATTAAATGGACTCATTTGTCACTCAGGTCAATGTACAACAAAGCTAACATTAGGTGCAAATACGTGGAGAGCAGATTTGGGACAGTTAGCATTAGCTAGCTACAGCAACAAGCTAAAAACATTAGCTAAATGAACTAAACAGTAAAGTAGAGGCTGGGCTCCACATACTAACATGTAAGGGTGAAGATAGTGTCTCACAGTAAAGAGAGCTGGTACTGTTTACTGTGAGTTACTAGTTAGGCTAGTCTGCCTGGCCGCTAGCCATTTTAGTTGTCCAATGATGCGTTCATGGGCTAAGAGCTCACCTTTTGTTCTCTGTGAAGAACCTCGCTTGTAACTGCGACATTTTTAGTCGTGTGTTCCTCTTTCGGACCCCTGGAGTAATTAATCTGGTTTAGTAGTCCTGCTCAACACACCCGACTCTCGTGCAGCCACGCCATGTGGTACTGAAGCAAGGCATATGAGCAGAGCACAGATTCAGCCACTAGATTATGCGGATCTGTGCTCCACTAGTACTGTCTGTGTGTAGCTGCCAGAGCCTCAGTTATCATCTGACAGCACATTCAAGTCGAAGTGTCTAAAAAGACTGTTCTATATCACATTGTTGGGTCAGTGTCGCGTTTTAATGTTGTGGCTGGTGAATGTGGAGCTCAATTTAACTATTTTAGAGTATTAGGTTGATTCATTCATAACATTGCAGCTCATCATGTCATGTAATATCTAAATCTTTAGGAGCCAGAAGTAACTACAGCTCTCAAATAAATTGAGTAATAAAGGATACGCAGCATGACGTTGAAAGATCACATATTTGTACTTTACAGCGTTTTAAATGTAAATGTTAGTTACCTTCCACTCATTGGTGGTCTAATTTAATAAAAGGTTCATAACAGGCAAGTAGTCTTCTAGTGAAGGGTACTGAGTGCATTTTACAGTCACTCTCATAGCCATTTCTTTTTCAGTACCAAAAGTTCCCTTTCTTGGTGCCCGGTATTTTAAAGGGGTTTGTAACACCTGGGGTGATTATCATGATATTGTATAGTTGATTCTCTGCTTTACGTTTCCTTTTTTAACCAAGTATAACTCCCTTTTAGAGACTGTTTGCTATAGTGTCCTCTGTGGTGTGCTTATATCATAGACCGTAAGCCAACTTCAGTATTCTATTTACATCCATACAACCAAACCACACAGTTACAGCAAAAAATGTTTATTTTCATCAGGGCAGACATTCAGTCTTGGACAATATAAAGAGAACTGGAGGAGAACTTTCCTCATCAACTCATTCATCCGGGCTGAATTTAATACATCTGGATGTGTTCCCAGATCAACATAAAAACTGTCAAAGCAGGATAGTAGATTAAACATAATTAAAAAAAATAAAATTTGTACATTTTTCACTCACTTTAATACTGGAAATACCATTGGTGTGATGTCAAACACCTCACTCACAGTTATAAAAGGAGATCAACGTTTGATTTCGTACTTTGACAAGAACTCTTTTTGGTGTCCAGAAACAGGCACTCAATACAGTATTGCCCTAATTAGATATAAATGTATAACACAAAACTAAAATTACAAAACTAAAACAGGAAATATGTACACTCTCCACTCTTTCATTCATCTTCTTCCTCCTCCTTGACCTTCTTTTTTTTCTTCTTTTTCTTCTTTTCTGTTGACTGCAGACAGAAAACAAATATTCAACAAAAAAAAAAACAGCACAGGAAAACTTGTCAAATCTCAACAATTGTCTTTAGCCTTGGGATCAAGTCCTAAATTCCTACCTCTGTTGCTGCGACCTCTTCCTCCTGTGGTTCCTCGGCTACAGGCTCTGCTTTGACCTTCTTTTTCTTCTTCTTCTTGGGAGTCTCCTCTGCTGCCGCTTCTTCTTCTTCTTTTTTTTTAGAGGGGAAAAAAACTCCTTAAGCATCATAAACTCCATTATGAACACCTTCTCATGAGATTAGATTCATCACCATTCCACCCACCTTCTGCTACAGCTTCCTTTTTGGGCTTTTTGGATTTGACCACCGGCGTTTCAGGTGCAGCCGCGTCCTCTTCTTCCTCTACCTCTTCAAACTTCCTCTTCTTAGAGGTGGAGGGAATTGTAGAATCACCAGATGGGTCGTAAATTCTCACTTCACTGTGGAGGAAAAAAAAGCAGTGTTTTTAAACAGTCTTCATATTTACACATGCCAACGTAAAATCTTTGGAAAGATGCAGTTTGTGACTATTCACCTCTTGTGCTGGTATTTGTCTGCCTTGGCCATTGCTTTGCCTGTTCCACTGATTCTTCGAATCTGAGAAGCAAAAATAAGATGAGATCAGACACCCAGGAGTGTAAATTTCAGCATACTAATTAGGACACCTAAAAGGGATAAATATCTTTCAGTAGTAATTGTACTCACTCCCTTCTCCTCCAGCTGGCGCAGCCTGGCCTCCAGCTTGGCACGGTTCTCTGCTCCCATTTCTGCATTCGTGTCCTCTCCCAGAGCATCATAGCGAATAGCCAGGGCTGCTTTAGCTGCCAGCATTCTGGAGATCTGGACAAATGTTGCAAAAAGAGAAGCCCATGTTTATTTTCTACCCACCAGACTGTGTTGATCATTCCTTGGTCCCGTTACTGCACATACCTTGCCCTTATTCTTGGCAGTGGTCTGGCCCACAAGGGAGGCGTGATAGATGAGACCGTACTTTGGTGTGTCTTTGCGGGTCTTCAGGGCTCTGAACAGAGCCTTCTCTGCTCCGAGGATCTGCACTGTGGAGGCCGGATGCTTTGCCAGATTCAGAAGGGACCCTTTATGATAGGGCGACAAGACAGAAGAGTAAATATGATGCTCTCACTAATACCTGCGCACTGCAACCTCTTAACACAAGCTCAGATGAGGTAGTGACTTAAAACCATCAGTCAATTTCAGGAAAGTGACGTAATGTCATCATCATCACCGCTTGGCTGGTTTTCACACGGTCTCTTGTCTGCGATTTACCTGCGTGTGAGATGAGACGTGCGCCAACCAGCTCGCCCACCATTACTGTCAGGTTGGGGGCGATTGCCATCATTCGGTTCTTCAGGTAGTCATAGAGCTGAGTGCGGTATTCTGTTATCTCAATCACCTGTGGGAACAGAGGAGATAATGAAATAAAGTCAAAAGCTCTTATGGCCTTTCTGCAGTTAGAAGCACTGTGATTTAACACTCAAAGAAATGGGCTTTTCCTAAACACTTTCTCTTTGCCCCAATACAGGAGAACTGATCAGGACATAGGAAAGACATATGAGAATATGTCTGCACTTGCACTGGGCTACATGAGCGGTCAGATGGCACAGTGCTTCAATGTTGCTGGAAGGAATTTACAGGATGGCGTTATCTCCTTTCCTAAAGGATGGTCCAGTGTACCCTATGCTAAAGGAGATAAGCAAAGAAGCATTGAAGCACCTTTCCTTAGCATTTAGAGAACAGGACTGGCTCTTATCATAATTGCCACCCTGATACTTCTGGGTCATTCCACTTGATTAGAAACCTTCATAAAAGAAAAAAATGCAGCCCAGGAGTCAAGAAATGTGACTGTTCAGATGAGGTAGTGACTGAAAACCCACATGATTTGTTTCAGGTTTAAGACAACTGTCGTCATCATCACCACTGTCACTTGAGCTCGTCGATTTTCAACAGTGAAACGGAAACAAGTACATATTGATGTGAGCGACGTGCCTGATCACACAGGTGCCTGATGTTGCCGATGTCCTGTTCCGACACTTCTGTTCCCATGGAGATCTCAGCAGCCAGTTTAACCTCTGCCTCGATTTCCTCTGGGAGGATGTCCGACAAATCGGAGGTGGCCACGTTAGTGCGATCACCTGGACACACACAGACACATTTAGTTAGTCAGGAACACCGTCACTGACACCTTCATGCATGTATGTTTACGTTAATGAGTTTTGAGACAGAAAGCCTGCATTACAATCTAAAACAGTTTTCAAAGATGTGGGCGTTTACCAGGCACAGGATGACTAACAAAATATTCTAATGAGTTACATTATGGGAAATGTAGGAGCCAGAGTTTTGATGTCTGACCCACACTAGAGACAAAAAGTCAGAATCTCAGCCTGTGATACACCCATTTGATTCTTTTTTAATGCCTCTCTGGCACCCCTCCTAACTTGGAAACGTGGAAATTCAATACTAAAACACAACAGTACCTCTTTAAAGAGTTATGTGGAAGTGGAAATTATTCTTACCAATTTTGCGGACAGCTTTGCAGTAGGCCAAGTTATCTGTGATGACCTTTCCCAGCTCAGGAAAGTGCCAGCCGTACCATTCCCTGCAGCGCATAATGTAGTTGTTAAGCTCCTTGTCCAGGTCATCCAAAAGAGCTGAAGAAACAAAGAGGAAAATGTGACACGGTGAGACAGTTTATCAAAAATGGAAGTATTTGTTAGACTATTTTTGGACTTGGACTAAAAGGGCAGGTTGATTATGTCAACTTGGACCAAACAATCGATTCACTGAGAAAAACAATCAGTTGACTTGCTAATGAAAATAATTAGTTGCAGCTCTATTCATTACAATATACTTCATATCATAATGAAGACAACTTACAGATGGCCTGCACAATCATGGTGTCCACTTTGTCTGGGCTGAACTTCAGCTTGTAGCGGGATAAACTGGAGAACACAGAGACAAAAATACTTATTATAGTTACTTCACACAGCAAAATATTTCTGAATTATTTAGTATGACGATGGAAAGACTGCTGCCTCAGTGGTAGTGACGAATGCTGAGGGAAATCTACAAGGAAGTTTCAGACAGCAGGTGTAATCATAGGCAGCAGTCACATTTCTGCAGCACTGTGTCTGCGTGCCATGTACCTGTGAGCCAACCCCAGAGACATGGCGCTGATCTCCCTGGGAGGAAGTCCAGTGATGAGGTTCTCCATCTGGCCCCTGATGCATCTCATCAGTTCAGCCACGGCAGGGCTGTGAACACAGCTCAGGTCCAGCTTTTCCTGAAAACCACAAACAGTTAGACACACCACACTTGCATATAATACTTGGGAACTGAATATCAATGACGACACTTACTTTGATGACACCACCTAGTTTAACATCACTGATGGCCAGCTGCTCATGAGCCTCCTTGGCAACAACTTTCTTCAGCACTTTCTTCAAACTCTTGCCAATTTTTCCCTCGACAAGGGCAGTTGCAGCTGTGGAGCAGAGGTATAGGAACATTGCATTAAATACACTCCAACATGCATATAAACTAGCCCAAAAAGAGTCAGCGCCTGAAGGGGGATTGTAGAGCATCTAATCTAATCCATGCTTTTTTCACTATCTAAACTACCTGCTAACAAGAAAAGATGAGGTCTCAGGGGTAGTGACGAATACTGTGGAATGCCTCATGCTTTTATCAGACACAGAAATACATCACAGACCACAGAACTCAGGTACACATTAGTGCAGAAGGACATGCATCATTACCTGCTAGGGCCTCTGTTGTGTCCTGAAACTTCTCAAAGTGCTTCAGCTTCACACTAGCAGGAAGAAAACAAGAGCAGTGAGGACACATGGCCTCCACTAGCTTTAACAATGTGACGAATCAGCCAGACAGAGTCTAAATACTGCATTAACACTTACATTTTGTTCGCTTTTTCTGGAGTTTCAAACTCCTTATACAGGCTGTCGACCTGTTGCAGCTTGGATTCATCGAGAACCTGAAAGGTAACACACTTAAAGTCAGCTGTCATGCATTAAAGAGGCCTGATGGAGCAGCCAAACCAGCACAGGTATGTATAATGTCTCTATGGATCACAACCTCTTCTGTGGGCCATTCAGGATGAGTGCTGATCACATAACATCAATAAATGTCTAATATCTGATGTACACGTGGGTGTTAAGTGAGGCAAGGCTGCATTCACTGAAGTTAACTTTAGTGTCGACATGCACACGTGGTTACAGGGCCTTCATGCTAACTTGAATTAGCTTGAGCATCAGCAAAAACGCTAATATGCGAGCAAATCATCGCTAATCAGCCAGTTCATGTACTAGCATACAAACCAAAACATTACATTTTACTTTGTTCACTGCCTGTTAAGTTGTCTAGATCTGAACCAGCACGACATTTGGGTAACTAACTGTTAGCTATGTGGCTAACTGAAGCTAACGCAAGTAGGTGGTGCGCAATTATTACCGATTCTTTACATGACAAGATGTAAAAACATACCTTAAAAATTGCATATCCAGCGGCGGTCTCAAATAACACGAGCATTTTGGCAGCAGCTCGGTTACTTCAATAGACTTTGGTTTCTCTCTGAGCTGAGAGCCTTCAGGTTTTGCTCGGACACCACGATGCCACTGCTGCTGCTGCTCCTGCTCTGCCTGAAACACACGCGGCGAGAGACGGCACCAGGAAACTGCTGGGTTGCCACGTCGTTTCACACGATATCCCCCCATACCACACGTGACGTTGTGATTTTACTCATATTTTAGCTTATTTTCAAACACAAACATTAATGTTTAAATGACATGAATAGTGAATGTTGTCTAAGAGTGATTTATGTTGTAGTATTGTCTTTGAAACTGCGCAATTTTGCGCTTAATATGTTGTAAAACCCCAAATAAAGGTAGAGTTGTCCTGTAAAAATGGGTTGCCACTCGTTTAACACATATTATGCCTACATTGAGACTTAACTTGCTTTTGTGTTTTCATATATTAACCAGGATTTGGTTACTCCATATATATTTCTTTAAAAGTGGAAAATAATTTATCTTCGACTTTCTCCTCCTCAACCTGGCAACCCAAACAGAGCCTACCGCTAAAGCTCGACGGAAGTTGGCGCACACATGCCGGCTTTAAAAGTAATACATTAAATAAACTCGCAGATCACCCAAATTATCAGTTGAAGATGATATGTACAATTATCACAAAGCTCTAATAGGTGTATTATGATAGCCGCCGTTAATATTTTGTATTTTCCCGGTGTTCATATGTTTTATGCGATGGTTTTATGTGCTTCCTGCTTTTGCGGAAGTGACGAACATGTGTGTAAACTAGAGCAAAACATGCACATGTGAGAGCTGCACGGCGAGAGCCCCAAATTTGCTCCAAATTAACTTCACAGTCGGTGTAAACACAGACTTCGGGCGTGTACCATGAGTGAACCGGGACACTATCCTCCGCCGGACTTCGGCTGCCCTCCTCCAAACTCCATCCAGTCTCTCCAGCACCACCAGCAGCCCCGCTCCAGTAGCTTCCACCCCAACATGTGGAGCTGGACCGAGCCCAGCTGGGACCACAGCGGCCAGGCGGGGTGGCATCGTGGGGCAGCGGCAGGGTTTGGTTTGCCATCAGGCCGTGGAAACTATGGACCTAAACGTCCATACGGTGAGTTGTCTAATCAGTAATCTGTTAATAGTAATCAAACTCACGGTATTATCGCAAACTTAGCAGAGATGCAGCCAGTTTTAAACATACTTTCCTTGAATTTCCTTGAAATCATTATAATTGCTTTAACTTAATGAATCATCAAAATCACAACCTGTGCTAATGTCAGTAATGTATTGCTGTAGTTTAAATGTTATCTCAGATGGTCATACAGGCTGCACTGATTCCTGAAGTGATCCAACCATATTGTCTTTCACACGGAATGTCACCATCATGACCATATCACTAATGATTTGTAACCTGACCATATCACTAACCAAATAGTATAAAAACACTGGGAAACCTTTAAAGGGATACTCCGCTCAGGCTAGGAGATGTAGGCTTATACCTCTAGAAAATTGGGGGCCAAGAAGAGACAAAAAAGAAAGGTCATGATTAGCACAGGCCCACACTTAGTAATGAGGATCAAAGTCCAAAAACCTACATTTCCCATAATGCCACCAATGCCTTGTTTGTTTATAACCTCTCTAATAAATGTTCACGCTTTTCAAAGTCCACACCTCCAGTTTGGAACTCTGTGCCCCATCATAAAGAAAATATTGTCACATTTTGAAGGTTTAGGTACAGTCTAACTTCATTCTTGCCTTCAGGTCAAAACTTTGGTCATGAGTGGCATCAGGGGGGGCATGGAGGAGGAAGACAGAATCATGGACCCCCCAACAACCATGGGAAGAAGGTAACTATCTGCTGGAACACTTCCACTTAAATCAAAATTGTGATTTTAATGGTGTGTGTTATACAGCAGCAGTGAACTGTGCACTGAGAAGAAGCTGTATGCTATACAGCTTTATGGTGAACTGATTTGTGTTTAACCCAAAGCAGAAAAATAAGAAGGAACCAGAGTTTTCCCATTTTTGTGACACCTGTGACCGGGGCTTCAAAAACCAGGAGAAGTACAATGAACATGTTTCCCAACATGTCAAGGTAATTTAGTTTCATACAGTATATTTTTCTTCATTTCATGACATTTGTGCTCAGTATTTAAATGTACTGACTGCCTCCATCACATCTCTTTCATAGTGTTCTGTGCCCGACTGCAGCTTCATGGCTCATGAAAAAATAGTCAGCATCCACTGGAAAAATGTAAGTGAATCGACTCGCTGAGTATCTAAAACTCTCAGCATTTTCCTCGGCTAATGTCAGTGTTTTCATATCCTGACTGCAGAACCATGCACCAGGAGCTAAAAGAATCAAGCTGGACACGCCGGAGGAGATATCAAAATGGAGAGAAGAGCGGCGCAAGTCAGTATAAGTCAAGATGATGCAGATTTCCTATGTTTTACATGCATAGATCTTACCTATGATGATCAGCTAAATGTAAAGATTGTTGTTGTTCAACTAGAGCTTTAATTTTCTTTCCAGAAACTATCCAACACTTGTGAATATGGAAAAGAAGAAAAAAATGATGGAGGCACGGGAGGACACTGGAGCTGTTCTAGAGACGGCTCAGTTTGGGTAAATATACACATTAGATGTGTAAATACTATGTTTGTACTGTAAACCAGACACAAGAGTGTATTTGCACTCATTTGCTTTGATGTGAGGTCTGAATCTAAATCTTAACTTTTAATATTCTTTTCGCAGACGAATGAGAGGCAGAGGACGGGGACGAGGATGGGGTCGGGGTCGAGGTCGTGGTCGGGGTCGTGGCTGGGATAACAGAGGGTTCCATGGGCGACACCCTCAAGGGCCTCACCCATCAGACAGCCGTGCTACAGACGGTCCTCCGTCACTCACCCAGCGCTGCAGGGACAGGGATCCACTGGGAGTGCTGGCCAGCAGTGACCACGGTGAGCCACTTGTCCGACACATCCATATCATATTTTTGGACTTCATGGACAGATTGCCGTTTGTTTTATATTGACTGTGTTTTAGATGTAACAAACAACAGTAATAGTAACTCATAAGCATTAGTATAAGTAATGTGTTTCTCATGTGCTTCCAGATTCTGACAGAGAGGATCCAGCTGCTGAGGCCGGGACAGACAGCCTGGTGGTGGCTCCTAAACAGATGAGCTCAGCTCTGGGCTCCCTGGTGGCAAACTACGGCTCCACGAGTGACAGTGACAGTGAACCAGAGGGTGAGTTTGCCACCATCCTCAACCTGCTGCCGAACAGGATGTGTGCCTTAGGATTATCCAGTATGGATTTACAGGCACCACTCATTTAATGCTGCACCACAAGCGAATTTCTTTGCTGGAAATTAATGAAAATGTATCTAATCTTCTCTTGAGTGACAAAATCAAGAAGTAGCTAATGCTATTCTACTTTTGTTTTAGTGGTATGTCACTGTTGATTACTGGGATGCTGCTGTTCTGGTGTATGCCGCTGCTGTGTGCCAGTTAGTCTGTAACCAGTGACACTCTGCAAGCATGGCTAATAAAAAACAGCACCCTGCTTACATCTCATTAGCAGCTACAATGTGACTCAGGCAGCATTTCCAATGAAGGCAAAGATGAACTTTTGTGGTTGCTGAGCCAGCATAGCAAGCAATTGTAGCTACATGCCAAATGGACATTCAGTCAAAATGTCTTTTTGTGTCTGTGGAACAGCAGTCAATTCGTTGTATCAGTTGCACGTGCCAGTGAGAATCACTATAAGCTCGTGTGGAGTGGTGTGTGGCAGTGGCAGCAACAGGAAGGATGGACTGATTCAATGTGCCATATGCCAAAAGAATAACAGCAACACACCACTAGCTAAAGAGGAATACCACTAAAAAACAACCCATGACACCAAAACAAGAGTGATGTACCATCCATGTGATGGCAGAGAGTGCTATCTACAAGAGGTACTCAATTTAAAAGGTCCATAAGCCAGTGGAACAGTAGGAGAATATCTGTAACTTCAGCATCGGCATATAACACTAAAACAATAGTGGCATATGACCAGACACTATTTTATCTTGGCTGCATTTTTGAGTGACATTGTTGAATTTTTTTGCTGGTATTTCACTTGTGAAGTTGACTCGTGTCACCTGTAAGTGGAGGATTGTTACTGTTGAATTGTCATGACTATTTATCTATACCCTGGATAATTAATAAAGTAGTTTAATTTGACTCAAGAAAGGCTGTATTATATAGGGTTTGGTTGTACTCTGTCAAAAAAACATACACATAACGTACAAGGAAACAAATTTTACCATCTCTTACATCCTGTGTTCTTTTTATTCCTTTTCCTTGTGTTTCAGCCGCCCCCATTCAGAGAGCCAGAGACCTTGTGCAAGAAAACCAGGCTCTGCTAAACACAATACCACCAAATTACCAGGACAGACGACCATCTAGAGGCCAGGAGACCTCATTGCACAGTGCAGAGGCTCACAGAGCCCCCCAGCCTGACTGTGCCCTTTACACACACCACAGCAGAAGAGGAAGAGGAGGCAGGGGAGGAAGGGGTGGTAGAGGAGGACGGCAAGATACACGGCAGGCAAGACGTCCCACTCTACTTGAGATGGTAAGGAGACATCGGATATCTGATGCTTTAAACTGAAAAAGAAAAATGACATTTAAATGTGTATTGTCTACATAAAGCATGTTAACAGTTTCTCTGTTTTCTTTCACTCTGTGTAGTTACTGGCCCCAGATATCCGCCATGAGAGGAACGTCCTCCTGCAGTGTGTGCGCTACGTTGTCCAAAGCAACTTCTTTGGCCTGGAGAGCAGACCTCCGAACCAGGAGGTGGTAAAGAACAGAGCCACACCAGCTATCCCAAACGGAGAGCACAAAGGGAGGCGGGAAAAGCCATCCGAGAAAGCCAGGGCCGTGCCCCTGTCCCTGGGTGGCGGGGAGAGAAGATCAGCAGAAGCTATTACAGAAACAAGTGAAGCCGTTGGAATAGACCAGAACATGCCACAAAACTGTCAGGACCAGGGTTTGCAGAGTGATCAAGTATGCTCGGAAACATCCGGGGATCTTCGTGTGGACTCAGCTGAGCAGGTTTCAGGGGATGTCATCCAAAATACTGAAGAGACACCCGCCAAAGACTGCGACAGCCGTGACTTGACGGCCACAGATAGAGTTGCATGGAATATTTATGATGATGAAATATGGGAGAGCCCTGGTGCTCTCATGTGAAATCCTATCAGATTACTATAATGGATTAATCTTATTTTGCTCTAAAGAGTGAGGATGTTATTTTTAAGATGTTTATGTTAATACTTTCAAATTCTTGCTATTTTTTAAGGACTGTCCTATTTTCTTATGTGATGTGACATTAGTTTGACTAACCATATCCAGTTATATTAGTAACATGCTATATACTGAAGAATAATTAATTTTTTTTCCCTCTGAAATAAATCACATAAACTCTAGATTCAGATTTGTTTAATCATTTTTAAACTTGAAGTGTGGACACGTTTATGATTTTGTGTTGTACAAAGTATAGTTATCATATTTTATCTGTATTATAGTATGTTGTATTTGCAAAAACACACTATTAGAGTAGTGTAGTTGGAAGACAAAACATTTACACGGTGTTCAACCAGAGGATGAGATTTTAGATTGGTTTAACTATCCGTGTAGGAAATGCATTGTTATGCCCCATGGAAAAACGCTGAGAGGCGGAGATAAGCTGAGAAATGTCTCCGTTTTAGAAAACACCGCAGCTTTTTGAATAAAACTGAGTCTACCTAGACATGGTATCAAAAAATGTAATTCCGCTGTAATAAAAAATATACTTTAGTTCTGTAAAAAGTTCAGCACCGCCCGCCTGGACTGCCCCAGGTCATAAAAAACGCGAGCGCAGCTACAAGTCGTCGCCTAGAAACCACCTGAGCTGTCAACCTTTGTTTAGTCTCCAGCGTTTGTGTAGCAACGCTGAAGTTTACCATCGGTATGTCAGTCAGCAGAGCGGACCACATCGCTAGTTGAGTTAGTTTACTGCTTGTTAACGCGAGGAAAAAGCATTTGGTGTGTGAGTGAGTGGTAACCAGAAGGTATCACCATGCCTGGAAGTTGCGTTCGTGTTGACCCCCCGTTTGTCGAGTTCAACGGTGTGAAAGTCGGGCAGGTGTACAGGACGACAGTCACGGCAGTAAACATCGGGAAAACCTCCAAGAAAATAAGGATTGAAAAGCCCACGTCAAAGGTAGTGTAAACTCCGAAGTGGTTCGAACAACAAACCAAACAAACTAAAGTTCACAAACGGCCCAGTTGTAGTAAAATGTGAATTTAGCTAGCTAAAACATTAGCCAACTTAGCTAACACCTCTGCAAGGAACTTCGTTAGCTAGCTAAAGTTAGCTAGTCAATTAGCTAGATAATTAAATATGCAAATGTGAATTTGGTTATAATTTATTCCTATTTTTCTCCTTTTCAAGAGAGTCTGCCACATTTCAAAAATGGCCCATCTTCTCTAAAGGAACTAATTAGTATTTAATTCTCCATTAACTCTCTCAGCTTTACCTGAATATATTGTATTAGCATTTGGATCGGTAAGACGCATTTTGTCCATCTCTTAAAATGCATCTCCAAGTGTTGTTTCAATTAAAAAGGAAATACCAAAGTGGTTCCTTCTGTGCATTTCTTTGATGCCCTTCTCACCCCCTCTCCCACTCCTTCTTCCTGCAGTTGTTGAAGTTCACAGCATCGAGCTCAGCCGAGGCGGTGGCTCCTGGTCTGTCTGTCAGCGGCCTGCTGGAGTACACTCCAGATGATGAAGAGGAGGAGGTCAGAGACTGCCTTCTCATTCATGTAGATGACGTGGAGACCATCAAGATCCCACTGCTGGGGTAAGCAGGCTAGAAATAGGATATATGTTAACATATGATGTACATTGAAGATATTTAGGACCGGACACACTGCCTGTGACATACAGAAGTCACATATTGATGTTTATGCACACATCTCTTCATCTTCTTTATGTTCTCCTCCAGGTTCCCCAAGGCTTGTTCCCTCCTAACTGACTCCGTACTAGACTTTGGCTGTGTTGCTGCCAGTAGTCAGGTGATCAGCAAACATCACCACATAACCAATCGAGGAACAGCGCCAGGTAAACCGAGCTTGCCTTTCTTAGATTCCTGAGATGCTGTATTTAAATATCTCTCAAGGGGATGACATGTTCATTTTCCCCAACACAGAATCCATGATCCATCAAATTATTAAAGTATTAGCTGCTGCTGTAAGTGATATCTATTATCAGAAAACAGTTTTCTTTTTAAGCCTGATAATGCAATTACCAACTTTTTAAATAATCAGTATACTTGATCATTTAATAGATATGAAAGTGGTCAAAATCCCTTGTTCAAAGTGAATAAAATGAAATCACAGAGTTCTGGATGTAGGAATGTAAAACCTGAGAACTTATGTAGACGGTAAACAATCAGCAGTATTTTATAAAACTGAAACATGCCGAACCAAGTTATGTATCAGCATTTTTGTAACTCGTTTGAGATTTAAGTGCTATTGATATAAACTGGTACTTTACTTTTCTTAAATGCAGTGAGCATTTTTTTAAACCAAACACCTTGCCAGTGATAAACCACTGTTTGAAGAAGAGGGTTTGCACTAGGGATTATTAAATGAATTCACTCCATGAGCATACGCCTATGTTTTTGTGTGTGTGCGTTGAAGGTGTGTTCCATGTGCAGTACAGCGGAGACCCTTTAGTCACACTCTCACCCTGCAGTGGAGTCGTAGCTGCTGGCACCACCCAGTGGCTGAAAGTGGAACTGCGCACAGATGGACCCAGACTGATCAATGAAAAGGCGCTGTAAGAAAACCTCTATAACACCAGTCCAAGATATCTCTAAAATCGCTTAAGTCACTCTACCTGGACCTCATCTTCCCTCTGTCTCAGGGTGAAACTCCAGAATCGTCCTCCCGTAGTTCTCAGTATCAGGGCTGAGGTGGTGGACCAGCTCCTTGAGGTCCTTGACCTGCAGGTAATTCAATGGGCCAAGTTATATGAAGATGCATGTGCTTATTTCTGTTGATGAAGAAAGCATAATGCTGTGCTATTTTACAGGGGGCTCCACTGTCCTGTCTGTGGTTTGGACCTGTGTACTTTGGGACGTCCCGTGTGGAGAATGTGGTTCTGAGAAACAATGCACCCCAGGCTTGTGACTGGGTCTGCTTGCTCCAGGATACTGCTGCAGGGACTGAGGTGGTGAGTGATGCCCTTAACGAATGTCAGTTACTGCCATATAGATAGGCATGTTTGCATTTAGGTAAAGAAATGGTTCGGATTGATAGAAGGGAAGAATGTAGCTGTTAAAGTTATTAGTATGGGAGGTGGGCAAGTAGAGCTGCAGATATAGACTAGTAGCTGGGGTAGGGGTAAACAGGAAAAGGTTGTTAGGTTTGGTTGGAAGATGGATTGGAGGCCAGTTTTACTGAACTAGAAATGTAACTTGTGTTGCCTGTGTAGGGAACAGACCTCCAGAAGAGCACAGATGCAGCCCTGCTGGAGAGAATGCGGAGGTGCAGCCCAGCCACCCAAGACGTCTCTCAGGCGTTGGTGTGTGTACCAAAACAGGGTCGACTGGGGCCGTACGACAAAACCACTGTGGCAATATGCTTCAGTCCTATCTGCAAGAGGTAAATTGTCTGCGAATGTGTCTGATATTAACCAACATATTCTCTCTGAATTTCATATATAAGAGTCTAAAGTAAGTAATGGCCCCAACATTAATATTACAAGAACCGCTGCATAGAAATTTCGATGTAGTAATGTTGAAATAGAGGATTGTTCAGTAAAGTATCTGACAGTGTTAATATAAGGATAAAAGCAATGGATAGAGACCAGCTGGAGGAAGGAAAAAAGGTGTAACTCCCCGTCGGGGAATCGAACCCCGGTCTCCCGCGTGACAGGCGGGGATACTCACCACTATACTAACGAGGAGCTGTTACTGTAACAGTAAGGGCGTGGCCCGTTTTACTGTCACCACCACAAAACAGCACACTGTCTCTTTCAGCTTAACAGCAGGGAAGAAACACGTTTACCCAACCAGCCGACAGGACTACTGTCTTTTCCTGCTGTTTGAGTCAGTTGGAAGCAGATATGGCTTCACTCACCACAATGGTACTCTCAACACACACACACACACACCACATTGTATAGTGAAACATGATACAAGTGCTCACAGGGCTCATAAGTAAGATTGATCATTAAAGATAGATCATGATGATATCTTCAGTAAAACGGTCTTTTCTCTGTCTCTTTAGGTGACAGCAGTGTGGAGCTGGCAGTGACAGCCTCCGGAGTGCCTGTGTCTCTGGTACCTAGTCCCTCTGAAAGATTTGATTTCCTCACATGTGTCACAGGCCAAGGTGTGGACCTGCTGTGTGTGCTACAGAACCTCTGCCCTCAACTTCCCATCAACTTTCGCTTCCGCAAGTTGGCACATTTCACAACCAAGCCCTCCACTGGCACAATCGCGGCTGGGCAAAGCCAGGTGAGGATGGTGTTTGATTCAGTTGTTTATGTATAAATCCAAGAGGAGCCATCAATGTGGAAACTTTTTTCTCTCTGCTGTGATCCCCAGGATGTAGTTTTGTCCTTCACTGCACGGCAGCAAGGGAGCTTCCAGGTGTGTCAGAAGCTGGATGTCTTAGGTCATGTTTTTCAAAGGGGTGCCAAAACCGCTGAAGATGGTATTGAACTAGAGCTTTGCCGCTTCCACACCGTTACCCTACACTTGTCTGCTGTCTGCCGCAGTGAGACCACACACCCAGCGCCTAAACTAAATCCTGGTGAATATTGAATAATTAATCCTGTGAAAAGACCAAAACCAGCAGCGTGTGTGTCTCTACTTTGACTTTTCTACTCTGTTTGTGGCTCTCAGTCCAAAGCTGGTTTTTGCTCAGGATACACTCAGAATACTTGACAGTAGTATCAAATCACTGATGGTTTGGGTCTTTTCATGGAATTAGTTGACAGTAAAAAGAGTGCATATTTCCAGACTTATCTTTTCATTGGATGATTTTAATACTCATACCTGTCCTCCTGTCCTACTTTAATCGGCTGCTTCACAGGCATCACTCCAGCAGTAACCAATCCAACCGGATCACAGCCTCTCGTGCGGTCAAGTGAAATGGCTCGCTGTGGGATGGTGCGTGCTGCTGTCCTCAGCGCTGACAAAACACGGCTCCACATGCATCGCAGGGAGAGGAGTCAGAACATAGAGGGGGAAGAGTTCCTGGCTTTTCCTAATGACCGAGCAACAAGCATTAGACCTGCTTCTGCACACAGACAATACAGGTAGAGCTTAAAGAAACACTCTTTCACAGGCCGACAGCCAATTCATCAACTGAAATGTGACTAAAACAACAAATCCATATTTCACCAAAAGTATGAAATATAGTTCATTATGAAGTATGTGCTGTTAAAATCTCTTACAAACAAATTCTTGTTTAGCTTCTTTTAACAGTAAATGTTGACTCTGTGGTCTCTAACACAAAGTTGTATATGTGCTAATTGCTACAACAAGAATATTCTTGTTTTAAAGTTATCCCAGTTTAAAGATTCCACAGGTGCTGAAGGAACTCCTGTCTTTGTCGCACTCAGGACCATCTTCACTGGTGTACACCGCTATCGCTATGTGGACACCAGCTATGCCTTCACTGAGGAAGAGGAGGAGCAGAGACGGCAGCACCGTCAGATTTATGCTGACTTCATCAAACAGCTCAGACAAACCCGGTTGCAGAAAGTCAAGGAGAGGTAGGCTTTCTTATGTATACTATCTAACCATCTGTCTTATAGTTAATAGTACAGTTTAACTTCTTTTTTATTGTTTTTTGGTTTTTAGACAAGAAAAAGTGGAGGATGATGTGGATATTGGGATTGTGCCTTCTCAAGGGCTTGTTCCTCCTAGACTTCACATCAGTGACCTGGAAAGCAGTAAGGTCTCAAAGACCAAGCCAAACTACGGCTATGCTTCCCTAGCCACCAAACGCAGTTGCCCCCAAGACATGACATCCATTAGCCGGCAGGTCAACAGTCAGGTCAGATCAAAGGTGGACCAAAGAAAGCACCAGTTAATTCAATAAACTAGAAACTATTGCAAGGATTGGACAGAGCGGAGTTTCACTGCAAAAAGTTTGTTTTATCTCTCAGGTGTCTCTGTCTCTTGTGTTCACTCAAGGTTTCAGAGGTCATGAATGCAGTTCCATCTACCAGCCAGGAGGTGGCACACTGCAACAGGACTCTGACGGCTCAGGAGCTCTACCAAGTTTACATCGGTTAGGGATTCATTTCAGAAGTGCTACAGTCACTGTTTCGAAGAAAAGCTTGACGTTCAAAAGCCAATCTCACTCTTCTCTCATTAGGTCCATTGTTTGTAGACTTTGGCGAGGTGTGTGCGCAGTCACTGTGTGTTCAGAAGCTGGAGCTGATCAATCATTTGTCAGTGTTCGTCTGGGTGCAGCTGGAGGTGGACTGC
The DNA here is from genome assembly GCF_042242105.1 of Pempheris klunzingeri. Taxonomy (NCBI): domain Eukaryota; kingdom Metazoa; phylum Chordata; class Actinopteri; order Acropomatiformes; family Pempheridae; genus Pempheris; species Pempheris klunzingeri. The sequence goes on along the minus strand of NC_092035.1, from coordinate 13,572,376 downwards.
CCTGAGCTGCAGGGCTCCTCACCCCTCTCCCACGTCCTGCCACCCCACTCCCACAATACTCTACCCCTGACGTTTCAAAGCAGCAAGCTGGGTCACTTTTACAGGTTGGCGGGGGAAGCAGCTCAACACACTTTTATTATACAAAAATCAGTTATTGCTGTTGAAGTGTGATAGAAAAATACTCCTTTCTTCCAGACCTGTATCCTACTCTGTGAACCAGCAACACCCTGGTCAGATACTGGTCCAGGCCCAGGTTGTCCCCTTGGCTCTAGAGATGTCCACCACCCGACTGGTGCTCCGCCCCACCCCCAATCTGCTCGCCCAGTCAGGATACAGAAGCTCAGTTACCCTTCGAAATCAACAAAACCATGCAACAGACTTCACATGGAGACCAGTAGTCACAGAGAGTGGCATCCTGTTCTCCATTCGACCTGCTACAGGTGCTATAAGTACAGCTCAGTTTTAGTGCCCTTTGGTGTGAGCATTTTCAAAGCTGTGATATCAGGATTTTCACTGAATCTTCTGGCTTTTTAACGAATAGATTTGAATTTGAATTAGAGCTACTACAACAAATCTTCCCCCTTCCTCAGGCACAGTGGAGCCATACAGGGAATTGGACTGTGAGGTGGTGTGGCATCCCTCCTTCTCCTCCCCTCCAGAAGGAGACTTTGACCTCTGTGTCCATGAGGGCAACACACAGCGTCTGCACTGTGTTGCTAAGGTCTGACCCTAGATGAAGGGAGATTACTTTGAATTATCTCCTCATATTTACTACTTGTTGGCTTTGAATAACGTAGTGACATTATACCTAGAACCAACCATTTAAGTACTGATATTATGCTTTACGGTATTTTTCAGACATCCAAGAATCAGTGGCCACACATTAATGATGTAATGTCAACTCCACTGAGCTATAATTAGGGTTAATACAAAAAGATTTTCAACCATCTAAAACATCAGTTATGAATTAAATGAAATAAATGATCAAATAGAAGGAGTCTCTTTGTTGACCAATGTTCAGCCATCATATGAGACCAAATCCTTCAAAGAGGAAGATAACGATTCCTCCTCTCAAAGCAGCCCCAGCAGACCAGAACAAAATTCAGCAACAAGATGTATTGTGATTGAAGTGAGGCTTTTGGCTTCAATGCTTTTTTCTGTGGAAAAACTCTCCTGCTCACATTAGCTGCTGTGTATCGCTATCATCATCATCATTGTTATTGCTCTCCGCGTTGTACACATCCTCCAAATGCATGTGCTCAGGGGGCTGTCAAAAGTTATATTGTAAAATATGGGGAATCTGTGACTAGAATAGAATTAGACAAGGCAAGGGAGAGTGGGCGAAGTACAAACGTAGAATAAAACACAGAACAATGGTATATAACATGGAGAGAATTTTCCTCTCTGCCCTTCTCTCAGGTTGGATCCACCAGTGTCCAGCTGGCAGAGAAACATGTCCAATTTAGATCAGTGCCTCTCAACATGCCTTCCATCAGAACTGCAGTCTTACACAACACTGGACAGAACCATGCCTACTACCAGGTGCCCATACACATACTCAGAGGTTTTGAACATACACAGATACTTGAACACACCAAACAAGAAAATAGCCAGTGTCTCTCTGCTTTGTTTGAGACAGGTGTTAGATGTTTGCCCTCTGCCAGGCATGGTGGTGAGTCCATCTGAGGGCGTGGTGCCAAGCAGGGGGCAGGCTGCACTCAAGATCCACTTCAACCCTGACTCTGTTATCAAGTTCGACACCAGAGTGGAGGTGAGTGAGACACAGGAAGACAGAAAAGAGGTCTACATTTTCATGCTATAGTGATTTGTCTTTGTGTGTGTGTGTGTATGTCTGTCTGTAAGAAATAAGGAGAGGAATTGATGTACACTGAGAATATGTGTGTGCATTACAGATAGCTCTGAGGAACATGAAGTCCATTGAGCTCAGAGTGGGCGGATCAGTGGAGCCTCCAAATGTGGACATCTCTGTGGTGAGCTTGTGTGTGTGTGTGTGTGTGTGTGTGTGTGTGTGTGTGTGCGCGTGCGTGCGTGCGTGCGTGCGTGCGCGTGCATGCTCACAATGTTTTTTCAATTGAGGAATGTCGAGCCACAGCAATAAACATGGCTAGAGAAAAAAATACATAAAAATAGAAGTATACGATAGTTCTAGCTATCATAATTGTATTTAGAAAACTCCTTTTATTTACATAATTAGAGCTTATAGAAGATGACAAGTTGTGAGCAACTTGTCAAAAACTTGCAAATGAACTTGTTAAAAATGCACTTTATGTGACCTCAGCACTCAGTGCACCATTAAACTTTTATTCCCTGTGAAAAACAGTGAGCAAACGACAAAGCTCAAAGTCTAAATCATTAAATTTTCATCTTTTACTCTGCTGATACAGCAAGTAATGGGAAGATCAACGGCATTGTCCCTTGTGTAATTGAAATGTCTGCTGCGTATGCTGTGTTCTTTAACATATATTAGTATTGCAGCTGGAACCAAAACTACTATGATGTGCATCATGATTTTCTGTTAATATCTTATATCATTTTTTGGCAGGCAGGCTGAGAGGGGTTTTAAACTCTTAGCAAAGAAATGGTTGTTAAATAGTTAAGCATAAATCTGCTTTGTTTGTTCGTGTTAGTTTTCATGTTTTCATGTCTAAAACTGTCTTGCTTTCTCTTTCCTCTTTTTAATCAGAACCACAATGGGAATCAGCTTTTAGCTTTATTGGATTTGCTGTCTTATATTTACCGTTATTATAGTCTAATAAATCTTTCTTTTTCTATCCCATCTATCCTTCTATCCAATCTATCTAATTTTTTGCTTCATGCCGCAAGCCCAATTGATCTAATGAACGGTTTGTTCATCAGATTGATTGCACTTGGTACAAAGGATCCATTTGTAAATGATAAGAAGAAGAAGAAATTTGATTTGAAGCCGCTTTGATGTAATCCAAGGACACTTTACATAAACAAGCAAGAAAGGATAAGTCTTCAGTCTAGATTTAAAGACAGTAATTGACTCAGCATTGCAAATTGAGAGGGGGTGTAGTTATGGAGGAAATCAGCATGGTATTCAGATTTGTTGTCGTGCACGAGTGAGAGCTCCGTTTGTTTCATTCACGTCTTTCAGTCTTTTTGGATGAAGGCAGTTCATTTGATTCACCAGAGGTGGTTCACAGTGTCGTCATGAAGGTATTAACTCCAATTCAGAGTTGGGGGGGATGTTCAGTGTCCGTAACAATATAGTATTATTACACAGAGCACGTAATGACTTTTGTTGATGACCTACATTTTCTAGACTCTTCTAACAACCCCAGCCATCTTCTTTTTATTTTCCACAGTTTTCACTGGCTACCCGACCAGACTGAGATGCATAACACAAAGCTGCTCTCTATTAGGCTGACATACACTTTTTTGCCACAATATTTTGACCAACTTCAAATTCCTTAATTATTACACAAGAAATCGTCACTGACTACATACAATTCAGTTTGTTACAAAGAAGACGAACAAACTAACAAAGCATGAGTATCACATCAAGTGTGTAGGTGATCCATTGCGCTCTTTCTCTGAGAAGGGAAGTGTGTATGTCTTTTGATATGTGAAGGATGTGGAAAATCCTACACACTTAATATCACCCTATAGCTCAGAAATCTTGTAGCTATGAATGCCAGCTTGCAGTTATTTTTGTCAGTGGGGCTGGAATAGATGTGTTCATTTGATGTTTCATTTCTAAGCCATGTTGTTGCACACGGTCCTCCCTTGTTGGTTTTTGATCAGTTGCACTGTTTATTTTTTTAACGCTGGTATGCGTATTCTGTGTAAACCCCTTTATCATGTCTTTGTGACGATAGATGAGTAGTATTTGGCCTCTTCCGCTACAACTGTTTCCCCATTTTGCTTGAAAATGGATGCAAAATACATTATTGTTACTTGGATAGTGATCATCAGACCTGTTTTTAAGCTGATGCTTGCTACCATTCCACTCCGTTCTCACAAAGCAACACTAGCATATATTTACAGATTGACAGACGTGTAAATGCAAAATGAGAAGAAAATCTAAAGAGAGAAGAGAAGACAAGAACATACAATTCATCCACCCACACAGTCCCAGCAACCCCCTTTATAAAAGACTTAGAAAAGAGGACACCCACTCTGAAATATCTAATCTTTGGGGAAGCTTCATCTTAACTGCTGTCAAGCCAGAAAAAAGGACCTTCTTTTGATTTTTTTTTGGAAGATTAGGAAGCATCTCATCAAGCACTGTGCTTAGTAGACATGGCATGAGAACCAATAACATCTGATAATTTATAGTATAAGCTACTTGACTGTCAGAAAATATGTAGATATACTGAATGTGCAAATAGTAATGGTATGTTGGACTTCATTTTAAACTATAAACTTTTTAAAATTTAGTATAGTATCAGTATATCATTTTATACTCTAATAGTTGGTGATTGTAACTGTATGCAGTGATAGAAACATTGCATCATTCACTTTTCCAGTTAATAGCCTGTCCATACTTGAATTTACACACAGTTACACAACTATACTACACTTATATTCCTGTGCATTTTGTATTTGACAGCTTTGCATGGCATTACAATTAAAACAGATATATGAAGCATGTGAATTATATGCACAGGTGTTTAATTCTTGGATCATCAGGACACCATTGTGATTTATCACAGTGTGTATTCTTCAGTCTTGTCTTGAGTAAGGAGAGAGGGAGGAAATGGGAGCTGGGGATTCTGCTGTTGTTGTAATTGTGTAAAAATTCAATAAAATTATTATAGAAAGAAATCTCAATTTTCAGATTCCACTTACAGCATTCAAGAGCATAATGGACATGAATGTGCACAGTTTTGAATTAGTGGTGATGGAGCCCGGGGTGCTTTAGTTGGAAAAGGACACCTGGATCATTTCCATGGTTTTTATCAGTCCTAATCTTCACAAAGGTGATAATACCTTTGCTCATGGATGTTGAAAGTAAAAAATAGAGAGGAAGCAGTTGTGCAAGGAGGAAGAAAAGACATTAGACTTTGTGTGAATGTATGTGTGCATCAGTGTGTTTCTTGGGAAACAGCAAAGGTTGCACCTTTGAAAGAATTGGAGCTGAGGATAGTCTGCTATGGTACGTCTCTAGACGTTGAAAGCAGAAAATAATTTTTTCTCTTTCATTCTTATTTGCCATAGTTGTTAAGGCTGGAACAGAGTTTCTTTGGCAGGATGTGATACTTCAGTTGCTCTCTGAAACTTCAAGAGAGGAGTAGAGTTTTGCCACTCAAGCTGAATAGATAAAAGGAATAAAGAGACTTTTCAGTCAGTTAATCAGCTCTCTCTCATGAAAGGTACAAAGTTCACCTTTTCTGTATGATATTTATGTTGTCGTTTACTTTCCTGAATGGTAAATAATTGGATAATTACATTTCTGGGCATGACAAATGGAATGGCATTTATTAATTCCATTCATCATGATACACAGAAAATGCTGGTTTGAGGCCTGACATATCGTTTGATATTTCTTTCATCTACTTGTGAAACCCCTTCTCTCTTTTCAGTCCCATTTCCAGTTTTCCAGTGTCCATGTTGGTTCTCAGCAAGCGATACCGTTTGTTGTGACAAATCGTTCATCAGCCGCAGCCCAGGTCACCTTCGGCCTGTCAGAATACACAGACTTCTCTGTGCAGCTCTGTCAGCCTTCAGCAAGTACGTATTTACACTTACAATGCAGCGTATTCCACAGTTAATATATGGTGGTGGGTGGGTGTATGTTCTAAGAAGAAAAGAGGCTTGTTCATGCAACCCAGGACATGATATTGCTTTGCTTTGTGTGTGCTGTGACAAGAATAGATAAGGAAAGATTAGAAGTAATTTATGAAAAGAAAAGTGTTAAACACGACTTCAATACACAGCATATTGTCCTGGCTTTACTGAGCTTTGGTGTGTGAGCGCTTTTGATTTTGTGTTTTGTTCATGTGCATTTTTATGAGCAGAGAAGGAGCAAAGCGTCAGTGTTGTGGAGGTCCGGGGTTACCAGACAGTGGACTGCTCCCTGGTCTTCTCCCCCACCCAGGTGAGATTTTGGCCAAACATCCCAGTAGATACAGTATCATATTCTGCTTTTAACTTTGATTATTTTCTAAACCTTTCCTCTGAACAGTAATCATATCTTTAGCAACCCGTCTGTCAGTCTTTTGGCTCCTCCTCTTGCTGAAGGTGTGCACCTCAGAAACACAAGAATTTATAGGGTTGTGTTTTTTTGAAAGCATTTCCAAAAACTCGAGGGTTAAAGTGCAAGGAATGGTTTAAATAGTATGTTTATCTGCTAATGTTTGCCATGATAGTTTGCATGTCTAGCTAACTAGTTACCTACAGCAGTAACCAAGACTCAGTGAAAAGCGTAAGGAGCATGGTTTGAGGGCTAACAATTTATGTTAAAAAACAAACCATCTAGCACATCTACTTTATAATATATCCCCACTGTGTGGAGGTCTAGGATGCTATCAGTGTTTCTTTATTTCCATGGCTTACATTATATCAACTTTTTCCCTGGGGCATGCAGCTTTAGCCTCAGTCTTTTGGTGTTATATTGTTTATGCCATGTAAGCCATTAAGTGCATGTTCAAGGCTATTGTTAGCTTAATTTCATTTCATTTCTTTATTATTCAGGACAACACGCATTAATCAACGTTCTGTAAATGTGCCAATGTTGTTAGTGCAATTTTCACCTGCAGTCCTTTGGCAGGATGTTTTCAAACCCATTAAGCGAATTAAGTAGGTAGCTACAGCTGATAAAAGACTGCTAGAATAAGAGGCCTCATTTAGTCTGTGTTTGCCTGAAATCAAAGACGTAGTGTTACTGTACTGTTTCAGGGTTAGGGTTCGTTTATACTTTATACCATATATAGTTTAGTTTATAGTCTGGATATCAAAACTCCTTATCCCATTTCTACCACTCTGTTTTCCTGTCTCTCTTTTTAGTTTGAACATAACCCTAACCCTACATTCAAAAGACCTCATTTTAAGTGGTAAATCTGACACCTTTAACATTGGCTGTGCTCTGGTCATATGGCTGTGCTGCTTTATATGCAGTGCAGAGGCTAGGGAAATACAGCTAAATGCAGTGTAGGTGGCAAACAGTGTAAGGGGACAAGTGTGACCTTGAATCACTAAGAGCTGATAATCAAACAGCAGCAGATGGTAGAGATGCTGGAATAAACCTCAATTTCATCTTTTCTCAGTCTATAAGTGTCGGCAGAGACGGGACAGCGCCTTTTCCATTCAGCCATTATGTGTTTTAGTCTGTTTACTGTTGATGCTGCAGGTATACGTGGCACACAGAGACTTTGATTCAAGTTGGCATAACTTGGCGTGTGACATTTTGTGTTCAGATTTGAAATGGAAACCATGCCCAACATACACAAAAGCTTTGCAGTGATTCACTACAATTTCAAAGAAGTAGAGACGTACAGTTCAGGAAACGTCTCCCCGCAGGTGGGCAGCTATGACTTTGACCTGCCGCTGATGGTCAACGGAGTGAGATGGCCCACTGCCTCTCTGTCTCCTTTCCCTGCTCTGTCCCCCTCCTCCACCTCCTCTTCGCTGTCAGCAGGCAGCAGGAAACATGTCGTCAGACCTCTCCACCAGCCTGTCTCCATGGCGACACGACAGTCACTGCACATACAGGCCACAGGTGGGGTCATTAATGTGGAGCCAGAGTTGTGAGTGCGTTTTTGTGTCAGTGAGTGATATCTATCTGCTGGAATGAAGCTGAAGTCACAGCTGAACTACAGTTACATTATATGTGAAAAGAATACATTTTCACATACAGTGACGGCTAAATATAATGTTTTTCTTTCCCTTGCTGTTTTTTAAAATGTTTTTTAGTGCTGTGTGCCCCATTGGACTTGTCCCCTTCAAGCTTACAGTTCTTCATGGCACCACAGTCTGATGCTTGCACAAAGGTATCGATAAGGATATAACTGCTTCTTATCCTTGTTAAGCCTCCCTCCCGTACCATGTTTTTCCATCTGTTGTAACCTTTTTCATGCTTTCCCTCAGCTTGCTTACTGGATCTCATTCTTCCTCCATTGTCATTGTCACATCTTTCTGTCATCTTACTGCATGTGCTGTCCTACTGAATACATGACACCACTGTTGCTTGTTTCCTTTTATCTTGTCTTCAGCGTTTCTGCTGTCTGTTCATGTAGTACCATTCTGTATCCTGCTCTCTCTCTGCAGACAGTGGAGCTGAAAGCAGTGCGTGAAGACAGTGTGTTTTGGTGTAAAGGTGTCCAAGAGCAAGTAAACTGGTGGTTTGACTGCAGTGCACTAGCGGTATCAACAGAGGATGGAAAAGAAGGGCAGCTATGTACATTGTTTCCATCATCAGGCTGCCTGGGGCCCGGCCAGTCCATCTGTGTGATGGTCAGCATCAGGCCTGAGGCTATGAGACCAGGTAAGAAGTCATTGTGCGTCTAACATCCCTCACAATAGAACTTCACAAAATTAAGACAAAGTAAGGAATAAACTAAATCCAGATTGAAGTAATTCTCAGTTAGAGAATGCTCTCATCTAACTCAGACCATTAAATCACTGGACCTTAATAGTCTTTAGTGATGGACCAGCAAACAAGCAATTATGCTGAAGGCAATACTTGAGCTTGCCACCAGAAACAGGCCATTTTTGTTCAATAGTTTTTGAAAGAAAGCTTTACTTTTTCACCCTAAACTCAGTGTATAGTCATTAAGTCTCTGTGTCAAGTGTCACAAGACTCAAGACTTGCTTATCCTCTCGGAATATAAGACGCTCCTGCAGTGTGCTCCCATATCATTTTTCATGGCTCTACAATAGATATGTGTGCATAATACTCTGTGCTCAGGTGCAGATCATAGTCAAGCGCGTCCTGTCCAGTACATCTAGGGCTTATGTTTTAAATAGGACTGTCATTCGATTAGAGAAACATACTAATTAATCACACAATTGATGCTGTAATTAATGATAAATTAATAATTAATACTCGCTTTTTCCCTTTGAGACTGAAGCTTGTAATAATGTATATTTAAATGTTATATCTTGGATAGATAGATAATGTAGAATTCACACGAAAGTGAGGATTTTTAAATTCAGATACTATCGTCCAATAGCATCTTTTTAACTTTGAACACACACTCTATCCTGTGAAGTACAGATTTCCAATAAAACCATCAAGGCCATTGAAACATGACAGTCAGCTTGAAAGGCATATTTCTTATATCCACATACAGAAATAATAACAAAACCCCAGCCTGTCAAAACCAGTTGAATTTCAAAACCATCAAGGTCATTAAAATTAAATATAATTTTAGAAGGCAGTCATAGGTCATATGCACATTGGCAAAGACAAACCACATCCACTTTACAGACACACACAGAAACAAGTATCAGATTAAAGCTGTAGTGAAGTTTGAATGAGATGCTGCTGCTTCATGTGGATATTTAATACTGACAGCACTAGTTTTTAAGTTTCATTTAGATTTCAAAAAGACAAGACAAAATAGTTGCCTGTATAATCTTCATATTGCAACATAAACGTGATCCTGGTAATGATTACCTTCTTTGTTTCTGAGAACACCACTATAAAAAGAATTAACTCAAACAATCTTTTATCACATCAAGTGGATCACAGCAACCTATATCTTACCTGTATTGAAACGTGGAGCTTTGGGCAGCACTTTCACCAGATGTGTTAAAAAGAAGATGACATACTCATTGGTTGCCCTGGTTACCTGGTGTTTTGGAGAGAGACATGGGAAGGACTAACAGGAACCAATGTTCCTGAGGGAGTTATTAGTGGAGAGAGAAGTTTTACAATGGCCACATTTACGTGAAATATGGCAGGTTGAAATATTCCAGAAACTCAGTTAAACACGTGAATAGTAAGTGCTAACGTGCATACAGATTTAATACCCATTGATAGCACCACCCCAACACTACACTACACTACACTTTGTGATATTGAGCAATGGCAGCTTTGCTCAAACTTAGAATCACATCCACTTAACCTGTATTTCGCCTTGCTTCATTGCTGACAAAGAGACTCGTACCCTGCAATTTCTGTGTTTATGTTCTTTCATTCACTGTGATAAGTGGTGACAATTGAGGTGAGAGGAGGGTTTGCACTTGAAATGGTTTTGTTAAATGTGTGTTACTGAAAAAGAGAAAACTGTCAAGTCTGTCCTCAGCTTGCTTAATGCTGTTGCCACAATCAACAACCTCCATTGGCATCGGAAACGTATTGGAGAAAACGCAAGCAGCCCAAGCTATTTGTGCCACTGCCACAGCATTGATGTATTGTGGCGTTTTTGAGAAGGCGCACGTCATTCACAGGGGCTATTTGCATGGGCTTCGAAGCTAGTTGTGCTCAATGTCCACCTGAAGCTTACACTGACCCGTGTGCTCAATGTGATCTGTACACTTTTTCTCCTAGCGCCTGGAAAAGTGACCAAACTGTCCATCCCACTTTACCTGGGAAACGAGGGAGGAGAGGGGAAAGACGGAGAAGAGGGACATCAACCCTACCGAGAGCTGTCCATCACTATAACTCTCCATCGTCCTCGTATCACCATCCAACCCCCCCAAATCCTCCTTACACCAGTACCCTTGGAAAGCAACGCAACTGCCACACTGACTGTGCTGGCCTCAGGATATCCTGAGTTGGTTCACACACACACACACACACACACACACACACACACACACACACACACACACTCTATTCAACCTAGGCCAAAACTGTTTCAGTAACTGTTATATTTTTATGAATGCCTCACTTTTTGGACCATGACACATGGACAACAGCTTCATGATCACATTTATAGTCGTCAGCTTTTTGGGTAAGCTGAGCTATAACAATGATGCATTTTTATTGTATTTACATTTTTCTAGCTTGTGGCAATTTACCAGCTGCGTTGAGCCATTGGAAGTAAATGAGTGCGGAGGAAACACTCCCACACATATAAACTGACTACATTATTCATTTCAGTGGGATTTTTATCAATCAAGCCAGGACTCATTAACTGGCAGGTCTGCACTCGCATTGGATTTTGCCTACATTTTAAGCCCATAAGCAAATCCACATTCCTCTGTGGTTTACATTGTTACTCAGATTTCATAGTGGACAGCAAGCTGGCTGCATAATTGCAGTTCTGGCAGTGTTTTCTGACCCACATCTCTGTAACTCAACTATAGTGCGTGCTTAAAGATATTTATTATCCTCAAGAAAACATATCTAGAATACTGGTTACACATTCTAATGTCACAAAACAAGAAAGGAATGGCTACTCTATACCCACAGGCAATATGCAGAGAGTGTTTTTAATTTAAACTCTAATTCAATTTAATTTGATAATTCATAAAATCACATCATAGCACACATTATTTCCCATTTAAGTCTCTTTTTGAACGCTGTCTCTATAGATATTTCTTCTGTCTGTCCCCATTTGCAGTGGAACCAGGGTGTCAGCTGAAGTGGATGAGGTGGGGCTGGAGGATGGGACAAAGACACAGCCTGTTTCTATCATCTTTCCAGAGGGTAACAACATCCCTGCCCAAAACGAGGTACAGCCCTGCCATCAGACCAGTTTACACTACTGCACTGTAATTGTTTTAATGTCGATTTATGCTATCAGGGAGGGTAAAATTCAGACGTCTACAACAAAAATTGGTAAATACAATTCAGTCTTTGAATGTATTGTAATATGTGGATGAGTATGCAGTTTACATGCTACTCTAACTGTAGTAAGTTTTAGTAGCAGTCTGAGCAAAACAAATTTTTGCACATTCTGATATCTCACTGAATCCACCTGGTGAGCAGATGACAAAAACTGGATTAATATGACAAGGGTAACTGAGTTTCTTAGCTGGCACTTACACAGAGAAGTCATGGGCTGTAAAATCATCCCACTTTCCCACTCTATCTGCAACCATAGAGACATCTAGCAGGCATCCAGGACCAGGAGGCCAGTGTGACTTCTATAATCTGCAATGTGTCCTTCTGCTCCTATGTCCCTTTGTCCATCTGCACAACCATCACCTTCACCGACCACCTGAGCAACAGGTAAGTAGTTACTGTAAAACATAACCCCTCATATGTCTTTGTCTTATCTCTGTCTTTTTGCCCACAGTCTCCTTTCACCTCACTGTTAAAAATAGTTCCCAACAAACACACTATTTCCATCTGAAATAGAGTAATTTTTGTTAAAGCTCCAGCAATCAGATGTTTTAGGAAATGAGTCAGCCTGTTGGTCGTGGGGTGTTTATTAAAGATTTATGCCCTCAGTAGGAACCGTTGAGCCCGAGCCTGAGAGTCACAGACAGGGTAGTGAAGTCAGACAGTACTGAGAGATGGACTAACACATTGTTAGTTTTGGTCTTTTCGTGGGATATCAACAGCATTATTCTTTAAGGCTGTACGTTTGAAATTGATTCAGTCTGCCAACTTTTTCTGTTCTCTTTCTCCTTGACTCTGCCTTCCCCTGCCTCCAGGTTTAAGGTTAAGTTGTGTGCTATCGCTTACAACTGTCTGTTGACAGTCTGGCCCTTCATGGCCCTGCACCACTCCGAGCAACAGATAGTTCTCAAGACCGGTACTGTACCACACCAACACACACATACACTGTATTATATTGGGCACGAGTAGACGGCTTATCGGTCGTAGTTTTATATATGCACAATTCTCTATTTTAATAAAAATGTCATTCAAATCATTCGTATTGAAATGAAGAATATTTTACCTTTAGGGTGGGCTCCACACTGCCTGGACAAATCAGACACACCTGCACTAGACTGTGCCTGACTGCTTTTGGTTGCTCTTACTTGACATGCTGCTGTTTAACTGAGCTACAAAATGTTATCTGGTCCACGTCAAGCTAACTTAAGCTTTGTTTGCCCCAGTGACATTTGGCAAATAATTAAAAGTGGTGCAAGATGAATAATCGTGCTGCAGCTGGTATTACTTGTTCAGGATTTTTCGTCTTGTATCTGTTTGGTTTATGTGTTACTGTCATTTAGGGGCCACAGCTGTTGAGGCGATCCTTCAGCGTTATCACACACCAAGTCCTGCTTCTGGTCCGACTTCTTCATCCTCCTCATTGTTTGATCACAACAGCTCAACAAACAAGAACCCAGGCTCAGGTCAGAAAACTAAATGTAATGTATGTGTATGTGTGTCTGTTTGTAATTGTTTGAGTCTACCTCTAAATGTTTGTGTATGTCTCAGCAGGAATGTGTTTTTACTTACAGCACTGTGTGCATATCTGTCCTCTTCAGGCTCCTTTCCAGACAGTGACAGTGTGAGCTGTCAGACCAGCAGGGATACAAGTGTCTCTCCTAACAGAGACACTCCAACCAATCTTGGCATCCCAGAATTCCCTGCTGCCAACTCAGAGGAAGGACTATATTACCAGAATGTGTTACTGGCTGTAGAGAGGTGGTTTGGCCTTTTTGGGTGGCCAAGTGGACCACACCCTATCTCTATACCACACACACTTAGAAGGTATGAGGATTTCCCAGTAGATTTGTTCAGGAGCCACAAGTGGAGACTAGGATACGTAGGACCTCAATTTTTAGACTTCTGCTTTAATAACGTATGCCTCCTCTCGCCATCCAGGGTTGTGTCAAAAATTCAAATGGATGATTCCATTGGACGGACTTGTCGAGTCAGTCAAAATAAAGACTCCAGGTGTGTTTACATGTAGTGAATTTTCAGTACACATTTGAGCTGGAAGATAAAATTGTTTTTAGGTTTCTCAAATGAGATGATGAGCCAAGATGACTTGGCTAACATCGTGACAACAGATTATAGATCTGGATGGTTAGATCTAGCCAGCAATTACGATGAAACGAGGTAATTGGGAGGGATAGAAAGAGTCCCTTTGAAAGTAGGTTCTGTCTGCTGAATATTTCGTTTGTACGGAATAGAAATAAGCAAATAATGTTTGTCTGTTTTTGAGATGGCAGTGGGCATTCTACTCAGGTTAGAGCTGAAATGGGGAAAATAATAGATGGTACTTGAACTGGAGTTCTGATGGGATTTAATTTCTTATCATTGGAGGCATATATCTATCTCCAGATGCAAGGCACATCACTGTGTTGTATTATTATGCCTAGGTCAGTAGTGGACATGCTTCATCACCTGACTGGCAAACAGATTCCTGGTATTCCTCGCTGTCAGACGTTTTCCAGTGACATTGGCCAGCGCACCAATCAGCTGCTACAACAGCATAAAGCTATGCTTGCTTTTCTCAGGTAGGCCTTAAACTCACACATACAATGCTGACACTGTTTGACTCCTGACTTAGCTCCCTTTCACACTTGCATTTTGTTACATACAGTATCTGCAAATTTACAATATGACAAAGTTAGAAGCTTTTTGTAACATTAAACTTGCATATATATGTATGTATTTATTTTTCAAGTCCGACAAGGGTTTAAATGACATTTTGGGACCAGTGTCAAGTCTTTCTGTTTTGTCATTATATGTTCAGGGTGCAGGGAGCCAGCCTTTGTCACATCAGAGCAGAGTATTTGCTAGATGTGCAGGAGTTCAAACACTGGTGCTCCCTGCAGGTACAGCTGCAATGCACACAATAAGAATTTGGTCCAAGACCTACAGTAAATACAACTGCATGTCCTCTAAATCACTTTTTATATTTTTATATTGAGAGTTTTGTGTGTCTTGTACATTCATATGTGTGTTTCTCTCAGTCGAATGAGGAAGAACATGATCTGGACTACAGCCTTGTTGACTATGAGTCTCTGAGCAAGCGATCCTGGACCGACCTGCTGCTGCAGATATACAAGGTGAAAAAATCTCTTCATCTCTCTCTGTTTTCCCCTGTCATCCTCAACTATCTTGACATATTTTATGCATTATAAACTGTATATAATATATCCTGGGAAACCACTTCATGTTTTAAAATTCACTGTGATCTTGCTGAAGTCCATAGCTCAGATTTCTTTCTTTTACTTTTGTGATTTTCCACATCTGTCCATTTAATAGAATGGAGCTGCAGTCTGCCTTTGACAATATACATTTATGTCTTTCACCCCCTTCCATGCAGTGGTTAGTAGAAATACCTGGTACTTATTGAGGGTCAAATAAAAGTTGAATGAAAACACTTTGACCTCAGTCTCTTCTTGTTAAATACCAGTATTGAATATTCCTCTGTATGTGCCCAGGTGCTGGTGTTGTGTCACGTGCCAGAGAACAAACTGAACACAATTCTGAACTGCCAAGACATAGATGGAGTCAGCTCACAACCGCGGGCCAGTAACATCTATTCATCCTCAGAGCTCCAGTTGCTCTCATGGCTCAACATGCACTACCAGAGCACGAAGAAGGCTGTATGGGGTTCAGGTAGGATACACAACATGTGTACACGTGTTTCTTTTTATTTATCTATTTTTGGCCTTATAATCCATGGTCTCAACTCAAGTTGTTTAACAAGGAGCTATAATCAAATGCTCTTTTTTATTATACAGTGAACAATGCCTAAAACAACCCGGACTGACCAATAAATATTATTCAAGAATACATGCAACAAAGCCCACTAAATTCAGTCCAGCTTTAAAACAGCAGTGTTCACATCTCACTCACACAGGTCTTGTGACAAAACAGCAGCATCGTGACTAAATGTTTGTATCCTAGCGTGACTTAGCTGAAAAGACTTAACACAGCAGAAGTGCTATCCAAAATGAAGGGAGGTTCTCCCTCTGCTACTCAATATCCCCCAATTCACAGAAACACACGGAAATTTTACCCTGGATTAGAATACCACACTAGAGAAAGTCACATAGCCTCTGCCTCACTCGCTCTGAAACTCCTGACTGGAAACTCTGCCAGTCTTTGGGTAGTTTGTTTTAATATCTGCACTGCATTTCACCCTTTCTGAATACAGGTAGACCTTGAACACTTTGAACATAATCTAATATCCTGCTGTAAGGCTTGAGGCTACGTATAACTGATTGGTTGTTAATTTCTGCATGGTAATGGCAGGTGGTGTCCCATCAGCACGCTGGATAGTGAATTTTGACCTGGACTTAACAGATGGACTGGTGTTAGCTGCTCTGCTTGCTGCCTACTGCCCATACCTGGTCAGTGTGTGTGTGTGTATGAGTCTCCGTGTGTGTTAATTTTTGCAGACCCTCTTCAGTGTGGGTGAGTCAATGAGGGATGGTGGTTAATGTTTGTAAGTGGCACTGTGATTGATGCGATGAGGATGCAATTAGTCCCGAACAAGATTAGAAGAGCCTCTTATCATGCTAAGCACCATTTTGTGTGTGTATGGAAATGTGCATGTGCGTGGGTGTGTGTGAGAGAGAGTACAGCTCACTGCGTATTTTAGTGTTGGTATTTTGCATGCAAGAGTTAGCGAAAATTTGTCTAAATTCCAAAAATGTCTTTTTGCTAGCCAATTGTGATTTTAAGAGTCTGATTAACAGAGCACATTTTGCTCCTGAACAGTGGGTAATGGGGAAACAAAGGGGCTGAGAAAATAGAGAGATCATTCAAATGACATGTGGAAATAAACCATGTCATAGTTTCTAATTATTCCTGCTTAGATCTCCAGCCACTTTCGGAGGATGTACACCACAACTAACAACTTGGAGCAGATCCTTCACAACAACATCATTGTGGCCCAGGCCTTGACCGCACTTTGTCTCAACCTAGATGTACAGGTAAATGTTTGGAACATGGTAAGATTACCAGTAAAGCCAGGCTTACTCCAGTAAATCAGGCTCATTTCCAGAAGAAGGAGGTTGAAATCAGTCTGACTTGGATTACCATAGAAATTTATACCTCCAGACAAGTCTGGTCCTGGTGAGGTTAGTTTTCATGTTTAGCTCCACCGCAGGCTTAACCACTGGTACATATTATACCTCCCAATATTAATTGTAAGCAATTTCTTTGACAGAGAAATTTTTGCTAATTACTTTATTAATTACCTTGATTAATAACCTGTTAAGTATGCGTGTGGCGTGTTCAGCCCACAGACTTGTCAGACCCCAATCCAGTGCAGATGTTAATGCTGTGTGTTCACCTGTATGAGCGGCTGCCTCAGTACATGCCACTGCACACCATCACACTCTCAGGAGACCTGCACAGCACTTTCAGCAAACAGGTAACACACACACACACACAGCACCGAGGTTGGTCCTTAAAAAAAAAAAAAACTTTAACTACATGCCTTGTAAATCAAATTCATGAGCACTGTGAGACTGAAAGAGGCTCGGATAATAACCTCCTGGACAGATAATGACACATACAAACACTGCAACTGGGATCGCACACAGACACACATTAACAGGATTATAGACACACACATACATTAATAGGATTATAAACACACCCACACACACACTAACGGGATTACAAACACAGACAAATGTACATTTGGGTAATGATCCACATTGTCAGGTTAAGCCACATTACAAGCCTAACAAAAACAGATGTCAGTTTGTCTGTGCTAAGGAAGATGGATTTGATTGTTGTATTGCTTTCTGGCAGCGGCATTTGTCTGTGTGTTTGTGGTTGTGCATGCTTATGTTTTTATGTATAAAAACCTGGCTGTTTCTGTGTGTGTGCTGCAGGTGCGTCTGAAAAACCCGTCCTCTAAGCCTGTCAAATACCAGGTCTTCCTTTTAGGAGAGGATGCCCATCTGTTCTCCCTCCCTGATGGATCCACTGTCACCATTCCTCCAATGTATGTTTTTTACCCAGAAAATGAAAACCGCAGCACACTTTTATTTCTAGTAGCATGCAAACATAAAGAAAATGTTTGTCAAAACTTGCTATAAACTAGTTTTTCGTTTGCAGAGTACCTTCTATCACACATGATTCCATAAATACATGTTTTAATTATGTAATTATACACAAATGCTTTCAAAATCATGCTCACACTTATTCAGCATGACATGCTCTTTGCCGAGATATCACTTCTTTTCATTATGCAAGTTTGTCAGAATGTAAATAAATATAGGCTAAAAGAGGGACTCAAAGTAACTTAGTCACTCCATGACTTCAGTTTTCATATAGTCTTCATACCACAAAACTCTGGTATAACTATAGTTTCAGACCGTAGCGGTAAAAAGAATAGCAATAGGGGTGACATCCCTAATTTTTCCAGGTCAAAGCTTAAATAATCTTGAAAAAAAGAGTCTTGTGCAATGAAATTATAATCATGAAACATCGGTACAAGCCTTTTGTAGTGTGCATCAACAATAAATGATTAACTAAAACTGGAATCATTAATGCAGAATTGCTGTCTTTGCATCTAGTCTTCCAAAATAACTTTTTTTGGGCAGACCTGTGCCTTGCAAAGAAAAGGAAAAACCATCTTCCACTTAATCAGTTTTTCAGTTATTCACACTCCAAGTTAAGTAAATTTAGTTTTGCCTTGAGACTGTAGCTCATTAAAATGTACCAGTTTTGCTCTCAAGTCAGGCCTCTCTATAAAAATAGCCCATGTCCCATTTTGAATCCCTAACTTTATTTTCAGAAATGCTGTCTTCAAGGACAATGCCCTATGCGGAAACATAGAATTAAAATTCTGCTGATTCATTACTGTCATAACCTGAAAATGGGAGCTTGTACAATAAAATAATAGTAGTTGTAAAAGCACTGTGGAGGGCATTCGGGTTATCATAGAAAAGAGGCTCAATTAACAGATAATTTTCCGTCGGCTGTGGTGATTTTCACAGGTTGAGCACTGAACTGACCATCCAGTTCAGCTGCTTCTTCATGCAGCCCAAGGTGGCAGTCCTTCTGCTCATCTCCAGCTCTCCCTTTGGCCTGTGCAGCACCACTCTCGCCTTCAATCTGAAGACCCAAGTCAGTCACATCACACCAACAGTGAGTATAATTAACTAAAGGGGTCGACTTACTGTCACACTAACATTTACTGCACTACTGACTAGTGGCTACAAGCCCTTGAATCACAACTCACTAGCATGCTGTGTCTAACACACATCACACATAGTTTGGAGTACACTGTGTTTCTGAAGACCGGCTGTTGGATATCTACAGCTGTAGGCTGATACTAGATGACAGATTGTCTGCTTCTTACTGTCTATCCATAGAACACTATCAAGTGCAAGTCTCCATGCTACCAGCTGAAAGTTATCCAAGTACCCATAACTAACCCTTTCAGTGAAGATGCTAAGTTCAGGTAGGTGTCTATGTCCACATACAAATGCATGTACACAGCTTGTGACTGTTTAGAATCCCTCTTGACATAAAGCTGAGCACTTTAAAGGGTCTGGCAACCCAAACTACAAATTTATTTTCTCAGGTTTTAGATGCTCTGACTGCTGTAACTTTAGTACACTGGAGGTAAATTTGCTTTTGGTGCTTACTGCACTAAAAAATTGTGTTTAAAAAATTTAGCAGCAATGTGGCCTTCCAGAGACTAAGTTCTGGCACAGAGTGTTTTTTTGTGTTGTATTGCTGAATTCAAACCTTTCTGCTGTGTGTGTATGTGCACGTGTGTGTTTAGGGTGGTGCTGGTGGAGTCTCCATTCAACCCTCTGGAGCCTGAAAAGAAAAAAGACAGCCTTGTTCAACAGGCCTCCTCCAAGGCCAAGTAACAAATGCACTGTTCACAACATTCAGCTGAGAAAGCTGACACGCACACACACAATCAAAGACATATATTGTGTGGCACTGAAAACCGTTGTGGTTTTGCGCAGGGTTATGTTTTTGGACCAATGTAGTGACTTCCTGGAGTCTTGATTCTATCCACATGATGCCTCAAGGTGACAATAAGGTTCCAGGAAGAAGTAGTCCTGCATAACCCCATGTAAAACCCGACTTAACATTTTACATTTTGTTTATTGTACATATTAAACTAGATGTAACATGTTAATTAGTGAGCTTCAGAGGTGCCGGTTCACAGTTTTTTGTTACCTTGGAACAGAGCCAGGCTAGCCATTTCCCCCTGTCTCCACTTTTGAGCACACTGTCCAAGATGGCTCTGCATTGAAACAGATACGCATATTATCTGTATACAGTTGATTTAGAGTCAAAGGAAGAGCCTGTTCCTCCTGGAGTGTTCCTCCTGCTAGTCACTGCTTTAGAAGGTGGGGTAAAGTACGAGGTTGATCCTCAGGAGAGTACTGGGTTGTCATCAAGAATAGCTGGTTAGTATGCATCTCTCACCGCCTGAGACGTCTTCAAAGCCAAACATTGCAACTCCCCCCCCTCCTAATCAGGAGTTGACTGTGAGGATTTGAAATAGGACTGAGGTCATCTATGGTTCATCTGAATCAGGTTGTGTAGTCTGATTTCCATATACTATGAATTATTACGATATTCTTTCCTGTTCTATCATCTTTCAGTATACAGAAGATGACCTCAGACAAGAGCTGTGGGGAGGAGATTGAAGGGAAGTGTTCAGATCTGAGTAAGTATGAACATGCGCTCTATTACTGTTTAAACTTCTGTGTGAGTAAACTACCTTTATTCATGTCTATGTGTGTGTGTGTGTGTGTGTGTGTGCTCGTGTGTGTGTGCGCGCATGTGTGTGCGCGCGTGTGTGTGTGTGTGTGTGTACCCAGATGGGGAGGGCAGTGAGTTCCTGAGTGCAGTGAGGAGTGTTTGTCTGAAGCCAGGCCAAGCAGACACTTTGAACATCCACTACCTACCCTTCTGCCCAGGCACCAAGTATTGCTCAGTGCTGCTAGTTTGCCCGCAGGTCAGTGTGTGTCTGGGTTGTCTGTCAATTCCCTGAAATAGATTTTTTCTTTTCAAATAATCTTTTTTGAAACATGACAGACTGTATTTTTCAAATTGCAGACAGTGATGAACACTAATGGAAGAGAAGTTTATAATTCCTGACTGCAAAGAAAATCTACAGTGCTCACTAAATGAAATTAGAATTTATTAAATTAAATCCTTTCCCTAAAGTTTGCGTGTGCAGGCATACAGTACATGCTAATTGGGTGCATATAAGTGCAGTTTGATGCTCTGTCTACAGGACAGAACCCTGGTTCTGTCACAGCAGAGTATTAGATGGGAAATGCTTTGAGGCAATACCAAAATACCTGGTGCCAATTTTATACACGCAGACACAAAAAGTCTTATTCCTAACACAGTGCCATTTTGTGTCCTGAATCGGATGCGTGTATGAATAGATGGAATTGATTTAAATGCAACACCTGCACACTCACTCACACCATCAGGCGGGTGTTTCACTGCTAAACATCTAGTATACCGTTTCCATGACAGTGTTTCCATGTCAGAATCAGGGTTGTACAATATCATATCATCACAGTAGTACTGGTATAAATCCTAATGTGGTAAAAATTTGTCATCATATTAACAATTCTGTAATAGCAGCATCATAAAGCAGCAACACATGACTTTGATAGTGTAGACGTGGCTTGATAACATTAACCTGCAGAGAAAAAGAGCAGAGGCCTATATTACACGTCTGACAGCAGCAAACAAAACGCTTGCCCGCATATGTTATCTCAAAGACACTGGTTACTTTCACGGTTAGGTATTATTTATTTAAAGCTAAGGGCAAAGGGATGGTAAAAGTTTGACTTTAATAAGTATATAGTACTGCAGCCCTTATCTTGTATCCCAGGCAGAGAATAGGAGGGAATTGGTCCTTTGTTGTGTTATTGCTTCAGAGTAATTACCGTAATCAGGGCAGCACTTTGCAACGTCATGAAAAGTGAGTTCGCTGAGTCCAGCTGAACAGTGGAGGCAGTCAGCTCGACCAGTCACTATAGGATGGGACGTGTGAGGCAGTACTCACAGCACAAGCAAAGGCTGACGTCAGTTTTACCCAATGTGGTCTGTATCATGTTTAAGTTTGGTATTGATCAGCTGGACTCTGCTGACCTGCTGACAACAGTACATTTGTATCAATGGCTTTGATCAGGGAGATATTTTGAAGTGTGAGCACAGAGCCATAGCTTTGCCTCCTGTGACTTCACCAGGTATCACACAGACCGAGTACAGGGCCGTGCTGTGTAAATCTAACCAAACTAACCAATGATCAGATGAACATTTTTTTCCTTTTTAACACGTACTGTATAGTGTAATACTATAGTTCTGTAGTTAGTTACAACATCATGATATTATTTTAGGTCCATGTTGCTAGCCCCTTATCAAATAATTTAAGTTTAAACTAATGTTAGAGTAGTTTTCCACCAAAGTGTGAGAGAAAATTGCATAAGTTTAGATAGCGTGCAGGATAGTAGACAAGTCACAGTTTAATGATGGGCAAAGACCAAATAGCTTATTTAACACAAGTATTCATGTTTGGTTATATGGAGTCTTTAAATGCAACCAATGGGTTTAACAAGCTGCTCTCATTTATTTACCTTGTGGGTCTGTGTGTGTCCCTAAAGGTGGGAGATATGGTCTATATGCTAAAGGCCACAGCAGAATTGCCCCTTCCTTCCCCTCTCTCTGCCAGACCCAGCTCTAACATGGTCTCCATCCCCAACGACTCTGGTAGGAAACCTGTCACCCAAATAAAGCATTTTTGGCCATCGTAGTCAGACTGAAGTAAATGTTATTCACTGCTGCTGTTTTTCTAGTAATGAAGTATGAGCATCACTCACCACTACAAGACACCAACATTAATATATGAATCATGCATCATCATTTAGTCATTTAACATTGGAATGCAAATCTTTTACAAAATCCTATTTCAAAGCCAAAAAATGAAAATCTTGTGTTACATACTGTATTTTGTGTATGTTTTTCCTTATAGTTTACTCTTATATTCTTATCATGTTAAGACGGAGAGCACATCCATTCCAAGAGTGCGCTGTATTTTAACTGTTTTTATAGTGAATAGCAAATCAAATGCTATAAACACTGATGTCTTTCTCTACCAACAGAGCCAGCTACGTCTGTATCCGTACTAAACCTACACTGCAAATTGGGGCAGGTGTGTGAGGAGGTGGTGCGTTTGCCACTGGTCAATATGGCCTGGGAGCAAGCTCTGGCCATCTGGGGTCAGCACAGCATGAGTGCCGATGAGCACAGGAGGCGGATGCTGACACACACTTTACATAGCAGCAGTGTGAGGGCAAAAACAGCTGTACGCAAGTTCCTCAAACAACAGGTAGACACATTTATGCACTCTGGAAAACAGACTGCTTATGTAGTAGGAAGCTGTGTTTGGCAGGCAGATAGGCAGTGTTGCGAGATCTTTGCCCTGTTGTCCTTAATTTACTCGCTGACTCCTGACTTGTCTCCTTTTAGGTCCAACTGTTGAGAGCCGTTCACGACAGTAAAGGAGTGGAATACAGTGTGGAAGTTTCTTTGCCGCAATACTTTACTTTACCCGGTACTGTTACAATACCTCTAAGGGAAGACACCAGCATACCATGGGAGAATCCTGCAGGTACGTACACACACATACATATTTGAATTACAGTGTAGATAAGTCACACATGCTGTATGTATTTTTTAGTAGCAGGGGGACAAGTTAATTTAATCCATTTAGCTGAACCAACTTCTAATTCAATGTCATACAGACATTTTTCAATGAATAGTTTAGTACCAGATGAACCAAAGGAAACGATTTTGCGCATTTCTGTTTGTTTCCATGAGAACTTAAGAACCATGAAGATCAGGCAAATTGACCAAGGAAGGATTTTAAAAGCTGTTTTATTACATAAGGACTCAAAAACCGAGATAATCTATTGTTTTGTGGACAGTGTGTGAGTAGAAGTAATGAATGGAACAAATGGACTTTGTTTACAGTTGGATTACTCTCTTATATGTGTGGCCACTGGGACAAACTGACAGCAAGGCTCATCCATAATTACTACTTGTGACACCCAACACTGTAGTAATTTGTGAAGTTGTAGCAGCTGAAGGATTTGTATTCTATCAACCACCAATTTGCCCTACAAACTACATCCTCACAATAGCTGAACTATTGTAACCTTGACTTAAAGACCTTTATCCCAAGGGATCCTGTCCTGATATAAGTGAATAAAATGAACATGAGTGAAAACATAACTGGCAGCACTTCTCCTTTGATGGTCCACCTCCGCCCCTCCATGAATCTCCTTTTATCTCTGTTCAATAGATTGCGGCTGTGTGGACATCCCATTAAGGTTCAGGTCAGACTCCGTGGGGCAATTTACATGTCAGGTGGTCCTTAGATCCTGGTGCGACATTAGGGTCTATGTGCTAGAGGCACTGGTTACTTCACAGGTATATATCAACTGATAATGGATGGTATCTAATCTCAAATAAATGCTGGATTACTTGTTGGTCTGTGATTTTTATAGGAAATGTTACCAAAAAGATCTCATTTGTGATCATAGGGAGAAACCATCCACATGGATTTCAGTTCGCCTGCTTACTGTTCAGTCACGCAAGAAATCCCACTGGTGAGTGGCAAGAGAAAATGTATTAATCAGTCTGCGTGTGTGTGCTGCCTATTAAAGGCTAACCTAAAAGCATGTGATTAATTATGAATGATTTTAGATATTACTTCCATAATGGGAAACTGATTTCTTAGAAGAGAGTTGTAATTCTAAAAATACAGCAACCAGAAAGCATGGCCGAAATCTATGACTAGTTACATTACTTGACTTAAACATAACATATTAACAGTTTTAGGTTAAAAAGTAGATTCCTTTATTTGCGAAATTATTGTTTAATATGTTGCTAAAATGTGGAATTATGGTGGATTTGAGTCCAATTATCAGGCCTCTGTGTCTCTCACAGCACAATGAGACCCATCAGGACTGGAAAATGCAAGCTGAGCTGTGTGGTGAGGGATTCTCCGGCCCGAAGGTTTTGGATGTGCCAGCAGGGACAAAGGCGTGCTACCCCCTCACCTTTCACCCCTCTGCACAGTGTATTGTCATGGTAATACCGTAATTTGCTGTAGTTTCATTGTTTTCTGTCTTCCTATGGCAGATTCTTGCCTTTTAAAGGGTAACTTCGGTATTTTTAAAACTAGGCCCTAGTTGTACATATTTTCAGGAATTGGTCTAGAAGATGGCCTCAGCAGGCGGCCGTGAAGTGGCGAGTAACTCTCCCTCTCAGAACACCAGAGTTGTCGGTTCTACTGATTCCTCAATTAGTTAGTTTTGTGTTATTGTGTGTTACACACATAGTGTGCTGGATCTGAACTAAACCTTTACAACACAAAAATAACACAGTAACACAAACAAAGAACTGATCATGGCAGCAGTAGATCAGCAGCTCCCATGTTCAGAAGATCTTACAGGTCTGTCTCTGTAGGGATCTTTTTCATAATGTTGTCAGACACTTTGAATAACAATCTTTAAGTGGACATACTTTGGTCTTTTCCCAAAGGATTACATTGGCAGGCATTGCAGCACGTTGAGGTGATCTACTGGGCCAATTCCAAAACTTTGTATGTACTCATCATTTCAAACCCAAAATATGTAAAAAAAAAAAAAAAAAAAAGATAGGGCTCGGTTTTAAAAATACTGAAGTTACTTGGTAACCTCATTGCGTTTTATACACTTTCTGATAGAACCTGAAATCTTTTCAGTTTGTGGCATTGAGTTAGTGTTTCTGATGTGACTTATCCTGAATACACACTAAGCAGAAAGGCCTCTTTGAAAATCCCCTGCCACCAACGCTCATCCATTGTATATTATATTTGGCCTTTCTTCTCATTATCCTCCTCATTTCCATCCTCTCAGGGAACAGTCAGCTCAAGTACAAACCCTTATCTCTGTGCCTCAAACAGCAGCACGCTGTCTGGTCTGTGTGGCTGTTAAGATGATATCTGGGAATTTAAGCCTTCACTGTGGCCAGCATCATCTTCCAGTGCTTTTCTAAGAAGCACAACAGACATTTTTTCCCACAGCTGAGCTTTCTATTCTTGAGAAATAGTAATTTGATATAAATGTCTTGGAATTTATAATGGTTTTTCATCCCTTACAGTGTTGAATGAATACTTGATTACTTCTTTCACATATGGAGAATGTTGAACAGCTCAAATAATGATTTATTTTCTTCAGTTATTTATTACCTTAATTATCAGAGAACTTGGAGCTGAAAATGATTTTTTTGGCAGAGATCACAAATGAGTGAGGAAGTCGGCTTGAGTGCATGTTAGAGAGAAAGAGAGAGAGTGTGTCACACCCCTGTAGCTTGTTCAAGTCCAACAGAGTCGATGTAGTGGTGAGTGAAAGCAGACGCAAGTGAGGATACATGACCCTTAGATCTAGAGAAGGATACCATACGTGCTTCCTCAGACACACATGACAGTATTCCCACACTATGGTGACAGGCTGGATGTTGTAGGGAAAGGTTAGAGAGAAAGATAATTATATTTTTTTCTTTGATGATGAAGTTTTGTTATATCCCCCATTCAAAGTGGATGTACCATTTGCATTTATGTGTGTAGTGTTTAGTGAGATAGTTGAAAAAAGGATCTTGCATTGGCCGGGAATCGAACCCGGGCCTCCCGCGTGGCAGGCGAGAATTCTACCACTGAACCACCAATGCTTGACTGTAGAAAATGGGTGGGAGGGGTGGAACATAGCCTGCTGCAGACCATCACAGTGTTTATTCCTGTGCTCTCTGCCTGTCTGACACACTACACAGACACTTGTATAGTTACATGTGCTGGGCTCTGTAGTCATCCACATTCATGTGTCAGCTACTGTTTCGCTGTCAGTGTGCACTCTGAAAACCAGTTTGTGTGTGACTTCCTGGACTTTATCCCTACCCCCACAGGGCAAGCTGTCCTTACATAATGGCTGCGACGGCACTGAGCATGTGTTCACCCTCAGAGGAGTGGGAGAGCACCCCCTGCCTTTGGACCATGTGGTATTACACTGCTCTGTAGGTCAAACCACACACACGCAGCTGGATGTCCCCAACTACAGCCAGAAAAAACTCTCTCTCAAGGTACAAGCACACATGCAGATAACTGCCACATATATTGTCACTTGCTAACAAGGTTAGCAAGTCTGATATATGAAGAGTCTACAACCATGGGGATCGCCAAAGTGTGCAGGGTTCATCCTCTTGGGATCTTTAATGCCAGAGATATTTCAGTCAGTACCACAGTAGTGGAGCGACTGAATGGCAGTTTGTATCACTACTCTATTTTTGTTTTTCCTTTGGTACCTAAATCATGAAAACCAATAAAAGGGTATATATAATAACCATGAATGTGTTAGGCTTTTATCATAATTAATATATAATGAAAAACTGAATTTGTGGAACACAAAATGGAGTGGAATATATTAAATTTTCTTCTGACCTTTCTCACTGTCTGTCTGTGCGGCTCTGATTGTTGCATTTTGAACTCTGTGCAAGTGAGTGAGTGTTTATTAACTGTGTGTATGTGTGTGTATGTGTGTCTTCTACAGCTTTTACTTCCTTTTTTGTCTGAATTTATGGTTCTCTGTGTGTTTGTGTGCACGCACCTACACGTAGGTGATGACAGACCTATCTGTTATAAGTGGCACCCCCTCCCTGGAGATAAAACCTGGTCACAGCGCTCTCTACACCCTGGCTGTGTCACCATGGAAACGAGGAAAACAGACAGGTGACCCCCCCCCCAGCTGCGTGTGGGGTTTTGTAGACTTAATACGTGATGTGAAGCTGTGCTCAAATGTCAGCTCCATTTGCTCACTGCTTTTATTACATTTGCTTAAACACACAACGCACTCTTTGTGTCCTGCTATACTACACTCGATATTTGTGTATTGCATAGGTGGTTCAGTGGAATTGGATGTTAAGAAGGAAATATAAAGTACCTGTGTGTGCATGTGTGTACAAGTCTACAAAGTGATCATTATGATGGATTCATTAATTGTGTCAACTAAATAAAGCTAAAATAATTACAAACCTAAATTAGACATTACACAAAAAACAATCAGAAAAAATGAACTGAACATGTCATGTACAACTTCTCTTGCAGGCTGTGTCTCATTTCTAGAAACTGATGACATAGAAGAGGTAGACAAGCACACAGGTAAGCTTAAAGTTGTTCCATAAACTGCACATGAAGCACTTAGAGCTCAGAGATCTTCAAAAACACTTCACGTGTGTGTGTACATGTGTGTTTGCAGTTATACCGTGTTTATCCTTGTGTGTGACTGGTATTCAGGAAATGCATTTGGACGCTACAAGGTGTATTTCTCTCTCGAGATAATTTGTGAGCCAGCAGCGCCCATCAAGGTCATAGATGTACAGTGTTCTGCTCAGGTACGTTCTGCAAACTCAGTTGCATACTTCAGTGGATATTAACTAATCCTGTCGCAAATTACCTTTTAGTGCTGCAAACATTCAGTTCAGCATTTACTAGTATTTAAGACTACAGAGCCCAAATGGTATCGACTTAACAATAAGATCAGTGACTTAAGGGAAACAATTATAGGAGACATTTGGTTAAAAGTTTTATTTTTTATTGAACAAATCATAACATAAAGCATACAACTGGTGCAAAGTGGTTATGTCTTCTGTACTGTATGGCTAAATTATATCAAAATCCAAAATACACAAAGTCTATAAATACATTGGAGAAAAGAAGGATACAATTAAATAAGAATGTGAATAAATAAATAAAAGGAAAAAACTTTTAGTCTGTTTCCTAGAACTAGATTATTATATATAGGGTGTAAGGAGGGAGCCACGGAGGAAAACAGAAAGTTGTTGCGTTGCTGCTCCCCTCCTCAGTGAGAAGAGAAGTGACTTCATGCATCTTTAACTTTGGTTTCCTCTCTTTCTCCCCCCCAGTTTAACGGCACAAAACCATAGTGTATTCCTTGAGTAAATCAGGACAAACATGATTTGACACCTAAACTATGGTTGCAAATTCTAGGCCTCTAATTCTACAGCTTACATTTCTGTTGTTTAAAAAATTGCTTGATTTGTTTGGACAAAGCTCATGCATACTAAATGACGTTTGTGATGATATTTTTTCATCTAGAAAGGATCCAAATAGGCATCAAAGGTTAGAAATAGACACGTAAATTGTTGTACAACACGGTAGTTGTATCCTAGTTGCATAAATGTTATTGTCTGCCGTAATAATTATTTAATATAAATATGAATAGTGTGGTTTGATCTATACTTAAGAAAACAGTATCATTCAGCCCAGGATTATCGTTATTATTACATTTTTAACACTCAGGCCCTAAAGTAATGTCTCTGCTGCTGGCCACTGTCACAGGAAAACTTAACTCTGCACTTAGATCAAAAGACATCACAAGGAAAAGCAAAAATAAGTGTCACTTTTGAAATGTTTTGCACCCAGAGCTCAGTTGCCATAGAGATCCCAGTCAGTAACCCACAAAGAGAGCTTCTGATGCTGGACGTGTATCTGGAAGGAGACGACCTGAGTGGGGCCAGCTGGATTTCAGTTCCCCCACAGGAGACTCTCACCTACAAAGCTACGTTCTCCCCGAGCAGAGTAGGGAAGAGCACAGGCAGGTAAGACTGTAGCTGACCTCATTTAAAGAGAAAAAGCAGTATCATTTATCACACAGTGAAGATCCCTGTTCTTTAAATGCTTTGTGTAACTGATCTAAATATCTGATATATCTGAGACTCATTTGTGACCATGACTGTTGATTTGTGAGACTATAATATACTGTAGACCTCAGCGTCAGCTTGGTAATGGCATATAACCAGCAATGTATTTGTCTATTTTGTACAGTACATTATTTGCATAGGTTTGGTGTGTGTTTTCTGCCAGTGTGTTGTTCCAGTCAGAGCTGGTAGGGGAGTTCTGGTATCGACTGGAGCTTTATGCCCTTCCACCTCCAGTCACCATGCTACCACAGACCTGCTGTCAGCTGGGCAAGTAGGTGCACACACACTATCTCATTGCAGACTTATTGCCTGCTTACATTGTATTGGATCAAAAGTATATTGTATTACATTTTATTTTTCAAATGGTTTCTATAAAATGTTCATATTAACAAAATAACCTAAATAAACGTCAGCCTGCAGCCATCCCAGACACACACACCTAACAGTCAAACATGAAACAAAAATAGCTTTAGCTGTTGGAGTGTTCTGTGTACCATTACATCCTCTAGCCAGCATTTATGAGACGGATACAGTTTTTTTTTCCATCTGAGACACCCTTCAGAAAAGACAAATCACTGCCAACAAAGATATGTAGATAAATATATGTATATGTTTCGATGAAGTTACACTTTGGGTTTACTCACAGTGATGAATCTTCTCTGAAACATAAATAGGCTACTGGTGTCTGGGACATCATGAGCCAGCGGCCGTTGATACCATGAGATGTAGAACGTAGGCTGTTAGAGAGCGAAACAGACAGTTCACGAACCAAAACACATATAATATGGCAGGCTCCTGGAGCCAGAGCCGCTGCTGCTACAGCCTTAGCCTCCTCATCCTCCACTCCTGGAGTCAGAGCCACTGTACCTGTAGCTAGTACGCCTACCACAGACAAATCCTTTAAATGTTTATCAAGCCTCAGGCAGATGCTTTCACTGCCAAAAAGCAGGACAAAAGCACTCAACTTCTTGTGACTTCTTTTTAAAGAACTGCACTTATTGTTCCTTAGCTATTTTTTTTCCTCTATAATGATAAGAGGCTCGAGTATAAGATGAAAACATGTACACTGAAGTTATGTAGATGATTGACTATTTGTCAGACTGAAAACTGAGTCTAGCCTTGCAAAAAAGAAAGAGTATCAATGTTATTTCATTCATTTATTGATATGAATTGACAAGATTCAATTGGTCCAATAATATGTCATAAAACAGCTCTTTGGTTTTAACTCAGACTTTCTGGTACAGGAACCTTACAGGGACTAAAACACTGAATTTACATAAGACCAGAATCACTTTGTCTACTTTGATAATTATGTCTGAGTGGAAAAGGTTTTTAAATAAGCAGTCCAAGCAGACTTCTAATAAACAGAGAGAGTTCACTACATTAACAGACTAATGAATGGAGATTATTGCCTCATATTAACTGTGTCCACTGCTAATTAACTCAGTAAATTATAACTGCAACATTTGGTTCCTTATCAGTCATATATTTATTTTACTTCAAGCCGTTTTTAACTATCTGTACTTTTCCTCTCTGCTTTGGCAGCAGGATGGGTTTGATAAGGATGATAACGTTCATAATCCTGGCCATTCTTAAAAAGAAGAAGGCACACTTTATAAATCCCACTAGAGGAAACAACGTCTTTTCATTCTGTTGTTATGATACACACATCATCAGAACTCAGAAATCCCAACCTATATACATGCATTTACTATATGGCTGCCTCAGAGGATGGCACCCTGAGCAAGGTCAGCTCTGTGTACTGCCTTCAACCAGCAGTCCTCCAGTTGCTAAGCTACCATTACTGCCCCATATGTTATCGAAGGCTGTACAATAATTAAAAGAAAGACACTTTTTAACTACCTTACTTTTAATATTTGGATGTCTGTTTCTAACCCGCTTTTTAATCTATTCCACTTGCATGATTTTATTGTACATTTTTCACCTTGCTGAGTAAAACTGTGTGTATTAGGTGGACGAGACAGACCTTACCCCTGGTTAACCCAACAGCTGAAACTTTGGAGCTAGTCGTAGCCAACAGTAACCCCAGAAACTACAGGCTGGAAATGGATTCAGGAAATACTGTTAGTACGCACACTCACTACACAGCTTCATCCGTACTTTTGTCAAATCAGTATTCTGTTTATTCAACATTTCAAAATAGATCTCCACTTATTAAAGCATACATTTGAAGTTACCTCGCTCCTGCCCCTGAGGAAATTGATTTACCATTATTTTTGATGTTCTTTGTAGTTCAATGGCTGTCTGATTGTATTTGCTTTGGGTTTCATCTCTTAAAAGAACTATACATTATACAGCGACACTTGATAACACTGTTGTTGTTTACACATATCCTAAAACAAAGTGTCACTATTGTCAGTTGGAAGAAACAGACTTGCTGTATATCTGGATGGAAAGCTGTGGGTTGCCTAGCAGTGTGGTTTAAAGGATTTGTCTCTTTGAGCATGAGTGTGTTTATCTTCCCTTACTGTCCCCATGAAAGCTTGTCCCTGTGTGTGTGTGTGTGTGTGTGTGTGTGTTTTCCAGATTATTGTGGAGCCCCACTCCTCCACCCAGCTTGGCGTCCGTTTTAGTCCTTCAGCCATCGGAGAGGGGAACCACACTGCAAAGATCAGTTTCTCGTGCCCTGAGGTGTACACACACACACAGACACAGAGAGAAAATGGATCAGATAAATCACTGCTGCCTTCACACACACACACACACACAGGCACATTGGTGCAAGAATAGTTCACTTCTTTTTCCTGTTAAATTGGTTTAAGCAGATGCTCTCATTTTATTTGCTGCCTCATCATTCCCAATCATCCACATGAAGCCCGGAGCAATCAGATCACCTCATAAAGCTTTCCATCGGCCCAGATTGTACGTTTTATTTAAAGTGCAGGAGGTTTCTCACTGGGGGGGGGGATACAAACAATAGCAATGATGTAAACATTTCTTTGAGAAGTAACCTAGGAACCTTGATATACTGTCAGTAAGTTACATAGCTTGATAATGCACTAACAACCACTCACATTACAGATATGAAGCTATCTCTAACCTAATCATTGATAGTCCTTTAAAAGGGAAGTTCTGAGTTTTTGGAGTAGGATTATATGAGGTACTTATCCATAGTCATTTTATTACCTATAGTAGATTGCTGTCAGCATGCCCCCAGTTTGGAGATGCAGGCAGGACTCTCGGCCTGTATTTTAGCCACCTAAAATTGAGCTACTCTCCTGCAGGAAACAGACTGGTGATTGTTATATTGTTAAACTGTGCCAATAGCAGTGGGAATTACTTGTCACTATCCAAAAAACCACTCAAGTCAATTCAAGTCAGAGTCAAATACCAGAAATTATACCTATACGCTGGAACGAGCAGCCAGGCACTCAGAGAAACAAACCGAGCAACAAACCGTGACCATTAAACTGTTAAAATCGGCTTTTCTCAGCTGTACTAGACACAACACACACTGTTGCTGGTTTAAAGGAATAGTTCTATATTTAGGAAAACACATTTAGGAATGTGAAATTTGCATTCTTGCAAAAACATTTTCATACCTGTTCATTAACTATGAAACTAGAGCCAAA
Source organism: Pempheris klunzingeri (assembly GCF_042242105.1). Taxonomy (NCBI): domain Eukaryota; kingdom Metazoa; phylum Chordata; class Actinopteri; order Acropomatiformes; family Pempheridae; genus Pempheris; species Pempheris klunzingeri. Next base: position 13,539,217 of record NC_092035.1, on the reverse strand, counting down.
GACGCTTAGCTTAGCATAAAGGCTGGAAACAGTTACTCTGGCTCTGTCCACATGCAAAAAAATGTATCTAAATTATTGGTCTGTATTTTGGGTCTGAATCTACTACTAGGGAGTTTATTGTGATATATATATGCTGTGTTTTTTGGCCATATGACCCACTGCGCTCTCCACGTTTCATCTCTTGACCGCACCTTTTCTTTGTCTTCCCTCCTCTGTATTCCCGTCATGCTTTCTCATTTTTCACCTCATTTCTCTCCCTCTGGCCACTTGTGTATGTGTTAATCTGTCTCTGTCTCTCTTTAGTTGCAGGAATGGTGTGTGCTGTTGAGTGGACGTGGCCTTAATCCAGAGAGCGAGGAGCCTCTGAGCATCTCATCTCTGATTGGCTCCAGCGCCTCCATCACCATTCCTTTCACAAACCCTGCTGAGCTCCCAGTCGTGCTGAATATCACACTCACAGGTCACAGGCACTTCTTGCCTTTCTCCAATAGGCACTTTGTCACTCACTTGTCCTTGTTACATGCATGTGACACTGTCAGACATGTTCCTAACACTGTGTGTGCTCAGTATTTCTTCATGTTTTTCAGATGTGGAGCCGAGTGGGCCGTCCACCTACCATCAAGTCACTACAGATGACAAGGTCTTCTCTATCCCTCTGACCCTCACTGAAGGTGAAACGATAAGTTTTCACCACATTGTGACGAAATGGTAAAAGAGGTGGAGTAAATATGCAAGCATGTAATAAGAACTTATAATATAGAATAAGAAGTATGCCCCCACATTTTCTCAGGGCCATGTAATTGCTGTACATGAGAAACATCTTTTCAGTTGGTAATAAAACAGTAAAATATTCAGCTCAGTGTGTCTTAAAATGTAAAATAAGCCACAATAAATGTCCCTGTATCTAAGGTTATGGTTTTCTGAGTGGACATTTGTGTTTTTCATTTGCTTACTGGGCCAAAAGCTGAAAAAATGTTGATGACTTTCTGTCTCTGTCCTCCATGTTGGCCGCAGGCATACAGATCAGTGAAGGTGCCAGTTTTGATGTGCCTGTGGTGTTTGCGCCTCATTCTATGGAGCTACAACAGGCCTGGCTCTGCATCACTATGAAGCCCCTCAGCAGCACGGGCATCAGCAGTACTTCCAGTGCAGCCAGTGTGAGGTGTGTGTGTGTCTTATTGTCTGCAGAAGAGGCTATGCCTGGTCTCAGACACGTTTCTAGACATTCAGTAAAGCTCATTAGCTTCCGTTATTCCTACACCCAGCCGGGTTTCTGCACAGCCTGTCACTGTAAGAAAGAAATAAATAAATAAAAAAAATAGTTAAATCACTTTTTCTGGTCAACACAACAGGGAAGTGTCAAAAGTGCTGAGCACAGAGTTTGAGCTCAATAAAGATGTTCTTTTTCATACATGGTATATTACTGAACGAGAATATGACACAACAGTACAATGTACCTAGAATGTACTATCCGTTTTCCATACTCACTTAGGATCACAAGTAACTGTCCAGTTGTGCATTAGGTAAGAGGCAGGCTACACCTCGGACAGGCCTTGCATCACAAGGCCCAGCACCTGACAAAAACATGCACACTCTGTTTCACACCATGGAACACCTGGAGGAAACCCATGCTGGCAAAGGACTGCAATCCATTACTTTTACAGTACTGTACTGTACAATGCCCGTGACTCATTTTTCAGTGTTGGAATGTGCAAAACTCTTAATGCAAACCAAAGCCAAACTGTGAAAGTCTCACCTTTAAACACAAAATGTTGTCGATCCATACAAAATGCAAAGTCACATGCTCAGTCCTCAGATTTCAGACTCCTCATAGTAGAAAAAGTTTTAGTGCTTATTGCTCAACATACAGGTCATCGAATTAATGCATCATGTTTACAAGGATGCCCTTATTTTAGATAACATGAAGGACTTTATGGTCATTACAGAGTAGATGATGATGCAGTGACATTCATATTCGAGAAATACAGTCATTCATTTCAAATGCTGCATAAAATCTTCATTTGTCTTCTCATTGCTGTTTATAGTATATGTATAATACTGAGGAAATGACCACTGCAGAGTCTGTTTTGATGAGAATTTGTCATTGTTTGACATTTGATAATCACAATTGTACGTGTTGCCTTATTGTATACAGGTGTGTTCATTTTCTGTGATGTGAGAGATTTTGAGGCCAAAAGTACACACTCTGCTGTGAAAATTGAGCCCAAGCAATTGTAAAACACTTCGATTAAGTATAGTTAAAATGATTTAATTGGGCTGTGGGTATCAAATGTTGGGTATCAATCTGTGATAAATAATTGTAGTAGCTATTATCCTTACCTCTCTGGAATAGCAAACAGAAAATCACTTGATTTTTGACATGCTGTACACAGCTGTGGATCTGGCATATTTTTACATTCAGCACTCATATGTTGCTAATGCTGTGTAAAAAAATGCACTCCACCATTATTTCAGGTCAGAGCAGGAATTGTCAACCATCTGTTGGATTTACCCTCTCCGTGGGATTCCCATGGAAGTGCCTGTTGAGAATTCTCCTCTTGGCGTGGTCCATTGCGAAGTAGGCTGCCAGCTGGAAAGGGACGTGGATATACTGCTGACTGGATTTGTGCCGGGGAATCAGGACCGGAAAGGACAGGAAGGTGTGTGCCAGTTTGTGATTTTTACTGTTTTTCCCTCTTCAAGTCAAGTAGATTTTTTACAACTAGGTTATTTTAATGATTTCAGTCTGATATTGTTTAGTCCTTTCTACTCTAGCAGACCAAAAGCAGAAAGTTTCAAAAAGATCATCTGACAGCAATGTACCACTGATTGACTGTAGACCTTGTAAAACATTTGATTAAGACCACAGTTTTAAGGGATGGACTTTCTAAACCTAGAATGTCTGCAAATAGGAACTGGTAACGAGTCCCAATCCGATAACAGTGCTCTGTTTTCCCCAAATTTGAAATGTTTGCTGCATTAGACTGATTGGCATCATTCTCATGTGAGTTAACATTAGACTGTACAATGAGCAGTGGCACTGCATTACACAGCAAAGGTCTCGTAGTTAATGAGTGATGAGATTGTTTAAACTGTCATCAAGTAACTACATTGATGATGATGAGATGAGATGTGTCAGGAACTGTCTGATTCAGCTCAGCAGGTGATTGATTGATGATCATGTTGTATGTTTGCTTGGCAGTAATTAATCAGAGCAGAACATCACAAGTGGGGGGGGGGGAGAAAACTTTTTTTTTAAGTTGGGAAAAGTTGAGACAACAGGCCAAATAAGTGCAGGTGTGACACTTGGCTGAAGTTCCAGATTCATAATGGTTAGGTTTTTTTTTTTTTTAACCTGCCAGTTGGGGTTAGTTTGAAGGTGTTTTTTACCAGCTGGACTTGAATTGCATTGTTTTAATGCAACAGCAGTAAAACCTTTAACCATATCCTGGCCTGAGAGCTACCACACACAATTCCTGCAGTTAAGTTACTGTTGTTGTCTGCAGATAAAAACTTGACAGAATGCATTAAGCTGCTGGGAGTAATGATAATCAGTCAATGCTGCTGTTGTTGTTCTCTGTGTGCTCATAGGACAGTTTGAGTTCAGGGGATTCAGCTTAATTACATGCTTCTGCAGTTCTTCATCGTACCACTCCACCTGGGTGTGGCTTTGTCTTTTTTTATATTTTTGATATAAAAATAGTTGCTCAAATCTGCTCAAGTACAACAGCTCAGCAAGTTCTCCTTGTTGTGTTGTACCTTGCACCTGCACTATCACCTCCCTCCTACGTCCTTCCTACGTCTTACCTCTGGACAGTTTCCCAGGTGACGATGGAAGACTTCCTGTGCAAGGTTCGTTCAGACAGCAAAACGGAGCACTCAGAGGTGGAGGACTGCTTTTCTGCTACTGTCGTGGCAGCAAGGAGGGACAGTGAGACTGGCATCGTAACACTCAGCCTTAATCTAATCTACACTCCCCTCAGGCCATGCAGGTTACAGTATTACACACACACACATACACGCTCAAACAAAGTAGTTCAAAGTAAATGTGACAGACAGGGACGAGCACGCAGAGCAATGAAATACACTCTGAGGAACAGATAGTAAGAGTTGTTCTCCTTACAAAACATTGGTTCTGTTACCCGTTAAAGCAAACACTTGCATACTTAAGAAAAAACATTATGCACACAAACACACATTTAAAAAAAGAAACCACAAAGGCACACTTTAAAAGACAAAAAATAGACATACATCACATTAAAAGCCAAAAAACCAAAAACACTCACACTTGCACATTCAGACATCGAGAGATGAAGACATACACAAACATTCATTACCGGAGAGAGCTAAACACACAAACACACACACACTGTGAGACTATTATGCAGCCTGAGAGAGGCACACAAACGCCTCAAACGTTAAAATGCACACAAGCAAAAAGAGAGAAAAAGATAAACAAATGTGCACACCTCTGCGCAGGATGAAAAACAAAAGGATGCTAAGAATAAGTCAGAAAAACAAAACAAGCACGCTCTTTCTCTCTCTCTCTCTCTCTCTCTCTCTCTCACACACACGCAGACACACAACAGGAAGACACAAACACAATCTGTTTGTTGCTCTCTACAGATAACACACTTGCATTGAGCGTTGTGAGTAAACACTGCATTCATTTATCTCTTGTCTTTCTCCCTCTACAGTACAGTCTCCTCTCCCTCCTCCTCTCTCCTTCTCCTTTCTTCTCTCTCTCTCTCTCTCTCTCTCAGGTGGGTGTGGCCTCTGCATTCATTTATTACTAAGTGCCTACATGTGCTGAGTCTTAATGTTTGGAGCTAAAGGTTGCTGTTCTCTCTCAGAGGCAAAGGGGAAGGCCAGCTCATTACATCTGCTTTAACCATACACGCCATGTTGGCTCAGATCCCCATGAAAATACATTAACTTTGGTGTGACCTAAAAACACATTTGATATGTTTTAAAACACCAGGGATTCTCCTCCTGCCTATCTAATCAAACAACGGTCAGTGATAAAAAGAAAAAAGCATTAGAATAATATTTTGACTTGCCTCCTCCTCATGTACATGGCGATACAAACAAAAAATAAACCCACTCATAAAAGGGCTCTTTTGTGCTGCTAGAAGTCAAAAACCTCTACAGGGTACCTTTAACTGGCATTTGTTGAAATGAACATTCATGAAATGAAATGAATGCTGTAATTACCTCTGTAATGTACCTTATGATCTCAAGTCACAATTTACCTATTCTACTGTCCTCCTCACTGTACATTGCATGTGACATCCTGCTGAGTGAAGAGAGCATTCATTTATCAGCTCCCCTCTTCATCTGTGGAGTCCATTAATGAGGCGTGCCCTAGTAGAATCAATACCTCCGAGAGCTAATGACTTCTCCATGAGGAAATGACGGGGGGTGTGGTGCTTCTAATAGGCTCTTCCATTATCTGCATGTTATTTGTCTGCCGTGGGCAGTGAAATGAGGAGACCAAGTACCATAAGCCGAAAGTGAGAGTATTGAAGAGTGAATCATGTTTTTTATTTTTAGATGTACAGGAATGCCCAAACTACACTTTTCAAGATAAATTAGAGAGGAAGAATGATTTGAAAAAAACAAATTGGTAGAAAGCAGAATCTAAAACTGAGACATCTGTCTGTGAGCCAGGGATGGCCAACTGCATACAGGTCTGTATTCCAGTTGAAGTCCTCAGGTAATCAGTTAAATCAGCTGGTGATCTCACTGGCTGAATCTAAAGGTGCATATACTTAGCCCATAATCACTTCTATAATATCCCTGCTCTAATTAATGGCTTTTTATTTTAACTCTGTGTCACTGCAGAATTTACCAGTATTTTACTAGTGGTATTTCACGTAATTAATACACACACACACGCAAACAAACACAGACAGGTGTTTTACCTTGAGTTTTTATACAGAATGCCAAATATTCTTTGCAGCATAAATTCAAATGTTAGTATTTGTTTGGTTTAAGATTATTTGATTTTTATAATATTTCAAGTCAAATAGATGTGTTTGCACACTATCTGTCTCTCAGGAGTGTGAGCAGTGGCTTTTTAACATGGTCCTAAGGTTTGGCCCAAGTCTTGTTTTGAATAGTATTTTTGTAAATACCAAGTGCAATATCGTTTAGATCGTTAAAGGTTCAGCAGTGGTTCATACCATTCACACTCCATACTCCAATCCGCAGTAGTTGCTTAGAGTGAAAAATGTCTCCAGACTACATAAAGCATAACAGTGTAACATAAAGCACTTGTTGTAGCACCCAACAAGAGAGCCACAGGAGGGTTGGAAACTGTAGTTTCACTCCATGAAGCAATAAAATGTATTTGTTACACATTTTTAGTGTGTTATGCAGCTTCATTTGTACTGACTTCACTTTCTCAGATCTCCTCACACAGTTCTTTTTGCAGACATGCAGCTTGGCAGCTGGCACAATCATTAATCTCACCAAAAAAAAAACAAAAAAACACCATCCTAAAGCACACTAGAGCAAACAAAGAACTCTGAGGATCAACACAATGATCTAAAAACACTAACAACAGGTAGCAGAACAACATGTATCACTACAGTCTTTAAGCTATTGAAATGTAAATGTGTGCAATATAAAGTGTGAATACAGTGTTTGAAGGAGAAAATAGGTCACGAAATGTTAAAGATGTGGTAGTTTTGTATCAAAGTAACAGTTGACCACACTGAAAATATTGAACTTCCTATTGAGAAATGCATGTAGCCAACTGAAAAAAACAATGTGTGGGTGTGTGTCCAGGTGCTCAGCGATCCTAGCTGTGCAGTGTGTGTCTGGGAGGATCTGGGACTTTCCCGTCACTCTCGTCGCTACTGAGCCTCAAGTGGATGATGTCATCCTCACTGAAGTCACACAGTTGGGCAGTACTTCAGCTGTGGGCTTCCGTCTGACCAGTACCACCAGGTGTGTGTGTGTGTTTAATCACTTCTGATTTTTGGGTTTCTTTCATTTGCTCTTATTCCATCCTGGTTTCCAAAGATTAAATTCACTACAGCTCTTAGATGAAGAGTTATGATGTAGCCCTTTTATAGCTTTTGAACCATAAGATCTAAAGTAGGAGCTGAATATCCCTTTTGCACATTTTTCAAGTACAGTGAAGACGAGATAAACAACACCGGCTTTGAAATGCGTTTTTCATAAACAAGGAAATAACAACACAGTCATCCTGTTGTTCTTTGTATTTATTGTGGTTCAGTATTTGAATTAATGCAATGCACCAATGCAAAGAGGAAATGCAGAGCTGGAAAGTGGAAGTGAAAACCCCAGCTGTTTTTATCCCCCTGTGCCGACAACAGCTGTGGCTATGGAGACATTATGTTTACTGGTTTTCTGTCTGTCCCATTCTTGTGAACGCAGTATCTCAGGAGTGCCACGGAGGAATTTCATTACATTTGGGACAAACATCCATTTAGACTCGAAAATGAACTCATTTGACTTTTGTGATCAAAGATCAAGGGTCACTGTTTGGTCACAAAAATTGATTCGGTGATTGTGGACAAAATTTCACACAAATGTGTAATTGGATAATTCAGTGCCATAACTCAGCTGAAGGGTGACTTCATATTTGGCCGGATACTGTATTGGTGACTTGAAACCTTGGATTACATAGATCTTCTGTGCTGCCAGGTGTGAAGCTATGTGAAGCATCCGTGTTTGAGAATTTGTAGCATCTTTTCCAGTAACATCCATATTCAAAGGCATTGTCTTCTTCGACAGCTTTGTGTTCTACCAGATTCAGCTTCATGGCCAAGCATTTGAACACAAGTGGCATTCCTAAATATTTATACATCATTTGTTCATCCACTCATATCATGTGCTTTTTGCAAGATCGGACCAGCTCTTGGCAGTGCAGTCAATTTGAAGTGTTTGTTCCAGGAGTCCAGAGCCGTTCACAGCAGCGTTCCTGCCAGGTAGCAGCCGTGAGTTCACAGTGACACCAGCTTCAGGGGTGCTACCTCCTATTGGTTCTACCGGAGCTCTCATCACCGTGTCCTTCACACCCACCACACACAGCAAGCACAGAGCAAGACTAACCGTCCAGGTATTTAAATGATTTATCCTCTGACAGTTTCCTTGACTATTTTGTCTATCTGTATTTTCTTTTTTGTGGTGATAAATTATCGTGAATGACAAGATAAGAGTGTTTTTGTTTTTGCAGTTGTCAGGATTGCATGATTGACAGCTTACTCCTCTTGTTATAGGTAGCAGGAATGCAGTGGACCTACGAGGTGAGAGGGAAAACCCCTAATGACTCCCCACCCCTCGATGGCACATCCACCAATAGCAGCTCTTCTATGCTGCGTCCAGCCAAAGAGCGGCGGAGGAATTTTGTGGCTCGGAATCTTCAGCTTCCCGCCCTGGCCAACTCGTCGCCTCTCAAAGTCCGCAGATAAAGGACATGCTCACGCTCTGATACAGCTAAGGATTGTCATTTTTGTCCAATTTCCTTTTTTGCCTTTACTTAATATTTGAATTACAGCCATGGTAGCTTTTTTTTTTATCTATCAACATTTACCACACAATGTCAACTTCAATTTAAGACATACCTTTCAATTTTTAAAATTATCTATTATTTGGAGAGGCACATGATGATGATGGGTTTCACCTTTTTTTTCTTCTTAAATAGCTCAGTGTCGTGTTAGTGTTTCTCATCAGCAGGTCTAATGAGCTGACTATACAAAGACTATACAAAGACGTTTTACCTTGTGGCAAGTGATGAAATTAAAATGAGGATGTTTTTATAGAACTCTGCATTTTTTTCCCCAGTCTGTTTGACTTGATTTTAAACCTATGGTCATCACTATGAATGTATCTCCTTGAAGTAATGCTTTCATTTTAACAGTGCATACACAATACATTACATTATAGATGTGTTGTAATTGACATATTCACCAATCAGCACAAAACTCCACATACAAAAATCCCTCATCTCATGTGCTTCTCTTCATCTCCTTGTCCTTCCTCGTGATTGGTATAGATTTAATAAGTAAAGTCATAAAGGGAAAACGGTGTTTCCTGGGTTCACCTCATCAGTGTCTTCATGAAAAGAGACCCTGAAGTTTTACACATTCAGCAGGTATCAGATGTACGATGAGCAATAAATGCTAGTAATGGTTTTGATGTCCCTATTATACCTCAGAGTCCACTTCAAGTAAGATGTTATCAACTTCGTTTTATTCACCGTCCCCCTATGATCCTCTGTTAGATAGTATAGAGGGCCATAAATTAGATCCACCTCAAACTGCTGGTCCACGCATATTCCCACCACACATTATATTACACTAACCAGGACAACCTTGAAATATACAGCAACTTTTCTGAAAACCTCAGTATGTTCCATTTATAAGCCCTCAGAGGTTGTCTGATGTCTGGGCCTGTGTGCACCCAAATGTAGCCTACACAGTAACCATTCTCAGACAAGATTTACGCATGTAAAAACAACACTAGAAAGACAGAGGAACACTCCAAGCAACTGCATGAACAAGGAAATGAAAAACACATGTCAGAGGATGGACTGGCAGAACATTTCCAAGTCACTGAGCATCCACTGGAGTACATTTAAATCAAACCTAAGAAATGGAGAGAGCATGACACAGCAGTAAATGTGCCTGGAGCAGGTCAACCTCAAAAAATCACTGAGTGTGCAAGAAGATGACAGTGAGGGAGGACACCAGTGATACCTGTGACAACTCTGAAGGGGCGCCAAGCTTCAGAGGCTCGGATTGGAGAGACAGTGCAGAGTACTGCAGCTGTTGGGTGCTTCACCGGTCTGAGCCGCATGGGAGAAACAAGCAAACTGACATCTGGGCTACAGTTTACCAGAAGGCATGTGGGAGACTGAAGTCTGCTGGCAGAAGGTTCTTCGGTTGCTGAGACCAGTGTTGAGCTCTTTGGTCTACTCCCTCATCTCACACTGTACATTATCATAAACATGGCCTCCTCAGAAGCATGGGGGTGGCAGTGTCATGCTCTGGAGATGCATCTCTGCTGCAGGCTAGTGAGGGAAGATGATAAAAATGAAAGCAGTGAGATACAGGGATGTCCTGGAGGAAAACCTGGTGCAGTCTGAAAGAAGCCTGCCACTCAAGAGAAGATTTGATTGGGCCTCATGCATGAATGTTTCCATATTCCTATCCTCAAACTCTTGTAACTGCACAAACAAAATTGTTTCATCCTGATGAATATCAGCTGTTCGTGAGGAGTGCTTTTTTCCTATCCGACGTCCCAAAAATGGCCATATAAGGCTGTCTGTTCCTCTGTTTGTGGGCAAGTTTTATCCACAAAAATGTTATCAAAGAGTGAGAAGAAGAGCTTCACACTGTGGAGCTCAAATCTTGGCAGACAAAAAGTTAAGTTGTGTCAGTGATGCTACAGGACCCAGAACAATTAGAAAATATTATTAGTACAGCTGTCAACGTGGAGTCGATAGTCAGACATAAAGGGGAATACATGAAGTTGTGCACTGGGGGCATGACAGACATGACATTGATGAGAGGGGATTACACAGTAGGTGATGTTACTCAAATGAACAGAGTTTAAGTCTTGAAGCAGATCCAGATTTCAATCCAATAGAAACTAGTTTCATAAAGAAGAATGGGGAGAAAATTACAGCAAAGCTGATTGAGACCTACCCACACAAAGGAGTTCATGCAAACTTCAATTCAATTCAATTCAATTCAATTTATTAACAGTATCTCATAGTGCTTTACAAAGTTCACTGAAATAAACAAGTGTAAGCAAACATGTATTTTGTATTTTTCATTCGTCCTTAATTTACATTTATATTTAAAGTGTAATTCATATGGAAATGTAGAAAGTCTTGGTACCTTTATAAAGTTTGTACCAAATTTGGAAGCGTGGATATCAAATGTGGATCCGTTAGCTGCATACTGTAGCTTGTGTGTGTGTGCGCTTACCTTTCTGTGTGTCCACATATGGTCCTGTCCTATGGCTCACCTTGTGCCTGTGGAATTATTCACGAGGCAGTTACGCTCAGTTATGCGTCCATTAAGCACCATCTGCAGCCTGCTGGGGCAAGAAGGGATGAGAGAGGTAGAGGATGGAGAGAGAGGAAGAATGAAGGACATAATGGGGAGGAAAGCAAAGAATATGGTCGGAGTAATAGATGACGGAAGGAGCGAAAGGGGAGGGTGAGTGAGAACAGATGAGTGCGGCTGATAAAGTGAACCGTAAAAGGCGAGTGCTGGGTTGAGGATGGAGGGAAGATGTTCCCTTCATGTGTTTTGCATATCGTCTGTGAGAGAAAGGGTGTGTGTGTGTGTGTGTGTGTGTGTGTGTGGCCCTGCAGACGCCTGTATCACAATGTGCATCAATGAGCTTGTGAGTGTGCTTGTGCGGTTGTTGTGTCCTGTGGAAATGAGCTCCCCTTCTATCTGCGGATGTGTTTCCCCGGCAACAGATGAGCCAGGCCAACAGTGAGGGTCTGCGAAGTTGCCTGCAGTAGCAAGAGATCACACTGAAGTCTGACTCATAATAACAGAATCATGACAAACCGCTGAAGTGCTGACACACCAAACTAAGTCTAACAAAGCAGGTCAACCAACCTCCAGACACTCAAGTTTAATTACACTTCACTTTAGAAAGCTGAAAGGCTGCCATTTCTAAACTGTAACTTCCTCTCCTACCTCATAGTCAGACCGAAACATGTTTAGGAAGCTCTTTAAACTGATTGTCAGTAAAGGGGGTGATTGCTCCAAGGAGCTGCAAAGTAACTGAGTAAAATAAAAGATGAACTAATGCAAAGAAGTTATGATGACATATTGTAGTTCTCTGACAGTTACATGTTGATTAGACCGTGGTGAATACAAAATGCAAAACAGGAAACAGCACCTCTTTGTACGCGTATAGGCAAATAATCAAGGCTCTAGGTAACTAAGCTATTTAAGAAAAATACAATCCCAAAAGAAATGCTTTCCATGTGCTGCATAAGGCCAAACTGACAGTCATCACTGAATACCTACAGGAGTCATCTCCACAGATAAGGAAGCTGATAAAATGTTTAACTTCAAAAGACTAAATCACTTTGAGATACTTGATAAATACGGGATGTTGTGAGTAACTACATTTCTAATCCAAATACTGCAACAAAGCTTGGTCATACTTCGTGAGCTAACCATTACAGTAGCATTAGTCAGCTCCAGTTTGTCTGCGGTACCTCTTTGCAGTTTTTCCGCTGTTTGCCCAGATGGTGATGACCTTGCTTTGCTTTCAAAAGAAGCTCATCACTCCTCTGTGACAGCTAGCAAACGCTGCTTATAGGGATTCAACCTCGCATGATCCACCTTTTGAGCACTGTGTGCAACTGTAATTAAGGCAAGAATCATCATTAATGAGATATTTACATGACTTTCCTACCACATGTGTTGTCATACTCTACAGTCTAGATCTAAGTGAATTAACTCCCTGTGGTGGTGCCAATGTTGTTAACAGTTTAACTGTCAGATGAAGAAAAGTAACAGTCTGTGTACATTATGTTCAGATCTTTTCTTCTTCACTGAAGAAGTCCATCTCACAAAAGCTCAGGCAAAATTTGTCATATGAAAAATCTGAAAGGGAAATTCAGTTCAAAACTTTGAATATACCTAAGCCGGGCACAACAGACAGACTGTGTGACTATCTGATGTGCCTGGGGCAGTTTAGTTGAGTTTGTCAGAGACTTAAGAATTCCAGGGGAAAAAAGGAAATAAAATGAAATAAAAGAGACTGAAAATGAAAACATTTTAGATTTCAAACAACTTTGATGTCATCTGACAAGCGAGCCATATGGCGCTGCACTAACTAATCCCTCTCGTTTCCCAGACATTCCTAAATGGATTATCTACTTGGCTGCTTAATACTATTTCATTTTCATTCTGTCACAGAGTCCCATCCCCATACATCACTCACACTGGGATTTAATTAGCATGGCAGTAATTAAGCAGGGGCTGTTTCTCCCTGAAATGCACACAAACTTATTGTGCAGTAGAAGGGGAAAGTGTGTGTGTGTGTGTGTGTGTGTGTGTGTGTGTCATTTTGACAGAGCGTGGGTGATGACAGAATGTAAGAGGAGGATACAGTACCGTCAAACGTTGTCACTTTGTCTGATATCATCCTCACTTGTCACGACACAATGTAATCGTGTCAACCAACACATACACACACACTCGCATAAGCAGCTGCAAAGTTTGCTGTAATATCCAACAGTAACAAACTTATTCTAAATATTATCACTTTGTTTTATTCCGCTTAATGAAATATGCAATCAGCACAGTGTTTTGTTCCATTTCATTTTAGAGTCAGGTTAAAATTGAATGGATTGATTCCTAAAGGAAAACCAGCAATACAACAAATGAAAGTACAAACTTGACGCAATGTATTTTTCTGACAGCGGCCTTGCTGAAGCATTTCATGCATACGAATATGGTTCAAATACGAACTCACACCACAGAAACAGCACAACTCAAAGAGGCACTCCAGCAGTTTAGTATTTCACTTCCCGTGAGACAAATCCATCATGTCTTTTAACTCCCTGATAACACTTTCTCTCTCTCTCTCTCTCTCTCTCTCTCTCCACGCCTCAGCTCACAACAGAGGCCTTCTTTTAGAAGTTCAGTAGCACCCAGATTGAAAAGTCGGCAATGATACGCCATTTATAGACACACATATGGCTTCCACGAGGCTACTCTAGTGTATAACATTTAAAAGTTGCATTCTTACATTTTTTCTAAGTTTGTATTTCACATTTCTTGTCATAGTTAACATTCACCATTTCATCTCCAACTGAGAGCAGAGCAGTTTTCCCACCTCGTAATCGTGACTCCAGTTCAACTCAAGTGATAAATATTGTTTTTTATCAGTGGAGCAAATTACGGTGAACCTACATGTCAGTCAGATATTAACAACGCACAGCCAATGTGGCAGTTTATTCCAGCAGAGAAGAATGGTCCGGTCACCTTAGTTTGGGCAGCCAATCACACATCAGCCCCGTCTCCCACCGAAACAACTTTGTGGTTCTTTGAAGTGAAATCTAATTATTCCTGCCGCACTTCTCTATGAACGCTGTGTGTGTCTCTACGCTTATGCCTCTGAGCGAGAGGCGTGTATGCCTGTGTGTGAGTGTGTGTGTGTGTGTGTGTGTGTGTGTGTGTGTGTGTGTGTGTGTGTGTGTGTGTGTGTGTGTGTGTGTGAGAGAGTGTACACCTATCAAAACTCCCTCTGGTGAACATGACAGAAGAGATGGGGAGAAAGAACAAGCTGTTCAACCCTGCTTTCATCTTCTCCCCCTTTTTACTGCCTGGAAACTCAGCTCTGACACATAAAAAATCATCACGTCTGCGTGTGTATGTGTGTGTGAGAGACATTGTTACATATTTCATGCTTCTGATGATTGCAGGAGTTATCATTCTGCTTGCATCCGAGTGTTTGACAAAGCAGCACTTGTGTGTGAGGGACAGCAGGCATGTGTTTGTCTGCTTTGGTTGAGTGCTGTGTGACACATTTGGAAGCAGCTTTGATGACTTGACAGATTGTATGTTAGTGTATGACATGCTGGTGTTATTAGACTCTTTGACTGATGGTTATGTGTGCATATCTTGGTGAATGATGAGCCAGCATTGTTTGTATGTTTACCTTGGTGTGTATTGGGTTCTTTTTTTTCATAAAGCTATCTTCAGCGAGCATCCAGCACCTGTGTCTTGTCTCTGCTGCCAATGGAGACAGATAGAGAGCTGGAAACCCACCGCAGCAGGATATGAAATATGCTAATGAACCGACATAATAATAACCCATCATCACACACACGGCAGAAAGAAAATGAAAAACTTTGCAAAGGATTTAGTCTTTTTTCCGACCTTGTTTCCAGACAAATTTTGAATTATCTTACTCTCACCGAGGGGAACATTTGCTGGTTTAGAGAAACTGTATTTACATCAGAATGGTTCAAGCTGTATTAAGGCATCAATCATAAGCAAAACAAAGTCATTTCCTTTTGTTTAAGGGCACAATCCAAACATTATAGGTTGCCTGCAAAGTATTTCAATTACATGAACAACATTTCTAAGCAGTTTATTTCCTGTAGTACACACATTAAGGGAGGACATATTCAAAAAGGCCTGCAGAGGCAGAAAAAGAAATCTATTTTAAGAGACTAAAACACTTCAATCCTCCTATTTAAAACCTATATTATTCTTGAATCCCAGCCATTAGATAAAGACCAGCATTTAACCCCTGGAGTTTATGTAGGAAACATTCTACATTAAGGCCCTTTCTCCAAACTTTGTCTTAAGTACAAGTGTCCATTCCTAGAAGAAAAACACCCTCACGTCATCACATACAGCCTATAATAATGTTATTCTCTGTATTCATTATTCAGATTTGTTATTACACACTTAATATAATATGTACGTATTGCATAGTCACTGTAATCACATTCTGAAAAGTGAATACAAGCTCATATCCTGTGCACTCTGCCATCATGTTAACTTAGTAGCAAGTGAAATACGGGGGACTTGAAGTGGTTTCTTTTCTTAAGAACCCTCACAGAGCCTTTTCACTTTCACTGGATTCATTATTAATGCTCACCGGGAGCTTTGCTTAAAAACACTGTAGTGCTCCTTCATCATCTAATTGCAAAAAAATAGCCTATTAAAAATAACACTCAGTGAAATTTCTAATGAACAAAAACAACTCAGACTCGCTCATGTCGTGTCTGTATTCATTCGTCAAGTTTACAGTAAGCTGGTAAACTCCCATGTTGTGGTCGTAAATATACACATGCACCATAATGATTAGTCATGAGGTTACCACGGAGACGAGCACGAGCCACACCAGTGGTGGAAAGTAACTATTTACTCAAGTAATTTACTGTGAAATGAGATTTTAAGGTACTTGAGTATATCAATAGCCAGGTTTTCATCCACACGTAACACACCTTTTAAATAACATTTCCACAAAGTGAGAAAAGAGGCATTTATGCACTAAGAGCAAGTGAGATTTCTAAACTTCTCATGTGGTTTCATTGAAATAACTCAGACTCAACTAGGTCAAATGATCCAAGATTTCACACAAAAAGCAAAGATTAGACAAAAGTTTCTAATATTTCCTCACCCATTAAACATGTTACCACTCAGATTTATCTGGAGACTCTTTGAAAGGAGTTTGTCTCTCAGGTTCTTTTACTTATGTTTACTTGAATGCAGGGCTTTTACTTTTTAGATTGCTCAGATCCCTGAGTATGTCCTCCACCACCCCAGGTCAGTAATACACTGGAGTTTGAGCTCGTCAGTTTTGTGCTTTCTGTCAGCAAATCTCAGGTGTCTTATCTGAACAGCAGGGCCTCTAAAAACTACTATTATTATTATTATCAGGGCTTCTCCTCATTGGGACAAAGAATTAACTGTGCATTCATGTTGTAACCTTCAGCCCACTATTAATAGTCAGGTACGTGTGAAGTGAAATGTGTTCCAGAGAGAACAGGAAGTTTGGAAGCTTTTGGTTTGGAAATGAGTCCATTACTATATTTGGTACAGCAAAGGCAAATCATCTGAGGTGATTTCCATACTTTTTGTGCCATACCTGTTTTAAACAGCTTGAGCTGGGATGGATTCTAATCATTCATCATGGTTTCTGATTTTGGAAGTGTGCTTTTCTGTGAGTACCATCTTTGAATTGTTTGAATGGCAAAATTAGATCAAACTGATTATATTGTGATCCACTCTGATGGGATCTACTTATCACCTGTGTGATAAGTTTGATTAAATTTTACTATTCAAAACGGTATTTTCCTAAACTGCAAGCTGACTGACTTTATACGGTCATCAGTGTTATAGTGCTGACCCTGTGCCTGTTTCAACACAAGGGATCAAAAACAGCGTGTATGGTAAAGTTGCGATTACAATAAGAGAGAAAATGATTGTAGAAAAAGATCACATGACTTCATCCTAACAATCCTGAACAAAACATCAATCAAGGGGAGGAGACGGCTCAATAAACCTCAGACAGATTGAGTGTGAAATTTGATTGCAGCTCATAATACTATGTTAACCAGCAGGCTTGGCCAGGCTGCAGAGCTGCAGCTCATTATTTTATGATGTGAACATGGTCAGACAAAATAAACAACACAGGTTAATGGCAGCAGCTATGCTGTGAGATACTGACAATAAAAGTGAGTGAAAGGTAGAAGCCAATAAAGGTCAGCAAGTAAATAAACCTCAAACATTTCTTTCTGTATGTAAAACACAGAAATGTCTGACAAACAACTTTAACCAATAATAAAACTGTGGCTGCAAAAGTACAGATGCTCTGCTTCTAAAACATTCCCTGTAGACAATGACATTTTCTAATATTAAGAAAAATACACACATTTCTTTTTGTAATTTGTAAGTATGTATTTATTCTAATGTGTTAGTACAAGTTTAGCCAAACATTTCTCAGTCGACATTCTCATGGTTTCTCATGGGGATCAGTCCGTCCTTCCATCGTGCAGAGTAAGTCAGATGCAGGTGATATTTAAAAGATATATTTTTGTTAAGAACATACAGGATATGGTAGGAAATAAAGCAATAACACAGTATTTGGTTCTGGGTTGGGGTCAAACAGCTTTGTTAACACGTAATGACTCAAACGAGCCTACATCGTTGTTTACAGGCCTCAGCAAACAGCAGCAATTATCAGGCAGACGACACCAACATGGGCGATGAATTTCACTCTGGGGTAGCTCGACTTAACTGCATTTTAATATGAGCCAACCATCCATTACTTTGTTGCTTATTCTTGTCAAGCTTGCTTGGTACAAGATAACACTCATTAATGCAAGTAAATGGTTCTATGCAACGAGTGCACAGACGAGGGAACCTGTGAAACTGATGCTGAGAAAACACTTCAGTGGAGAACATCACAGCACAAGATGCACTATAAAGTTACTTTACAGCAGCGCTCTTAGTTCCACAAGACATGGCAGCAAAAAAGCCTCTTATTTTTTAATTTGATTCCTACTGTTTCATCCAGTGCATGAATATGTAATTTCTGTGATTATTGATGGCTCCCAGCGTCTCCACTAAAGGTTGTTTCCTACCAAAGAAATCTTCCTCACGTATTTTTCAAAACTCATTCAATCACTTTTCAATCTCTTTGTTGACTAGACAGCATCAGGTTATTCATCTAATGTTTCCAAAAGCGCCGTCCTTTTAACTAACTATTCCAATTTGTTTGAAGCAGAAAGCAGAAAACACTCCTTGGCTTCGACATGTGCAACCGGTGCCAAAAGAGCTCAGCGGTCTCATTTTTCTGTGGCTTCACACAGAGCGAGCTGAGGCTGGCCTTGTTCACCTTCATTTTTTTATACTTATTGTTTGTTTCTGGCTGCATAGATATCCTCCTAAAATGTCTTTATGTTAAGTTTCTCAACTGTATTTATTTGCAATACTGTGCAACAACGTGTTGATCTGAAAGATGAAGCTGAGTTCCTATTAGAAAATATCCTAAAACTAAGATTTGTAAACAGATCAGGAATACTCTGATTAATTTGAATCTTAAACTAGTTCATTTAAAGTTCACCAGCTGCCACAGCCAATACTACGTAGTTACTTTATCCTAAGGAGTACATATTTCACAATTCTAGCACTGAAATCCACAAAAGCTGGAAACAAGTTTTCAGAACTTTTCAGACTGCTTCGCACCTCCCTGCCTGCTTTTAACCAAAGAGACATAAAGTTCTGTCAGTTCATTCGCTTTAGTCCTTGTGCGAGAATGCGAAGTAACCTGTGTGACAGTTTGTATTGTAATCAAACCTTCACAATCCTCCATCTGTCCTCTGGTTCCGTCTGTCCTTGGGAAGTGCATCAAAAGCTCCCAATTCGACTGCACTTCTTTCTTTCTTTTTCACATTCCTTACTTCAATAGCTGAGGACTCACACGTCACACACGTCAGTGTGTCAGGAAAAAAAAAAAAAAAGCCATCTCTAGCATTATTAATATTTTTGTTCCCTTTACAAAAAACCCAGTGACATGTGACATATTTGAGAAAAGATTATGCACTCTTATCAGGATGGATTCAATTTCTAGTTTAATTTATTATAACTTTAGGAAGACATAAAGTTATAGAAAACTTTAGAACGTTATAATACAACAGTTATAATATCATTGGCATCAAAAATCCCTGAAGATTTAACTGTATCGCAAAAGAAGGCTGGAACAAAATATAAATCCTGGGTGAGAAAAAATAAAAGATCCTTCAGCCCCCTCAGACAGCACTGTAGCCTCCTCTTTCCTTTCTCCTTTCTAGGCCTCATTCAAAAGGTGCTGCTCCTGTGATTATTTTTTTCAAATGAGGTATCAGTTAGATAATGCGAGTAGGAGGATCTCAGAATGTTTCTGATTAACCGATCTGATTCTTTTTAAAGGGCTTTTCCTCCAGCTGGGGCTCCCATCTGGCTTGTCAGGTAAAATCCAAGTGTACATTTGCGATGGCATGCAGTTATTGCACACAAAACTTGTTGCTCGTACCGCACATAATGCATTCTCACTCATTTCTACTGCTGCCACACTGTAATGCTCAAACTTCATAGTTCGTTTTGTGTCAGTACAAGTGTTAGAAGTATTAGAATAAGGGCCAGAAATCTACCATTTCCTTTGTTACTTATTCAGTTATTCTAAGCTGTACTCATTACCATTTGTTTATTTGCCATATACATTTGAATGCACCTAAAACTGGATTAGATGGATATATACATGTCAAAATGTGAGATTGCTTTAAAATTGAGATTCCATGAGATGCTGAACTTAACATACAGATTAGTTTTTGGACAAGAACACTGGCTATTCAAGTTTTCTTTTTTTAGCAGTCCGTTCAGATCCCCATCTAGCTACCTCTTTGCCAAATGTGGCGCCCAATGGAACAGCATCTCAGTCATCGTTATGGGATCTTGGTGATGCTTGGAGAGCAATCGATGGGAACAGAAACCCCAACTATTTTGATGGATCCTGCAGTCATACGCTAAGTGAACGGACCGTCTGGTGGAGTTTGCTCCTGCCGGCCACGTACAGGATCACATTTATTAGCATCACCAGCAGGGATGAGATCCGTGGAACAATCAACAATGCTACTATCCTCATAGGGAATGACCTGGAGAACAATGGCAACAACAACCCACGGTAATCCTGGTGAATGTTCTCCTTTTTTCCACCTTCACATACTCCACTGTTAGATGTCACCAATCCAATTTGGTGACATTTGGTACAGTTATAATTCTCTGATAATTTACTGAACATGCAAGTAAAATGTTAACACCTTGACAAAATTTGGGGCATATCGTTCTTCCTATTTCTATTTATTTATCCATTGATTTTATTTCCCCACCTACCATGAAGGCGAAAATAAACCCATGCTCTGGTTTAATTCAAAACATTTTATCCCACCTTCAGTTGAACCTCTGAAAAGTGGTCTGAATAATCTGTTGATTTGGCTACAGTTGATTGTATGACTGCTGTTTCTCACCCCACCAAACTTAATGCACTTAATGTACCAAACTTTAAAAAAAAAAAAAAAAGCAAACCATGAATATCTTTTTATTTCTGTTTCTCTTTTTTCTCAGCTGTGCCATTATTCCCTCCATCCCACCTAGAAGTACTCGCACCTTCCACTGTCAGGGGATGATAGGACGGTTGGTCAATGTGCTTCTCAGTGACGCCAACGAAGACAGGGTACTGATCATGTGTGAAGTGGAAGTGTACGGAGGTAAGTCGATCAAAACTTGACATTCAATCCAAAAACGTGCATGGATTTCTCAGCAGGCGATCATATGTGTGATTCTAAACCCTGGTACAGCCACTCAATGAGAAAAGAAAAAAATTCATCAGTTGCACAATATCAAAAAGTATCTTGACCGGCCTCGCTGTAGCATGTCTACACCAGATGTTCTGTTGCTCACTTTGTTCAGAACCGGCTGCCCCTGCGCCCTCCTTCAGCGCGGCGGTGATGGGTAGGAGCGTAGCAGTGGTGGAGAGGAAGCTATGTTGGTCCGATGCCCTGTTCTATTGCAGAGACTTCTACTGGGACCTGCTCAGCATACGCAGTGAGGAGGAGCAGAGGGAGGTGGAGGAGGTGCTCAGAACGGCCCCCTTCAACGTCACTAAACGTGTTTGGTTGGGGCTGCGCAGGTACCCTGTCTGATAACGAGGTCCTGTGTACCAAGTTCTAGCCTTTAGAATTGTTCTTACTTCTTAATTTAACTTTTTTGAAAGTCATGAATATTCTCCTTTACCGAAGTCTGTTACAATTAAAAACACATCAAATACAGGTTTAAAATGTTGCTGGGTCTTCGTGGCCTTATATGGAAGCCCATTTCCACAAGAAATACATGAAAAGTTAGTCATGGTAAAAAAAAAAATACTCATTGACTGATTGAGCATGTAAAAAATATGACTTAGTGTCTTATAGTTTTGATTTGTATGTTTTTCTTTTCTCGATGGAAATGCTTAATCAAAGTAATAATTAGTTAGTTGAAATATTGACTTCCTAAGTGAAATTACAAATAGAAAGTCAAAATGATGAATGAGGGTTAGGGTTAGTCAAACGTATGCAATACTACCAATATAATGAAGTTGAAAGTATGATAGTGTGTGAAATCTGACTTACCAAGAGTTCTTTTTATTCATAATTCTCCAAAACTTTGACTTTCTTTTCCTGACCGAAGTGAGTTTCCATTTCCTGTGAACGGTTAATCAGTGATGAGGGTAAAATAATCTTTAGTTTGAGCACTTTTTATTCTTTTTGTCTACTTCTAATGACTTGCAGCCGTATAGTTTTAAAGTATAAATGATTCTAAACCTTCTAAACTACACATTGGTAACTTTCACTCTGAGTATATTTTAAAGGTGATCTATCTTAATTTCACATCCGTATACAAATGAAATAACTTTTGATTTATTCAACTGGACTCTCCTCACTACCACATTCCTCTAACCCTGCTCTAAGATTAATCTGATGCCACAGTGCAGGGCAGAGCTGCACAGTTAATTGTGCGGTGTTGTTTTTCACCCGTATTGATCCACGGAAGATTTACTGAGCAGCGTGGCTTGTTTAAGCAGCTCCGTGCCGCTACAATCGGACTCTCACGTGCACTCACACTTGGACATCAACATGTATAACAACAATCTGCCAGCGTTTGCCTCTGAGCAGCATCAAAAGTTGGGTGTAGGGTGCCAAGTGCAAGAAGACGTGGAAAGTATCTGTGGAGACTTTTGTATTCATTTTCCCCGCTTATGTTTTCCCCATGCTGTCAGGAGATTTGAACACCTCGGTGATGCTTTTCTTATTTGTGCTATCAAATAATTCTGTGTGGACCAGATGAACAGAAGTTGTTATAATTCCCAAACCACATTTGAGCCCGCTGTGTTTGCACAATCGTGATTCTTCCATTCTCAAAGATAATTCACTCTCATTAGTTTTATATCAGGGCCGTTTATAACACCACTGCACCACCAGACAACCATCTGGTACGTTAACAACAGGCCATTAAAGCAGCAATAATAATCAAACAAAAGTCACAATCAATAAGCTCCAATTGTGACTAAGTGCTATAATAATAGGAGGGGCCCAGCTTTACAAGGGAATGGCTGCTATGTTCTATAGTCTCCACTGAATTTCACATCCAAAGGCCTTTTTGTCACAGCTGCTGACATCTATAGACTCAACCTAGCTGGGCTGATGAACACACAAAACTGAATTCTTGTGTCAAATATCAAGGCATACCTTTTTAGGTTCCTGATGGGTGACGTTTGGTTTTGGATGCATGGTGATTCTATGGAATACACCCACTGGGAGACAAAGTCCATCTGGCAAATCTCCAGTCCCTGTGGTGGCATTGACACCAGCGACCGCTTCCACTGGACTGATCTTCCATGTGGAGATCATCTTCACTTCATCTGCTCAACAGGTGAGTCTCATCGTCCTGGCATCAAACAAAAAAATGTGCCGTTCAACTGAAAGCTGTGTTTTACTTACGACCATTTGCCACACACATTTTATGACACACAACTAAATACTAAATGCTACTGCATACCACGACCTACTAAATGTGGCTTTCACCATAAGGTACTCACAAGAAAATCAACTAATTCAAACGGATGACAAATGTTTTCTGATTGTAGTGAGCGCCTTTGTCCTCATATGGTTAAGTGATATTTTGAAATAAAGCTACTGGAATATTCTACTATCTATGTGTTTACAGTGCAGCCAAACAAACAAGACCCGTTAAGTTCTCTTGGTTCTAACTCCACATCCCCAGATTTGCTTTAAACTCGTCCTCAGCACCAACCGACACTGACTCAAGTAACATCACTTGAGGACATTTATCAGATTCAGATGCTCCTCAACACCTAGAAACACACTCTGATGTGCAAAATCGGTGGAGTTCCCCTTTAACAGCCAAACAGGAGTGTTGAACTTGAGGCTGATGGTCACTGTTATGTGGAGAATACAGATAATGTGTAATAGTACTCTATTACGTCTGACACCTTTTGGTAAACTGTTCCCCCTTCCACCCGTGTGTCTTCACAGACATTTCGAATGACACGGAAAGAGTGGAGTTCTTCAGTAGCACCAGACCACCGCCGCAGTGATCACCTTGAAGAGAAAAGAGAGTTTTACTCAGTTCACCCGACATCAGGGATCTTCTGTTGCTCCTAGAAGATAATACATTGCATGCCAGGCCGCATGAGCATACCATTTTTTGACTGCTTTAATTTCAGGCCATCATTTTTTTTCTGAATGTTAAGAAGAGGCAAAGAAAGCTGCTGCCAGGCTTTCAACATGTACGCAGCTGTGGGGAAGTGTTAGTGAGTGTGGTTTAGTGAGGTTTCTGATTCAAAGTTGGCCGACAAGTTTTTTAAAAATCCTGTAGTCAATTTTGTTTTACCTGTGGAGGGAATTTGTGGGAGGGAATTTCTTCAAGTGTAGGCTGGTGTCTGTATGTGCACAGATAAATTCATGAGCGTGATTTATGTGCAGATTTATGCCCTGAAAATTCTATAAAAAAAATAGTATGTGAAAATATCAAGTAGTCTTTATAGTGTTTTATCTCTGGTTTGAGGCCATCGTCTTCCCCTATATGATTGTTCCAGAAGATCTCGTCAAGGTAAGCATTTTATTTAGCCCGAGGACTTGACACATTTGAGGTGAAAATTAGAATGAAAGCGCCACTGAACGTCTCTGATTGTCCCTGGAGTTTTTCCATCCAGCTACAATCAGCAGAAGACCACGCTGTGTGCACGTCCCCGCCGAGGCCACGTAAACTGGATCTGTCAGCTCATAAAGAACAAAAACACAATTTGGCGAGTAGTTCATTATTCTTCTGCTGAACGTCAATAAAGGACTGGCAGCAAAGTCAGAAATTAAAAGATGTCCTTGATAAAGTTGCATAATGTTTCCAGTAAACGCTTATGTAGCTTTTACTCCACTGACAAAGTAATAGAAGAAAACTACCTTACTTGCATCTCACATATTGCACTTCTTTACAGTATTAAATCTAATTTCCTGTTGTTTTATCACTAAAAACTGGTGGGTCCTATAATATGATAAACAAAATAAATATCACTCGCTGCTGCCCTTCATTGGCTTTTACTGGTTTTGCAGCAAATCAGCATATCCATTCATTATTCAGTAACATGCCCCCAAAGTATACCACCACCTCCTACCATTTAACTGTGATCTATTTCATAAAAGTCAATGTTTGGGAGGATGAAGGTGATGGTTTCTGTCTGAGAGGTGGTGTGTCTCGGAGATAAAACAGTGCCAGGAGGTATTTTTGTTGTTAATATGTGAATAACTGATGTGGATTAGCAGTGAGTGTATTCATTTAGACCTCCGTGTGAGACCTCCTTCCTTCATCCCATCATGTCTTTCACCTCTATCTGTTGCCCTTCGCCTCTCCTCTCCTCCGCTCCCTGCTTTGCTCCCCTGCCTCCCCCTGTCTCTCCCTCATCATCGCTCATTATTGCCCTGATGGAAAGTAAACAAGGCCGTCTTTCCCTCCCATCACTCTCTCCATCCCTTCTTTCTTTCCGGTTCGATAAACATATGAATGGCTCCGGCTCCCTAAACCTACTCACCTCTGCTTTTCCAGCCCCCACCTCCACCACCACCACCCCTCATCTCTCTCTCTCCACCTCTTCTGTCTCATCTCTCCCTTTGTCATTAGTATGCAGAAGAAATAATAATACTCCTTCATGTGCCTCCCACTTTCTCCTGCCCCATCACTGTGTTTGCTCTCCCTCTCTCTTCTGCTCTTTGCTTCTCCCTCCACTGCAAAACAAGCCCTTAATATTTCATCTACTAATGAGTCCAGAGGCATGAGATGAGGCCTGATGATGTGAGATCATTTATTGCAAATGATCACTTGTCCTAAATCAGTGGGAGTTTCTTTAAATGATGAAGCCATCCAACTTATTTTGTCCCATTTCAAGATGGAACTCAAACTTAAGATATAACACAAATTAAAAGAACACATTCTTTATCTTACAAATACAGTCATACAACATATCAGTCATGATATCAGAGCACAAGTTCACCGAATGGCTGTCAATACAATATTCATTCATCTAAAACACAGTCACAGTGGAGACATCAGTTTTCCATGTCATTGGCTTATTATTGTGTGATTGGCTGATGATTCAAATTTGTAGTATAAATAGAAATATATGTCAGGTTTAGTGATTGTTTGTAAAGAATGTAAATGTTACTATACTGATAAGTTAGCATGAGAAGTCACCATAGAAACGGCTGCAACACACAGTCAGCGTAGCTCTGTGCCAAAGACGGTGTTTTAAATTGAGAACTGTGGTGGTGTGAGGTCACGTAACCTTTTCCATAATGTGGGTGAGTGTTCCCAACTTTGAGAAATGTGCAGCAGGCCGTGCAAACCATAGACTGTATTTAAGAAGTACAGTATATCATTAAGTGTGTTATATTATTCTTTTATACAGTTTATGATTATGAGACTTTTTCCATATCCAGGAGTCAAAAGACAAAACAAAAAAAAGAACATATGAGATCATTTTTCTTACAAATGTCATGACTTTTTGTGACTCTACTGTCAGTTTTAACACATTATCATGTAACTAGAAAATTTGCAATTCCTGAAGAAACTGCAGTGTGAATGCTGCCTGCTGAATAGCTGACGTCACACTGCATTGCTGCCTTTTGTAACTGTAATTCATGGTTTAAGCTTCCCTGATTTGAATGTATGTTCTTTTCTTTCCGTGGCCACATCACTGCGACGAGCACGATTTTTTCTATGTTTCGATGTATAAATGGTGAGTGTGAGTGACACACGTTGGGCGTGAGAGCGAGATAAAGACAAAAGTTTCTGACGATTTTAATGCTCCTCTTTGCTCTGGTGATGACGTCACCCACTCTAGGCAGCGCAATACACACCCATAAAATATGAGAAGGGAAAAAGACATAAAACTAAAACTGATATTGTCAATATTGTAAAATCTGTAAATGATATCAATAAGCTGAATTATGTGGTAACATAACAGGTGACCTGTTTAAAAGTTGAATGAAGTCTCTAGCTGAAAGTATGAGGAAGCTATAACCTTTCAAAGTGGAGGACGTTGAGGATGATTTGAACATTCAGCCCACAGACTTCAATGTTAAATGAAAGTTGAAAAAAGCTGAATATTTTCAAAAGTTTAAAAAGGTTGAAATGTTTCAAAGTCACAGTTGAATGTCCTCAACGAGCTGAACATTTTGATGTTTGAATGGTTTCTGTAGCACAAAGTATGAAGGAGTTGTTAAGTCCCAAAAAACGTACGTAAGAAGAAAATGTGTGACTAATAAAGAGGATAAGAACAGTGTGAACGCTTTTCAGCAGCAACACTTCAGACCTGAAGTCCACCCAAAATATGAAATAATATATAATACAAAAAAACTACACAACACACAAACAAACAAAACAAAACAGGGTCAGTAAGGACATTTGAACACATCGGTTGGGGTGCAGGTATATCTATGTCTATGTCTATATGCTTTAGTCCAAGTTAAAACATGGCGTATCTCCAGGATATAACAAGTTGTTTCAACCTTGCCGTTACTTTAAAGGTGTTTTTTTTTCAGAATCAAATGCAGAAGCAAGTATTTTTTCTCTGTAGCTTGAAGACGTCACTTTCACCATTTTTCTTTTCTTTCTTTTTAACTGATAACTTGATAAAGCAAGTTCAGTCAATCTGACATTGTCAAGTAGACAAGATGATGAATGTAAATTTAACCTACAATAAACTAGAATAACTGAGTTAAAATTCTAAAACATATCCGAGCACTTTGAGTTAAAGAGAAACTAAAAGGGGCTGTGATGTTTTACAGTGTTCAAACTTAACATTGGTGTCAAACAGTGAGAAAGCAAAAGGCATGAGTTTATCCCAGTTTGGGAGGGATTACACAATCTGAGGGGAGGCTGAACTCGCCTCTGCCTCACTTAGCGCGCTTCCCTGTAATTTAACAGGAAATATGCACATTTAGCTATTTTGATTTTTAAAAATGATTGAAATTATTGGAATTGTACAGAAGTGACATTTATTGCACAGGTCACTTAACAAATATTAATATTTATTTTATTGTATCATTATTTGTTTTTTTACTTTTCATGATGACCGCACGTCCCTGATACGATCCCTTATTAATTCTGCTTCGTTCAACACTTTGACACTTTGAGAACAGTTATCATACTTTCATTCTAAGTTTTTAACAGTGTGCAGGTATATTTGATTTCCACTGTAATTATGTGTTTTTTCTCAGTTTTCACAATTTCAGCCAATAATTCAACCCTTGATAGAAAACCAGTATTTGATCACACTATGATATGAACAGTGAGACAAGAGCATGAAGGATGATGAACAATGTTCTACAGAAATACAACAATACAGGTACAATTTATCTATTTGTATTTTATTCCAATTATTGTCTATGTGGGAGAAACCGGAGCACCCGGAGAAAACCCGTTCCCGTGTGTGTGTGTGTGTGTGTGTGTGTGTGAGAGAGAGTGTGTGTGTGTGAGTGTTAGTCCAGGTCCTGGACCTTCTTCTTGCTCTTGTACTTGCGCCGGTGTTTTGGCGTCAGAGCTTTCTTGAAGAGCCTCCAAGTTGAGATGTGCTCCTCTGTTTCCTGG
Organism: Pempheris klunzingeri; assembly: GCF_042242105.1. Classification (NCBI taxonomy): domain Eukaryota; kingdom Metazoa; phylum Chordata; class Actinopteri; order Acropomatiformes; family Pempheridae; genus Pempheris; species Pempheris klunzingeri. Next base: position 13,511,006 of record NC_092035.1, on the reverse strand, counting down.
ATGTTCTCAGGAGTGTCTGCGTTCTCCGGTGGGGAGGTTGTTGCAGTCAGCTCACACATCATCTCCACTTCCCTCTCCAGTGCCTGATAGGCATCCTGCTGAGTCTTCAGCTGGGAGGCCAGCTCCAGTTCGGCGCTGGTCTTTTCTTCCAGCTGCTTCTTCACCTCCTTCAGCTCCTCAGCAGTCAGTCTGCAGACCTCCTGCTCAGTGTTCAGCTGGGAGGCCAGCTTGAGTTCGGCGCTGGTCTTCTCTTCCAGCTGCTTGTTCACCTCCTCAAACTGTTCGGCACTCAGTCTGGAGACCTCCTGCTGAGTCTGCAGACTTGAGGCCAGCTCAAGCTCGGCGCTGGTCTTTTCTTCCAGCTGTCTCTTGACCTCCTTCAGCTCCTCATCAGTCAGTCTGCAGACCACCTGCTGAGTCTGCAGACTGGTGGCTAGTTCAAGGTTGGAGCTGGTCTTCTCCTCCAGCTGCTTCTTGACCTCCTCGAACTGCTCGATAGTTTGTCTGCAGACCTCCTGCTGAGTCTTCAGCTGGGAGGCCAGTTTGAGTTCTGCACTGGTCTTCTCCTCCAGCTGCTTCTTGACCTCCTTCAGCTCCTCAGCAGTCAGTCTGCAGACCTCCTGCTGAGTCTTCAACTGGGAGGCCAATTCAAGTTCGGCACTGGTCTTTTCCTCCAGCTGCTTCTTGACCTCCTCAAACTGCTCAACAGTCTGAGTCTGCAGACTAGATGCAGGCTTGAGTTCGGAGCTGGTCTTCTCATCCAGCTGCTTCTTTACATCCTCAAGCTGAGCCGTCAGTCTGCGGACCTCTTTCTGGTCATTTTTCAGCCCCTGCATCACGTTGCCATGGGAGATGTTTTTGGCTGTCAGCTCTAAAATCAGGGTGATGTCCTTGTCGATTCTCTCCCTAAAAAGTTGCAGGACTTCTACAAGTGTTTGTTTGAAGGAGTCAGCCTTCTTTCTTTCACCCAGGACCCGAGCTTCTAGATCCCTAATAAGATCCGGGTTGCCACTGTTGTTTGACTGGTCCTGGGGCTCGGCTGTGGAGGAGAGACTCTTGATTTCTTCTTTCAGCATCTCCACCTCATTTTCTCGCCTGCATCTCCAGTTGCGCTCCTCTTGTAATTTCTTCTCTGCCTCCTGGAGCCTAGACTTGAAGATGTCCACATCACCTTCTGCCTTGAACCTCTTCTGTCTTTCTTGATGCAGCTGCTGGTGTAGAGATGGCTGCCCGCTGTTGACGTTTTGAGGTGGCTGCCTCCTCGGCTCGTTTTGAGGCGGCTGCCCCCTGTTGACGTTTTGAGGCGGCTGCCTCCTCGGCTCGTTTTGAGGTGGCTGCCCCCTCGGCTCGTTTTGAGGCGGCTGCCCCCTCGGCTCGTTTTGAGGCGGCTGCCCCCTCGGCTCGTTTTGACATGGCTGCCTCCTCGGCTTGTTTTGAGTCGGCTGCCACGTCCGGCTGCGAAGGGGATGGTTGATTCCTTCCATTGATGTTCTCTGTAGACTAACTGTCTTGAAGAACTGGCTGAAATCACTATCCAAAATCGCTAACCAAAATCGCTTTCCCAAAATCGCTGTGTGTATCTGATATCTGATCGCTGTGTGTATCTGTGAGTATGAAACTGGTGAGTTTTCAAACTTGTACCTTATATATACTCAAACTGAGGGTCAACATTCTAAATGTCTTTGATGAGTCATCAGAGCATTTTAGAATGTTGAGGCGTCAGAACCATTTTGAATGATGACGTGTCATCATATTTATTTACAAGTTTCAACAAAATGGCCGCCCCAACATCAAACCACGCCCCCAGGAAGTGCTCAAGGATTTGATGCCAATTGTACATAGTAGCCAGAGATGTCTGTAAATCAGTCTAAATGTTTTTTAGCGTCGCAAACTGTGAAATCACTCGTTTGGCCATCGGACTTTGATCCAGTCAACAGCATCACTGAATTTTATTATTTGAAATAGAAAAATTGCAATTCCTGAAGAAAAGCTTTACATGCTGAATGGCAGCTCTGCTGCCACCTGGTGGCTCACAGGTTTTTATTAAGCTGCTGCTTCTGTTTGACCCGTTTGTAACGGTACTGAAGAAAGCGCCGATGACGCCACCACATACACACTCATGTAAAATGAGATAAAGGAGGGAATAAAATTAAAGCTGTGATTTAGAGCTGAACCACCACCATGAGCAGCAGAAGACTCTGCTGAACACGAAAATGTGTTATTTGTTTGGATAAAGTTGAAAAATGACCTTGATTTCACAGTTTTAAAATTCCAAACTTTGTGGGTTTGGTCACAGATTTCAGAGCTGAAATAACATTAGAGTCAATGAGGGTTGAGTTGAAGTTGTGTCCTGGTGCTTTGGGGCTGTGGCACCAAAAACGGTCCAGCAGCTGAAATGCTTACATGGTCTTAAACTAGTCATGTTTATCTACATTTTATCTATCTTGTGAAATGAGCGCTTGCTAGCAGGTAAAAGAAGTTTTTCTCTCTCCCTCCCTCCTCTGTCATTTTAACATGGCAGTCAATGAGCCGTTCGGTCGGTGCTCCCGTCGCTCCGAGGCTCGTGGGATGCCCTGCGTGTTCTGGGCCACATGACTGCGTGTCCAAAGACTTAAGCTACATTTTGAGTGATGATAAACTGTGACTGTGGGCGAAACGGTTCGGACACAGCAGGGAGTTAAAGACAAAAGCTTCATGTGATTTTTCCACTCCTCCACGCTCTAGCGATGACGTCACCGCTTTAGCACGAATGGAAATTCCGACGATTCTCCCCATTCACCTCCATGGACTCATAACGCACCACGAGCAAAAATTTCATACTGAATATTATGGAAACTATGAATGAGAAAAGTCATAGCACTCGATTACCGATTGAGCTGCACATTTAGCAGTTTGAATGACGTTCATACCTTGAACGGTGTGGGAGGAGAAGCGCGGCAAAATATTTCAGTAGAAGAACATATAGTGTGAATGCTCTGGAACATTCACACTAATTAGCGGCATTAGTGTGAATGCTCTGGAGCATTCACACTAATTATTGCCACAGGGCTGTACACCACTGAGGACACTCAGCAATACTTGTGGAAGTTTCAGGGATTTAATGAAGTGAGGAAAATAGTGGAAGTTATTTTATTAAGTATTAATCTGAATTTTTTTTCATTTGTTCTATCAAATATCAGAGAATAGCCCATTATAGTTTCCCAGCTCCCAAGCTGTCATCTTCAAATGTCGTTTCGTCTGCCCAACAACACAGAACTCAAAGATTGCCCATTCAGCAAATATTTACATTTGAGATCTGAGGGCTTTATAGTGGGTTGTAAAGTAGTTTTTAATAGAAACACCCACAAAGCTGCAGAGGCAGTGGCTGGTAGCTGGTTCAAATCTTTTGGTTTGCTCACAGGACCTCTGTGTTCCTGAAATCCTGTCTACGGCCCTGTGTGTGTGTGTGTGTGTCTCTGCCCCTCTGTCTCTCTCTTTAGGACCCTGTAGCACCTGCTGATCCCTGGGAGCCTTGACGTCAGCGCAGTAAACGGTGGAGATCTCCGGTGCGCGGCGGCAGCGGCGCTCACAGGCGCAGCGTCCGTCCAGCGCGCAACGCAGGCGGCTGCGGCGGCACCAGCAGCGGCAGCAGCAGCACCCAGCTCGCACCTCCACGTCCGACTTTGGCACACATCCTCACCCCGTCTGGAAGGGACAGACCAACACACACACACACACGTCGACACTCACCCAAGGTTTTGAACCGGTCCTCTCTTCTCCTCGCCTCTCCAGCCCCGCCATGTCGTCTGCTGTCACCGAGACGGAGGAGTCGGCGCGCAGCTCCCCGCTGACGCCGCTCAAGCTGGTCGGGCTGGTGTGCGTCTTCCTGGCGCTCTGCCTGGACGTGGGAGCCGTGATGAGTCCGGCGTGGGTCACCGCCGACGACCAGTACTACCTGTCCCTGTGGGAGTCCTGCTGGAAGCCGGCGAGCACCGACAACTGGCAGTGCATCACCACGCTGGGAGCAGGTAAGGAGAGGGGGGAAAGGGAAAAGTCACAATGTGGGGGGGCTCAGGGAATCCTAACAACCGCTGCTTGTCTCCTGTCCCGTGCGCACCGGGGAGGATATGGGCACCCGCCGTGCGTCCTCTGTGGCGCATTCACGGGAGCTTTTTATGTAGTTGAGAACAAAGATTGGTCCTGAATGATGCTGAAGCTGGTGGCGGTGATTGGAGGGGAGCTTCCTCACCTCCAGAAGGGCATTCCCAGATGAGAGGACAAAGACAATAATGTGTTGACTCTATTCAAACCTTGGGGAGGCTTTGTCCTGAGCAGTTGTGACTCCCCGCTGCCTCTATCCAGCCTTAACAAAGCCTCGTCCTGACAGTCCCTGTCAACCTGGGACTCCACTGGGATCTCCACTTTCATTAATGTGGAGGTGAAATGAAGGGGTTTAGCCAGGCTGGACTGCACTTCAAACCGAATCACACTCACATTTTCAGCATTTCTTTTATTTGAAAACCACGAAGGAAAAAAAGAAATAAATCCAAACCCACTGCTCTGAACTGAAAGTGATGCAGTTTGTTTTACCCGGCTCCACCTGCCAGTGACTTCCCCCTCACATTCCTTCTCAGCCCACTCTAAAAGCTGCAGACGTGACATTTTGAAAACACACCAGAGTGTGGTGAATACCAACGCTGGTGTTAATGGGCGCACAAGTGGCTGACTGCCACAGGTCTAACAGGGAGCTGCTAGAGGAGAAACTGAGGTGGATGCCTGTCAGACAGTGGGCTGCTAACAGTAAAATTATGAAGCATTAGAGCTGAAATGTTGATAACTCGGAGAGAAATTAGTTGGTAACACTCTCGATAATCAATTAAATGTAAATCTAAAAGGCAGCCTGCTTCTCAAATCTGAATATTTCATGGTTTCTTTTGAGGAATCTTCTGTGAAAGCCATTTTTCTAACATTTTATGAATCAAACCATTAACTGATTAACTATATTTACATAATTATGGTTACAAATTAATCATAGATCACATTTAGTATGAAAGCAAAGTTAGTTCCAGTCTGAAAATGCTATTTGAAGTTATGTTAAAGCTGAATGGTGAGAAGGCATCTCTGTGTGTGTTATAAGGCCTGATGGAGGATGACCATGGTTTCCCCCTGCTTATCAGACTGTGCACTAGAAACTGTTTAGACACCTGAACATACCACTCAGCCATTCTGGGGAAATAAAACTAAAATAAATGACGCCTGTTTTTGTACTTCACAATGATGACCATCTAGATCATTAACTCTGCAGAACTGCCACCACCTTCACGGTGAAGTCTATCAACTCTCGTGGGTGCTGCCTAATGAATTCATTTGTCAACACAGGAGATGGAGGGGCTGGCTGGCTCGATTATATAGAGCTCATCCCGCCTCGCTCTTTTTTTTTTTTCTTTTGTTGTCTAGAAGACGGCCTTGTTGTCGTGCCCGGGAGAGGTCTCGCAGTTTTGTTGCAGGAGAGGTCGGGTTGCTCTTGGATGTTGGATTGGTTTCCAGGGAAACGGGAGTTTACAAGCATCACTTTATTTGGAGATAAAGTGGCTTTATTTACTACCGCTGTGACACGAGGAGCTGACTGGTGCTAATTACACTTGGGGGCATTAAAAAGGAATCATTTAAAGGGTCTTTAAAGTGTCAGACACTGGACCAGACACCATCTATCTATCTGTCTGTCTGTCTGTCTGTCTGTCTGTCTATCTAGGTGTGATGGGCTTCTGTGTGTGTGTGTGTTTCTGCGTCTGTTTGTGTTTATTTGTTTGCAAGCGAATGAATGTCTGACTGTATGTGTATTTGTGTGACAGAAGGGGTGTCTGGGTGTGTGTGTGTGTGTGTGTGTGTGTGTGTGTGTAGATTGGCGTATCTGTGTGTGTTTGTGCCAATAAGAGGCTACCATGTTGAGCTGACCTATTTCTGGACAGTCTCTTCTGAAGCCCAGCTGAATATTTCATGTCACACTCTGATTTCTCTGTTGTTACATCTCCACACCTCCTCTCCTAGGACCTGTGCGCTCACACACACACACACACACACACACACACACACTGACATACTTTGTGACTTTAAGCACTTCCTCTCTTTCTTTCTTCCATTTCCATACACATACACACATCCAGACTCCAGACCAGGGCTCTAATTAGATGTCTTGGCGCGACAGGTGTGTGTCGGCTTGAAAGTGTGTGTGAGCCTCACCGACGCACACACACGCACACACACACACTGATCTTAAAAAATAAATCACTCCCTGCTTGTGCCAGCTCCCTCGGCTTGTTCTGCTCACAAAGACAGCAGTTTCTGTTAATTTAGCTCATCCTTTTCATTCCGTTGTGATGATCTTTTTTTAATAAATGAAACTGAATTGAGCGCCGCAGGAAATCAGTCTTTTCACCATCCCTGCTTTAGAAAGCAGAGCTACCACAGCGCAGCCCCAGCTCGGGTTGGCAGGGGTGTTTGAACCAGGTTGACCACCTTACTGTTCAAAAACATACAGCTTTATAACATTTACAGGCGTTGATATGTATCAATTTATACATTCAAATGCACAGATCCCTCTTTGTGTCTGGATATGTACAGGCCCAATCACACCAGCATTTAAAATGACCGAACTTTACAGCTAAATCAATTCATTCCAGGTGAATTGCTGTGATTAGTGGATTTGCTCGCGGGACCGAAACAAGTCGACTCAAATTTTCTGCATGAAGTTCGACTTCAAGCGAACTCTGACTCGCCATCTTAACTGCTGATTCATGCTTCTTATTACAGTTACTCAAGAGCAAACTGTGCGTGCAGTTTGTGATTGACGTGAAACTATAAAATATCAACGACTTTACAGTCACAGCTTTGTCTGCATATCATGACCAAAATGTCATTTTTACATACACTAGCTCTTTAAAGACATAATACAGTTTCAGAGAAACTGTGTGACTCTAAATGTTGATCTATTTTAACAACAGAAACTCATTAAACTCAGGGACTTGAGGGCTTAATTGAGTAAAATGAAAGGATTAGACTTTAAGAGATTGGAGATGTGTGCTTTATGTTCATGGCCTTTCAAGACCCAAAGTGTGCATCTAAGGGCTGAATCCAGACAAATGCACCGTCTGTGGAACTGCCCTCACCTCCAGAAACAAGCAAAATGCTGTAATGTGTGCAGAGGTGGATCATGTAATACTCCAATCAGAGTAATGAATCTTTAGCTTCTGATGAATTGGACTGAAATGGAAAAACAAAAGCATCTCACTTAGCAGAGTAGAACAGAACTAGAGTTACTTTGTTAACTGACACAGTTGTAGTGCACCAGAATCACTGTGTAAAAGTCCCAGCAGCAGCATTATCAAGTCAGACAGAGCGACATGAGGTGTTTTATGGCTTTATTAGAGACTGCCCGCAGTGAGATGGGGAACGACGTGCGCTGAAAGCACCTCCCACGTTCGCAGCATGCGGGACGGACGATAGAGAAGGGATGAATTCCTGTGCTGTTTAACAACTCAGGACGCTTCTGTGATCACAGGATTGGTCACGTTAGGGTTAAGTTAAATCTAATTCCGCCGAACGACAGACTCTGGCTGAGGCGAGGCAGCCATGTTTGGCCGGTTTTATGCTCCTTCCATATCAAGTGCCAAGTCTGATATTTTGGAGCTTTCACGAACATGTGATTTCACAGTCATAATTAGAATCTGGATGCTGGTGTGATTACTGTTTTACAAGATGACTGTTGCTGTGTGTCTGCTGGATGTGTAAAATAGGTAACCGCTGCGGGTTTGTTGTTCTAGCGCACATTAAATCCAGCTGTAACACACGTTTAGGTTCCACAAAGACAAAAAGCTTTGGCTTTAACACACAGGTGAGGCGGTGTTACATGTTCCTCTCATTATACTTCACCAGTCACACGGAAATCCTGGAGTTCTCGTAGTGGACGTATGGCCTTATAGGTAGACCAGAGGAACCTCCACCTGTCTCTCTCTTCCTCACACACACACACACACACACACAGATGTATTACAGTGCACTGAAAGGTGTTTGAACCCTATGAAGTTCCACCTGGAAGCCAACCTACTTTCTTCCTCTCTTTATTCCCTCTCTGCCTCACAGTCACTCCTTCTCTTCCCTCCTCGCATCCTCCCGTCAGGCTCAACCACCTCCTCCACCTCCTCCACCTCCTCCACCTCCTCCTCCCGCGTTCATTCACCCCTCTTGTTGTTCCTCTCGTCCGCTCTGCCTCTCCCCCTCCCTTTCTTCCCCTTCCCTTTTTCCACTTTGTTTTCTTACGACTCGGATTTCACGCTTTTACACTCAATCAAGTAAGCAAACATGTCTGTTTTTCGGTGCCTCTCACAGTCAGCAGGCGCTTCAAATGAGGCACAATGAGTTGAACAAAAGATGTGCTTTTGCTACCAATAGGTTTGTCATTCACTTGACCTTGAGATATTTCCCTGGCTCTCTGCTGGATTTGGTTACAGCCTGAGATGCTATTAAGAAAAGCAAGGAAACCACATTATGCTCTCTCTTTGTCTTCCACTATTATAACAGGAATACTCTTTCATTGCGAATTATTAGATGGGATAAGCTTTTTCAACTTTTGCATGTGGTAATCTTTGGATATTTAAGAATAAATGCCGAAAGATGTGCTCAATTGTGCAGGCAGATGTGATTAGAAACAAATGGGGAGGGAAGTGGTCTAAGTTCTGGCCTGTTCTGACCCACATTAACCAGTCTTTGATGTCACAGATTTGAGATCAGTCACCGCTTAAGACCTAAAAACCTCCATAAGTGCTCCCTGCCCTACTCATCTTTCTCCATCAGTGTATCGATCCATCCATTTTTACTCCTCTGGCTCTTTTCATCTCTAAATGAATTGTCTCTTTCTCAATACTCAGCCCTCCTCCTTTTTTTGTTTTTTCCACACTCCCCTTTGTCTCTGTTCTCGCTCCTCCTTACTGTCCCTCTCTCCTCCCTGAGGGCTTCATCGTTACATTTCTAATGTTAATCATTTTCCCTTTGTAATTTCTCCATCTTTCTTCTCTCCAGCCCCCCTCTGTTTCCATTTTCTCCAGGGTCAAGTCTCTCCCCCTTCTCCTTCTCTCCCTCTTCTCCTCCTCTGTCCCTCCCTCCCTCCCTCCCTCCGTTCCCCTCCTCTCCTCTGACTCCGTCTCTCCTCTCAGTGAGCCGCGGCCCCAGAGACACCCGTTCTATTTGTAGCAGCTGAACGAGGAATGGGAAATGATGTGGCATTCAGTTCTGTGGCAGGCAGACAGACAGGGGAATAGCCAGGAACTTACAACTCCCATTCGCTACCCCCAAAACGCACACACACACACACACACACACACACACACACACACACACACACACACACACTGGGGGTATGATGGGGAGAGGGATGTGCATGTGCCCAAACACACATAATCCATTTGGTGGATGCAAATCAAGCTTTCTTCAAAGCATTTATGGTATCACAGCGGCAGCATGTGGCAGCACATAAAAAGCCTGTAAAAGTCTTAAAATATACAAATTCTAAATTATCTATGGACATAAAAGAACAAAATTGTCTTAAATACAGTCATTCCTCTGGTATTTTTTTTAATACTCCTCATGTTTTTCAACTTTCATCTGCCATGCTTACTTGGAAACAGGCTGCTTTGTAAGCCTCATGTTTTGGTTATAAAATTGGTCTTTGATTAAATCTGAGACCTTCAAACATTTTACATCCACTGTACGATATGCAGGCGGTTGCAGCCCTCTGAATTAACACCCAGGACCCCTCAAGTACCTCCAAATTACATTTCTGGGGATCTACTTCTTATATGCAGCTGATACTCAGCACTATGGTGCTTCGAGCTAACATGCTCACAGTGGCAATGCAAGCATACTGATGTTTACCAGGTATAATGTTTACCATGCTCTCCATCTTAGCGTGTCATCCTGCTAACAGTTGCTAATCAGCACTGAACACAATATATGGCTGAGGCTGATGCAGGTGTTTGGTCATAAACTTAAACATCGGACACATTGAAATTTGTAATGGCACTAACATAATTGTGTATTGCATTTTGTGCCGCTCCGTCTGGTAGGTTGAGAGATATTAACCAGGATAACTGAAAACTTTGACCTGATGGTGTCAAGTCAAGTCAGAGATCACCAAACTGTGAATCTGGGCAGAGAGTGGAGGAGCTCAGAGAGGCCGCTTATGATAAGTCCTGGAGCCAGTAATTCATGAACGGATCCTCGCTTTGCCAGCTGTGCCTGAATCACACAGGGTTCTTGGTGTGGTTGCCTGCCAAAAAGTTGATCTGAGGCAGATGGAAACTCAAGTGAACATAGAACATGGAGGGTGCTTCTGGCTCCTCAGTCTGCACTTATCTCTGCATTGTTTTTATCATTTATTTATCTCTTGAGGCAGTTGTGAGCCCCTTCAGCACCCCGAAGCCCAGAGCTTTTTAGCATTGCCAAGGACTGGAGTAACCTCAGCAGAGTTTTAATTAATGTCATGAGTGAAATGGTAAAATGAAGACTAACTAACAGATGTACTCCTGGTTTTACATGTGCAGCTACAGGACAGGACTTCTGCTTTGGATAAAGGAAGCCAAAGTACCACTGCAGCTAATCGGCGTGACAGCTTGGAACGGCTTTACAGTAAAGAAAAAAATGTGACAGTGATCCTGTCACATGGCAAACAGTCACGTTACAGCAAGAGGTATTTCTCACAGCACAGCACTGTGTGTGTGTGTGTGTGTGTGTGTGTGTGTGACAGAAGAAACTCTATAGTTGCCTATATGTCTTGCAATGTCTATGACGCAATTTTAAAAATCAAAGCTGCCATAGTGTGTGTGTGTGTGAGAGGCAGAGAAAGAAGGCTTTACATATGGTATGTGTGTGAAAGATAAAACGGCAAGGAGAGTTATACAGTTAAAGCTACCATCTTAAGTGTGTGTGTGTGTGTGTGAGAGAGAGAGAGAGAGAATGTGAGAGAGAAAAAGGGGCAAGATGTGTCATACTGTAGTATTTTACTCCAAAACCAAAAGATATAGAATACAACTTTAAGTTTGAATTAGAAAATAGGGGATATAGGGATTTACTGAGCTGATGAAGGGAACTGGGATCATGACGAGTCCACATTAAGTACAGTTCTCTTCCAGTATCATAAAATTCAATGGTTACTCATCAGTTAAAGACGGCACTGGTATGTGTGGTATGTGCACGTTCTGGTATTATCATGCATTTGTGCAACTTCAGTAAGACATAAATGTCTGTGGCTATAAATAGTGAGTTAAAATCATCTCTGTCGTGTTTTCCAATGACTTATTCAAAAGTAGAAGCGCATGACGTGAAGTGTTTGTGTGGGTGGCGAAGCATTCACCACAATTAACTATTAATTAACTATTTGTTTGCGATGTCTTTTTTTCTGTCTGGTGAAATTCAGCTTAAGATGATGATGTCTCATGTGTGTAGATGATTCATTAGTTACCATTTCTGGGGGGGGATTAGGAAATCACAGGCCAAATCTAAACTAAAGTTCCTGCCCGATACACAGCAAATGATCACTTTGTGTGTCTCAATGAAAACATGATTGATAGACGAGACAAATATGTTCTCAGCTAAGATATGTGACATTAATTGACCCAATAAATCACAGGGTGACTAGTTTCAAACAAGTGAACTTGCACGTGTATAAAAATGTATCAGCATGAGGTCACAGTTTTTCATTTGCCCAATAGTTTAGAATTAACGTAGATTTTAGTGAGCTTTAATGTGAAATATAGTCATTAGAGGTTGGATATTAATCATTTTGACATTAAATCATTAAATTTGTTAAGCATAACCAATATCCCTAATGTTTGATTTAGGCGCCTCGCAGCGCTGATACTGATGGATCACACATTTACTCTGCATGTGTGTGTGAGTGTGACAGAGAGAGATGTGACGCTCAGTGAACTAGAGCTGAGGACATTTGTTTCCACTTCTGATTGGTTATTTGAAGCCTTTCATTTTGCATGCCGGTTGATGCCGCCTGCACAGAGTGAAGCCGGCTCTGTGCTTCTAGAAGGGAAGTTAAATATGAATGAACGATAAACCAACTGAGCCTCCCGAGAGCCTCGTTTTAACCCTCCACCTCGCTGCGTCTCATCCCTCCGCGTCTCCCATCCCTCATTCCACTCCGCCTTGCATTGCTTATGCAGGGCGACTCTCGGCGGGCAGCAGGATTTGCCTCAGTGTCGCCGCTTTTTGGAGTGAAATCCTGATTATTTTTTTTGCCTGAAATGCTTTTAGCTAAGATATGAAGCAAACGTGCACACTGACCCGCATGGGCAGATCAAAATGCAAACTGGGCTTTCATATGGGAATAACTTTCTGCCAGGAGTCATTTTAATAGAGCTGAATAAGTGTTTGTCCAGGAACCAGCCTCCAGCGTCACCGTCCCAATCAGCAGGCTCCTTCAAACTGAAAATAAAATGTTTTTGGGTGTTTTGCATTTGTAATACAAGATGCTTCTGCTCCATCCCTTTTATTGCTCCTCTCTCCTTTCTGCTCTCGCTTATCTTTAATATCCTCCTTCCATCTCCTGCCTCCCACTATCCACCTCTGCGTCTCATCTTTCACCTCCGTCTCCGTCTCTCTTACCCTCCCCTGCCTCGAAATCTCTCATCTTCCCTTATCTCTCCCCTCCACCGCCCATCTTTCAGAAGCTTTTTTTTTTTTTTTTTCACAGTGCCAGAGCAGTAAATTTAGGAGTTATGTGTATTTACACAACTTAAACAGCTGTATGATGAATTATGAATTCACCTAAACAGCCCTGCAGTGTGCTGCTGATGCCAACCACTGTGCATCTGTACTGACAGCTACATTTCTGCGTCATTGATGTTTTCTATGGAATTTTCAGTTTGAAGTTTGCCTTTTAAGAGCAGCTGCATGTCCCCAAGGACTACAGATAATTTGATTTCTTTATGTATGTTTTTTTTAAATGATATTTCCTGTCCTAGTTTAGTGGAAGCACAGAATTGGGTTTGACAGCAGCTTCCACGAGTCCGGCCAGTTTGGCAGCAGCACATCTGATCACAGTGTGAAGGCAGACAGGTGGAATAAAAGGTTAGAGGAATGGTCAAATGTGTTTTCTCCCTTTGAGCCCAGATGGATTAAGTGACAAGGTGTGTGTGTGTGTGTGTGTGTGTGTGTGTGTGTGTGTGTGTGTGTGTGTGTCCCTGTCACACCAGCATATAAAATGGTGTGATTTTGCACTGATGTGTCCATTCACTTGTTGGGATGCATTAACATTAAGGATATCCACATTTGTTTCTTGCAAAGAATTTTATAAAGCGAACTTATTTGGAGAACTGACCAACAGACAGTCAGGAGTGGACCAAGATGCTTTCAAGTTCAAACTTTTTCAACTTTACCTTGTTTTGTGCTGCCGCCGTAGTCTGACATCACCAAACCCAATCAGCCTGGAGCTTCTCAGTTGATTTTCAATTTCCTCTGGGTGTTATGAACGGGGCGTAGACCAGAATACCTCTGGATGCAATAGGACCTACAACTAATCAGAGCAGCGCAACATGTGATGTGGCGCCGAGTGTGAATGAAACTTTCACCACATCCTGTCGGAAAATAGAGCGACCACTCATCAACGAAAGCTTTGAGTGCAGTCGGTTGGTCTTCAACACAGTGTTCCACATCAGCATGCAGCCATCTTGGCTGCCTCAGCCTATAAAATAAATGGCTGTGATGGGTCGGGGGGGGTATTGACCACACACACGGTCGCACCTGAACACGTTAAGAAAGGAAGGCAGAAAAAGCAGGAGCAGCAGCAGAAAGCTCATGAATCTTGAGTTTGACGTTAGATATGGGTGTGTCTCCGTCTGACCATGTGTCCTCTGTGTGTGTGTGAGTGTGTGTGTGTGTGTGTGCTGTTTCAGAGTGCTCCCTATATAGAAATGCGGACAGATTTTTGATAACATGCCGGCAAAGCTTTTTAGCCGAGGCTTTTTGTCAGCTCAGGTATACTAAGTGCTCTCTCTCTCTCTCTCTCTCTCTCTCTCTCTCTCTCTCTCTCTCTCTCCCTCTTCATTACTTTCACTCAGCGCTGCTCTGTCCCCAGCCCCTTCACGCCCTCCTCACCTCCTTTTCCTCCTCCTCCTCCTCCTCCTCCTCCCCCCCTACTCTGCCTCCACTCCTCCTCCTCCTCTCCTCCGTTTGGCATTTCTTTTCATGCTGTCCTCTCTCTGTCCTTGTAACATTATGCTGGTGCCTCTCCACTTGCATGTTTCTCCTCTTTTATCGCCCATCACCCTCTCGAAGACGCTCACCGCCTCGCTGCCACCGAACCTCTCTTCATCTCCCTTTGTTCCTCCATTCTTGCTCACTCATTTGCTCCTCCTTTGCTCTTTTATTTCTTCCCTCTTGCCTTTCTCCCCTTCAATAATTCGCCTTTCATCCTTTTCTCCCCTCCATCTGCCTGTTTTACCTTTCTTTTTTCCCTTCTTCCATTCTCTCCTTCCTTTACTCCCTTTCTTACTTATTCCCATTACTTGTCTTCCCTCCTTCCTACCCTACTCTCCTTGCTTCCTTTTTTTCATTGCCTTTATTTTACTCTTTTTCTCTTTCTAACTTTGTGCACCCTCTCCCCTTCCCTCCATCCTGCCATCTTTCTCTTCTTTCCCTCTTTTCCCCTTGCTTCCTTCTTTCCATCCCTTCTCACCCCTCTGCCCTCCTTTACACTCTTCTATCTGTTCACGCTTCCTTAATCTAACCATCGTCATCATCGTCCTCAGTGTTTCTTTCCTTCCCCTTACCGTCTGTGCTTCGTGCGTCAACCCCTTATTTCTTTATTCCTCCTTTCTTTTCACCTTTCAGTGCTTTTGTTTTATTAATTCCTTCCATTTTCTGATGTTGTCCATTCTACCTTCATCCATGTATACCTCTTCTTTCCACTCTTGATTCACCTCGTCCTCTCTCTCACTTTCCTTCTACTTTCCATCCTTGTATTCTTTTATCTGCATGTCTTACCTTTCCTTTCTTTCTCTCCTTTTCACTCCTAACCTTTCTTCCTTTCATTCATTCATTTCATTTCATATTCTTTCCCGCTCTCTTCTTGTCCCTTCGCTCTCCTTTGTGTTCATGCCTCCTTAATTTCACTACTGTTGTTGTTTCTCTCTCCATCCCCCGTCTTTCTTCTACATCCCATCTTTCCTTGGACCTCATTACTTCCATGCTCTTGTGCTCTCCTTCCTTCTTTCTTTCTCTGTTTTGTCTTTTCTCCTTACACCCCTTCCTGTTTCATTCTTCATTCCCTCCCTTCCTCACCTCCTCCCTCATTCTTCCTCCAATCAACACACTTGATGGTGGTATATGCAGTAATATGAAATGCCAAATGAAATAATATGTCTCTTGTGGCTCCGTCTCTCCTCCCACTCCCTCTTTAAGCTCTGCCGCCTGTTCACTATATTGCATTTATTCATCAAGTTCTCTGTATATTCGTCCTTAACGCAACATGTTACGTGAGTTTTGCTTCCTCTCACTCATTTGCTCACTTTCTTCTTCTCTTTCCCACCGTGTCCACGTCCCTCCTCCTCCCTTCCCATTCCAGACTGGCAGGTTGCTACGCTGGCCCTGTTGCTAGGGGGTGGAGCCCTGGTGCTGATGTCATTCCTGGTCGCTCTGGTTGCCGTGTGCATCGGCACGAGACGGCGATTCTACGCGCCCGTCGCCCTCATGCTCTTCGCTGCAGGTTCAGTGCACACACGCACACAAAATGACCTGTAATCCATACACAATCACAGCAGTCCTGGGTCGAAGGCCACACACTCATTAAGTGTTAAAATATACACACCTAATGACTCTCACACACACACACACACACTTAATCAGCCAATTTATACAA
Organism: Pempheris klunzingeri; assembly: GCF_042242105.1. NCBI lineage: Eukaryota > Metazoa > Chordata > Actinopteri > Acropomatiformes > Pempheridae > Pempheris > Pempheris klunzingeri. The sequence continues at coordinate 13,495,108 of NC_092035.1, read as the reverse complement.
GGTAACTGGAAGGTTGCAGGGTAATCACATTGAAAACTGACATGCATTTAAATGATAATCCTTACTCACTCATTAAATAGGCACACACACATTCTTGAATACAGACGGACACACGTACACACACGTTTCCTCTCGCCCTCAAACTCATTTGGGGAAAATCGTATTTCTCTGCGGGGTCAAAGCCGAGTGTCACGCCTGTCCGTTTAATTTCCCCACTCAGCCCCAGTCTCAAGTCGAACAACTGTCAAGTTTCAGCGCTTTCCCCATCCTCACCTCCCGGAATAATTGGAAAATTTCATTTTTTTAAGCCGTGAAATGTTGCGTTTTGCAAAGCAGGATGTGTTGCCTGTCGGAAAGTTACTGTGTAAACCACAGAAGTGAGATGCAGCACCAAAGAGGAAAGCTTCTTAACTTAAAGGGATGGTGGGGAGGTTTACAGAAGCTAAGTGATTTCTCATGAATAGGAAGTCTTCTTTCCCTGAAGAATACTGACAAAATCACGGATGAGAGCTGAAAATGTAATGGACTGGAATTAAACGTCCTCGTTATGTTTGGATTGACATTTGACTGCTCATTCAAATAGTCTTTTTGCATGCTGTAATGATTGAACAGCCTTTCTGCAAACAGTGTGACATTTCCAGCTCGAATACATATAGAGATACAAAGTGGCTGGAAATCTTCATTTCAGCCATTTCCTTATGATGTCCTCAGCGCATTTATCATAGAAACACAAACATAATGATGCCACAGGTTTATGTATTGGCCGTCACTTTAAATGATTTCAGTTTGATTTATGCAAAATCATGTTTTTTCCCTATGAGGTTTGGCTTTGCTTAAAATATGAAGCCTCTGCAGCCATTACTATACAAAAGCATCCAGTCAGAGGCAAGAATCTGAACTGTCGCAGTTTCAAAATGCTTGTTGCTTGCTGCGATTTGGTAACCAAACCGTGTGCTGAAAGTAAAACCAAATGTGTTACTGGGCCTCTGAAAGGATGAAGCCCAATTGTGACACAAACACGACAACTTTTAAGAACTTAACAGCAACTGGGAATCGGGTTTTTGCCGTATTTTAATGTCTCACCTTGCTGCAGTGATGTTGTGGTGTACCCCAGGATGGGACAGTACACCGTGACATCACTGCTGAGTGTGTCTACAGGTGTGATGAACACACCTCAGGACAACACAGCTATCAGTGATGTTGGCTGAAACAGCCTGCTGTTAAGTTACTATTTAAACGGCGTGATTGGATTGCCAAAAGAATAAGAAAGGCACTGTTACTGTGGTGGTGTCTCATCTTGTTAACCGCATCATAACACTGTAATGGAGGTTAATGATTTTACTTTCTACCCACCTTTGCTAAGAAATCTGGTCAGGAGGTTCTGCAGACCTGTGACATGATGGTAATATAGTCATTAAAACACAAAGAAACATCTAAATGAATCATGGATCATACACCAAACCCAACATTTGTCCATAGAAACTCTGAAATTTGGATGTTAAAGCATAGATTGGATTTAACATTGAACCTGAACTTTAACGCTCCTCGTGGTTCACAATATAAATGTGATGGCAGACCAATGTGCACTAATGTTCAGTTTAAACAAGGTTGTCTTGTTTTTCTAAAAACAAAAAGTTAGGCCATCAAAATAACTTGAAAGAAGATCCCTTAAAGCCTTAAAACAGCGGCTTTAAACTATTAGCGGTGCTAGCGCAAGCTAAAAGTGATGAAAACCCGCTGAAAGAACATTTGTGATCATATGTTTTCTTGCTGGTCGCACCATAAAGAAAACTGGAACAAGTTGTTAAAACTGGATTATGTTGTTTGTCATTTTCAGCACCACGGACTGGAAGCCAAACAAAATGTCCCCATGCGCCCCATTAAACTTTAGAGAAGCATTTTACTTTGCAAAAAGCCAAAATGCTATAATTATATGATTTAGCACGACGGAGCTGGAAAAACAGAGGTCGGTAAACTATTAATTCTTAACGTACAAACAAACAAAACAGTAGCTGTCAAACTTCTCGCTCTCCCCGTGATGGGACACAAACAACCTCTGTAAACGCTATCTTGGAAGCTGAGCCCGGAGTGTTTTGCGGGTGGACTATAAAGAGAACCTCAGTGAATGATAGATCACACGTACGCTCCTTAACGACCAGCTACCTCTTTAAGGCTTGTTTTTTTGCACCATCTGTGTTAATATTAGCGTATTTTCAGATATTATGCATTCCACGCTTTTTTTTTTCCACGCAGGAAAGTGCCAGAGCTGTTTGTGTTCCCACAAGATGAATTCCCTTTGAAGAACTAACGATTGATGTGTTCCCCTTTGTTCCACTGCCATCCACCCCCCCCCCCTTTTTTTTATACACCTATCTCTCTGCCCATTCTCCCCCGTCTCCCCTCATCCCTCCATCTCTCCAGAAACTCGTCTCCTTTGACCCTTTAGTCCAACTGTGACGCTCTCTCATTCCTTCCACCCTCTTCCTCCTCTCTCCTCCTTTCCTCCACCATCACCCCCTCTCCTTCCCTCTTGTCTGATCCTGCTTGATTTATTTTGTTTGTCTAAAATGTGCTAAATGAACTAAACAGAGCTAAATGACATCCCCTCTGGGCACGCGGCTCTCTTCAACCCGGCCGATGCTAATTTCTGCTATTTTTCTAGTATTTCTAAACGGCTTTGTATGTGACTGCTAAAAAAGACAAAAAGTGTTTGTGGCCAAATCCCATGAACCCAAACTCATCCGACTTCACAGAAGTTTGTTCCGAATGCACTTTTGATTCACTGATTAATAATTGATATGAAAATAAAATATTGACACCCTGCTGTCTAACATGGCGTACTGAAGCTGTAAATACAAATACTTCCCTCCATGCTCACTCACTTATTGGTATTATTGTGCAGCTGTTGTTTTTTTTTCTTTGGAATTGATAGATTGCACAGTACATAAATATTTTCAACATTTACAACCCTTCTGCCTCTTCCAGCTGGTGCCCAGGGTGGTGTCTTGTTCTAACAGCTGTACCTAACATAGATACCGACTGTAGTTTAGTTTTAATGCTATATTTGTTCTGCCTTTTAGACACATTTTCACTATTCAGAAACAAGACTAGGAGTCTATAGTGAGGCTAATGTCTAAATGTCTGAGCGTCTGTTCCCAATATGATGGCAAATATATTCAATAGTCGATTTGTATCTGGCACTCACATTTGTAATATTGTAAATTTGTAAATATCTCTATTTTCTAGCTTTATGTTTTATGTTCCTTGATTATGCACCATTGTACCTGATTCTGACTAACAGGGCTCATGGACTTCCAGGCAGCCAGAAGCAGTGCTAATCCCACTACTGCTATGTGTGGTACTACAGGCACTCGTACTATTAGACTCCAGCAGTGTATACAGGCAAAGCTTCCCTCACAAGAACTGTCAGCGTAAGATTAATAAATATTTATCAGCAGCACGGGATCATTAAAAGAGAGCACAGCTGTCTGTGATGTTTTCCTCTGAAAAACAATAGGCCCTAACAACATCTGTCAGCTGTCACTGTCACTGTCCCGCCCGGAAACTCTAAATCTGTGTCAAGTGAAACAGTAAAGTGATCGCAGAGCCGTAAACTTCTGAAATATTCATTAATAGCCATAAAGACACAGTAACAGCACGTGCTGTCCTAACTTCAGTTGAAGATTTCAGTTATTCTGGTTTGTTTTCAGTCCACTGTATGTGTGTCCATCCAACTTCTCCCTACAAACCAAACTTTTTCTACATTTATGTTGTGTTAAGCTGTGATACCTCACCTTGTACTTAGCGTCTGCATGTCTCCTCCAGTTGTCCTCCAGGCCTGCAGCTTGGTCCTCTACCCCATCAAGTTCATCGAGAGCATCAACCTGAAGATCTACCACGAGTTCAACTGGGGCTACGGCCTGGCCTGGGGGGGCACCATCTTCTCCTTCGGCGGGGGAATCCTCTACTGCCTCAACCCCAAGAACTACGAGGAGTATTACTAGCTCCGATTCCAGCTGAGAGCCCTGCAGCCACATGCTGGGAGAGGTATTCAGGGGATCAAGAGGGTTTTGGGGGTATTTTCCTTATAACAGCTCAATTCCCAAGAACTGAAAGAAATACTAAACACTCTGGGTTTGAGCCATTAACTATATCGCCACAAGCTTCCTCCTGGGGGAATTTCGGGGGGTCACGCTGGTGGTCGGGATTTCTTTTCTTGCCTCAGTTAACAGAACTGTGAGCACTGAGGTGGGTATTCGAACTTAGAGCCCAGAGGGAGTCTTAGTAGTTCATTCCTAGGACTTGTGACACACCTAGGACAACTGACAATCCTGCAGTAACAAAGGAGAGAGGTTTGCAGTGATTGTACCACCTCCATTCTTCCTTCCCTGCGAACTTAACTGCAAGAGCTGCTCTTATTATGTCACTAGTGTCAACCCAACCTGTTGACTCTGGAACTGAGGAAACAGGATGTCAGACTGGGAGGCTTTACTGCACGTTTACACACGCATGCACATGCAAAGGCAGTCCTCGGGCTGGACATCTCCACAAATCTCATCCTGCTCCATCAGCGCATCGTCATCGGGGGGGGGGGCTTAGTCAGGAGTCGCGGCGTTTCGTCCTCTTAAACTTCCACAAGGACATGGAAGAGGATCAGACGCTCCAGTTTGCGCCTCATAACTTTCCATAAGACAGATAGATTCCTCTTGAGGGTGGGCAAGAGGGGGGAATAAAATAAAGACACCCGCTCAATATTCTGTTATCGACCCACTTGTCTGTTACCGCGGCAACCCACAGGGTGCGCACATGCAGCTGTCATGATTGATTAGCCATGGTCGGAGGTGTGAGACGGGACTGCACTCAGCTGCCTCCGAGGGTTTGCTAAATTTCGATTCCCAATGAGCCGAGTTTCTCCGCACTGTGACGCTCGGAGCGTCCTTCCCCCTCTGGTCCTCTGCATCCTGCTGGCGGATGAGAGTGTACACACCACACACACACAGTGGCGTCTTAGAGCGCTGGTGTACTGTAAGTGCAGTCTCAGACACACATATGGACATCTGCACACCTTCAGTGCAGGTGGGGGTAGCTGGAGTTTAGGTGTCCACAATCACCACTTACTACAGTGTTAGCAATTTGGAATTTGCATTACATGTTTTGGTAAAAGACATCCATATGTGTTGTAAAAAACATTTAAGCTGGTCAGAAATCACTTTCTAATCTAAAAAGGCACTTAACTCACTAACTAACAGGATTACTGTCAAGGACATAATCACCTAACTCCCAGTATGAGGGATCTATGCATTACTATGTGCATGTAAACATGAGCCACTGAAGCGGACTATTTATAAACCGGATCAGTGTATCTGCTGATAAGTCCAGGCCACGTTTCATTAACACCAAACAGCTGTCTCCTCGTCCACAGTAAATGTCAGGGATCGGCCGTGCGCCATGTGTGTAGATGTTGATGGGAAACAAGGCGGGCAAACATCTGTTGGCACGGGGAAAGCAAATGTCAATATCAGCCAGTGTCACATTTTAGTGTTGATGAAATGCTGGGGCACATACTGTAGACACCGAGTAGGATTGTTTCTTGCATCAAAGCATAACCATCTTCCAGAAGAGATCATATCACTGCCTTCATGTCCCAATGGGCTGATTTGAATTTAAACAGTATTTATCTCACCTGCCCTCCGGGTTCAGCTCTAATTATCAGTTGTTATGTTCGGGTGGTAGCGATGGATCCGGTGAAATTCCTGGGTGAGAAGCAAATATTGTAAACTCAAAACTGATTTTAAAGTCTAGATTGGGCGATAAAGCAGGTGATGAAGCTACTGTTTGCTGTTACCCTGTTTATGTTTCCTCTCCTGTGTGCACAGTTACTCCCCTAACCTCCTGACCTCCATTACCCCCTTCAAAAAACACATTCTGTAATTTCAAAAGTTCACAGGGACTCGGATGTAAAAGAAGAATCCTACGGACGACGTTTTAGAGATGCAAGAAGCGTCTTGTCTGTACTCTCCATTGTCACATACAGTATTTACTGTGGAGCTGTCAAGCAAGCGTCACCCAAAAATAGGATCCAGGCTGCCTCCCTCGCCACCTTAATAAATGTGGAACCGTGCAGACGATCATGCATGCAGAAGTCCATATAAACTGACACGATGGTGTTTAGTACAGACAGAATCATTCCAACTGATGTTTGTGACAGTTGTGTCTGTCCCTGCAGCAGCAGTGCTTCTAAAATCAGCTCATTCACGTGGATGAAGGACTGAGATCTGATGAGGCTTCAGGCAAACTGCTGTGTAATCATTTAGTGTATACAGTGTACCCATTAAACACTCACTGGGTACCTTTAACAGGATAAATATGGAAGTGCAAAGAAAGACGATGAGAGGTTAAGGAATTAGGAGGTAACAATTTTGTGTTTAAGTGGGACTTAATTATACTGGAAGTATTATTTGAATTACTGAATACTATTCAATAATGACCTGGTACAGTAATATTGTAGGAAAATGGGTTAAAGGATTAAAGGTACTAACATTAAAATGAGTTGTGGTGTAATCTATTCTGACATGATTTACAAAAACTTGAAAGTCAAGTCAAGGTACAGAGAAGCTTTGTTATTAAAGGAATAGTTTTGGGGGACTTATTCATTATTTCTTTCCATCATCGACTGCTTAGCTTAGCATAAAGCCTGGACATGGGGTGAAAGCGAGCACTGCTCTGTCTGAATTAAAAAAAAATCCACATTATATCCACTGTTATATCTTGATAGTCTGATCTGTACAGCTGCTGGCATATTTAGCACACAGACACGAGAGTGATGTTGATCTTCTCATCCAACTCTGGAGAAGAAAGCAAAAAAAAGAGTGACTATTCATTTCTTGTGGTATAAATTGCTGGGTTTTTTTCGGGGGAACAAAACATTAGGTCAAGCACCAATATAACCACACATAAAAGCATGTTGCAAATGATGAAATACTGGAGAAAAAAGAATGTGGTTTTGGGATCCAGTGTAGGATCGATCAGACTTTCTTCTCAGGACGTGGTGGAGAGGAAACCTGAGCTAAAAGGAGAGAGAATAATGTTAATGTTGCTCTGTGCCTGCACTGGGTAATTTACAAAGTACTTTCAGTGTCATTTTTTTCTCAGCAACGCATCATCATCATCAGTGCACCATCATCATATTCCATGTACTTTTCTCCTTCCCGGGACATTAGTACCCTGTACAGTGTGTGCAAAGTATTTACACTGTATATGTGGGCTGTGTTGTAGCCTTACTAAAGAAGAAGAAGTGGTGGACTAAATCTCACTTGACGAGCCTCTCGAGGCTGACATAAATCTCATGTTGTAAATTCACCATGTATAGTAAGTAGTATTGAACTGATACTGGTGTTATATGAACATAGGGGGTGAAAAACCCTAAACTCCAATGCTTTTAGGTGGATTCTTTTTGTGACTGGATGTCACATCTTTTTATTTAGCACTGAGTGAAAACAGAAACAGCGCTTACTGTTACAGCCATTATTCCATTAGTCATACCAGCTATGTGGGTCAGCGAGTGCTTTACGGCACGTGACCCCCGCTCCTCAGTGTTTTATCAGTTTGAAAGATGTCACAGCTTCGGCGTGTTCAGTGGTGGGGCTCCAGTTAATCAGTGTTTAGCTTTGCGTCACTGGACCCATCGTGCTGTTGCTCCACGCGGGCAGAGTGAAACTGAAGTCCTGACACGATGAGGAGGAGCTGTAATAGAGATCATCCCCACCAATATGATATTTGATATGGCCGCTACTGTATTTAATACTGTATGATCACAGCTTAGTGAGGTTGTTTTTGCTACCTAGAAATGTGTCTGTGCTTTGGTGGTGTAGAGGAGCCTTAGGCACTAACACTGTAACAGACCTGGGTTAAAATATACAGGAGTATTTTCAAAGATCTCCTTATATATTAATGGATGGACTAAATAACATTTTAATACTTTAAATATTGGTTTTTATGGGCAGAATATTCAGCAGCTACTCTGAAAACGATGGTGGTGCTAGGTTTTACAGCACCCGTATTCTTCTTAATCTACCTGCCAGACACATAAATACTCAAAATATCTGGCAGGGGAACTAAATCCCCTTTTTTTTGGGTTCAGATCAAAGACTCATTGGCTTGTTTCATCAGGTAGTTGAACACTGTGCGGCTGCTGTTATCGGTACATCTTTTATCCAAGATTGAAAATGACAACACAACTTTTTTTTTTTTTTTTTCTTTCAAATTTGCGGCGCAGAAAACAAACCAACCCAAACTTCTGCTGCCTTCAGCAACCCGGCAGATGCAGTTAAAGTTGCCGCTTGTTTTGATTTCTTAATTAGGAGCCAAAATCAGTGTCACGTCAGTTGTTAATTACGAGCCTCTGATTCTAAATGACAATGCAAATATGTTTGCGCTAGTTTCAAAAAATGACCTACATGCTTTGATTTTTAATGAAGCGCTTCCATTTGGTTCCGAGTAAATAAGATTATTTGTGTTAGGTCCCTCAGTGTCATTTCTACGGGGATCTACATGAGCTTGGTGACACGCTACAAAAACACAACTGCCCTTTCATGGGCTGTACTTGTTATTTTGTGACCCATGCTGCTTCCATGTATGTTTCAGCCCAGGTCTGACTCGTAGTTATTAGCATTTATTTGGTTATTAATTTACTGAAGAAAAGTAGAGGCTCGCAAACAGAGACAGCTCTGTTTTATGCATCATCTCCCAGTAGAGTGGAGAGAAACACTGTCTAATGATGTGCATAGGGATTTAGGAAGTGTGTGTGAGTGAGTGAGTGAATGACAGAGGGTGAGTGTGTTTGACAGAGAGCGACAGAGTGAGTGAGTGCATGTGTGTTGGCATGTTTTAGATGCCATTGTAGAGATGTCAGTAATCAGCATTTATCTCTTTGTACGTTGGCACATTAAAGCACTGAACAGAACGGATCCGTCTCATTTTGTTGTCACGTCTTCTTACTCTAGTAATCCTCATTCAGTTCGGAAGTGATTACCGCCATGTTTGTTTCCCATCCAGTGTAATCTTAGAGAACCAGAGGTGTTCGGAACAACGCACTGCAGTTTCCAGCTACGTTGACTTTGACACTGTCGGATAAGAACATCGTGTGAAGGGGACCACAAATCTCAAGTTAATCAAGTGCACCCAAGGGACGAACCAAGATTTAAAAAAATATATCTAGGTTAAGATGTTTTGGTCTGGGAGTGTTTTTTGTCAACATGGTGTGCTTATTAATTTGTTCATTTAACCTTATTCACTTTATGAGATAACTGCGTGCTGATGCTACCAACCCACAATACCATCCACTCTTGGTTATGAGCATATGAGCGCTACCTGTAAACCAGCTGATACCACTTACCAGAACTTGGATGACAAACGGGACACAGATTTTGATCTCATCAAGGCTTTGTGAATACAAATGGAACTCATTTTGTGACCTTGTTTTTCCTCCGTGGCTCTTCTCGCCCCAATGCTCCAAATTCACTGCAGAAAATCCTTTTTCCCCTTACACCAACATATCCAGGGTTAAACGCAAAGACCCCAAACTGGTCCAGGAGGAGGACTGCTTTTCCCTCATTATCTAATAAACACTAGAGAGATTTAAAACCGTTGCCAGCTTTTGACTAGTTTGCTATCAAGTCTGCCTTTTAACAAACACTCCTCCTGCCAATTAGGACTGCCAATTACCAACATGAGGAAAGGCTCTGTAGAGTCAGGGTAAACACTTGACCAAAAGAACAGTTACTGTCTCTGCAGGAAAACAAAAACAAAGCAAAAACAAAAAAAAAAAGAAACCATATTAACATAATTCCAATGTTTTGATTTCTGCTCGAGAGGACAGCTCACTGTAAACAGGCTGTGGGTGACAGCAAGAGCCGAAGACGTTATGATTGCTGCTGTTACAGGGACTCTTCACTGCAGGGGACATCAGGATCTCTGCAAGACAGAAGAGCTCATAAAGTTACATAACACTTGGTTTTAATGTGGCAGCCCCCTGGAGCAGAATCCTTACTCCTGAAGTCTGAAACGGCATGATTTAATCTATCTATCTATCTATCTATCTGTCTATCTATCTATCTATCTATCTATCTATCTATCTATCTATCTATCTATCTATCTATCTATCTATCTATCTATCTATCTATCTATCTATCTATCTATCTATCTATCTATCTATCTATCTATCTATCTATCTGAGTGGTATTCCAGGAACTCTTGGTTACAAAATGGGATATTGTTTTTCCAGAAGTGTTACAAACTCTCCTTTTTCTACTTCTGCTTGGCTCAGATAAGGAGAACAATGACTTGGTTATCATACCATAATGGTTTGACCAAATGTGCTTGCAGAACTTTTTTTTTTGGCTCGTACATTGGGCTGGAATGAAGATTATGGTGGGTTAGTGGGCAATAAAAAAGCTCTTCACTCATACAAGAAGGCTACGTCTCTGTCCATTTGTTATTTCATGCTGATCTATCTAAGAATTTGAAATGGTGGTATTTTTTTTTTCCTTCAGAGCAGATTGGCTTGAAAATCCCAATCAAATTACCTCTGAAAAGTCAAAGCGGGGACTTCTTCACGTGCCCTCATTGCTCATTCACTAGAAAAAGCACATGCAGCACAATTATTGAGCAGAGTGGGGGCTCATTTTATAGCACAAGCTGATAAACTGCAAACTCTGGCACCAGCGGTGGATTGATTTCTCTGCCACCGAGACTGCTGCCAAAAACCTCGAGGAGAGTCGGAGGTCGGTTAAGGAGGACCGTGCCTTGTCAGGCCGGATTAGCTCGCATCAGCACAGCGAGTACACCCAGTGTCTGCCACACTCAACATCTGTGTCACTTAGTCTCCAACGCACACACACAACCAGGGGGTGTCTGAATGATCTGACAATAAGTTATAATACTACACTGGATCATTTCTACCTCTCATGCTCCATTTAGTTTTTTTAGACTAAACTGCAGCTCCTTTGTTGTTTACTCAGCCCTGAGGGAGGCGTCTTGAGAGAACATCTTTCCAAGACTCACTGGCCTAGTTTACAGTCTAGGTTCATACTGTAATCCCTGACCCGTGCTCATACTGCCCCCTGCTGTCCACATTCTGCTATGACATTAAGCCAGTGCTCAAAACATGAAATATATAATAAAACTTGAATGCAGAACACAACACACAATGAATAGAGCCACTACCACTTCATTCTTAGTCCATGCATTTTAATCCAGTACATGAAAATGCCTGCAGCTCCCAGCCACGCTTAGACTTTCACATGGACACACGAGCTGAATTTTGCATTCAAGTTGAGCTGAGCTTCTAGAGGCAGAGGTCATCGCCTGGAAAATACCGTGAGCAGTGTGGATGATCACTACACTCAGAGTTTCATACCTAATTGGATCGATGTCAGGGAGTCAAGTCGAATAAAGTCCCTGTTGTGGTTTTATGTGGGAATATTGAAGCCAGTGAAGTCAGACCCACATTGTTTTGAACCCTTACATGTTGTGATTATGGTTTTTGATGATTAACGTCAGAGACCCCAGCTGTAAAACATGGTTAAATACAATGAATGTCCATTTATATAGTCCCCATATAAACATATAAACACAAACTATTTACTCATTTGGTGTGATAACAGTCTTTTATTGTCATTTCTGTATTATATACAAGCTCCATTTGTGGCAAAGAGGATGAACACATTTTACATGTTGGGGTTTAATATGGTCAGAAGGAAGGAAAAATAAATATGTATTTAAAGAGTAACACCCCCCCCCCCCCCCCCCCCCCCCCTATGTCTTGTGTTGTCTGACCTCTTGTGGTTGGGTGTGCGTCATGGCACCGTGACTTCACTGCTGGATAGTTACAGGTGCAACAGATTTCAAACTTTCCACCACAGAGCAGCTGAACACCATCACTTACCCCCCCACCCCTCAGCAGGCCACCCACACACACACACACACACCAGCTACACACACCAGTCCAGACAGCGTCCGTCCCGCCAGCGGCTGCCCGGGATGCCAGTCAGGTTTCTGTTTTTGGAACGGCTCATTCACTTGCAGCACCCCGCAGGCCTTCAGTGCTTGTGAGTACAGCCGGGAGACAGTGGCCCAGAGCCGCGCCTGGATCCATCATCCCATCATATCTAATAATAGCGACTCTCAGGCTCATGAATGCGCAGCGCGTCGTGCGTAATGGAGCCATTACAGTAAATCAAGTCCTACTTCTGAATAGCCGGGGAATCCAAAGTTGGTGTATCAGTTTATCAACAGTCAGATCTAATATTAGTAAGTCTGTGAAGTAAGTGCGCTTCCCCACCGGAGGAGCAGCAAAGACACGTTTGCGCTCTGGTGTGATTTTACATTTGAGATTTCTGAATAGAGCTTTCTCCTTTATTTTCCTCCCACGGCAATAAACAGCAGCAGACCCTAAATTATGTTTAGATTCAAACATTTAAAGACTTTCTGTCCACCAGGAGCGGAAAACAACTATCCTCCACATATTAAGAGAAGATTTTATTCACACTTGTCTACCAGAATTATTTTCTCCATTTATTTCTCTTTTAGAATGGAGTTCATCCATCTTTCCGTGCCGCCATAAACTCAGTGACCCAGATTCACGGCCATCAAAGTGAGCAGTAACCCACTAAACTCATTTAGGGTTGATCAGACTGTGTTTTGGGGGGAAAACGTGATGCTCAAATAGAAGCGTGCTCACATTGGTTCTGGATTGTCATGTGACCGCCCCCCACCCTCCTGGAGGTCAAAGTTGACCCCGTGGTTGACTCACCTTGAAATTTTTGCAACTACATCACCGCCCCAGTGCGGAAATACGCGTCCACTGATGAGCCCGCTGGGTGTCGGGTTTTACGCATGGCGTCCGCCAAACGCGTCGGGGGCCCCACGGAGAGCCAACTCCCAGCATCCTACTATTTAGAGGTGGGAATGCTCCGACACCCCCCACCCCTCCTCCCCCCTCTGCACACCTGCTCCGCTCCGTCTGTCCCCGTCTGACAGACCGGGTCCTCCTCCTGCCTGAGTCCTCCCCGCCCTCACCGGAGCTCGGCTCTTGTGGTCACGTCGCTCTACCTTTGACCAGCAGTTCTGGATTTTTACTTTGGGTCCCCCTCTCTTCCTCCTGGTGGATTTAACCTGTCTGTTTAGGCAACCCCCCCCCCCCCCATTTTCAAACTTTTTACACCCGGTGCCCTGTTCTGATGGCGGAGGGTGTGCGCCCTGAGGACTACTGCGACGAGCCGGTGGAGGACGAGTTTGGAGAGATCATCAAGTGTCGATCCGGTAGGAACTCCGAGCTTGTTCGTGTGTGTGAAGCCAGGAGTGTGTATGTGTGTTGCTGCATATCGATTCGCGCAGGCGACAGACACCATACCCTTGTGTGTGTGTGTGTGTGTGTGTGTGTGTGTGTGTGTGTGTGTGTGTGTGTGTGTGCGTGTGTGTGTGTGTGCTGATGCTCACTCACAGCAGCTCCAAAACAATCACAAACTTTTCCATCAGGCTTCCATCAGACACTTGTCACCGCTGCAAGATATTGACGCAAGAAGCTGATGGAAACTGTAAAACTATGGATTATGTGATGTGTTTTCTCATCTTATGCAGATGAGGAGTGGATCTGTGTGTGACAGATGGAATTATGACTTTAAAGAACACTGCTGTCTGCACGTGTGTTATCCCACATTATTTTCTCCTCTTTGATACAGTCGTTTATGTATTCGGAGAATGTCAAAGCCAAAGCTAAGTACGGGCTACTTTTAGACATCACTGTCAAATTACATGTGATAACAAGTGTAGGATTGCTGTGTGCAGCTGTGTTGGGGGCTAAGACGCTCTGCAGCTTGTTGTCAGTGTTTCCCATGAACCCTCTGCTTTGTGCAAAGAGGATGTTGATCTTATCAAATGTAAGAACAGTCGATGCTGGTGACCTTGTCAAGAGGGTTTTCCACGAGTTGTTGCTTGTTGGAGAGAACACAGCTGAAGCATGCTCGCAGCTAGAGCTGCACTAGATGTCAATTATGAGCAATTAAGACCAAAAGATGACTTTTATCACCATTTTTCATCCGTGCTGCTGTTTGCGTGGTAGATCTTTAAAGATTCTCAATTCGCTGTCTGATTTTTTTTCTTTTTTTTTGACTTGCATTTTTATTATTTTCCGTTAACAAGTTACATTTCTGTATACACAATCAATTATAAAGCTAGCAATCACCAACAGCAACCCCCACCCACCCACCAAAACCAGAGGAAGACCATTAACTCAGTCCGTATGGCTTTGCTACCAAAAAAAAAAAGAATAAATAGAATAAAATAAAATAAACAAATAACAGTTGTCTGATTAAATGAGTGGCAGATAAAGTGGGAGGCTCTTCAGTTGGACAAATATTTCACATCTGTGAGAAGTAATAACTAAATGAGAGGAATGGTCCAGACTCTGAGGTGTGTGATCAGGTGATTCAGTATTACGCTTCCATACGGTTGTTGGTGAGAGACAGAACAGTCAGAACTGAAGCAGCAGAGGTGGAGATTTAGACTTTTAGTGCTAGCAAAGAACACTGGATCCTACATTTCCCATGATGCAATTTAATAGTGTCTTCTCATTAGACCCTCTGGCTGGTGAACAGCCACTTTCAAACTCCATACATGAAATCTGTGACACAGGCTTCCTGTTTAAATAACCCTGATGACATCACTATGACATCACCAGGGTTATTTGACCTTCATGTGTAAAATTAGTGGAGTACCCCTTTAAGGAACTGAACGCTCTTCTAAACGACCACCAGACAACATGATGAAGCACAACATCTCACTGAGAGCGATATAATCTTTATTAGTAAGATACTGGAGAGAAAAAGAAGGAAGAGCAAAAGCTCAAACTTGCCCAATAAAATACATTAAAAATGAGACTTTCAGTTTATGCAGCTGCCGTTTAAAAGGTTAAAAGTGACAATACATTTTCATGCTTGTAAAAATCCACTGAGCAAAACAATCAGAATGCGCAAATTCAGGCCAAGAGAGCACAGAAAATAAAAGTACTGTAGCTTTGGCCTGTAGGGGAAGAAGCACTCAGTTCAGAGCCAGTGGAAGAAGTCAGGAAACAGTGATGCATCCGCAAGTCCAGATGAATCATCAGCAGATTGTACTTAAAGTTTTAAAAAGTGAAGGCAGGGAAATGTCCCTGTTACTGATGTCAGTGACATTATTAGATTGTTAATACTGACATGATGTGTTGGAGCAGCTTTTTACTGCTGTGACATTTTAACTACTTAATCCACAGTTAGCTTGTTTGGCTCCTCCAGAGGGCCTCCGGCTGAATCTGAGGGGTCGTGAGATGATTACTGGGAGAAATACGACTTGCTTGCTTTTAGTGAAATCTACTAATCTGACCTCTCTCGGACTGTAATTGAAATGAGGGCAGGTGAGAAGTTCAGAGGGGAAGCGCCTCTTTGGTTGCATCCAGACGCAGGCCGGACGGGTTGAGCGCCACCTATTTAATCTTTTAACAAAACATTGCACAGAACTCTCAGACCATCAGCAGCACCTGACTACATGTATTTGCACTGTGGAGTTTTTGCTGGAAGGACATCAGGAGGGCGTGTGGTGTAAAACGCTGTGAGGTGTCGAGGCCGCCACTCCCTGCGATGCGATGATCTTGTTTTCTAAAAGCTATTTCTGTCTCGTGTGCCCTGTGGACCACATACTGAGGGGTACATTTAATTCACATAACCCCCCTCCCCCCCCTTTTACTGTCCTTGCGACCCCTGAACAGTCCCGTGCCCCTGCACCAAGCGCTCCGACAGGACTCAATTTAGCCGTGCTGCATTCAAAGTCAATGCCAATTTGTAGAACTAAATCGGGACTGAATTGTTTCCCTGCTAACTTGCCACCTATAGCTCGACCCGGGGCTAAAAATGTCCCGGGTGAAAGTGTTGTTTGTGTGATGTGCGACCATGACACAGGCCGCGGAGGTTTTATTTCCTGTTATAGTGCTTGGAAATAGTGGGTGACCTGGAATGGTCCACTGGGCGGTGAGACGCAGAGCTGAACAGACTGACTGAGACAGACAGATGGACACCAGGGTCAAGTTCTTCTTTCCTTGACTGACCTGCCTGCTTAAATAAAGCTTCAATGAATAAATAAAGCTCTTATTCTCTCTCTCACAAACTTTCCCTTGTCTCGGTGTGTCTCTCGCCCTCTCCCCCCCGCGGTACAGCTGGTGGGTCATCTTATGCTGGAAATAGCGGTCAGCTGGCCTGGCGGACGGCTGGTGTACGGTGTCAGATAGCCTAGTTGGGGATGTTGCCATGCCCCCGTCTTCTCTTTTTATCCCTCACCCCCCTTTTCCAACTTCCCCCTTTGCCTTCAGTTCTTCCACACCCTCTTTCTCTCTTCCACTTTCTTTACACCTTCCTCCTCCTCCGTTTCTCCAAACACTTCCTGCTTGTTTTCCTGCCTCTGCTCTCAGTAACACTTTTGTGACATCGCCTTTTTTGGCCTTTTTTTCCCCCCTTTTTTTTGATTTGCCTTCACTCTTCTCATCTCCTTCCCAGTGTAATATCTGACCACCCAAGTTGTTCTCCACTATACGACTGGACTGCCTGTCAACAGCTAACTCCAGCTGTCTGTCTCTGTTCTGCACAGGCTGCATACTACAGTGTGCTATACCATAATATCTTAATGTCCAAATTAAAACCCCATTCATGAAAAACTTTATCTCACAGCTGCATGAATTTCCTATAATTTCCTGCGAAAGTTTTCTGAAAAGAAGTGCAGTCAGCTGATCGTGCAGGTCTGAATAACATTAATATAAGTTGTGTATCAATCAGTTGAATATTATCCTGATTTTAGCCCAGACAGCACAGGCAGAGACATTGCAGTAGCCAAACTAATGTTCGTGGAGGATCATCCCACTGCGGAGGGTTAAAAGCTGACTGACGACCCTTAGAATGAATTTACACAAACGCTTTTTCTATGAAGCATTCGTGTAAAAAGCGCCGACAGCGCGCAAGAGGCCACGGCCTTCTGTTTCATGACTTCATTCTCCTCTGCACCTGTCGTCGTGCTCTGGACAACATTCACGCCACAATGGTTTTGTAATGCACGAGCGGCACAAAAGAAACTTTCATTTCCTCCAAAACTATTTTTTAACATGATAAAAATATGGACGAAGTTGAGGCTTTTCACATGTTGTGAATGAATTTTGCAATGAGTTTAGAATTGTTTGCAGCCAGACTTTAGACTTTTGTTTAACTGTTTTGTGTAAGTCCTGCTTAGTTTTCACTCCACAAGCAAACTAATTGTAATATATATTCATAATAGATACAGACAGCTTGTTCTCAGCACTGCATTTTTTTAGTATGATTGGCGGCATGGTCGAGTAAACTCCTCTGGCAAAACAAAAGTATGCAGCCGCTGACATGTTGCCCACTTGATTTACCCCCGCTCCAGGCTGTGTGTGTCCGTCGGTGTGTGTGTGTGTGTGCAAAGCCGCCGGAGAGTCTGTGTTCTTTTGTGGATTGGTTTTAAAATTGTAGAATTTATCAACATTGACAACCTTTCATCAGATGTGGGGGAGTGTGTGTGTGTGTGTGTGTGTGTGAGGGTGTGCAGGCATCTACATGTGTGTGTGTGTGTGTGTTTCTACACATGTAGCCATGTCTCGCTTGTTATCGCGCCCTGCGGGGCTACAACCACCTCGCTATTACCCATCATTCCTTGCCTTGGCACTGGCCTCTTGATGCTAATCCTGATTGGAGTCGACAGGCAGGTTGATTCAGGCGTTCCTGTGGACACCCGCGCCCTTAGGACCCCTGTGTAATATGCAAAACAGTGGGTACACCCAGAAAAAGCAGCAGGGCTCTTCAGGGGGGGGGGGGCTGTGATCAGGATGGAAAGCTTGTATCCAAACAAAACAAATCTTCTCTTCACTTCCCCCATTCTCTTTACCTCCCTGGAGGGAAGGAAAATTCAAAATGAGATCTCTCCTCTGTCCGGCCTGGTTCTCCGAGGCATAGCTGAGCCCACTTTAACAGCAATGGGAGATTTGCTCATGCTTTTTAAATTCAGCTCCTGAGAAACAACCTTCCTCTTGTCTCAGTTCAATCCTAATTTAAGATCCTAAAATGCTGCTCTTTTTCTGTCCCTGCACTGATTTGAGACAACAGTAAGATGCAAACCGAACGGCTTATAAATGAGCCGGCACAATATCAGAAATTTGATGGGACTCGCTTTTCTCACCTCCATCAGAAAAGATCTAAATAGAAACTTCAGTTTTCCATTGATTTATCCCAGATACCTTCTAAACAACAATGTTATTCGTTGAGCAGATGCCCCTGTGGGCCTGCTGGCTTCCCACCCACTTCCACTCTGTTTACACATTCACAGTAAATCCCACTCAAACCCATTAGCTTGGAGAGGAAGTGGGTACTCAACTCAACTTCTCCCGTTTATCGCCTTACTTTTCCTGACTTCTTTCGTCTTGGCATCACTTCTCTTCACTTTTCTCTTTTTTGCCTTGATATCTCTTCACTTCTCTTTCCTCATTTCTTTACTTCTCTTTGCTTTTCTCTCTTCACCTCTGAACATCTCTTGACTTGACATCTTCTCATCTCACTTCATTTTCTTTTACTTTTTGCATGTTTCTTCATTTCACTTTATTGACTTCACTTAATCTTCTCTTCTCTTCTCACCCTGCTACACTTCTAGCCACACAAATCATAACTGACCCTCCTACTGTTTCACTCCTTCGTTTGTTTCCCCCCACCTGTTCTCTCTGCCACGCGCACCCTTCATCTTGTTTTCCAGTTAATCCCCAAGTCATCCAGCGGGGAACTTTTTTTCATTTTCAGATGTAGATTCTTTGTTTACTTGGCTGCTTGGTTCTGTTTCTCTGGTTAGAACCCCCCCCCCCCCCCCCCCGTGAAGTCAGGCCAATTAAAGAACTCAAAGGCAAAAGCGCTAGAACACACAAACATGCACACACCACTGAGTAAAACTCTAAAAATACTGAATCCATATGTGGACACACAAAACCACCGGTTAGCACTCAGGGATTTAAGGTGTCCCTCAGGGCTGTTTTAGGATCAGCCTCTCTGTCATTTAAATCTTAACCTTATCTGTCAGCAGCACGGGGGGGGGGGGGGGATCACTGATCTGGGTACAGCCACAGCATCTGGGGACAATTTGTAGCAACACCACTTCCAGCTCCCAGTTTTCAGCTTCTACCAGCCGTCACTTTCCATTCACAAAGCAGCCGTCCTGCACCGATCATGGGGAGGGGGAAAGGACACGTTTGAATGATAAATCCAACATGATTTTACCCTCCTGTGTGCATGTCCTCAGCAACCAAGGACAAAATAAATCAAGACATAAAGAAGCGACGGATGAATTAAAGTAGCTTGGCACTAACTAACCAAAGAGGTGAATATATGAATAACTTTTCTGCCAGAGCCAACAAGCAGCTCCTCTAACAAGCAACACGTAGTGAGCTGGCAGAGCAACAGCTGTGCAGTTTACCTGTCGTGTTGAATCCAGCTCCAAACAAACAGAAATGAAACGACGGCGTGACTCATTTTTTAAGCCCGACTGAGGAACGCCATTCGGGAAATTACATTTTGAAGTCGGTCGAATGCTTGATATAATCGGATCAGGCCTTACAGGAATGGAAATATGACTGCACGTCACAATCAGTACATACGGGGTGTTTGATCCCATCACCTTGCCATATAGACACTCTGCTTTTGTCGAGTCCCTTGTGCCTTCGAGCGAGACGCCAATCTCCAATAGAACAAGAATAGACTCATCACCCTAGATGACATAATATTAAGCTCCTGGGCCTCCCAACTCGGAGTCAGTGGCCCCACATGACCAAGTAATGACATTTCTGGGCAGAAGATGGCAGCAGAGGCAGGCGCAGGCTTGTGCGACCGTCCTCCGAGAGACCGTGTGAGGTGCTGCCAATGAAGATGAATGTGTGGGAACAGATCCGCCTGTTCTTGGGAGATTTGAGTCTGGCTCTGTATATGAGAGAGAGAGAGAGAGAGAGAGAGGAGGGAGAGGACGGAGGGGAAAACAAGCACAAAACAATAAAGATGGTGGAGAAGAAAGGCAGCCGTTGTTTTTTCTCGAGGGACGGAGAGGACGGGCGGTAAAATAAATGACTGAGGAGTGATGATATGGAGACACGCTCTGTCTGTCAGTCAGGATGGAGTGGAGGGTTCAGTGTGTGATCTGACCCATATGGAGTTTCTGGGTCACTGCAGACCAGAGGAGGAGGAGGAGGAGGAGGCTGTGTGTGTGTGTGAATGTTGTAATGAGCCTGGCAGTTGAGGATCCCAGAGGAACCCCCTCCTCGCTCAATCAGACGCAGACACACACACACACACACACACACACACACACGTCTGCGCATACAAAAGTCCTTTCTGGGTTAGGAGGAGTCACGTCGGGGGGAAAGTGGGTTTTTCAGAATCAGGTTGTGCTGCGTTCTCGTGGAAGTGGGCCGTCAGCTCGCAGCGGGCCACGCGCCGATCAATCAGGTCGGCAGAAGAGCCACGCTGGGCCAAAGTCAAAAAACTCTCCCCTCGCACACATTAGGATGCCTTATTGATGCGTCAAAGCCTCCGTTATCATCACCACAGTTGGTGGGGCGTCAGCAGAGGACACCACGTCTGACTTGGCCCGGCATCAGGTTTGGATCAAGAAAAGGAGAACGTGCATGAAACTTTAAAAACATGCACACGCTGGTTATTTGTATGTGATAGATCATTAGGGTGCTGACGCAGTCATAGTAGGGAGAAAGAACTCGCAACACAGATGATGGAGAAATAAGTTCAGCTCCACTTTAACGCTCTCTGCTCTGTCAGCATCTCTGTGGACATTTTGGTTGATCCTCGCTCACTGTGGAACAAACCAGGAGCGCCCCGCCCTGCACCGTCCCCGGGCTAACTCTGGCAGGGGACCTTTTATTGCATATAAATCCCCATTTCTCTCTGTCCCCTCATTTCCTGACATGCATCTACTGGGTACCATCTAATAAAAGGCCTAAAAATACACCAAGAAAGTTTTAAAAAAGTGTTTCTTTATGCTTGAGGGTTAAGACTTAGGCTGAGGCTTAAGTTTAAGATTCATTTGGAGTGTCTCTCCTTGACATTCATGCTGTTGCACTCATGAAGTCATAGACAAGAAAGACAGCCAGAGGTCTAACAAGGAAAATAAAAGCTACCAAAAAAAAAAATAAGCAAGAGACAGAAATAATAAGAAAATATATACAGAAATAAAACCGGCATTTTGGGGAAATGTATGTGATGAGAGATGTGCTTGTTTATCCACTACAGAAAGTCTTCGAAAGAGGTAGGGAGCCTTTTAGTGATATACCTTTCCTCTCAGATTAGTCCCTTCAGACTCTGTGCCCTGCATGGAAATAACAAGCTAAGTTATATGAATGATATAAAATAGAGGGAGATAGGAAAGAGGGAGTAGTTTAATTTAAAAGAGTGATATCACCTTCTATCTGCACTCCCGCAGCCTCTTGCTTTACCAAGCGCATCCTTCAACACCTGCCTTAAAACCCGCAGTGCTTTTCTTTCTAAGAATTTAAAATGCCCCGGTGTCTCAGAATAACCGAGGAGCATGTGAGCCCATGTGTTTCTGTGCAGCGCCTAAATAAGGCCTCCTCTTCCTCGTCTTAATGAAACCTGCACAGGAGAAGGAAGATCCTCAGCGGGCCGTGGAGATGCAGGCCTCGTCGTCATTCAACAAGTTAGCTAGGGCTGCTAACTCATGAGTATTTTCACTGCCAGCTGATCTATAAAAAAAAAAAAAAAAAAAAAAAACAGCGAAGAAATGCTCATTACCATCTTTCTGAAGCCAAGTGATGTCTTCAGCTTGTTTTGTGTCTCCAAAGCCCAAAAAAAATATTCAATTCACTGTGATGGAAAACAGAAAAACAGGGAATCCTCACAGCTGAAAAGCTGGAAGCAGACACTGGGCCTCATTCAGCAACCACTGCTATTAACACATTTGGTTTTTTTGAATCATTCGAGAACATTTCCGGCATTTGACAATTTCCTCAGACTTTCTTTGTAGCAAGATGCTGCTTTAGTGTGTAGCTTCTGCTGCTGCTGCTTCTGAGCCGCGGCGAAGTGCACACGTTCCCTTCTTCGTTGGGTTGATGCTGCTAAATGTCAGTATTTTTATCTGCTGATTTCTGACGGCGCTAATTGAAGTTTCATGGTGGGACTCGTTGTTACTGTGAATTAAACTCCCCCCCCCCAACAAATGGAGCAGAACGTGCTGGCACCGGCAGTTCACTGCTTCATCGACGTATTCATTGATTGCGTGGTAGTAATTTTATTTCTCAGCCTATATCGAAGGGAAGCAAAGCGTCCTCTAGTGTGTCACTTCGTGGCAGCACAGCCATCCTAAACTGACAAACAGCATTTTCACCTCAAAGAGTGATTTTTTTAGCTCAAATAAAACACAATCGGCACAATCAAACACCCCTCGGCCTGCGAAAGCATCACATCTGTTGCTTTTGTGTAACTTTGTGCACGTGATGGCTCTTTTCACCAGTTCATAACATTGATCATGAAGAAAAGTTCCATCATTTTAAAAATGAAATCAAGTAATCCTTGATAATGTAACTAATCTAAATGCATTTTTTTTATCCAAATGTAATTTGCTGATTATACAGTAGTCACCTTTTTTTGTAATCTGATTCCACAAGCCTGATTAAACACTCTGTCACTGTTACAGTTCTTCCAATATGTGCTCTTGCAGCTCAGCAGGTTATAGATCTACAGTTGCCCGGATTGAGCCGAACACTTTTCATTCTGGCCTTTGCTCTCTCTCCTCTGTTTGCTCTCCTCCTCTCTTGTTTGTTCTCTCGCTGTCTCCATCTTCTCTCTGTATCTTTTCCGCTCTGTATTCTCTCCCCTTGTGTTGCTGCCTGTCATTCCACTGTTCTTGATTGTCATTTCTATTTTGTTGTTTCATTCTCTCTTATTTGCTCCTACTGTTGTCTAGTGTCTGACACACACACAGGCAGCCTCTCGCTTCCTCTGTTCCTCGTGCCTTTCGTCCTCTTTTTTTTTCTTCTTCTTTTATATAAAACCATTGTCAGCAATGTTCTTTTCATTTTTGCTCGCAGAAGTAGTGTCACGAGGTTGTGGAGAGGAAAGATGGGACAGGACGGATGATTTAGAAAATACATACGAGAGAAACGGGGGAATGAAAGAAAAAAACTCTGAGAGATGGAGACAGATGGCGAGAGGCCAGATGGGGTCTCTTAGGTTGAAAGGTTGAATGGATGATAGGAAGGAGGGAGAGATGGAGGAATGGAGAGGTGTGAAAAATTAAAAAAAAAAATGTGCAAAGAGGCCAGAGGTTTGGGAGGGCGAATCACGGGAGGATTATAGGTGAAGGATGGTGGAGAAAGTTGGGAGGCAGAGATGCACACACACACACACACACACACACACACACACACACACACACACACACACACACACACACACACACACACACAGATTTTCCTCGAAGCTGCTTGGATGGAGGGATGGAGGGGGTTCAGAGGTGGAGGGCTGGAGAAGCAAGGGGCCTTGAGGAAGATGGTACCAGATGGAGGAACAGTGTAGTAGAAAAACACGAAGGAATAGAGTGGGGAAAAAAAGAAAATGATGACTGTTTTGAAGGTCTACGGGGCAGTGCGGCAGGAAGGAGAGCGTGACCGAGAGATTTTCAGTTCTGAAGGTTGTGTTTCTTAAATATGAGAAGCAGTGAGGGTCTGTTGGATGTTTTGTGGGGCTGTGGATGTGAACCGCTGTGAGAAGCCTCCCACTGGCCAACACTCTCTCCTTTTTTCTCTGCTCTGCTCTGCTCCTCCCCATGTTGCCACTGGCAAAGCCTCTAAAAGCAACAACTGCAAGCGCTCGAGCTTCATACTAATGACGGGAAGGACTGGGCTGTAACATAAAGCAGGTTCATGTGGCTTATTTGAATAATGCCTGTAAAGCTTACAATGGGAGAGGTCAGTTCTTGATGTTTGTTGAAGGTGGAGGACCTAGAGAAGGGCATGGGGAGCTTTTCTTGTCTTAATATTGACGCATGTGCAGGTATTTTTGTACAAAACTCCTATTAGAGGGCTGCAGCGTATAAAAAGCAACTTCACTATGTCAAAACAGCGCTTGATGTATTCTTTATCAGCCGCACGAGCTCATGAATGACAAACTGCACACCTGTTTGCATTTTTTTTTTTTTTTTTTGCATTACAAGCACAACATGATGCATTTTCTATTTCCCACCCATTGCTTCTATGATTTCTGCAATTTAGTATACACAAAAACAACCACTCTCGTCGGCCCCCTTTTAAGCTCTCGCTCATTCCGGTTTTTGCATCGCACAGCGAAGGTGAAGCCGTCCATCTAGTTAGCAGATGACGGGCTGAACAGTGGCTTCAATCAATAAATAAATGCCTTTATCTGTATGAAATACCCCGTCTGCTCTTTTCCCTTTCATGTTTTAGTTCATAAAGGTGTATTTTTTATGATGTGGTGGAGGTAGTCATTATTTTAAACAAGGAGGCGAACCTCTACTACAAAACACAGTGGGAGACTGAGATCATAAAGGGCCGATTACATAACCCTTACCTTCACCCTTGATTAGTCTGATTGCTTTGTGAAATGCACTCAGCCTAACCTTTTGCCAGATGCTGTGGAGAGTCACGACTTAAGCAGATTGCAGATGGTCTGAGGGAACGTATAGGACCGTCCACCTAACGATCCTCCGCCTTGTATTAGCAGGGATATTACCAGTAACAGAACAAAGTGACTTAGAAATGGGCTTTAATAAGCTGAGATCAACAAGATTATCTAAGTCAGGTAGCCGTAGCAAGGAAATGATAAGAAACTGTTGCACATCAGAGTTGCCAAATCTGTTTTAATGAATGCTTTAGATGTTCTAATGTTTGATGTTTTATTGGAGATAGTGAGGAGTACCAGGACCTCTGTGTGATCCCGAGTGTGAATATTCACATTACTGTTTTTTTTTTTTTTTGTTTTCTTTTGCGAGTTCAGTCGAACGTTGTGCTGAAAACCAAATCCCTTTACAATGTGGATCTCTTTTTAATGCTGTTTGTTGCTGGTTTTGCACTCGCCATGACCAACACTTCCCCCAAGCATGGGCTTAATGTTGCTGAGTTTCATTAAAGGGCTGCAGGGTGTCTCGGTGGATCAGTGCTGCAATTGCGCCTCCAGTATCAACACCCACCGAATGCTCCATCCCTCTCCCTCCTTCTCCCTCGTTTTCCCTGTCACTACTTCATTTTTATTTACATTCCCTGCAACTGACTGAGTGTTACAGTAGAATAAGCTTCAGTTCACTTCCTATCATCAGCATTACAAGCATCCTGTAATAAGGAGTCCGAGGATCAGAGCCACTGTGACATGATAATATCCCTGAGAACGTGGAAGGATCATGGACGAGGAAAACGCTTGTCAAGAAAATGAAAACTGAGGATTTGTTTTTCTGAATTAGTGGAGAGAGGATGTTATTTTAGGTGTCTCTTAGACAGATGAATTTTCAGCCCGGAGGCCTGCTCACACCAGCCTTAAAACTGCAAAATTCAGCAGCTTGGATGGAGCAAGTAAAGTTTTTTGAGCTCAACATTGATGAACTTTAACCTGCAAATCTGCAGCATCCTGGCATCTCTGACGTTTAAAGGGACAGGGAGCCATAAGTACATAATGGAGGAAGCAATGTTAGCTTTTTAACTGTGTTGCACTCAAGGATGTATTATAAGAACTGGATACTGGGCCCGCTGCTCTGCCTTGATTCCAATTTTTCTCAGTAACCCCTTGTGGTATTGCAACAAAGAGTCCCCTGCGGCCTAAAAGCATTTTCCTCATAGACCACCATTGCAAAACAGACGTGTGTAAAATCGCCTACAGGACACCTGCAGCTATGATCGCAGTCAATTATTCCGCTTTGTATTCTATATTTTCAAGCCATGGGGGTTTCATCTTTGCAGAACTTTTCCAAAGCCCAGAAAAACCAGCCCACCCTGGCCGGAGGCATGATGGGATGAACAATACTGTGCATATTCAGTGGGCCCATTCTTTTGGTGTACGTGACAGCCGAGCAGTTATGTTGCCGCTATCCGGTTCTTATAATGCGTCAGTGGCTGCACCGTTCACTTTTAGCCATGCACTGCTCCATAACAGAGATAAGACAGTTATGAGACCAATAGTGCAAATATGGCTTTTGAATAAAATGTGTGGATTTATTGTCCCATTAGAGACCAAATTAAGGACCAGTTAGCGGTTAGCTTGCCAGCTACAGCTGTCATTAACCCTGCAAGTACGTCTTCAGCCCTCTCGAACAAAATATTTCACATGAATTGATTTTCACGCACCACATTCTGGTGTGACCTCGGACGGAAGCGTTTACATTTCTAAACTGCAACGGTTTCTCCTGTACGTGTCAAAGTTTTTCCTGCAGGCTTAAACACCTTCTCCAAACGCGATCTGTGTGCACTTATGACGAGAAACCAAGTAAAATCCAAAATCGTCTAGGACTCCCTTTACGAATAATCAAGACAAAAACAAGTGAAAGGGCTGACATGCAGATGAAAGAGCGAGGGATGAGAGGCACAGGGAGAGAAGGTGGGAGGGCTGGGGAGGAGAGGGACAGGGCTCTGATTGCAGTTAATTGCTGTTCACATCCAGGGCGGGTCTAATCACTCAGAGACTCTGAGTGCGTGTGTGTGTCTGGATGTGTGTGCAGACTATGCTAATTCTTCCCCAGCCTATGGGTATAGCCCTGAGCTCAGTGGAGCGACGGCTTGGTTGTGCTTTAGCCTTGGTTTATAATTAGCAAATAGATTATATTCCTGAACCTCCGCTGCACCCTCCACGCCTCCAAATCAGACAGGGACCCTTTTTCAGCTTACATAAGACTGAGAGGAGAGACGGCACGCCAGGACCACAGATAACACCATATAAATAACTTTCCTAAATGTTATGTGCCTGTGTGATATCTCTGTCCCCTCTACAACCTGTGTCTTCTGTCCGCCTCGGTGCCCAGGGGACAGTCGGTTTCACTGTGTTCAAGTCACACCTGCATTTTCATCCGAAGCCTCTGATAAGTTCATGCTACATAAGAAGGGATGCAACCGACGTTTGTTTTCACTGTCATTTATTTTCTCCACTATTCAATAAAATGCTAGTTACCATAAATATATAATATATTTGCTTCCTGTTCAAAATGTAATATTTGGGGAATTTTACTGGAATCTAACTTAAATCAATAAATTGAACTATAAAATCTTCATCAAAAGTATTTGCATTTCAAGTGCGTGCTTCAAAATAACTGAGCTGACACGGTGTAATCAGATTTTTATCCCTCTTTAATATCAATTTAGACCTAAAAACTCCAGTATTATTCAGCCCAGTCACACAACAGGAGAAGACACTTCCCTTCACATCATGCGAAACATTACAATGGCTTTTTAATGGAGCTTGAAGCCACCTACGCACCTGCCCTATAAACTAAGGCAATGAAAATGAAACATTAGAGGGAAGAGATTTACTGTAGGCTTGCGTTGTCACTGAGAAGTAGTGAGGGCTGTTGCCATGAGGCGCATTTCCAAAAACAACCCCCGGCCCCCTTTTGGATTGTGACTCACGCTTTAGGAAATGCAGCATAAGAGAGATCGAACTTCACGGCTTTGGGAAAACCGAGCGGCGTCCCGCTCCCTCGGAGACACTCGCCATCTGCTGTCTTCTGTCGATTGATTTAAATAACGCGTATGAGCCGGGTGATATTTAAGGAGAGGCCTCGGATGGGCAGCTGAACAGCAGCCTCGCTCATTTTTATTCCGCTCTTTCCCTGAGACAGCAGTCCACATCAATCACCGTTTTAAGCACCAATTGCCAAAATCATCAAACACAACAGTTGGGAGCAAATGTTTTCTATCAGTGATTACTTAAACATCTCTTCAGGATAGTTTGAGCTTAATTAGAGACCCTCCAATTTAACTGTGGTGGTTGTCCTGCTCGGTTTAGTCCATTAGATTTAATTTGACCCAGGCAGAAGTGCAGATCAATCAGAATTTTGCCTTAATGAGCCAGTCTCACTTGGCTGGTCAGTTAGCCGACTTGTTTACACGTCCTTAAGCGACAATTAAATTCATTTAGGGCTTTGGACTTGACGCCACAGTGGCTCAAGCACTTCGGCATGAAGAGTTATGAACGCAAAGGTGCACAGGAAACATAAACACATTGCCGTTGAACAAATTTTACAAGAACAAAAATGGAATACAGGTGCTTCTGAATTAATCTTTTAACAGAGATTATCGCTTTCAGCAATGAGCAACATGTGGCGAACAGATGCCATGTCAGCCTGGAATTGTGGGATTAATCCCAGGGATCAAGTAGAGATCAGTATTACTTAATGTGCCAGAAGCACAGAATTCTGAAGTACGAGGCATGAAATGGAACATGGAGCGGAAACGTAGGAGAGCATCGGAGTCATGAGAAAACAGTTCAACATTTTGTGAAATATGCTTATTTGCTTTTTTTTTTAGAGTTAGATAAGAAGGTCAATGTCACTCTCACATCTGATTGGGAAGTATGATTAGCTTAGCATAGGTTAAGCAGTAGGAAAGCACATTTATGCCTGTACGTTGACTTTGTGGTTGCGGTGATTGATTTTTGAAAAAACGATTTTAGGCCGTCATTGACTGCTGACTCGTCTCAGCCGGCCGGTGGGGGCCACAACTCATCAACAGCTGTTTTTTAGCTCGACGTCACGGAGAAAAAGGCATACCTGGGGGCTGGATGGGCTTAAAACAAACCTTACTGCACGTCGGCTGCACATTTTGCCTTTTGTTGTGGCTCAGAAACGGACGTCCACAGAAAAGATATGGTCTTATTTTGAACAGAAAAACCTCCCAGATTAGTTCCCTCCCCAAACTTTATGATTCATTATTACATGGCGCTGCTGAATACCCAATTCTACATCATCGTTATTTCTGTATAGCAGACCGTTGCTGGTTCTGATAATAGATAGATAAATCAAGAAAACCATTTTAAAATCAGTACTTTGTCTTGACCTGTTGATTCTGTTGAACTTTTTTTTTGTGATGAGCGATAATGTACAATGAACAGCCTTCAGGATGATTTTAAGACCTGCGTCAAGTCCTGCATGACCCTGATCACCTACATTATCGCTGACTTAAAAGGATGCACAACATGACGTGAATAAATCCCCATTTCTGTTATCTTTGCTGCCACGTTAACTGGAAGAGAGTCTGTGTTCACAGCTGCTGTGAACAGCTTTTGTGTCCGTCTGATAAATGTCCTGCTAAAAGTCCAGAATTCACTCTTTAAGCTTTTTAGCTGTTTCTTGGTCTCCACAAACTTCTGAGAAAAAAAAAATGTGGCTTTTTAGCTGCTACTGTCTATCTGCTGTCTGCCTGCTGTGTGGTGCTGAGCAGATAGTGAACAGTGGGTTTATCCGAGCTTTTTCGCTGAAAACAGCTGCCTTGTGGCTTAAAATTACACTGATGAGAATCAAAACAGTAACTTTGTGGGCTGTGAAACCAAAAGCAACAAACTGAAAGATGCTAAAACGCTCCCTAAAGGACATGTTGGGACGCACATCTTCGTTCATCCAAACTATTCCTTTAAATCAGATTCCTATTTCTTTGTTTCACTCTGTACAGCTTTTCAGCAGCGAGTCCATTTCAGAGGATAAAGTGTTCCTAAATATATGACAAGCTAAACAATTTAATTAGCCCCCAGGTTGTTTGAAACCACTGCATGCTTTTATAACACAATTCAAAAGCACTTTGAGTATTCTGTGTTTGTCTTAGACTCTTGAAGTCTTCGGTAAAGAGGATTGTTCTAAAACGAGATCATCCCAAAAAGACACACTACACAAACTACAACAATAGGAAAAGAACAGGACAGTATAAACAATATAGAACTCTTTAACAACAGTATGTACAATAGAGGGAGGTGTAGTGCAGAATTGCAGTGCAAAAAAGTAGTGCAAAATGTTGCAAATGTGCAGGGGGGGGGGGAACTATTGCACAGTGGATCTTGAGGCTAGTGCGAGTTCATCAGGGTGACGGCCTGGGGGAAGAAACTGGGGGTGTACAGTGATCTGTAGCGCCTACCAGACGGGAGGAGTTTGAAGAGTTTATCTACGGGGTGTGACACTGTGACACTTCTCACAAATTTGTACTTTTCAATCTGTACTTTTTGTTTTAAAAAGGGACTATTTAATTTAATTGTATTTTATTGTGTCTAAGTTTCTGTTCAATTTTGTATTTTAATATTTTGTATTGTTGTGACGACCTCTGTATCGCACTCTGGCACAACAATTTCCTCCGGGATAAATAAAGTTGGTCTTATTCTTATTCTTATACTGAATGCGGTGTGGTTTCTCACAAAGCCAATGGGTACGAGCAGTGTCGTGAATAGAGCTTTTTTTTTCCACACCAGACATTTTGAGTTGTCATAGCACAGAAACTACAGGTGCAACAAATATTGTTATCGACACCAACAATGGCAGCTTCTCAACAACCCTGTAATTTGAGGCTGCACCGGCAAATCCTTCGTTTCCACGAGTGTAGTTCACTGGGTCTTTATCCAGGTACACGCTAAACTAATTAAATCACAGGAGGATTGCTGGTGGAGTCTTTGCTCTAATAATAATGATTCTAATGATCACAATGATACAGAGGACTAAGTTAATGTTTCAAATGATCCTTGAGACATACAATGCTGAGGAAATTATTACCGCGCAGCTTGCTTGACTCGAGGCTCTCGTTCAAATCTCAGGCAGGTTAATTGCTCGCTCACCCGGGGAAACTGGGCCGGTGTTTTTTGGAGTGAAAATGCTCTTAATAAGTAAACAAAACCCTCAATTAAATTACCCGTAGGAATATTTCACTGGGGGCAGGTTTAGAAAAGTCTTAAATAAGTAAACAAATGAAACGACAGGATTAGCTCACAGGTTGTCTGACTCGGGGCGGTCACACAGATGGAGTCGAACGGGCTTTGAGTTGATTTGGTTGATCAACTCGGGAACATTTCAGAGCTGACAGTGATCTGAACTCCCCTGGCTTGTTAGTGTAATCAGACTTCACTGGAGTAGATTACTGAGGCCTTACACTGCATCCACAGTAATCTCTCCTTTTTATGTCCTCCTTATTGTATCCTCCACACACACACACACACACACGTATAAAAGCACACAGGATCACACACACTGGTGCATAAAAAGACAAAACATTCTAGTTGACTAACTGTTTATCATGCTGCCAGGAATAAAGAGGTGGTAATTATAACATACCAGTGTGTGTTTGAGTATTTTTGGATGTGTGTATCTGCAGGCCCACTTGAACGTGTGTGTCTTTCCGTGCGACTGTGTGTGTCTTCGCGTGTGCAGTGTCATTTGAGCAGCGCTCGTTAAGCTAATGACTCCGCCCTCCGCAGGATTGCTCTCTGTGGGAAACATGCATACATTTATCGCTCCTGGCAGCGCAACAATACAGATGCCATAGCAACTGTAGCCGGGATACAATACAGTAGGCGCTGAGGTCCTTGGCAACCCGGGCTCTTCCCCAAAAACTCCCAGTGAGCCTGAAGGCAGCTGGAGCTGACACATGGCTACAGCGGTAAATACACACACACACAAGCCTTATTTGTGTGTTCAGAGGGGAAGTGTGAGTGTGTGTGTGTGTGAGTGTGAGTGTGTGTGACAGAGTGGAGAGCACCAGATTCCGGCTCCCCATATCTATCCCCACTGTTGAGCCGTTGTATCTAACAAACCCCGTTTAGAGCTTCTGTGATTGAAATTGCAGCTGATCGTTTGCCTGCGGCGTCTTTTTGTTCGCTGCAGCCTCTGTTTAGACGGAGAGATTCCAGGCTGAGCAGAAAAGCTTGTGACGCAGCATCAGTGTCGGTGCAAACAATAATGTTGATGAAAAGTGGACCAAGAGTGTTTCAGTGGGAGAAATGAGGAATTAATGTGAGGAAAGAGTTTCTAAAAGATGACCTGCAATAGCATTTTGAACTGGAATGTGTGTTTTTAGGTATTTTTTAAACAGGCTCTTTTTAGAGGCTTTTCACACTAGGTGAAATATTTACCTACTCATCCCCCTAAAATTAAATTATTAGTCATAGTTCATCGTTCATGCAGCCTGTGATGTGGGGTCACAACTTCCATGGCCAAATGTGGTGCACCAATTAAAAAGAAATCACCTTTTTATTGCTAAAATGAAGGTTACCGCTGGTCCATGGTCACGTGATTCTGTCCCTGGACACTTCAGCAGATTGATTTAATAGCAGTTTAGCTTTTGAATTCATGCTGCCAGAGATCACTTGACAAGCTTTCACGCCGTGCTGTTCCATCGCATCCTTTATCTTTATCTTAGTGTCTTTTCTATTGGCCAAATTACTAGTGGCAGAAGTGACGTGTGCAAAATGGATTGTGGGACACTATAATTCAAATGATGAAAAGGAGTGCTGTATTTTTAAGACACATTTGGAGACACGTTTGAATGCGGCAGGCTTGTCCTTTGTAATGGATTTGGACTTTGGACGATTTAACCGCTGAACTTGGGGAATGTGGAGACAGGAAGTGGGGTTTTTGAAGTCACATTTAGCCAGTCAGATAAGACAACAGGCGTGTCCCGATTTAAGAACTGTAAACTGCAGAAGCTTGGAAAACCTTCTCTATTTGTGCAGCAGCCGAGTCTGCGATATCTCTGTCCTCACCAGTGACGTACATTCGTGTTTGCTACGCTGTCTTTGTCGATAGAACCACTGGTGGGCGCCAAAAGTTAGGCTTTAAAAGTTCAAAGTATTGATTGTGATTGGGTGATTAGAGGGTGAAATTATTCTTTTTAAAAGTTTTATCTGTTAAAAGTTTGACTGATAAACAGCCTAAATACCATGACTGAACTTTATGCAGCTATTTTGCTCATGAACTCTTTGATCTCTGTCTTTTTTGATGCTTTGGTTGGCTCATCAAGTTTGACTTTGTTCTAAAGTGCATGAATATTCCCATAAGATCAACCAAGACAGCCGAAATAAAGTTTTAGATCAAGCTCTTTAATCAACAAACAAATTTGAGCGAGCGTTGCTCTTAGAAATGAAACTAGTAAAAAATGTACCACAAATGTAGTAGATTAAAGACATGTGTTTTTAGTCAATTTAATAGAATTATTAAAAATGTTGAAATACGAAACATGAAAAAAAATATAAAGCATGTCAAAAGAATTGACTGTTTGCTAACCCTCTCTCCTGAACTGTGATCTAATCATAGCTTAGCAGCGGTCCTATCAGAGCATAGCGTTTGGATGGTTATATGTATTTTATTACCTTTTTCCAAAACCAAAAATATAAGAACAAAATCGTAGTTTCTTGCTAAAATTATTTCAAAAAGCTGCCTTGCTTCTTCTATAGGAAGCATTCGACAGGATTATCTTGGAGCAAATAGCATCTTAATTTCATTTTCTTCATAATGCTGCGTGATGATACTGGGGCTGACTAGCTGCGAAGTAGCTCATTTACTCGTCCACTTTAGCCTCAGTGTTTTAGCATTGATATTATGAGGCCTTTCACAGTTTTTGTTTAAAAAAAAAAAAATAAATTAAGCTGTCGACTTTAAAAAGTCAGTTTTCACCCAACTCACGTAGTTAGCGAGACCGCCTGATGGCCAGATTTAATATTTTCTGAAATGAACAGCGTCACAGTGTGGCTTAATCAAGAAAGCTAGTGATTAAGAGCACAGGTTCGGTACAGTATGCATGCACACATCGGTGCCCATTATAGGATATACACACACACACACACACACACACACACACAGGTGCGCATATGAACACACACGTGCTGCATGCGCATACGCTTCGACACATTCCTATACATGCACTTGAGAGAGCAGTCTCCTTAATGGCCCCGCTCTCAACTCCCCAACTGCGATAAGTGAATTTTAATTAAGAGAATATTGAGAATTGTAATAAATTATTTTAATGGCCTGCAAATGGTTTTGCTTCTCTACGGAGAGAGGAAGAAAGAGAGAGGACACACACCAGTGGTTTCTCCAGGGGACAGAAGGGAAGTGTGTGTCGCCACCGTCGGAGCCAAATTACACAAATCGGTCTGTTTCTTTTTAGCGACTGACTTTTAGTCAGTGTTATGTGGTCATTTATGGACCGGCCGTTCCAAAAGATCTACGTTTATTTGGTTTATATGATTTAAATGTTATTAAATCACATTCTTTTTTTTATTTCTGGTGATATTTTTAATGTGTGATATTCTTTGCTGTTTTTCTTCACGTTTAAAGAACTAAATTGGCACTCTTTATCTACAATATGTAGTAAATAACTGAATGTGCTTAAGTCTTTAGCTAATGTGTGTACATTGTGTGCGGACAAACCGGTGTGTGTGTGTGTGTGTGTGTGTGTGTGTGTGTGTGTGTGTGTGTATGTGGGCCAGCTAAACTAGGAAGCAGATTGTGGTGATTTTCAGCCAGCTGGTCCGGCTGTGCTCCTATCTGTCACCCCCGCCAACACGCACACAGTCTCACACACACTTACATACACGGGGAGGTCATCATCAAACCAATCAAATCCCCTTAACGAGGTCCCCTAGCCAATGAGCGAGCGGGATCTCTGCCATTTCCTGCGCTGGCTGGCTAATGGCTACGCTTAATGACGCTCGTGATCGCTGTAAATAAAGGCATATGTTTGCGAGCCGAGGACGCGCCAATTCTTGGGTTGTGTGTCATGTAGGCAGACTTGCTCAGCTGCCGGGGATGATGCACTGTGTTGTAGGATTTTGTTTTGCTCTTACAGGTTTGGCAGGCATGAAGTTGGCAAAAGCAAGCCGGCCCAGAATAGAATTATGAGATTCTCAGGTCGGCTGGGGGATAATTACAGTGCAGTCGGGGAAAAGCACTTCATGCCAGCAGCAACAATACTACACAGGAATATAGAGGATGCTGAACGTTGCTGGACTTTGAATTCACACATGGTAATCAGAATTTGTTATTTGAAGCATCCCGCCAGGCTAGATATGTGAACACAGCCCCAAATACACAAGAATCTCATCAAAGACAGCAGAGAGCAGGGTGCTCCGAGCTATTTGGGCCTCAGCGCTTTGCTAAAGGGCTGTTCTGCAGTCGTGGTGGGCGCGGCAGATGAAAAACCAGACGCTTTCCAGCCCCCAGATCCCTGCTGGAATACAACCTCCAGGCAGCGCTGGAGATCAGTCCAGCTGCCCTCCAGTTATTGGTAATCCTTTCCACTTCGGGGGCCGACCGGCCTCCTGGAGGACGTTAAAACAAAACTGTGCATGTGTGCAGCTTTGCACACGTGCACATATACATCTGTGGTTTTCTATCCTTCATTTTGGCGATATGATCCAGCCTCCTGTAGCTGAGATGGGACCTGTTCAAAATTCAACTTTTGCTGTTTTGACAGCCTCTAAACAGCATTATGCATTCTTTTATTGAAGCTGTGAGGTAATTCTTTTTACAATTAGCCTTCCTCTGAGTTTCTGACAGTGCACTCTTGCGCTCCCACGTCAGCAGACCTGCCAGCTTTATTTTTGTGTAGCATTTCATTGGGGAATAACCCCAAACACTGTTGCTGCACAGAACAGAATATTCAGCAACAAGCCAATCAACCAAGAAATAGATACTTTACAAATGCAGGTGGTCTAGTAGTAGAACCACTCAAACTCACTGCAGCAGAGTATATTAGTCTTCGTCTCCGTTCATGATTTCCTCTCTGCAAAGGCTCGAATCACACTGGGGGGACAGGTGTCTGCGACTTGCAAACTGCTCTTGCTTCAGCTATTGTCTGTCTTCCAGCCTCTCTGTGTAGGTTTTGTTTGCTTTGGATCTCACTGGAGGGCTGTTTTTGAAAAGATAAAATTGGCAGCGTGTCAGTGACGATGATTGATGCCGACTCTCACGTTTTAAAGTTAAGTCCAGCTCTGGATAGTTTCAGGTTTAAAGTGATATCTCTCCAAGAAGCACGGGCGATTCACTATCCCAAATATCACCAAACTCTGCACATTCTTGCTCAAATTGGTTTTTGTGGTCATTAATAAAAGGGCTTGTGATTCAAGTAAGGTGCATGAACGCATGTTCTTCTTGGTGGAATGATAAATGTGGAGCTAACAAAATAGCTCGACCTTAATTATCACTGTGGAAATGTGCTGGTAAAATTCTTTTTTGATTCCATAACTTTGCAACATTGAGCACATTGTTGGACTAAGGCCACAGAAACACTCACTGATAATGTTTTACTGCAAATTGGAGGTCAGATGTAAAGTCTCTATGAAATTACTGCAGTTATGAGTGAAGTTTGGTTTCCATCAGTGCTGTGGCCGTAGCTTCCACTGGATTCAGTGTATTCATGTTGTGTTCATGCATATGAGCAGGCATTTTCCCCAGTAAAACACTTACCTGTGCTGTGGTTTTTTATGTTCTGCCACTAATAATAGCCACTCTGGGGAGCTGTAGTCGCTGTCAGTCCTTTCAATTAGCTAATCTGGCACTGAAATCCTACTTCCAGTTTTTAACAACTAAT
This sequence comes from Pempheris klunzingeri, assembly GCF_042242105.1. Classification (NCBI taxonomy): domain Eukaryota; kingdom Metazoa; phylum Chordata; class Actinopteri; order Acropomatiformes; family Pempheridae; genus Pempheris; species Pempheris klunzingeri. The sequence goes on along the minus strand of NC_092035.1, from coordinate 13,458,465 downwards.
TCCGACAGTTTTGAACCGCTGTGTCCCTGTGGGGATTATTAAAGTTCAACCTCCTTCTTTCTCTCCCCATTTCTCTTTTCTATTTCATTAAGACGTAGTTTAAAGCCTGGAAACCTGAATGTTTATGGTGACAGCAGATCCAGCAGAATAGGCGAATGGATGCTAGAATATAATAGTCTTTTTTACAGGCCCCTCTAATTGCGACTATAAATCTGATAAAGGGCCAGTTCATTGCATAAGAGCAGGTGCAGTAGCTGTATTTAACTTAACATAAGCGAAGAAGCTGAGTAGCAACTTATGTTATTGGTAAAAGTCATTCAAACCAACTTCAAGCTGCATTAGCTAATATTTTCTAGATTGAAAATGGATCAAATATAAATATAAAAGGGTCATTTCTAGTGATGAGCCCACACTCGACTCATTCCTCTCAGAACCTTTCTGCTCACTGTTTTGACTTTCAGACCCGCCGCTGCACTGTTCAGGTGCAACATCACAGCTCCAATCAATGCTGTTCCCAGATGCAGCTAAACGACTCACACAAAACCACGGTGCACCATCTGCCCTGCATCAAACGGCACACAGACACAGGTAGAGACCAGCGGCTGAACATAATGGAGCATTTAGCAGCTAAAGAATGAGACATTTTTTTCTCATAACAACTTTATAGGTGTTAATGTTAATGGCTAATAATCAATCGGTGCGGCTTTAAATAAAAAGAAAAACAGAAGTTTTATTAGTAAAATAAACATGTATCCAAAGCAAAAGGACCCCTCAGAGTCGTCTGATATTTAATGGATTTTTTAATTGACCCATTAAAGCCAGATTATGTAACTTTTGCTAAGCAGTGGCCATAAATGCTAATTGAGTTCTGTTGACATCTGATTGACAATGGGTACCGTATTAGTTTAACAAGAACAAAAATGCTCGACGGGGAACTCCGACTCAAGACCAGGCAGTAAAAGGAGTAAAAATCCCCCCCAAAACATCTGCACCCACAGTAGTTAGTACAGTACTTGACAAAATGCACTTTTGTACGCCGTGTACGCTTTATTCCTGGACAATCATCAGCTCCAATCAGCTGGAAACATCTGGATAGAAGCAGAAAAAGAGAAACGCTGTCCTCTGTAACCTTGACCGAAGCATCCAACACTTAGCAGGCCCGGAGGGTCTTCTCACAGGCCAGCGGATCAAAACTGTGGTTATACTGGGCAGCTCCCAGGTGTGAATGTGTGTGAGCGAGTGTGAATGTAACCTTCTCTCTCTCCTTGTGCCGGCTGTAAACAACAACGTGTTCTTATCAGAGGTGTGGAGTCCTTCTGACTTTGGCTCCAGTGTTTTCTGATGACTTCTGACTCACCGGGGGACGTTCGCTGTCACGCACAGTCTGCCGCGCTCAGGCCAGTCAGCGCCTTATCCTGTCAGCAGAGTTTAATGTTGAATAGATAAGGCCGCGCTTGACAGAGCTGGTTTTATATGAGGGATCGCTTTATTCCCATTGCAGACAAACGGCTTCAGCCTCCTGGCCTTCATCACTGTCTGTGAATAATGGCCGCTCCTCCTGCTCTAATACAGGGAGGATACGCATTAACACTCATTCTGCTGTTATCACCTTAGGAGGAATTCTCTAATAGACAAAATGCAAATATCTTCATTCAATATTCATTCCAAGTGTTAAGTATATAGTGTTTAGTGTTGCCACAGGAGCAGGCAGGAAAAGATGCATGAATCTCATAAAGCTAGATTTTTTTTGGTGGAGGCCCATCATAAAATTCCTAATGCTTTAGTCAAGTGTATTACATGTTTCAGCCTGCAATGTTCAGTGTATTTATACCACTATCATGTAATGTTTAATCTGTTTGATATTCAGGTATAAATAGGTGACACTGCGACTTGGAAAAAATTTTCATCTTGAGTTGTGTGTATGTTTAGATTCAGGCAACAGAGGCACAACAGAGGAAGTTACTAAACCTTCATTTCAAGGAGACATTGTTGCCATCAGGCAAAACTCTTTTTCATCCGGGGTCCATGGTTGGGCACCAGCAGTGGCGACAGTAATAGTGTGACATCATTGTCAGCTGCTGATTGTGGACTGCTGTGTTTTGCTTTTATCCTCCAACCAAGTGATTAAAAAAAAAAAAAAAGACCTGACACACTGGCAGGCAGACTGGAAGTGGCAGCACTTGCTACCTGCTTGTGACTCCTGCCGACATGTCACTGAACGAGGAAGGACCAGATGTTTAAACCCGGAAATCACTTTCAAATAAAAAAGAAGTGATGTGTGCAGTAACAACCCCTCCTGTAATGTAATTCTAAACTAAGAAGAAAGAACACAAATATAGAAATACATGTCGTCTTTTTTTTTTTTTTTTTGCTTTTAATGTTTTCCTAATGGTCCCTTTTTTTATTTCCTCTTGTTAATACTACCAAATGGAAAAAAAAGTAAATGAGACTGCCTCGCTGTTTTAATTATAAAGGATCTTGCAGTGCAATTTAAAACAATGATTAACTACACACTTGGCAGCACAAGCCTCACACCGTGGAGCAGCCTTTTAACTGCTTAACCTCAAAAACCCAATAACTTGTAATGTTTGCCAAAGAGTAACTGTAAAAAAATTGTCGCTTTTTTGATATGTAAATGGTAAAGCAATTAGCAAAATGCTAATTGAAGTGTTGAATATTGAACCAGCCAGCAGTGCACACTGTAATGCTGTTTAGAATGAGCTCCTCTTGGACAGGCTATAGCATTAAAATGCTGTTTACATGTTAATGCATCAATAATAAAGACCCACTAATAGGATATAATATATATCAGACCACTCTAAAGAGGTACTTTGTGATACTTTATTTTGCTAATCAAACTTTAAAGCTGCATTGTTCCATTTTTTTAGCCACTGGGGGGCAGCAGATCAAGCTGAAACCACAACATTAACACCGTTATGACGAACATATTGGCACACAGTCGCCTCTTTACACATCCAGCAGTCACACATGAGCATTTTTTACCAGCTGCCACAGCGTGCCTGCTGCTGTTTGCACCTTGTGTGTGTGTGTGTGTGTGTGTGTGATTATGTCAATGCAGTCACAAGACTGTACAGATGTGAAGTTGAGCTCACAATGAAGGAGGAGCTGATGGGAGATGGGTTTGGTTTGAGCACGGATGTTAGAAGTAGGGGAGAAGGAAGTAGGAAAGGGGCCATTCCTACTTTACGCCCCTGGCCTACCTCTGTTGGTAGCTATAGATCATTGTCAATCAATCATTCCCCTCACTGATCCGACACAATCAAGTTAAGGTTCAACCCCTACCATAACAGCAGCAACTAACGTGACACACTGCGCACAATCTACACAGTCTAACATGCAGCATATTTTGTGCAAACGTCCTTTAACAACGGCCATTGCATCTTTAATAACATCTAAAATATTATTTAAGAAGATGGCACTATCCATGTGAGGCTGGTTTGGCATTATGAATAAATCGGGCACAGTTGACCTGTTTTGCCAAACTCACTTCTCTCCTGTAATTTGCTCCATTGAACCATGCACGCTGATTTGACCTTGTGGCTGGTGGGATGCCATTGCAAGATGGTCTCCAGTTGGAGTTGTGTTTGTGTCCATCTGATTGAAACTAGGTCCAATATTCACTCTAGTGTTTGCTCCGTTTTTGATCTATGAAAAATGTCTGGCTCTCTAGGTGTTAAGTGCTCACTATGTTCTGCAGCTAGTAGAACACGTTGGAGATATTAGTTGTTATACTGTATATTGTGTATATTGGTAGTTCTTTATATTTCTCTTGTAAATTCCTGTATCCACTCAGAGTAGATGTTGTGTTTCATAAAGAATATTTTAATAAGAAAATCTGTCGCCCATATGCACCACAGAGCAAACTCAAATCAAGCTATTATATGTGGTGCTTTCCTTTTCTCCCCTTCCCTGGACGCCAAGGTTGGATGTGTTCACTGTGCTCTCAGCCCTTTAGCCAATTACCCGAGCAGCAGATGACCCAGGAAATGAGCTGATATTCTATTCATGAGAAGAAAAATACACTTTGCAGAGCCGAACAGAGATCAAGTCACCCCAGTGCAGATCCTCACGCTCGATAATTGTCTCTCATTTAAGTTTCATCTCATTTGGATTTTCCAAAATCAAACTCCGTTTTGTAGAATCGTCCTGGGCTACAACTGTTGGGTTTGATGAATGTTTCAGAGGGCTGAGAGCTGCAGGGCGACTCACACAAGGCAGTACGATGTGGTTAAAAGTCAATAGACAACAGTGAAGGCATAAATCAGGAGTTTAGCGAGGGAGGGTTGGCCTGTGAAAATAACAGCTTTCATTTGGCCGATTGCAAATTGTTCCCCACTTCCAAACAAACGAAGTGCTTGGTTTTAAAACGAGACATTCATCTTTCGAACGTACACGTACGCCCACTCTCGCGGAATGATTGTGATTGTGCGGCTAAAGCTAACTATCGCTGATTATTAAAGCCATTAGCTGCGTGAAGACGATTATTTACAACAAAAAAAAAAAGCACCCCTTTAGATAATGTAGTCATCTATATTTTGGAAATGCAGAGGAATGAACGCCATTCATCACGGCACAGAACCACTTAACAACCAGCTAAGCATTCAACTAAGCAAAATGAATAGAGAGAAACTGGAAATAATTGAATTTTTCATTAAAGTTAATGCCTCATCAGTCAAGCTGATGGGCTGCGTTTGGAATGTTTTCATTCTGAAACGATTTTGATATCAAATCCTGTCCAAAAGAAGCCCATAAGGTTGACTGATGAAGCATTAGCTTTGGAGAAAAATGAAACCATTTTGGGTTTCTCGTGGTTGGAGAAACTCAGTCTGCTTTAACAGCTGCCCGCTGCCTCGCTGAAAAATCCTTTTACTCCAGCGAGTGTAACTTTTAGGAAAGGGTATGAAGAAAGTGTAATTGATATTAGCTCCCAGCCAGTTTTGTGGCCGTTATCTCACCATCTCCTGCCGCTTCCTGCTCTTCCTGCACTAAATTTCAGATGGAAATATTGTCCTTTTCCCCCCCACTATAAGTATCTGACAGCTACTCCTACTTTTATTCTAGTCCTGCACTTAAAGGGGCACTCCACCAATGTTACACCTACAGGCCGGTTTAGTTGTGACGAGGACTAACCACTCAGACTGGGAGCACTTCTATAAAGTCTTCTGTGGCTCTGGAGGAGCTCCGACAAGTCTCAGGAAAACCACCCTGGTGATGTAATAGTGATGCCACTGGGGTTATTGCAGGTTGAGACTTTAAAGCTGTGACAAGAACTTTACAGTCGAGGAGGGACCGATGAAAGACTTTATTGAGATGCATCATGAGAATATCAGGATACAATGGTTATTGATTAGTGCTTTTTTTCTTTAATGACAGCTAGAATATCCCTTTAAGTACAACTTTCAGGCGCTTGTCCTCTTGTTTGTCTATTATCTTAATGCAGTGTGACTTAAATAACCTTACTTATCTTATGAACATGCACAGTGAGCTAAAATACATGTGTTACTACTACAACCACCACATCAGCATAGTATAACTGTACAGCTGCTATTAGACTGTGGTGGTGATGGAGTTTCAGACTAGTTGCAGTGGAGTTTGACAAGTTTGTCACGTTGAACACACACACTCACACACACACACACACACACAGAGGGAGGGAGAGAGAGAGAGAGAGAGAGAGAGAGAGAGAGAGAGACTTTGCCGGTTATACACTGGACCACGCCAGACGGTGAGAGCGCCGCCGCCGGAGGAGGAGGAGGAGACTCGGCCGCTCTGATCGCGGCACCGGGAGGCTGTGACACACCGGGACACCTCCGGGACTATTTGTGATTGACTGCGAGCGGGGGAAGCGGTCTTAGCACTCTGACACACACTTCTTCACTGTAGCCCTACGCGTCCGGTTTTACACACACACACACACACACACACACACACACTGACACACACACTGACACACGCACCTCCATCAGCCGTGATTGCGCGTTCACCTGGATAAGCAGAAGGTCGGTTACGCACGGTTTGGTGGGGAATTTGGAGAACACCTCCGACGTTCACCTGTTCAGCCGAGACGAGCTTGCACAGCGAGGAGGCTCAGCCCGGCTCGGCTCGGCTCTGCTCGGATTAAAGGCAGCTGAGATGGCAAGCGGCTAGAATGGCACGTTCTCAGGTAAGACCCTGGAAAGCGGGCTGGGGTGGCCGCCGAGAGAAACGCGCGCCACTGCACACTTTAAGTTATGTCATCTGCAGGCGCGTTTTCCTGCGGTCTGGGTCCAATTTATGGGAGTCAAACAAGTCCGGCTGACGTGTCTGTCACGGGAGCAGCTGCGCGCTCCTGCCGGCTCAGTTGTGACAGGAGACAGGCATGTGGAGCATCAGTCCTGCGCAGAGTTTGGTGAATTCCTGCTGCTTGCGATGCTCGTGTTGCTCAGGAATAAACTCTGTCCGACAACAGGCTGGCAGGGCGGTGTTACGCAAGACGTGCAAAGAGATATGACATTCCTCAGCATTTAGCGCGTGCGTCTGTGCGCGCGCAGGTGCGTGTTTGCAAGGGATTATTGCAAGTCATGTGTTAATGCTATAATAGGACATGCACTGGTTCTGTGTCGGCGCACTGCCGACACATGCTTGTTCCTGGCACTAAAATGTGGACCTATGGGCAGCTTCAGCCACTGAGGACATCCAGACTCAGCTGCGTGTGTGTGTGTGTGTGTGTGCGTGCGTTGTGCGTGTCCTGTCTCGCCTACACTATCAGCGTCTACTCCCCCCCCCCCCTCCCTCCCTTCTTCTTTCTTTTTTTTTTTTTTTAATCTCTTGTTTTGTTTACCCTTTACACGAGGTAATGACAGCTCACTCCGAGCCTGCTCACCTTTATAAATAAAGGTTGAACTCGATTTAATAAACTCTTCAACAAAAGAGCACATTTTTCCTTCCAAAGACAGTTTCCATATCCTGAAACCATTATGAGCAGTCTGTCAGACATCCAATTAAAACAAGCTACTATAGCAGTTCCTGGTACATATGAAGGAGTCCCTTAGGACATGAAAAATGGCACAAAGCATGTTTGATGACATAAACTCAGTATATACAGGATCAGGTTTAATATAACTGCCACAGGGATAAAACAGCCATAATGGGCCTTTATGTCAAAGCAAAGAAAAGACATGAAAGTACCATAAGGTTCCTCTAAACCCACTATTGAGCTTCATACCCACACTGTAAGTGCTTTAAGGTGTATTGATGCCACATGGTGAGAGGCAGCAGAAATATAGATAACCAATATGCACAAAGTGAGTTTAAAGTGACCCTACGTAGAAACACTAAGTACCTGGAGGAGCACCACAGTGAAACCATAGAAGGTAGACATATGATTAAGTGTTAGGAAATCACTTAAGTGTCAGAGATGGAATGTTTAATATTTAAATGATCTCATAATAAAGATCTAAACCACAAGGTTACCATAAAGTACCATAGATGACAACAGCATTATCATATCAAGTCATTATAGGAATATTTTATATATGATCTAATCTATAGTAATGTAGGAAATCCATTTTAGGGGCTAATGATAGATGGTAATGAATTACGTCAAAGTCTGTTGCAACACTGCATAAAAGTAAGAATTGTCACCTTCATGAATTCTATGTTTGTTGGATCTGTAAGTGTCAGGTGTCAAGTAGTCTCTATCTGCTAATCTAGGTGAGGTTCCTCCATGTTTCTTGGGAGGGTGGGATGGGTGGGATGTTAAGCTCATTTTGTGTGTGTATATATAAAAAAAAAAAAATGGAAATGTCAGCGATGGTACATACTCATTGTACTCTTATGTCTGTCAACATTTCTAAATAAAAAGAATATTAAAAAAAAAAAAGTAAGAATTTTCTCAATGAAGCATCATTGCATCCCTTACGGTTATATTGTGACAGTATGAGGAAACATTCAGTCGTTCTATTCAAAAGAGCCACGAGAGTAAACAAGAACAAACCCGTTGCTTATTACGCAAAAGGCTGTAAAATTCCGATGTGATTTTAAAGCTGCACTAATCATCTTGAGGTCAAAAACAAATAGCATTCAGTTGCTGTTTAAAGAGCCCTTCAGAAGTGCTTGAGGACACAATAACAAAAAAAAAAAAAAGTATCCACATGTTTAGAAAACCACAATGACTTAAGAGGAACATGCATGTTAAAGAAACATCGTGGCTCGCATTGGAAGTTCAAAAAGATAAATGTATTAAACCTTCAGTGGTGGTAGAGAGCGGATTGTGAAAATAGCCTCAGTAACTTTTTTTTGTCTTCTGTTGGGAGTAATTGCTACGTTTTTTTTTCTTTTCCATACCACTGATTGTGAATAACAAACATGTTGGTCTCCCCCTGTGCAGTAACACCATGAGTTTAAGCTCACTGTGAGCGAGATCATAGCCGTTTTTCCATTAGGGGCCAACGAGCCAGCAAGCCAGTCTGTTCACACCGGTTTTTGTGTCGGGGCAGCTGAGGCTCTCTGTCGGTAGCCCCGTGGCTGCGAGCCAACCGTGACTAGTAAACAAACACGTACTCACTTTTTTTTCTTTTCATAGCCCTCTCCACTGAGCTGTCAGTGTAAATGTAACACAGATCGGTGGAGGGTTTGGCGACGCTACAGCTCCAGCTGAGTTCGGTCGTTTTAGGTGAGGCTTATTAGCGTGCAGGTCGCCTGTGCTGGGCAGAGAGATGTGAGATCCCTTTCACGCTCCTGTGATAACATCCAGGAGTGATGTTGGATGATGGATCAAGCGTCTTGTGATAAAAGGAAAGGGAGGAAGAGGCTGGGGCCCAGTCACTGACTGTGTGTGTTTGCACTGTGTGTTTGAGACTGGGCCTGAAATTGTTGTGTCTTTGAGTATTTTCCACCCAAAGATGTCGGAGATCCCTAAAGCCAGTGTGTTTACTGTCTCATATCTGTACATGAGACCGAGTATGTCTTTGGTTTGCATGTGAGGAACTTAGTCAACATTTTACTAAACTGGCAGTTAAACCTCCCACTAAATAGATGTGGCATTTCTGCTCTTTGCATACACCAGTGATTGAAGCATCTATTATAAAGGCTGCATTTTGATTTTACTCTCCCTATTTTATGAGAGTTTTGACTAGAGCTGAAAATGTGTTACTTCAAGTCGTCCTCCCACTGACACTATTGAAAACAAAATGTTTTTGCTTGTCTAGCGTTGCTTGGCTGCAGTTCATATGTTCATCGCACGTATTGGTTTTTACATTTCCAAACAGAGGCAGTGAGCACGGGGTGATTTAAAAAAAAAAAATGCCCAGAATATTGCATGATAATCAGGCGCCAAAGGGTGATTCTACTCCATGAGTCACTGTTTGTGCAGTAACTGAGGTCAGCAGGTTGGCATACTGACATTATTTCCACAGCGGTCAAATTTTGAGTGGAATCTGTAGCAGGAAGACCAAATGCATCCCTGCTATCTTATCCTGCTGTGCATCAAGAGTCACTACAGTTCTCCATATCACGGTAGTTGCTAACTGGTCACTAAGTTAGCCATCTTCCCTTTTCTGGTTCCATTCACTAGCTTGCTGTCGTGCTCATGTTTACCCTGTTCACCATAGCATGCTAACCTTTGGTGATTGACACTGAATACAAAGTGCAGCTAAAGATGATGCTAATCTCACTAGTTTTGTATTTGGTCATAAACAACAGTAAGTTGGAATTTAGACCTGATGACGGCTGTAGATGAAGAGCCAGGATCACCAAAGTATTACGGTTCATCCTGAGGGGGACATGAACGCCTCAACTAAATGTCATGACGATTCATCCACTAGTTGTTGAGACGCTTCTCTCCAAACCAGACATTTGAACCTCAAGGTGGTGGCTAGAGGAAAAGTCAGGGGCTGACAAAGTGAGTAGAATATATCCTCTGGGGACCATGAAGACCTGTGACACGCTGCGTCAGCTCATCTAATAGATGTTAAGATATGCCACAGGATTAGTGAAAACTTTGACCTGCTGGGGGAAAAGTCATTAAGATTCATCCTCTGAGCACACGTGTACAAAATGTCATATCAATTCATGGATTGTTCTTCTGATATTTCAGATATTAAGAGGTGGGTCGACCACTGACAGACTGTGCCATTGGTTACCGACTAATTAGTAATTATTTAGTAAGATACATGACACATGCAAATATCAAAGTACCATCATATAGAATAAATGATATTAAAATGCTGTTTATTAGTGAAGGCATAGATTATAATAATGCAATAATGTACTTAAAGACTCAGTAGTTGACCCCTGACCTCTGGTGTTCTGCCACAGTGAAGCATTGCTGTAACACACAGGATAGTCCTCACAAGTATAGTGATAGAAAGGTGTGTGAGGCTGTGGGCTTGTCCTGTATGATGCTCCCCAGCCACCAGGTGCACACTGGGATTTGCCACAGTGGGTCAGCTGAGCTCCACTCACCTCGTTATCCTCTTTAGACAAGGACAGACATAATCTCTCTCTCTCTCTCTCTCTCTGCCCCCACCCCACCTACTCCCTCTCCTCCTTTTTCCCTTCCTCTGTCCCACTCTTGCATCATCCCTCTTTCCACTCTTTTTCTGCCTTCCTGTCTACCTGAATCTCGTTCTATTTTTGTCCTCTCTTAGTTCTTTTTTTGCTATTTGTCCTATTGTCACCCCCCCCCCCCTCCTCTCTCTCTCTCTTTCTCCCACTGTGGCGCATAGTCTCTCTATCCTCTGACTCCCTGCCTGTGGATTGATTAGTTTAGTCTGCCGCTGCTGCTGTTGGGTGACAGAGCCCACTTGTCACGCTTGGTCTGGCGGGTTAGGCTAGCTGATGGTAACACTGAGTAGGGGGCAGGACTGACGGTGAAGGTGGGGAGGAAAACATCGCCATCCGGCCATCCGTTAAACTGCCACGCATGATTCTTGTTCTGTCACCCTTGGCGGTCTGCCTCTCACCGCCTAATACGCCCCTGTCACGTCCCGGGGGACCTGCTGAGCGACTGAGCGAGCAATGCTTAAAACTGTGTGTGTTAAGAGGGGGAGAGAGAGAGAGAAGTGGTGGTGGAGGAGGAGGAGGTGATGAAACAAAGGCAAGAAAGGATCTTATCAAACTTTTGGAGTGCCATGAAAAAAGTAGAAGATGGGAATACACTTGTCACTCCCCAGGGATCCCTGTGGGCCAATCAGCAACAAGTGTGTCACCTTATAAACCCTGATTGTCTGCCTGCATAATCAGTGTAATTTTCAAAGTTCTGGGAGGTTTTCAAAATCCCTTGAGCTGTTTGAGCAGCTGATTGTGAATAGTTGATGAGTAATGTATTCGTCATTAATACATATATAAGGTGTTATCAGGGAATCAGTGAAGCTCCTCAGTGTAAAACGTTCTGAATCACATGCTGACATACTGCTACCCACTCAGACAGAATGGACTGCACGCTGCCTGCTGAATGAACGATTAAGTAGGCCACTATCATCACACACGACTGTGTTAATGGCAGCAATGGCACACAGCAATGTAAATCAGCATTAACTCTTCCACTCAATCTAATATTTTCCGGTGTTATTTTAAGGCAAACTATGATTACTTTACTAAACTTAGCGTTAAATATGTAAGTGTTTCCTCTTAATAGCGCCTTAATGTCCTGCAGGGTTCACATTCGTTCACAAATTGCAGATATATCTGCATCAGCAAATTGGGTGGGATGGGTCATGAAAATGATCACTCTGATTACCAGTGGATGGGGGTTGTGGGTGGGTGAAATAACACATCATCAATGAGGAAAATATGAAATATCTGCACTGATGCTCCTGCAGCACGAACAGTAAGTTCTCCTCATTAAGGGAGCCTCTGTGCATTTACGGAGGAAAAGCAGCTTAACATGAATGATTGCTTAAATCTCCAGATGTACTGACAGGATCAGTCAGGATCTAATGTTAATTAATGTTTTGTGTTCTTCTGCACAGCTAAAAGGTCAGACATTCACAGCCCGGGTTCATACAGCGAGACTGTTTGGAGTGGAACAGTTGATCGGATAGATCCTGAGCCCCGTAAGAGCTGTCTAAAACATTTCACTTCAGACGCTAAAAGTTTATTTCTGTTTCCTCCATCCTGTCACGTTCGTAACTCCAGTTTTTAGCTTGGCTGCTTAAACGTTCCACGGTGTTTGCTGCATTGAAATTAGTGCGAGCATTGAAACGTTCACAGTTACCGAGCAGCCTCTCTAATCTCTAAGGTAAATCCTTAACATAAACACACACATGCATAAAAGAAGTAATAAAGAAATCACCTGGAAAGTTCGTGCTGCTTGACTTGCAGCCTATTGATGATGAGTCCTCAAATCAGAGAAAATAATTCACTCCAGTGGATGATTTAAACTAGAAATAATCAAAAGAAACTGAAATTAAGCCTCACAAAAGGCCAAAAGGCCAATAAGAAGTAGTTGAAAGTCCCAGGAAGTAAAAGGGGATCTGTAAAAGAAAAAATGCATATACTGTATATGTTTGTATATATTCTTTACATCAGATTTATAGAGCCATATGTGTAAGTATGCAGCTCATCCTCCGACAGCTCAAAGGGCTTTTACACACACACACACTCACACACTGATGGCAGGAGCTACCATGCAAGATACCAACCTGCTCATCAGGAGGAGTTTCCAATCATCCACACACACTCACACACCAGTGGCACAGCCTTCAGCAGCAAGTTGGGGTTCGGTATCTCACCCGAGGACACTCCAGCTTGAGGACCGGAGGCGGCGGGGATCGGGCGTCCGATTAGTGGATGACCTGCTCTACATCCTGAACGTAGACAAGCCCTTAATCAGCTGTTGTATCTATCAGTACTTCTGCCTGCTCCACCGGCGTTTCAGTGAAACAAAAGGTGACCAATGACTGGGTTCACTGTACAGAACATAAACACAGGGATATAAATGATGTCTACGGTATAGAAAGAATAAAGAGACTGATGAGTAATTAAGTCAAACTTCATCTCTGTAGATCTAGCAGATTGCTACAAATGCTTTAAATGATCAATCCATTTAAAGCTCATATTTCTAATATAAATAGCTGGAGGAAACCTTGGATGTAGAGAGCAAAAACTGGCATTCCTTAAGTGTCAAACACTTGCACTGTAAATCAGGCGTTATGTGGTGCAGCGGCTGTCTTCTGACTGGAAGACATGATTTGTTTGTGTGTGTGTATGTGTGTGTGTTACGCTGCATCACCTTAGTGATTGCCAGACTACATCAAATTGGAAGGGAAGAGCAATCCTTTATCATGATAGTATTACAGTCTGTTGCGTCTGTTAGCAGCCGGCGGGTCTGTGAAAAATCCACAGTGTGTGCATCTGCGCGAGGTGGTGTGTGTTTCTTTTCTGAGATGCTATCAGTGTTTACAACTGGGGTGTCTGTGTGTGTGTGTGTTTGGAAACGTGTGAGAGAAAAATGAAGGAATATGGTTTGAGAAGAGGAGACTTGTGGGGGGCGTGAAGGGGTGAGAAGGGCAAATAGAGGGAAGACGGAGGACAGGTTGAAAGTGAGAGCTTGGATTCTTCTTGTTTACTGGACTGACCAGCTGGCTGAATCGAGCTATGAAAAGCAGATGGATGGAAGTGTGTGTGTGTGTGTGTGTGTGTGTGTGTGTGTGTGTGTGTGTGTGTGTGTGTGTGTGCATCTGTCTAGCCAGCCGAACAGAGCTATGGACAGAGATAGAGCCATGAATAGCTTAGAGGGTTGTGTGTGTGTGTGTGCTGGTAGAAGCGCTGATTGTATTGACAGCCAGCTTATTGTGGCGGTGCTGAGGCCCCTCAATAAATCACCTGGCCCCCTCATCCTGTGAGACTGTTTATGTGACATCACACACTCATATTAACCCCCCAGCCCTCTGTGTGTGTGTGTGTTGGACAAACAGAGGTGGCACGAGGGTTGGAGAGATGGATAAATTGAGGAGAGGATCGTGAGGTGGAAAAATGATGCCTGTTTAGCAGAGATTTATCCCATAACTCAACACTTTGATCATCTTTTAATGTAATAACATGCAATAAATTCTATGTGGCTTCTCCCTGTTGTGGGTAAAACAGCACATTGTAATGAAAGGATGTAAGTTTTTCCATGTATAAACAGCAGAGGAAGTGTGTAGGTAGCATTAACAATGGAACGGAGCTCCCGGGGGGCATTCTGTGCACATTCTCTATGGACCCAAAAACGAGGAGGCGTGAGGAAGCTTTGTTTTTTTTTTTTTCTGTGCATGTGCCCCGTGAGCAACTTTCGTAGGACTGAATTGAGGTGCTCGCCGAACCACGACGTCTCCGTTTCTATCTCTACACACAGATGATGTGACATGTGGAGGCTTTAGAATGGAGAAAGCCGGGCTAAATAATGGAAGAAATGGGCTGAGTAATGTAGCCACCATATATGCCAAGGCTATTCAGAAATGTTACTATTGTGATGCTATTCATTTAGGCTTACTAGAACAATTCTTTACAATTATGGCCTTTTTTTTTTTTTTTTGGCATGAAATTGTTCAGTTTGATTGTGCCGAAGCGAAATCCGAGTGGGGAGTGACTTTGTTGCACGAACCCTAAAAATAATCAGGCATGCTTCTCTGCAACGGACATCAGAGAGGAGCCCTGCTGATTCATCAGGATGTGTATTACATTAATGCTTTCCAGTTTGACTGCTTTATGAATGTGGATGCAAAATAGAATCGATCAGTGCTAATGGATAATAGAAAATACAAGAAAAACACATCGTCAGCCTTTGCATTTAACTGCATGGGAAACACTTAACTTTAAATGTTTATTCAGACCCTTTTGACAGTTTTACCCATACGAACTGCTGCCATTAATACCAAAGTGATGTGCTACGGGGCTTTTGGACCTGGGTGGCCACATTTTTCCCACTCCTCCAGCTGCTATTCAAGAAGAAGATGGCTAAGCTGCTCATTTATTATTGAGACGATTTGAGGATGATGAAAACTAAGGGGGAGCGGAGCGTGCCTCGATGGGGAAACTTTGCACTACGCTGCCTATTGTATTTTGCTCTCTTTGGGGATCTTGATTGATTTTACAGCATATGAGGTCATAATGTTTAGTCTATAAGGCTGCAGCGTGGTCACAGAACACTGTTCAAAAGCCTTCACAGTCTAAACTAGGTTGGCATGGAGCATAAATTCAACCACAGAGAAAAAAGGTCCTACCTGTACCGTGCTGCATAGCTTTTCCTCCGTTTTCTTCTCATCAAGGTCAGTGTGAATAGAGACTGGGCCACTGAACAGAGGACAGATGTCTTTGTGATTTGCTCTGTTATATAAATGAGATCCTCACTGCAGACAAATTACTCAGTACAAAGGAAAGGTACTGCAGTCACTGCCTATCAAGGAAAGCCATGTCTCCATCTATCAGAATCAAAAACAAAATATGTAACTTTATTCTTTTAGATGTTTGCGACAAATAAATGAACCTTAAAATTCGTCTTGGTGTGGGGAAACTTCAGAAGACGGGTGTGCCGCCTCATTAATTCATTCATCCGCTTCATTTCCTGCAGATTATGTCGAAGTCGTACCATAACTTCTAGATATTACAATGACTTTAAAATGCATCCATCCGTCTTGTCGCAGCCTCACGAGTCTCTCACAAGAGACGCCGTGTACCAGCCGTGTGTCTGTCATTGTTCCTCACCAGGAATTCATCGCTTACACTGGCAGGCAGGGGTGGATAAAATAGTTTCCATACCATCCTTTTTTGTTACCCGAGGAGTGACGGGCTTGATAATGATCCCAGCGCAAGTGCTAGCCGCAAGCTAACCAGATTGCAAAGTGTTGCCTCATTTTTATTTTTTATTTTTTTGTGAAATTAGAATCCCCCCCCCCCCCGACTCCTTTTGCCTCGTTCTCTTCACGCTGTTGCAGCGTTGAGGGATTGACTTTAGCGCCTGTCACTGTGAACCTTAAAGTTGGTTTTATTAAAACATCACATGGAGGTAGAGCTGCTGTCAGCGTAAATGTTCAGTTTCCCAAAATGCTGGAGTCAAATATCGAAGTGTGAAATGTCTAAAATCGCAGTGCAGCCGCTACATTAATTTCGTTAACGCAGAGCCTTGGATTGGATTAGAGACGTGGTAATCTGGCAAGTTGTCAGTGCAAATATGAACAAATCAATGCACGCAGGCGTGAATAGATAGACAGATGATTGGGCGAAAGATTGAAAAACGGGAGCAGATACAGGCGTACTTACTGCCAAACAATGAACCAGCTCAGCGGACGTAGCCGTCTCTGGCTGGTTATGAGCTGCTGTTAAATTGGAGACACTTGTGTTGCTCTCGTCCCAACTTCCTACCCAGGTTAGTGCCGAACAGAAAGGCAGGCCCAGATGGGACAGAAGACGGGGGAGAGAGGGGGAGAGTTGAAAGGCAGTCTGCCTGTTTGTGGTTATTTTTTAAAGAGGTTTTCCTTGTAGATCAAAGCCAAGGCTCCACAGAACAGCTCTGAAACGGTATTTTACATTTCTCCCTCAGTTTTCGCTCTGAGGAGTTCCAGCGGAGTTGAATTTTGGTCTTGTGATGTTGAATGCAGGCGCTGTTCTTTGGACACACAGTTCTTGTTTTTCTCCTGCAATGTTGTGGAATGGGGCTCTAAAGGCCTGAGCTTTGTGGCGCTGACACTGAACGGATTCTTTGAAACCTGAAAACGCCAGCCATTCCATCGCTTTCATGTTTTTTTTTTTTTCGCCACTATTCAAATTTAATTTCAGTGAGCGCAACATGGAGTAAGGATGTAATGAGGAGGATGGGGATATGGGAAAATAAAAAAAAAACATTATTATCAAAATAACCAACATCTAGAAAAGGCTCCATTTTCTGATGAAAATGTAAATGTGCTTGAAAATTGCAGGTGCAAATTGTAAAATGCAAATGTGAGATCTTGCAGTGTAAGTTAAAGCCCTTATAGTTATAGGTTATATAGGTAGTTATACACGAATTGAAGGTGAAGCACTAAAGGGGTTTAACGCAGCTGAATGGAAAGAACAGCTGAAACTAAAGCAGCTTGACCAGTAAGCACTGAAAGCAACTGAACTGTTAGTTTGTGAAAGCGATAAAAAAACAGTTGATCTGTTATTTAAAGGGGAGGAAATGAAGCAATTTGAGATGTCAGTTGAAGTGGCCATCATTAAAGCTATTGAAAGTGTGCACTGTAAATAGTTCTCAGTGTCAGGTGACTGGAAGTGTGTGAAAGCAGTTGATGTGTCAGTTTAAACTCAAAGGGAGGAAACCCCCTCACATATCTGATCAAGTGCAATGGGACTGAAACAAAGTGTGTTGGCCATGAAAGCAGTTGAATTGTCAGCTGAACTGTAGAAGATTACCAGAATACACATTTTCAACGTGAGTTGGTGTGTAAGCAGTCAAAATGTCAGTTTATCCTTCAAGTCGGAGTCGAAAAATAAAAAATCAGTGCTAGGTGCAATGGGTGAAAGCAGTTGAAGCGTCAGTTAGAGTTTAAGTGAGGAAAGCACTTGAAAATCCAGTTAAAGTCCATGTAAGTAGCAGAAATGCCAGTTGACTTGTAAGCACTCAAAGGTTTTGAGTTCCTCCTGAGAGAAAATCGCTCATTTTATTCTCTGCCATGATTTTCTGTTAAGAGCCAGTTTGATGTGGATGGCCGAGGGAGGAAACGTAGCGGCTGTGATGGGTTATAGGTCGGGAGAAAACAACAACAGCTTGATCTTTGCTACTGTAATACCAGTCTGTCTTTGTACTGAAAACGGAAAAACATGTTGTTACTTAAAGGGGTTATAAAATGACCAGTGTTTATGTTGGCGACCTGTCATGGTCATGGTAATTGTGGCGGGAGCAAAAGGAGGAAGCCGGGCGACGCAGAGCGAAAAAGTGGGCATGTGGAGGAGGCCCGAAGCGGTCGGATGGATCAAACACAGGACTGTTGTTTGTGTTCCATGTGAAACCAAAAGTGAATGTTCAGTTATTTTAAGTTACTTAAGACATAAGTTGTGTTACGCTTCTGTCATTTTAACTCAAAACCCTCTTTTCCTCCACTTAATGACAGCCTCAGCCTCACCAAGCTTTGCCCTTTTCAGATTGTTAAACACATAAACTTATGTTACTCGCTTGCTCGGTGCTGACAAAGGTGGTTTAAAAACACGTATATGTCATTTGTTTTTTGATAAGTTGCTGGAAATCGACCACTTCTGTCCTTTCGGTACGAGGACGTGTCGTGTAATCCGCCTGATAATAAGCAGGTAGTTTCAAACTGGCCGCCCCAGGTTGGATTGGATGACACTTTATGATGCCTGTGAGGAATCCAGGTGCTGTAATGGAAGGTTTGATCGGCGGTAAACGTTGAATTCTCATTATTTGCATGAAGCTTTTATGGCCAACAGGTATTTTGTGGCCTGCTATGTGATTGAGCCTCCTGTATATTCTGTCCGCGCTAGTGATGTCCATTAATGGCGTGAGAGCACTCTGTGGTTGATATTAGCTGACATTTATGCGTGTCCGTGTGGATGTGTCTATGCACCTGTGTGCATCAGTATGTCCATTTGTGCATTTAAGGGTGTGTATAAGTGTATGTGTGTGTGTGTGTAGCACAAAAGTAGCCCCTTCTGCATCACTCAGAACCAACCATATTGCTTTTCCTATCAAAGAGGACGCTTTTAGCCCCCCGGCCAGCACTCGCAATGCTCCTTTGTGTCTGTAAGTGGCGGACCGTGGACTGAATTTTTAAGCGTCTGAGTGTGTGCGTGCGTGTGTGTGTGTGTGTGTGTGTGTGTGTCTGGTGGGCTGAGTGAAAGAGATGGGCCATCAGAGGGACAGACCCAGATAAAAACAGAGGAATGAGCCAGAGAGGAAAGATGGACGGAGAGAGAGAGAGAGAGAGAGAGAGAGAGAGAGGGAAGTGTTGGGGTGAATGGGGCGAGGGAGAGGAGAAAGTTTGCGCCGTGAACTCTGTGCAGAACAAAGTGCTTTAAAAGCAAAGTTTATCAAAGCGTGTCCAGATACGTGGTGAAGAGTAGAAGAGAAGGAGGGAGAGGAGAGTAAAAGATAGAGTGCGAGGGACATAAGGAGAACAGCACAAAGAGAGGGATGTGGGAGGGATGGATAGAAAACTTCAAATGTGTGCTGTCAGAGGCTTCCCAAATTGTCTCGCCATCCCCTGGAGACCATGGATAGGATGACTTACTTCCTTCCTGCCCTCCCCCTCTCTCTCTCTCCATCTCTCTTTCTTTCCATCACACACACACACACACACACACAGAGCATCTTTCCTCGCCATTTGAAACAGTCATCTGACACAAAAAAAAAAATAATGCCTCTCAATTCAAAAAGAAGAGATTGGTGTTAAGATTGTTCTCCATCAGTCTGAATATATAATGAAGAAGTCTCATTATCACCATAATAGGTGTGGTTAACATGTAGAGAACATGACTACAAAGGAAAATATGTTCTCAAAAGAAACCCTTTGAAAAACCCTATTTGTGTTTTGATTCAGAGGGCAGCGTCTGCTTAAATCAGGAAACTCACTTCATACGGACGGACGTCGGCTCTGCTATTCCTGTGAGCTTATTGCCTGATTAATAACTGCTCACTGCGAACCTCCCTCTCAACCTGTGAGTTCAATTTATTTTCAATTCGGCGTCCTACACGAGGCATGAAACTAAAGATTAATACTGCAAAGGTTGACTACAAAATTTATGGATTAAATCATTTTCCCTCTTTGTATATGCGTGTATGATCGAGATAGCAAATTTAAATGCATACGTTTAATAGAAACTAAAGGAAAACGGCACACAAGCAAGCGGCAGCGCCGAACCACAGCGCTTAAACTCTACGCTGTATGCTGGATGAATGGTACAGACAAGCAAACAATATGTGTAATATTACCATGAAGTCAGGAAATAATCAATTTAAAAAATAACTAAACACACTATGATGAAATTATTAGTATTATTTCACCTTGTTTCTTTAACACATTTTATTAGATGCCATTTTCATTTAACCGCGGCGGTTTTATTCTCCTGAAGCCTGCTGCTTCAGGCTGCTGCTTGATTGACAGATAATGACCTGTGGGATAAGAGGTGGCACTATGAAATAAAACATCGTCATCGGGGGAAAAAATGGTGTTGTGAAATAAAAATTAACTTTGGATGAAGGACTTTTAGAAATAAACCCTGTTAGAATTAAATCTGTAAACTAATTATTGTAAACTAATTGAATAACACGTTACAAGGGGATCTGTATGTATTGATATTTTTGATCAAATATTGAACACTTTGGGACGTCGTACTTTGGCGTGGACTTTATTTGTCAGTGAATCCAGAGATAAGAGGTGAAATAGGTCTCTGTGGGTTCATCGTTGTAAGTTAAAGTAACTTCACCTAAATGATTCAATCCACTGTTGATATAAAACTATTGATGGTGCAGCTTTAATGGCGATCAAATGAAGAAGCCAAATCCAGCAGAGTCCAGTTCATCCTCAACTGTTTAAGCGGTTCGAACAGAAATGGCTGATCAAGGACTCTCCTAATATGCACACAGGGAGCCAAATAATCAGGCTTCTGCACCACTGAACACGCTTTGGCCACATCTGCGCTATTTTTCAGGGAATTTAGGGGGTTTTAAGGTTTTAGTTAAAATCCTACACATTTTATACGCCGGCTTCAGTGCTTTTAAAGGATTCAGTATTTAGATTTATTCTCAGCAGTGTGGTGAGGGATTTGAAACTTGAGCTTTTGGAGGTTAGGAAATAAAACGCTAGTGCTGTATTTTGCAGATTTGTAATTTCCTTAGAGGTTTCCCTCAGAGAACAAAGTCATTGTAGAAAAAATGAGAGATGAAGTTCGGCGACTGTTATTTTAGTTGTTGTGGGAGAACTTCCTTGACCATACTGCTCAATTTACATACAACTTGAAGAAATTCTAATTCAACATCTTAGTGAATGAATAAAGAATGCAAAATCACATGGTTTGTGATATTTTCCAAAGTAACAATCACATTTTCGCCACTGAACATCCTCTTTTCTGGTTACATTAACTTTTCAAATGTGAGTCAAATACAGGCATTAGAATGACATCAAGTTTCCTGTGTTTCCGCAGTATCTCTAACACGGCGTAGATGACAGCAACACGTCTATGGGAAATTACTGTAAATGCGATGCCCTCCGCCCAGCGTTCAACAGAAACAGATGCAATGAAGAGATTACACCCACCCACGGTTGCTCCTTCCTTATTTCATTCCCGCCTGTGTTGTAGATTGAGCCGGACCGGGGCTTGTCGTGATTCAGCGGCTTGGAACGAAAACCTCATTGCAAACAGATGCCATCCAGAGATTAGCCTGGGCCTCCTCACACGTTTTTTTTTTGTAGGAGAATTTCTAGACTGGATTGGCTTCCCTTCAGTTTGTGGCGAAGGAGGGGGGGGGGGGAAAGAGCATTGTGAACGGATGAATTCTGAAGATTATTCTGGAGTGATTGTCAGTCTGATTGTGGTCCAGATATTACACCGAGCCCTCCGGTCTGATTGTGTATTGATTCTGTGTCGACTGGTCGATTGACAAGGGCGAGTTTGCACTTGTTGTGGTGGGTGTGTGCCAGCATGTGTGTGTCATACTTTGCGGAGGGGAAAGCAGGGCAGAAGAAGAAGGCCTGGAGGAGGGAAGAGAGAGTGTGAGAGCAGTGGATCTATTGTATTGACAGGAGGACTGCTTTGTGTGTGTAGTGCATGTGTGCAATCATGTTTTTGGCAGTGTGTTGGAGGCTGTTGGAGGCTTTGCGCAGCCAGTTTATTGGCCGATAGATGGGCCTTATCATGCTGGTTCCTACTGGTCTTAACTCAGTGCTGTCTGCGGAAATCAATGCTTTCATCTTGTTTATGTCTATAGCTCTCCACTTTATTTATTTTTTGCATTTTATCCAATGCATCTTCATCTCCTACCCTCCATCCCCTCCTATTTCTCTTCCTCCACCTCTCACCCCACCCACTTACACCCCCGTCTGACGTTCCTGTCCACCCCCCACACCTCCCCCTTCCGTTTCGTTCCAGCAAAGTTAGGCGACGAGCAGCTGCACGCAGGGCACGTACACTTCTCGTGGATACAAAATGGAGGGTCAGTGTCCTCTCCTCCTCAGATAATATCGCCAAGAATTTTCAGTTGATTCACATTTATATGCAGAAGGGGCCAATAATATGCAGGTCCAAGTGCGCACGCTGCTTCCACATTCTCCAGTTATTGATTCAGTTTGACAGTTTGACCGCTGCCTGTTGGAGACGATTTAGGTGGGTTATATTGCCTTCAGCGGTGACAGAAACTCCACGTTGTTGTAAATTTAATAGAATGGCAGTGTGGCCCTTGACAAATGAATTAATCATCAAAAAAGACAATTGGTTAAAGCTGCTGGCTGAGTTTTCCTTCATGGGTATTGCAAGACATTAGCTCTTAACAGTTTGTTCAGTGCATTTTGGAGGCAACTTGCTCTTGTTCTCGTACGGCACTTTGGCCACTTCAGGTAAAAGCCATCAGATTGAACCTACAAGCTGTCAAACTGTTTTTGAAAGGTGGGTCGTGCCTTTTGAAGCGGTGGCTTTTACCGTTCGACATTCAATCTGCAGTCTCGTTTGATGCTTTTATGACGAATGTGTTGTAGATCTGTTCTTTTTTTATGACCGATTGCTGCTTTTTGCACAGTTTTTATGCTCTTATTTGTGGTTTTATTGCATATATGTAAAGTTTTCAACCAGTAAACCTGTAAAGCACGTTGTGACTTTGTTCTGTGACTTGGTTGAAAAGTGCTACACTAAATAAACTGTAATTACTTGCTGTGCAGAAAGAGTCTTTGTATTATAGCATTAAAGGGTCCAGAGAAGGCTATTTGATCCAATGCAAGTCTTATTTTGGTTAAAAAGTCAACAGCCAGGGAAGTAATCTGTTTATAATGCCACACATCTTTGATGCCATATCTGCCGGGCTGGGCGTCACTTCATTAAATAACCCGCTTCCTGTCCCTTCGGTCACGTGACCATCCCGAGAGACACAGATAGGGCGATACAAGCCCGCCTCTTATCCGCCCGTCCCCTGAGGAGCTTGATAGGCCGAAACCACGTCTTCATTTCCCGTCCTTTGAGTGTCGGGTCCCTTCCTGTGACTGACCGATCTGCTGTCAGATAATGAGGAGAGAGAGGAGGGGATGACAGGAGGACAATGTGTGCAGCTCCATTCGTCTTCCTGTTATTACTTTGCAGTGTGTGTGTGTGTGTGTGTGTGGCTGGTTTTAGACATGAAAGTGGCCATGAATCAGTCAATATCTCTGATTGCAAACATTTGCACAGAGGAAGGGATGGGTAGCAAAAATAGAAAAAGAGGGGAAGAAGAGTAATAGAACTGAAAAGGATTTAAAAAAAAATCCGATTTACAGATTGTGGGATATGTTTCTTCTTCTACTACACTTCTGAGATGTATACACTCATGTGTGCACTGCCCGTGCATGCATGGGTGTATATTTCTGCTTGATCCAGTGCTGTTAACTTGACCACGGCTACAGTTGTTTTCCTTGCGTGCAGATTGCTTGTTATGTGCTGCTGACAGTAGAGATACACTCCCTTTGTGTGTGTGTGTGTGTGTGTGTGTCAGACTGAGCATCTCTGCCTTATTACAGTATGTGTATATCAGTAATAGTGGTCTTGCTGCCAGGCTGTGGCTCTCGAAGAAAACCACTTAGAGATGTCCAGGGAATGCCTGGGACTCTTAGAGGGGCTGCCTCAGCACGACTCTAATGCATCTCTCCACACACACACACACACACACACACACACACACACGAGACGCAATCATCACACACAGACGCCAGTGCAAGGTAAGGTCTTACATTTTTACTGCCGCCCCTATTCATTTTTCATTCTATGGGATGCTCCAGTGAATCGCTTCTCAAGGCATTATGGGATAGCAGGCTTATGGGGTCCCAAAACTGACAAAAAAAATTCAGTTTCCCTTTAAACTTTGAGATAGAGACAGGGCGCAAGTATGACCCGCCCACTCCTAATTCAGCGCTCTCTATTTACTTTGTGCTGCGCGAACGTACCTCTGTGTCTCTTTTCATCTGCTGGCAAACAGAAAAAGCAGCTTCATGTTGTTTCTGGAGTGCTGAACCGAAAACACTCGGCTTTCAAGAAGAAAAAAAAAAGGGGTCAGTAAGAATCAGACAGATCACCATTATCACACGAACAACATATATAAAGTGTCTCAATAAATATAAAGTGTGGCATCTTTACTTATATCACTATAAATAGTGATGTTGGTGCTGATATTGTGAATACTTTCATTGTAAGTCAGCTAGTTCATCAATAAACTTTAAATAATTATAATATAACGCCCCCCCCCCTCCAGTGATGATCATGTGATACTCAATAGACTTTTAGCGGACTATTACTTCCATTTATTTAGATGCGTCAAAGCAGAGCATCCCATACAGTCGATGTTTTCTCACAGCCAGGCTCTTTAGAGGGCCGTGATGATATTGGCTGAATGCTAACTTACTTTGGAGCACCTTGAAATTAATACTGAATACTCTGCGGAGAAACTTTACGGCTCCCTTGTCGTGCCGCAGTGATTAAAAGCTTATCTGCCCCAGTGCGTGCGGGTTAAGGAGAAAACTGCATTTCCATAACAAATGCACACAGCACGCGCTTACATTCCTCTAATGAAAAAGAATGCAAAGCAAGCATACGGCATATTCCCATATTTGCAGCTAAGTATAAGACTTTAAGGAGAAAAATGCACAGTGTCACACGAGCATCTCACACACACACACACACACACACACACACACACACATATGGAGCGCTCCATTGAGAATGAGTGGAGAAGTGGACTGTTAAAAGATTCAGAGCATGGAGTGCCTGGCAGATCATTACCGACCCAGTGTGGGAATTTAGAGACACACTGTATGTGTGTGTGTGTGTGTGTGTGTGTTTGTGTGGTGCAGCGTGGAAGATCATTATAAGGTCACGGCAGGGGTGTGAGAGAGAGGGAGAGTGCTGGAGGAGAGTTCAATCATAGGTTACCCACTGGAGATCGCAGCAAAGTGTGTGTGTGTGTGTGTGTGTTTATGTGTGCTGGAGTGTTCTGTATTTGTGGGTGTGTGTGTGTGTGTGTGTGTGTGCTGGAGGAAGAGATGGAAAAAGAGAGCGTTCAATACCCTGTTTCCCGTCGGGAGACACCCCTGAAGATTGTGTGTTTGTCTTTGTTTGTAAGACAGAACAAGTGGGAGGAGAGACGGTGAGAGAAAGTGAAAGAGAGTGACAGTGACACTGTGAGTGTGTGTGTGTGTGTGTGTGTGTGTGTACACTCTACACTTCATCAACACCTGCATTTATAAATTCTCTCAGCGTTCCACTCATAAGAGCTGTGATCACCATCATCTCTGATCTTTATCCAGGCTCGCCAACTGACAGGTTTGTGTCGTTTGAGTGCCGGAGAAAACGTCCAGTTCTACCTGTATTTCTAAAACACTTAACACTTGATGCACAGTTTGTTCTCTTACAGTCATTTATAGCAACAACAAAAAAAAAAACTACTTTCAAATCTTTGAAATCCTCCCTTGCAGCTTCAGGAGCTGTAAAACTAACACAAGTGCAAAAATCCCCAAATGTAATTGCATTGGAGTGATTTTTTTTTTTTTTTTCATTCAGTACAAGCATGCGATGGGTTTTCATGGGTAAACGCACTAATTAGTACAGCAGAATGTGGCCCGTTGTAAACTGCTACCGTGAAATCTTACAGCCTCTCGTGAATTGCGGTGCAGGAGTTCATTCAATATTGTGATTATGTTTCAGATGAATTTGCGCAGCCTGAAAATGCAGAAGTCCCGTGGCTGCTGCAGACGCGTGCATGTTGTAGCTCGGTGTTCTGCGCTCTTGTGAGCCTGAACTGTAAAAGTGCAAGAAAAGCCTCTCAAATTGGTTTGCGCGTGCGACCCAGCATGCACCTGTCACGCAACATTGTGAGCGTGTTTGATTTGGATCACGTAGCCTTGTGTGTTTTGAATCAATACCAAGGTATCATAATATGAACCTGAACCGAAACCTATTATGGGTTGTTTGTGGATTTTTACGTCTTCGTTAGAGATTTTTAACAGCAAACAGATTTCACCGGGCTCCACATACGTCTGTTAGTACTGGAGACAGCTGATTTTTATTTGCTGATTTGTTGTGAGATCTAAATTAGATTAGATTAGATTAAACTTTATTGTCATTACACCTGAACAGTACAAGGCAATGAAATGCAGTTTGGCATCTAACCAGAAGTGCAATTAGTAGCAAGTGCAAAAATATATAAAGAGTATGTACAGAATATACAGATTGGGGATTTTTACAGATGCTATATACAGATTAGAGCTATGAACATGTGTGCTAGTAGACATAATATATGGTTATATGGATGAATGGATGAATATAGACATGATACATATAATACAGGTGTATACAGGTTGACCACACAGATTTAAATACTATATACACTACTCACAAAAAGTTAGGGATATTCAGCTTTCAGGTGAAATTTCAGGATGAACCACCACCAACACATTTCCTGCTTCAGTTAGAATTGGTATTTAAACAGTCCTCCTCATCGTGCTGTTCACATTCTGACATCATGAGACCAAGACGACACCTAACAGTTGATCAGCAGCACCTCAACACTGGAGGCTTCAAACAGGAAGTCCTCAGACGGAGGTGTTCACTGAGCTTAGAGGGTCACAGAGTGTCATCAGGAGGTTGGAACAGTGATACAGAGACTGGAAGAGTCCCAGAAAGGAGAGGAGTGGACGTCCTTTGGCCACATCCCAATTTTACGTTTACCCTCGTTTACCCTCGTTTACCCTCCACTGTTGTTAGATTTTCTTTCAATAAATTGTTTAAGATGAAGAAACTACCATTGCATGCTGATACTTAAATGTCCTACTTTCATGATATAATATCACTGTAGCATTCACTTTTTACATTTTCCATAAATTTCACCTGAAAGTCGAATATCCCTAACTTTTTGTGAACCCTGGGTGGGAGGAGTCCTCGAGGATGCTGCAAACCCGACGCAGATGGCGTTTCCTCTGGACGTCCTCAACGGCTGGAAGGGGAGTCCTTGTGATACGCTGGGCAGTTTTCTCCATTTTTAAGTTTATTTCCATTGTCCCCATACACATATACTCATCATCAACAATTCTCAGTGCAACAACTGAAGAGGTGAAATTACCTTGTTGCTGCCTTGTTCGCTGTGTCTCCCGTCTTCGGGGCGGCACGTCCCATGGCTGCGTTGCATTCTGCCCGCGAGGCCCATGTCAGTGGAGATATTGGTATCCCAGCATCGTAGATGATGGATCTCTCTCTACATGTCTGTGGAATATCAGTTCAAAATGATTAATCTAGAAAGGAGCCCTGGCTCTTTGATTCTGAGAGGCCGACAGCAGATCCTGACATTTACCATTGATGTTTAAGATTGCTAAAAGTGCTATCAAACCCTATTGCAGTGATGCTGTAAATATCTTGAGGGAATATGATGTTTTCTATGTTTGGCCACAGGAATAGCCCTGAAAACACTGAAATGGGCCTGGGAAACTCAAGATGCATCATCATGAGTTTTTTTTTTTTTTCCCCCACCTCTCATTGTAACCCCTTTCCAACAGTACAGCAGCGTTGCAGCAAGTGCACAATAAACAACTTCAGATAGTTCATCAAAGAAGATTGCGGTCGAACTGGATTCATTAGTGGGAAATTGACTTGACAAGCGTGACCAGGACTAGCAGGCTATTGATCAGCCTCTGTCATCAGTATAGGTGATTTGTGCTGGCAGCGACAACAGCAAGAGGGGAGAGTGGGGAGAGGCAAAGCAGCAGGAGGAGGGTGGGGGGGCACTGTACAACGTATGAGGACGGCTTGTTCTACGAAAAAGATTGAGCTTTTTAGGGACTCACAGAGTTTCTTAAGAGGAGGTCAAGAGGTCAACAGTATAAATGAATAACACTTCAGGTTTGGGTTTTTATTCACTAGAAATGACCCCAATTACTGGAATGAATAAAAATGACTTCCAGGTCTGAGCTACACTTGTCTCTGAATACATTTTCAGCTTTGGAAACTAACTAATAAGTACTGGACTTAATGTACTGTGCTACTTAATGTACTTATTAACATTGCTGCTTTATACTTCTGCTTCATTGTAATTTTACTGTATCTCATCTATTTAGTGGCAACCAATCCAATAGTTGTTGAGATTTGACGAATATTGACATTTGGCAAACATTAGAGTCCGTAAGATCCATCCCCTGGGGATCATGAATGTCTTGTTGAGACATTTCAGTCATGGACCAAAGTGTCCGATTTGGCATTAGCTAAAAACTCATTAATCATTACTTTGTGAGACGATTTTTTTACAGTGTAAGACGTTATATTAACATATAAAGCCTGCCTTGACCATTTTACATAAAATGCTGCTCATAAGAAGGCACATTATAATTCATTAATAGGCTATAGCAAGTTAATACTTGTTCTTTTGTTCCTGTGCATGATGAATCCTTTTGGTTTTGACATTTAAATAACATTTTGAATGCAGGACTTTTACTTGCAGTAGAAGCCAGGAGTCCGGTGTGAGTTTATTTTGAAGTGCTAGACGTTAAACTGGCTCGGGGGTTACTCAAGCGTCCTTGTCACTGTGGTTGGGTCCTTGACAGACACTGAAAATCTACATGGGGAAAAGTGACTGTGGTGTGATCCTACTCCCTTCACAGCATCTGTCAAGTATTTGTGACAGGCAAGTCCCAAGTTAGAATTAGTGTTAGTGTGTGAAGCAGGGTGTCGCTGCGAAGGAGCAGAGGAGCTCAGTCAAACAGTGTTTTTGGATCATCTGCATAGGAATCTGCATTAGTAACAGGAGGTCAAAACAGCTGATTACAACAGATTAGACCAAACAAATGATGGATCCGCAGAATGAATTCACTTGTCAAATCTCAAATCTAGGTGACATGCCTGATGTGTCATTCGGAAAGAAACAACGTGCTTACTGTTACCTTTTTTGTGTTGTTCGTGTAGATAGAGAGGCCAGCGGGAAAGAGGAAGATTGCAAAGTGAAGTATGGGGGAGATAAAGATGGTGGAAGAAATAAAAGAGAATAACAAAAGATATTGAGAGGGCAGAAGCTGGGGAGAGCAACAGAGAGAGAGAGAGATGGGTTTCATAAAGGGCTTGACAGAGCTGGATGTAGACAGTTGAAGTGGTGGAGATATTTCACGTTGAACTAACTTGCAGCGCTGTTTGTCTTCTCCGATCTTGGCAGGAGTGCTGGTGTTCTTAGGTGCTGTTACAGTATTTCTCAGCTGAGCACGAGAGGAAGAGAAGAAAAGAGAGACAGATGGAGAGAGGAATCGCAGAGAAAGTGACGCGACAAGAGACCGAAAGGTAGCAAGGTGGAGAGGGGTGTGTATGGAAATGGAAAGGAAGGTGAGTTTATGAGAAAGGGGGGGGGGGGATGAAGGGAAAGTAGATGTAGGGCAGTGGGAAAGGATCAAAAGTGGAGTGGCTTTTTCTCTCGCTTTTCTTAAAGTGCTAAAATGAGTATGCTTTTAAGACCAGCCGCTGGAATGAAATATCTAAAACTCTACTTTGTGCCTGGAAAAAAAAAAAAAAAGGGAGAACCAGTGCTGTTTCCACTTGCCCACAGCTGGCGACAAAACGGGCTCAACTGTGATGACAGACTTCGAGTTAAATTCCTCTTAAAAGAGCATTTAAAAGGACGCCTGTGCTCGTTCCCATCCAGAATGGAGCTTCCTGTGTACATTAGCTGCTGCTGGTAGCTTCAGTTTTGCAAAATGAGTTCATATGAAGTAGGTGTTGATACACTGAACTGCTTATCTCACCAATCTTTCTAGCTTTGACACTTGAACATGATTCTGACTTGACTCAAGACTTGTTTTAACAAACCTGACTCGGATTTGTCTTGATTACCCTGCCCTGCCTAAAAAACAGCTTTCCCATTTAACTTTCCTTGGATGTGAAGCTAGAGCTTTAAAAAAGAAAATGCCACTGCCTCTGAAAGTCCCCCACGTCTCATTGCCTGTGTTGGATTTCTAAATAGTGCCATGCCTCACAAATGACAGATCACAGTGACCTGATTCTTCCACCTCGCAGTCGTTCAGCGAGTCTCCTTTGCACTGCATTCTGCCCTGCAGGCCGGTCGGTCTCTCGCCCATTAGCCAAAAGAGAGGAAGTGCACATTGGCATTTCAGAGAAAGGGAGGTAGGAAGCGAGATTGATTCACGGTTCTACCTAAGCACAATGCTGCTCGCAGAGTTAAATGGCACTGCACCGGTGTAATTTCCTGCCGCTGCAAGAGCGTGCCTATCAGTCACCCACTGCCTACTCAAACAGGCTCCTTCAGAACAACATTATGTGATTAGGAGAGCAACAAAATGTCAGCCCGGTCCCTTGACTCGACCACTGACATAGCTATTTGGTTGAAAAATTGAAATGAAATATACAGAGATGAATACAGCAGGAGAAATGGAAATGATGGGGGACAGAGAGAGGAGTCCTCGTCTTGTTTAACTCGACACTGCAGGTAGATTTTAAACACACTGCCCAGGGCTAGTTCTGCTCCCGCTGGGGCCACTTACACCACATCAATGTAGTCACTCGTAATACGCTATGACAGTGAAAGGGGCTTTTTCCAAAATCGTCACCTAAATGAATAGACTTCACATGGGGGGGAAAAAAAAAAAGAAAGAATACTGCTGGGATAAGCAAAATAACCCATCACAAGTTTGATGTTGGTAAGTGGTGCTGGGGGTTTTACTTGCGCTTCTAGCTTGCTTCTAAAGTTTATGTCGTGGGCATATGGTGGTTTGAAGTAGCAAGTAAAAATAATTCTTCAACACATTTCTTTCCCCTTGAATGTGCACACTGCAGCCGGGAATCAGCTTTGGCAATAACAATTAGCCAGCCCAACACAAATTAGAATGTATGGAGAGGGATCCTACATCGGAGCGCTCATCCATCTCCGGAAACATGAAGAAGAGGCATTTTTTTTTAGAAATGCTGCTGATAAGGCACATCAATCATCCTAAACTGTAAAAGTTTAACTTTGAGGTAACGTCTCAAGCGTCGTTATCACTAAAGTAGAGCACTGACATCGGACAATTCTTCAAACTCACTTTTTTTTTTCTTCGTTTTTTCTGTTTTGATTAGTCGTTTCCCACCTGTTTTGTTTGATGCCCACCCCCCCAGGACAGTTTAACTCCAGTACCCTTTCGTTGACACCACCTGTCTTATTCCAAATGTGTCAGTTTTCACTTTTAACCCTTGTATAGTGTTCAGGTCTGTTTTCATTTTTTTTATCAAGAGCAAAATGATACGATTAATTATTTTTTCAGACTCACACTCGTTGGCCTTGGCTCATAATGATGAGTCTGGGTTTGAAAAAATGATTACCGTAATTTCCAGACTATAAGCTGCTACTTTTTTAACATTCTTTGAACCCTGTGGCCTAAACAATGATGCGGCTAATTAATAGATTTTTACGGGCTAACGGCCTCCAGGGGGCGCTCTAGCAGTAAGCGCAAGAGCGAGACAGACAGACGGAAGAGAGAATGCGCCAAGGAAGACGCTAGTGTGATTGTGTTTTGAACGGTTATTTTGCGCTTCATGCACACACCCTCCTCATGGCAAACACACGAAGAAATGCATATGATGCAGCTTTTAAGTTAAAGGCAATCGATCTGGCTGTCGAAGAAGGAAATAGAGCTGCTGCACGTAAGCTTGGCATCAATGAATCGATGGTGAGACGTTGGAGAACTGACTAAATGCAAAAAGACGACAAAAGCTTTCAGAGGTGATAAAAGCAGATGGCCCGAACTTGTGTGCACCATCTGTCTGTGTGAATATCTCATGTTACAACGTGGACGCTTGCGACTTATAGACAAGTGCAGCCTATATATGTACACATTTTTTTTTTCATTTTAAATTTAGTGGGTGCGGTTTATATTCAGGTGCGCTCAATAGTCCGGAAATTACGGTAATCGTATAGTTTTTCTTTTGATAAAGAACATGAAAACGGATGAAATACACCATACAAGGGTTAAACTGGGTGCTGATAAATGCTGTTGATTCTATATTTCTCAGTTCCTCATACAACCCAACTGGGTGTGTTTTGGTTGGTCGGTCAAGTCCACATTGGTCCTGCTACCACCTCTTGGAGCAGCTTATATAATATTATAATCAGCGTAATCCAATTGCAATACGACCTGGCCTGTGCAATAATATGGAGGCCTGTCGGGCCTTGTGTTATTAAACTTGTGGGGCTGATGTTAGATGTTCCTCTTTTGTATTTTGTATTCTGAGTTTCATAACCCCGATGCTCTGTATGGGAAGACAGTTCTGAATAATATTCAGTACAATATATACTGACAAATAGGATTAAGCAAACAGGAGATCTCTGTTTCACTCTGTGGTTGCAAGAGTTGGACCAGTAATCAAAGACACAGGCTTTTTCCGTGCTTTCAGGAATTGTAAGCACCACCAGACCAGATTGCTCGTCTGAAATTTCTCGTTATATAACAGTTTATTATACACATTGATTGTAAAAACTCTGGGGGAACAGAGTCATGTAATATTCAGTGTCATTTATCAGCTCTGTATTCACATGGGTATACTGTAAATATAGACCGTATGTTGATATATAGAGAGCTGTGGATTAATTTCTATTCATCATTCATCTGTCTGCCTTGTATTATCTCAGACATACAAGGGATGTTGATGGAACACGGCGACGCGATGTCTCTCATCGCCGAGATCCATCATGCAAACCTCATTAATGCTTTGGATTTCAGTCATTTTTAAAACCTCAAAATACTTTTCGTGTTTAATACATGCTGTCGTCAACCGACACTCCTTGTACCAGCGAGTGTCTAACGGCGGTCTAAATGCTAATTTTAGCATTTTTAATGTAATGACTAACGGAGGCGACAATGATCTGCTCTCCAGTGTTTCTGTCCGGCCTGGAGACAGCGGTTGACCTTGACTTGCTTTCCTGCCACTTCAAGTTAAATTGATTTCCCGACCCTGCAAACAAATCAGGGTTCAAGTCCACCACCGAAATCTAATCAATTGTTCCTTGGCCAAACACTTGAACCCCAAATTTCACACAAGTGGGTTAAAAACCCAACTTCTTTGGCTTTTTCTCTTCCCTTGAGGTTAGAAGTCTTAAATCCAATAAAGCAAAGTGTAAACAAATCCAGTAATAGGGTGACAGGGCGTCATGCTGCGGTTACAGATTGGAGGCTTTATTAAGTCAGTCCTTCGCTGTAATTTGTGCCCACTTTTTCCCAGGCAGAGAAGGGAGTCTTCTTTTTCTTGTGCTCCGCCCCCTCCGCAAATCCCCTCAGATCCCCTCAAGCCAATTAGGGACTAGAGAAGTGAAAATCAGGAAGCAAATTGGTCTTTTGGCTAATCTCTCTGGGGAATGGCTAGCAAGAGAGGGGAAGAGGAGAAAAAAGGTTTAGAGATGGATCGAAGACAGGTGGTGGAGGAGGAGAATTTAAAGAAGAGAGGGGAGGCGAAATGACAGCAGAATAGAAAGAGAGGGAGAGAAAGGAATGAAAAAAGAGGAGGAGGGGGGAGGTCTTGGCGTCTTAGAAAAAGAAAAGATGTTTCTTCACGTGAGCTACAAATATCTGCGTCAGAATGTGTGCATGTTCCTCCCATATGTTGGGTGATGTATCACCGGCAGCTGTACCTTCACATCATCTGTTCCTGGCTCCCACCACCACCACGGGCAAATGCAGATGCTCGAACTGGAATGGAAAACGGAGAAGAAAAAAGATTTAAGAGTCGCACTACAATCACCACAGGGGGAAAAGCAGATTAGAAGTGGAAGCGTACACACTTTTTGCCCATGCACTCGCACACACTAACGCAATATATATAATATCCACGAGGCGCTCCCGTTCCCCAAGGCCACTTCAGGCCTGATAAGTGTTCAGAGTGAGTCTGCTCGCCAGATAGCGTTTGAATGAGACTTGTTTGTGGGAGCTTGTGTTGTTTCAAAGGGCGCTTGTCGTCGGTCACTTTCTCTATCATCAGATTAAAGACGTGCTTCATGTACTGGAGTACACTCATTGCCTTTGACATGTTTACCGGCACCTTTAAACACCCTAACTCAGTGTTTATATTAAATAACAGAATCTATTCACCTCGGTGCAGCACCCTTTGAGAAGGAAAAAAAATGATAGCCAGCTAATTAATTTAGACTCCATCTGAAGGTTGTTACAGAGTTCTTGACTCATGCACGCCTAATACACACAACCCCACGATCAAGCTCTTTATAAAATGAAAGTTTTATGAGGCTACAACCTACGTACACACAAATAATAACTACTAAGCTGACACATAAATGAATGAATATATGTAACTGTTAAAATAAGCACTAAACACAGCGGGGAACAATTAATGATAAATGAAGACCACCGTACACCAGATCAAGCATGATATCTTCCAGCTAGATGCATTAATTAGAGGAAACACAGGAGACCACCAACTGGATGAAAACTTTAAACATTAAACAGTGAAATTCACTGAGGGCACCATTCAGCAGCGGAGGAGACATGGGAAGCCAAAGGAAATGATCTGAAGCAATTAGATATCATAATTCTATTGATGGGAGGTCCTGTTTATGACCCATTTAAGGACCCCTATTAATCTATAATGTTAACCACTAATGGCAGGAAGAGTACTGTTTCACCTGGCGCTGCGGAGGATCAGAGCAGAGTCGCCCTGCAGGGAGCGGAGACGCAGCACCCATTCCCACGTGGTCTTTCCAGAGCTCCCTGCGTTCTCGTTGCCACGTGGCAACTTCAGCTTGAGTCTGTTTCGTTCCCGTCTCTGCCCCCCCGCCTCACGGCAGCCAGTCTTCGCTGAGCGCGCAGGATTTCAGGAGTTTCTTAACTTTTGTTGCGTTCGAACACACACTGGAGAAGGTGTGGGAGTTGCAGGGAAGAGACGAGTCGAAGAGGGCGATGCTTCCTCTTGGTTTATAGTCTTGTGTAAAAGCTGTGTCCGGGATCAGTGATGTGGAAAGTACCTCCTCCCATCCAGGACCTCTCCTGTCTGAGTTCTATCCTCCCTCTAATTTCTCATAAGAATAATGACTAAAGTTTGAAAGTGTGGCGTTCTCTGCTGCTGAGTGATACCAGACACATACAGTATCTTATGAGTAACCAGGATATCATCACCATTAACATGATTTATTACACAGCTTTGTTGAGTACTCGATTCTGATTTCGGAATTGATCGGTCAATTACGGCATTCCACTGTTCACTGTCTTATTTCTGAATGGCTGTTGACTTTAAATGGTGAAGGACTGTATGCGTTTAGCACCTTTCTTGTCTTTTTTTGACCACTCAATGTGCTTTTTACACTACACTCACTGTTGGGGGCAACTTTTCCATGTGGGGCGCTGAAGGTTAGGTTGAGACTAGACCCACGGTACTTTTAAAATTACGGGTAACAAAAAAACTCTGTGGTCGACTTTTCCATCGAAATTAAATTCTCATATTAAATAATCAAAAGAACAACCTAAATTCTAACACCTGTGGTCATAAATCTGTTTGTCTTCCCTCTCTCCTTCAGACACACAAGAATCCCTCAGCTGTCTTCTGTCACCTGATTATAATGCAGGAGGAGGAGGAGGGAGGAGATGCCCGGCGCTAGATACTTTCAGAATAGTTCTAGCAATGTAACATTTCTCTAAATCTAATATTTCAAATGATTATCAATCAAAAAGTATATGTACTAACAATGCATGATCCAAATACAGTTCAAAATATAAATACAAATTCATTTCTTTGTTCACGCTTTTTGGCTCCAACACTCATTCATCCATTCACATACCATTCGTGCACTGATGACAGGTCGCCAACTCGTATGCATTCACTCACTAAAGTATGGACAGTATGTATACACCTGGATAGATATCTGTATATGTGCAAAGGTACGCCAATGGACAGCAAATGAAATAGTATAATATAATAATTCCCACATGTTGCTCAGTTTTCTTGGTCTCTTCTATAGGAACGTGCATTACTTTTCCTGTGGGGAGGGTTCAGAGTGGGAGCAGACAGACCTCCCCCCCTTCACGCAGACACTTCTGTACTCTGAAGGTCATTGTGTCAGGCAGACTGGCATTTCAACCTAATTCTTCTTTCATTACAAGCTATGATCGATTCACCGGTTATATAAATTCATATTCACGTTTCCTTTTTCATTAGAAAAAAACCAGATCCAATCTTTGTCTCCTCTGGATTAGTGGGTATGTGTAACCACTTCTTGTTAGTTCAGGGTTTATTGTCCCTGCATCAAACATCAGCCTGTACTTTTCAGATGGTTAGCTAAACATAACATATTAATGTACATTTTAATTCTGCGTTCTGCAGGGCAAAGTCATTTTTCTTTGTTCTATTTCACGAGTTTGCATGTGGCAGTAGTAGATTAGTCTGTAATAAATTGGCATTTGTCGCTTGACGTCCTCTTTTTAGTCTTTGCAGGGCTGCTCTTATACCCAGAGGTTTGCATAAACATGAGGTTTAGGAGCAGATGATCAGTTCTGTGTCCTTGTCATCACGCTACAACGCAATGATCGCCATTTCAAGTCAGTTTATATACGAGCAAGATAGAACGTCTTAAGAGGTGAGCTTTAGAGATGCTTGCTGATTTTGTAACATTTGGACAGAGCCAGGCTAACTGTTTCCCCCTGTTTACAGTCTTTGTGCTAAGATAAGCCAACCAGCTGCCCGTTTCACTGATAAAATAGTTACTAGATTTATTTTATTTAACAAGAACTGTGAACTTTTTGCTTTTTCCTCTTTGTGTTCCCACACAAAATAACTCTGAATTAGTATCCTGCATGCCGCATGCTAAGATGAAATTCAAGAAACTTTAACCTTGACCATAGTAATGCAAGCACAACAGTGATGACAATCCATAATGCAAACATATATTTGACAAAGCTAGCTGATATTTATGCTTATCTTAGTGCACTGCAGTCAGCAGGGAATCTAACAGTCAGCGGCAGCAATTATTTTGGACCCAGTCCTCACTTTTGCGTTCTGAGAGAGTGAGTACCTGCTTGACTGTTTCTTTGCAGCACAGGTAAATGTTTCCCCCTTCCCCTCAAACGTGTGTTCCTCCTCCACCACTCATTGCCACACAGTGTGCTCAGTGTTTCGGTGCGTTTATCCTGCAGCTCCAACCGACTGAAATACGGCTGAAAGCCTGAAATAATCAGCTGCTTCTCACGTGTAATCACAGCAGATCTGCGTCTCAACTCGTCTCATGTGCTTTAATGTGGTCACTTATGAATGGGCGTTGTATGATGTGATAGGGGTATAATGGGTATAATGTTTTCCTTTATTTACCAGGATTTGTTGTTGATTTCCCTGCAGCCACCTCTTCCCTCTCCCTTCTTGCTAAATTTACACCCTTATCTGGCTGTAGCATTCACTGTACTGTACATCTAGATTGCCTGTGATATCCCCTGCATCGACCTGCGTGGTTGTGATTTAGCGGCTGTGTTTTTACACTTGGAAATAAATTGTCTCAAGTGTCCACACAAATCAAATTGCACTTGTCACTTCTCCCCGGTCTTATAAACACTATTTAAGGACGATCAGCGTCAAAGGCAGTCATAGAAATTGCGTTACCGTTTTTTTTCTCAATCATTCAGACTCTTTTTAGAGAGCCGGCTCTTTCGGCTCCCAAGTGGCTCCTCAGATTTTTTTGTTGCTTCAATAAATGTATTACCAAACGATGTGTAAAATGAATTACTAATGTAAAAAAACACATTATATAGAATATTTATTGTTTATATTGCTTTATTAATTTAAAATTATTTAGTTTTACTGGGGTCATGGAGCTCTGGGCTGTAGGTTTGGTGGCTGTGTTGTTGTCCTGGAGGATGCTGTAGACACACTGGCACCTTCATTAACAGCAGGGTCCCTTGCTTGTCTTTCCTCCTCTAACTGAATTGATGGGTGAACAGTACACACATGCCTGTGCAGGTTGTTTGTGGAGCCTGCCTGATATGAAATTTTAATTTTGCAAAGTCTGCACTCTGCCCTCAAACTTTCAATTCTATTAAAATGTGTCCAAATTTTACTACGTTTTCTGTCGCTCATGTTTGTCACCTGTCCTGCGTGCAGTCTCTCACTATGTAGCAGTGCTCTCTCTCGCTCTCTTGTCTCTCCCTCACTCCAGGTTGTGTGCTTTTTTTTTTTCCCTGCAAGACTCAAGGTTAAAGATAAGAAATTCTTTCTCTTCAACACAATCCGGGGGGGGGTTTGTTGGTTAGCTTAGCTTAGCATTAAGACCAGAGCACCCAGCATGGCTCTGTAAAACATCTGCATCTTTAAGCTCCTGGCTGATTGGTTGATGCAATTCGTGTGTGCTTTTGCTGTATTTGCATCAACACTCGATGTGTGTGTTTTTTTTTTTTTTATGCAACCGTGCACAAGTTTGATACAGAAACATGTATAGTTGAAAGGCTACATCTTTGGCACATTTCTCTCATCTGAGAGGTATTTTCAGTAAGTCCATTCAAACTTTCTGCCGAGGCAGAAGATAAAACTGAGGTGGTTGAAGGTCAGTAGAATGTTATTGGTAGCCACTGGAGATGGGCAAAAAAACTCAATTAGGGCAGTACTCTCCATTAGGCTTGAGGTTATGCCTGTGTATTTTGCATGTCTAAACAGGTCTGTGCAGAGATGTGCACAGGGAATTGTGGGTATTCATACCACACAGGCTATTACATGTGCCTTAATGAAAGCTGTGTGTCCTAGAACATGTTTCTGCAGCGCGTATGCAAATGCACATGAACATTTTGCTTTTGCTTTTCTCTATTATCGATGACTACTGGAATCAGTTTTGGATTCACGCAGTTTTCTGATATAATACTTTCTTTTTTTCTCCTGATATATGCCTGAAATCTGATGCCAGTACCAGTAATCCCCATTCAAAGCAGATCTGAACATTTTTCCAATTACAGGGATGAGAAAATACAGACTCTTGGATGATGAAAATGAGTCGACAGAGGAGAGAAAAATTTGAGCGAGATTGAAACAGCCTACGGAGTGAATAGACTGGCAGACAGATTGAGACAGCTGCGGTGACACAAACCTGGAGGTTGAGCAAAACCAGAGCTTCCAACTTCAGTTTACGAATCTCAAATTTGAATTGAAAGCTGACATGGTCTTGATGTGCGGAGGAAGCCGTGTGACCTGAGGGCCTTCGAAAAGCATTCGCTGCCCCGGCATCAGTCTGAGTGGGTTTTTTTTTTTATTTTTTTTTTGTGGGTGTAAACGTGTGAAAAGGTGACACTCATTTCCCGACAACGACGGAGTTTTGCCTTTCAAACTGTGCAAATACAACGCTTTTGTTTAGTGTTTGAGATGATTCAGAGGCACAGAGTGCAGAAGAGCCCTGCAAGGCTCCCTGTCTAATAAAACACAGCAGGAGGAAAGATTACTTTTCTTTATAGAAGAGGTAATTAAAAGAAAGTCTGCTTTTATGAAGACATAAATTGGTGTGAGAAAGAGATGGGAAAGCAGGGAGGGGCACAGTGGGGAAGTAGAAAATGCATTACGGCGGAGAGATGGCCGTAATCTGTCAATAGGAATTATCATGACATTGTGTGACAGTATAAACTGAAGTGTGTGTGTACCCTTAGTTGTATCGCTTTCTCCTCTTTCACCGTGTATCTTTCCTCCGCACCTTTTCTATCCCGTGTCTCTCTGTACACTGTGTGTGTGTGTGTGTGTGTGTGTGTGCATGTGTGTGTTTTTCTGCCTGAGGGCTTCCTGCGTCCACGTGTGTGTGTGCTTAATCTGCGTTTGTAGTGAGGTTAATCCTTACCTGGCAACGGTGCACACTGGGTTAATCTGGAACAGGTGGGAGCTGTGTCATGTGGCACACACACACACACACACACACATAGAGTAGGCAAATGATGGGACAGCAGAAAAAGGCTTAAATGCTTTATGCATGGACAGGTGTTTAAAAGCACTTAAACTAAACCCTAAACAGTAAATCACATTTAACTTGCAGAGTTTTGACATATTTAACCTCCGATATGCTTTGAGAAATGTGCAGGTTGTGTTCACGTGTTCTCGTTTGTTGAGCTGCTAAACAGACAAGAGTGGATTTTCCTTTACAGCGATTCAGGATAAATGGAAAAAGAGACAAAAATGAAACATATATTCATCTTAATCCTCCGACTGCACACACACATTCACACACTATAGATGCCCAGTACTTCCCGGTCTGATCCGGTGGCCGCTGAGCAGCTCCACTGGAGCAGCTTGGGGTTGAGGCTCTTGCTCCGGACCACCGAAGGCAAGCACAGATATTTCGCTGTCACTTCGCTATAAGATAACATATATAAGATAATAAGTAGAAGTCAAATTGGAATTTGATTTCTCTTCACTTTTTAGTGTGAGGTCATAAAACTCTGATTGTTTTTCTCTTTTTTTTTGTAGGAGAACCATTTTTTTTTGGAAGCCTCTGGGTGGACGTTTCCTGTTTTTAATGCATTTTTTAGTCGCCTTTGCATATGAAATGTACTACATAAATAAATCAGACTTCCAATGAATCGATTCGTGATTGAAATAACAACCTCACTGCTCATTCTGAAGTTCTTCTGTTTACTCCGAGCTTTGATGAACAAACGGGAGGAAAAAAAATGAGTTTGTATACAGCTAATTTGTTCTGCTGTGCTCAGTTTAATTGTTCAGTGGGGAACTGAAAGTGGTTTTTGCTTGTCAGTATGTGCATGTGAATCCACTGTGCTCTGCCAGTTAGATGCCAATTGATTTGAATTGTGGAAGAAATGTACAGACTGATGACGACAGGGCAGTTGGTTTAGCCTTGTGCTGCTTTAGCAGATCTGATGGCTTCAGTTCCTTTTGTCTATCAGCAGCTTTAGATTCCCACTGCTCTGTGTGTGTGTGTGTGTGTGTTTGTGTGTGTGTGTGTGTGTGTGTGTGTGTGTCAATTTGTTGACATCAACAATTCTGCAGAAATAGCAGCAAAATCAAATATTGCTGCTCTGGAGTCACAATTTCTGCCCTAACTCATTTTGGCAGCAGGTCACACACACACTCTCACACACACTCTCACACACACACACACCGACTTTGTCACAGTTAGACGTCACACCTTTTCCCACACACTCTTTAGTGTCTGCACACACACCCACACAGCACCATATGTTTCCATCAGTGGGGGTGTGGATGTACTGTATAACAGGGTTTTACCAGCCAGGGGAAATTAGTCTTCACTCATCTCTCCCTCTCTCTCTCTCTCTCATACAATATCTCTTTTTTTATTTTTCTCTGTCACACTCTTTCATATTGTACTGTACATCTCTCTCTCTCCTCTCTTCCCTTTATTTCTCTCTGTTCTTTCCCCCGAAGCAGATGACATTTCTCACTTCTGTTTTTCATCTCTGTCTTTCTGTCATCTGTCCATCCCTCCCCCCCAATTTTTTTTTCTTCCACCTTCTATTCCTCCCTCCCTCTCCGTCTCCCTCTCTGATCTCTTTTTCCATCCAAAACGGATCCAGAGTGTAACCGGGCAGTCTATTTTATGACACGCCTGAATCCGTCCACCGCGTTTTTATTGACTGTGATTGTGACGAAAGGTGACGTCACGTACTTCTGTGCACCAATCACACGCCAGCTTTCGGTTGTATCGGTCAAATCTGATCCAGCCACAGCCACACAGCCGTGTTGAAGAAGATCCGCTCAGGAGTGAATAGCAAACTTGAATTTTGATGTATTGTCATAGAGCGTTGACCTTAACGCAGGAGATCTTTTTCAGTTGGTTGCTTTTCATGACTTCACACCTTCCTTATATATTCCTTTCCAGCTACAATCAGATCGACTGCCGTCTGGCAAGTTTGTCTGTTCGGGATTTTCAAAATAAACACAATACAGCGCTGTGATTGACAGCTGGAGGACGTGTTTCGATAAATGAGGGTAAAAGTCAAAAGAGTTTCTCGCTGTGAAGCGCAGTGCATTTCTGTTGTTGTTACCATCTCTGTGCCGTCAGCCCATCCCTTCTCCAGTCTCTCTTTCTCCTGTTCTGCTCCTCCCTCTGTCTTCCTCCCGCTCTCTGCCTGCAGATGATGGATATCAGCTCTACATTTTGGGAGCCTATAAATGTATTTTTTCCAGGACAGCTGCAGACACACACACACACACACTGACTGACAGACACACACACTACTGTATAGCAGTGGTTCGGCCCATCTGCGCCTCTCCAGCTGAAGAGACAGGGCTGGAGTACATCTGTGGCAGCCTCAGTCTGAGATGTAACACACAGTTGGATCTGCCGGTAGCGACCACATTCAGGCAAAATGGAAGTGTGTGTCTGTGTGTGCACTCCCAGTGTGTACAGTGTGTGTGTGTGTGTGTGTGTGTGAGTGTCAGAGAGAGAGACAGGCCACTAGATTAGGTGAACATGACAGTGTGTGTGGCACTAACAGAAAGTGAGGCTGACATCAGGCTCACTGTGAGTGTGTGTGAGAGTGTGTGCGCTGGCCTAAGTGTGTATGGTGCTAATTGACATTGAGGCTGACATAAGCTTGTCATCCATGCCTCTCACTTTCCAATCACCTCTCTCTCTCTCTGTCTCTCTCTCTCTCTCCCGCTGTCACTTCTCTTTCTGGTCCCCTCTCTTCTTTCTCCTCCTTTACCATGTCATTCCGTCTCCCTCTTTCTCCCCCCCCCCTCCTCCCCCTCTTCCTTCTCCTCACTTCTCATCATCTGTTCCCACCTCCTCTCTCTCCCGTTGTGGCTATCTCCTCCTCCGTCTCCCCTTTCTCCATCACTTCCTCCCCGTCTCATCTCGCAGTAATGACCTGATCTGATTGGATTTGGTCTCAGATTCCTTCCGTGGCTAATGGCCGTGACCGTTGCTAGGCAGCCGGCGCCAAAACAGCGACAAACATGGCTGTCGCGCCGGGCCACGCCGTCAATGGAGACGGATCACTTGTTTGCCCTCGTGGGGCTTCTTTGCTTACACTTTCACTGAGCTCCATTAGGACGGTGACAGGCCTGTTGAGACTGGCCTCCATGATGGATCGGACAGTTACCATGAATTTATCCATCTATCACTATCAGTGCCAGTCTATTAGAAATACACTTTAGTACAGCTTCTGCATCGTCTCCAGGCATATGTGTGACATATAAATGACATTTTGCGTCAGAGTCAGTTAATTATCATTTCATTTGAATGTGATTTTGGCTAATACAGCAGTGCAATGGAAAGGTTGGCATCGCTCGCAGCCGAACTGTACACTTCACTTAAGGCATATTACATACAGACATGATGGAGGAGATTTAATAACCTGTGCTTGAGTGTAAAACACCACAGGAGGAGTTCTTCTAATGGCAAAGATTTATAGCTGTGAGATTATAAATCGAGTGTATCACAGCAGTCGTGCAGGCGAAGAGATAAAGACGCATCGCCCTTTGTGTGATGTCAAAATCATTTGCATAGCATAAGAGGATTACATTAGCCATTGGAGAAATTACAGCTAAAATATGGAGATTTATAGTTTTAGTTTAACTTCCCTTCTACGTATAAGGATCAGATATAGTAGAAAATACAGTTTGCTGTTTACCGGTGTAACTAGATTGCTTAATATATGATGTTTGCTCTTGCTGTGGTTTCAGGGTTGCTTGTGTTTGTGTGTGTGTGTGTGTGTGTGTGTGTGTGTGTGTGCAGAGGGTACGAAATGTGATTGATATCATAACTGTCAATAAAATGTGTCAAGGTGAAACCCTGAGCTCTGAGTTTAATGTAACAGCTACCAAAGATGTGCATCCCCTGATGGCAGTGGAGTATAGGCCTGTTTGCCAGGGCTGAGCCCAATTCCCCCCCGATAGTGACCGTTCGGTCACTTGTGACTCAGGAAATATAGTATCAGGGCAAACAACTTTTCAAATTAGCTTTAAATGAATAAATAATTTAAAAAGCTTG
This sequence comes from Pempheris klunzingeri, assembly GCF_042242105.1. Classification (NCBI taxonomy): domain Eukaryota; kingdom Metazoa; phylum Chordata; class Actinopteri; order Acropomatiformes; family Pempheridae; genus Pempheris; species Pempheris klunzingeri. Next base: position 13,414,382 of record NC_092035.1, on the reverse strand, counting down.
TTTCTGGCTCTTCAACTACAGTAATAACAAATATTACAGCTTGATTGTTGCTTGCATTAAATGTCAACGCTTCTCTTACATGAACAGATGTGAACTTTTACAAGAAATGGGAAGTATGATGTTTCCATGGTTGGATTCAGTCACTTATGCTGTGGGCTACAAAACATGAGCCCCGTTTTTTTTTTTTACATTTTGGAAAATGAAATATGCTGAATTTGCTAGTAGCAGTTTCTACTCACTATGTACACCTGGATGCACAGACAACTGTCCATGTCTGTGCAAACACGATCTTTTTTTCCTCTGATGTCTTAATAGGTCTATGGATGGATGGATGAACATCTAATATAATAATATCCTTTGGAAGGAAAGTCTCAGTGAGATATGTGTGTTGCATCTGTACGTCCTGACTGAGTTATTTCTCCAATTTGGGGGAACAGTAACATTATCAGAACTCCTCTTTAAGTTTCTGGTTAGCACTGTTTTATAGTTTCACAGCTCCATTACAAACTTCACTGTCTGAAACACTAGTCTGGGCTGTGTGTGTCCTCTCTGGGGACCCCGTTTCTTCAGTCCCGGCTGGAGTTAAACATGAAAGCTTTAAACATGTTGCTGCAGCGACTCAAACAGCAGTTAACGCTACACTACTTGCAGCAGGTACACCAGCAGCGGCTCTGTTAATCTTGTAGTCCAGGTGTCCGTGGCAGTGGTGTGAGACACTCAGCATCCCTCCTCAGCTTTGTGAAATACCTGTCCAAGGCCAACAGTCTCCTCTCTGTCCAAGATCAGATAACAAATATTTAGAGGACTGCTCCTTAAGCTGTGTCCTTGCTTTGTCTTGGGCACTAATTCTTCCCTGGCTAGTTGTTTTCTTAATAAATAAGATTATTTCAGGGACTTTTTCCCTTCTTCTGTCTGTTCTCTTCACCCCCCTACGCATTATTTAGCTGTTTGCAAATTTGATGAACGAAGACCGTAAGCCCATTTTCCTTCTGCTAAATACCCGAAATGTAAATGGAACGTAATGACTCGAGCTGAAAATGTATTTTCAGATTCGTGTCCGCCTCCTGGGGAGAGTGCTCTCTTTGTCCTCCACTTTTGAAAGTAGAAACCATTAAGGAAAACAAAAAACGATGCCCGCGTTGTTGAAGTGTTAAAAAGTTAATCATTTTATACATTTCGGGCTCTTCTCTGGCTACACGGAACATTTTAAATGCACTTTTAACCGTCGTCTCCTCCTCAGAGCCTCCGCCTGTTGATGGCTGCTGATGGTGCGTGAATGCACTGCATGTGTTGTTTTTGATGTATCACATGAGGTAAAGCACACGTGTTGGCGAAACTCTGTGAGCCAGTGGGAAGTGAGGGATGTTACGTGCATCACTTCCTCTCCTGCCACAAAAGTATATTGGCTAAAAGTTAACATTCACAGTATTATTTTCCTTTTTTTTTATCTCAGTTTTTTCAGTAGATGCTCTTGTACTTCTGCTTGTTATTTTAAAGTGAAGTGCTTTCACCAGCCTACCCACCTCTGCATATCGGGCAGATATTTAGAGAAAATCTGCATCCATATTTCATGTGTCTCAGCTCTGTGCTTAGTCGAGGTCAGATCTCAGATTTCCTTCCTCCTGCTCTTTGTCTCTGGATTTGTTTCCAGAGCTTCTGTGGTTTCACGGAGCTCCACTGTCAGGCTCCAGCTGGCTTCCATGACGGATCAAAACAACCCCTCCAGTTTCCCTCGCCATCATTAGCTGAGAAACTGATGGGCGCAAAGTATGTTGGATCAAACTCCCACACCCCCTATCTGGTTTCAGCAGAATGCTTTAGCTGGACAGCTGCTTTGATGCTGCCGCTTGTGCTGTGGGACCACACGGCTCCACGCTGCTCTTCCTTCTCCCTCCTTTCGTCGCTTTCCGTTGTTTGTCAAGTGCAGAGTTTTGGCGGACGTTAGTTGTGCCGCAGGTCTGGATCACGGTCTCCTGCTGTCCGACCGTCTAGTTAACTGCGAGTTCTGTTGCTCGCGCAGCTTCCCTCTCGGCAGGAGGCGTTCAAACGTTTTCCTCCCGGGAACAGAGAACAATATATTTGGGGATTAATTGAAGAGTTTTGTTCTGAAATCTGTATCACGTCCAGTAGGTGTGTGGAGAGTGTGTTTGATAAATCAAATTAGCAATTTGTGATATTGAAACTACTAAAGGTAGACAGATCAACAGGAATCACATCTGATGCTGTCATGGCGATTTCTTTCATTATCCAAAGGCTGCTGCAGAGAAAAAGTTAGTCTGTGACTGCACTGTAGGATGGCTAGCAGCCTATGGGGACACATCAATAACCAAACACAACCGTGGGAGGGTTTAAAAGCAGTGTAGGCTTTTTAAACAAACAGGAATCCATATAAATCCACAGCATACTGTGGCCAGGTGTTGTCTCATTCTATGTGAGCTTTACTCACTAAAAAAAAGCCATTAAACTGTAATTGAATAAAGAACCACGGATCAGATGAGAGACGGTTGGAGAGTCTCTGTCCGTGAGCTTTAACTCGCCAGATTTTATTGTAAAGCGAGTGGTGCTTCTCCACCACTTGCCACAGCAGCTGTCCAGAGTGCTGATCCTGGAGCTGATCCTGGAGCTGTCCTGGGTGCCTCCCCCCTCCCTCGTTCAGTCAGCAGGTTAGAGCTCTCTCATTTGCTCCACACGCTATCACTACACGTCCCGGTGGCTCTTTACATTAGGAACTTGTTATATATTATTACACACGTGATGTTATCTTCAGCAGCGAGTTCATGAGGAAGCTGTGCTCTTATTGAAACCACTTACGGAAGCGCAGAAGTCGTTCCAGCGCTTTTGTGATATGAACATGAAAGGCAGGCAGGGCTGAGATATGCCGCTCGACATGAACTCGGCTGATTTCCTCCGAGATGTGCGAGCACATTTTGAGAAACTATCTTTTGAGGGAGTGGAGGATTGATTCTGGGTGCAGCGGCGAATGCGCTGCGGGCCTATATTCACAGGCTGGTTTGCGCCAGAGAAAAACACGTTCACTCTGTTTTCAGCCTGTGTTGCTGGGCGTCACATCCTCTGACTATGTAACTAACAAAGCCTCTGCTCCTACTGCGCTGAAACATTGTACATTCAAAGGTTGTACTCCAGCTTGGAAAAATGATTCTCTGCTGTCACATACTGTAGATAATTTCTCCAGCTGTGCCTCTGGTCATGGAAACCTGTTTGTGACTGATCCTCCATCTTCTTTTCTTCCAGGATTTTGTTCTTCTCTCTGTCTTTACTTTCCCCTCTTTTGCTGTCTTTCACCTCCGTTTTCTCTATTCATTTCCTCTCCTCCTGTAGTCTTTCCTCGCTCCATTTTTGTTTCTCTTCTCTCTCTCTCCCTGGGATGTAATTTCCCTCTTTTCTCCTCTCACTCCTGTTACCACTTCTCCGCTTGATTTCCTCTCTTTCTCCTCTCTGACGTCTCTCTTAAACCAAGATTAAGCTATTAATGTTGGAGTCTCTTTAATGAGATGCATGTGGCTGTGTGCATGCATCACAAGTATATCTGTGTGTGTCCATGCATAACTCTGTGTGTGTGTGTGTGTGTGTGTGTGTGTGTGAAGCTGCCGCAGGTTTCAGTAGCAGAACAGCGTTTTAAATGGAATATTGATCGTGTCTCTCTCTCCGTCAGCTTTTGACTGCTTCCTGCCCTTCCCGCTAATTCTCACACATTTACTCACTTTGCCCGACAGCACACACACACACACACACACACACACACACACACACACATGCAAATTTACACCCATCCTCTCACTGTTCATATGCAGTAGAATGCATACACATGTTGATTTATATTTATACAGAAAAGATAAAAGATGATCTTGAAATGGAAATGAAATCAAGTTGATCCACTGGGTCAAGAGTTGGCTCTATTCTGGCATCTTCTTATCTGAAAAGTATCAGCTGTCATTTCCTGTTGGCTCAGGGAAACAACCAACTGCGTCCCGTTAAGACCGCACAGCGTCGTAAGAAAAAGAAAGAAGCTGCAGCCTGCTCTTTCAAGTAATTATATGACCAGGAGCGACAATTAACAGTCTTTTTTTCCATTTATTTCTGTAAAATTTCAGGTGAAGCACGCCTTTGCATAGCTGCTGGTAACTTTTGTGACGTTAAGATCTTCCAGCAACAAAAGACTGGCATCCTCTCTCTATGGATGCTACTATTTCCTCCACCTCAGTGCAGAGGGACTGAGATACAGGCATACATAGGTATAGACAAGTCAAAAGGTTTTCATGTGCATTTTCAGTTAACGTATACGTGTATACATGTGCTGCATATTAGAGGCAAAATGCAATGCTCAGCTGAGATGGGAAAAAACACTCTTTTGCAATGGGAGCAGACTCTTGCTGATTTCTTTGAAATTCAGTCCAAATTTGTGCTACATTTTGAATCGAAAACCCATTCAGAGACATGAATAACCTGCTCTTTTACATTCCATAAATCTATAATCTCAATTTATATTCAAAACCTGGGACAGGGTCACTAGTTTGCATATAAAAGTACTGAATTGAAGTAAAATAATTTGGCCAAGTAGATTTCTGGGCCGGGGCAGTAAAAATGGCCAGAAATAGTCTTGAACACAGAGATGTACACAGGCACACACACACACACACACACACACACACACACACACTCTGACAACATCCAAAATTACATTCATTGAACAGCCACATGCACCCAGAACACTGCACTCTCACATTAATGCACAGAGAGGTGAATCCTTCATCATGGAAACGCACATGCACACATGCACGTACACACACACACACACACACAAACACACGCACACACACACAGACTGTACACAGATGTGAATGGATTACCTGCTGTAGATGAGATTGTTTGCTACACGCTTCTCTTTCATTCATGCTTCACCGATCAGCCTGCCATTATCACGCTCTGGATACATGTGTGTGAATGTGTGCGCTTGGGACTGCGTGCTTGTGTGTTTTTGGGGAGTGTACACCAGTGTGTGTGTGTGAGTGTGTGTGTGTCCGGCTTCTCACCACAGTGCACTGCTCAATGTGGGACCTTTTAATTAAAGGAGAAGTTTCATTATCAGCTCCATTAGTCAATGCCTGGCTGGTGTCAACACACACACACACACACACACACACACACACACACATACACAGCAAAAGTAGCGTTAGCTGGGCTGGTATAATATTTAACCTGATGTTCTGTTTCAGGATGAGAGTGTAATTTATTATCCGTAGTAATGGGAAGTGACCCCATTTCCAGTCAAATGAGGGAGGCGGGGGAGAGGTGTTATTATAAGTCATCATGTCGTCATTTCCATTGTAATGCATGTCACAGGCCACACTACACTGGCGGCCACACACAGAAACACCCTCCACGCTGGAGGATAATGTCTCTGATGTGTGGTCATCTCTGGAACATTTTATATTGATTTTTAGGAAGCAATCTCTCCTTGAGCGCATTGTGAGCTATATTTTATAGGACAGATACTAATGATTATTTCCATTAGTTTGGTTTGTAAAAATTCTGAGTTAGTGAGAAATGCCCTCACAGTGACCCAGAGCCCAGGAGGAAGCACTTCAGCTTTTGGAGCAAATTCAGATCTGACTCACAAACAACCAACACTGTCCATCATAATGTAACATGGTGTGTGACTAAACATACAAGAGAACTTTTTTTTAACATAGTTCTTATAGGTTTGGAAATATATCCAGAAATTTGATATACTGTGGTTGTTTTTTAAGGTTTGTATATCGTAGACTGGAATATCTACCCTGGTGGAGGTCTGCGCTCTCCAAGGGCCCTTCTAGTACCAGTACCAGTACCTTGTGCTTAAGTGCACTACTTAATACTCTAAGTAAATGTACTTTGTTACATTCCGACGCTGTCATTCAGTATCTCTATGTGGTTCAAGTGAAGTCAAATTTTTCAGCTCATTCTGGACTAAAGGTCTTAACGTCATCACTGTTTGGAAAAAAAACAAGCCTCCAGATTTTCACTGCACTGTAAGATGGGTGGAAAAAAAAAAATTCTGCAACCTTGGGCTTTTTGAATCCTTCTTTAAAAGCAATGAAAGTGTAAAATGCTCTGCTGTAAAGCTGTGAGAGCAGGACTGTTTTTCTTTGTTCCTGAGAAAGTTGAAATTTCAGACAGAACACAGTGGACTGTGAGAAAGCTTGTATTTCCACCAAATCTGCTTCTCGGAAGGTGGAAAGTTGCAGTGTTTTCTCACCGATGGCGGACTAATGTTGCTATCCTATTGTCTGAGTTTTAGTGGAAGTTTGACTGAGCTCACCTTGCTTTATATTCGTGGCACTTACACACATTAACATATGGGAATTTCGCAGTACAACCAGCTTTCTGTTGTTGTCTGGAGCAGGTGGGCGCATTATGTCTTCCTCGTGAGCTCACTGGCAGAGGTTGTTCGGAGAGAACTTTCTACAGCGGAAAGTTTTCTGGTACAGATTGAACTTTTAAATGCCTAATTAGATAATTCTGCAGTGCTGTACAGTCTTAATGAAATGTTTCATCCCAAAATGAGACTTGGATCCAAAGTGATAACAACTACTCACTAAATGATTGACAGAACCAAATTAAAACACGTTTGGGAACACAAGAGGAGACTCCGATTCTTCGCCGATGAGTCACTTTTCTAACTGCTCAAAATAATGCTGCTTTTTCTTTCACTTTACAAGAGCATCTGGTTGTGTTGATGAGTAACAAATGGCAAACAGCACCAGAATGACTGTGATCACAGTAAATGATTTTTAAATAGCAGAGGGGGAGTCGTTCCCTGAGAGCAACAAGTGGAAGCGCCGCTGACTCACTCCGGTCTGTCGTGTGACGGCCAGGCGGTGCAGGTCTGTAAGTGGCAGGCTGATTGATATGATGAGGATGCAATTAGCCCAGAGCAAGATTAGAGGAGTCTCTTCATCATGCTAAGCACCACTTGCTGTTTTCATGTGTGTGTGTGTGTTTGACAGGGAGAGAGACAGGTCCGTAGTCAGCGATACAGTTAAACATGTTTTGATTGTCAACAGGCGATCAGAGAGATTGGAGTGTGGTATGTAGTGGGATTTATCAAAGACCATGTGCACCCTTTTCATGTTCTTTTTGATCTGCTGCCATTCCTCTGACATGACCTCTGCTCTCAGATTGCCTCATCTAAGCACACACACACACACACACACACACACACACACACACACACACAGACAGATATGTACAGCTCCATCTTCCTGACTGTCTGTGTTTCTTCTTCCCACAGATGAAAGAGAAGACGTTCAGAAGAAGACTTTCACAAAATGGGTAAACTCACAGTTGGCTAAGGTAAGACAGCTTCCTGCTTCCTTTCCATTATTGATTCCGTTCACGCTTCCTCTGCTTCCTGTCTGCGCTCAGCTGGACTCTCTGCCGCTCGAACTTTCCATCATCCCTCAGTAGTACTATGTACATGTATATTTCCAGTCAGTGGCAAACGCCGCCTGTTGTCGAGGCAGCGTTTAGCGACCGGTTGTTTAGGTCCGTTGCCAGAGCAACCGCAGCACATGGACGGGCGAGCTAAGTGAAGTCGGGCTCACAGTTTATACACAAATAGAGAGAGAGAAGAAGAGAGAGGGAGACTTTCTGGGTCTCCAACCCTGTCTCGTAGAAATTAAACTAATTTGCAACAGCTAATACGTTCTGGAGGAAATGTAATGCTGCCCGCATTACGTTTTCTATTAACATAATGAGGAAATGTTAATTAACATATCTGGCAAGTAGCGAAATGTTCAGTCTCAATGTATTCCATTTGTTTTCTTACAATGTCTAGCAGCGGTTGTATTGGGGAACGATCATGGTCTTGGTTTAATATTAAAATTGAAAACAAGTCACAAAACACAACATATTTATTTTGGTAACGGATCATAGAGACCACAGTCTTCGCCTGACCTCGGCCAAAGTGCTTTTGTTGCCTAAACAGACTGGACGTGAACTCTGGTTTCTCCCCGCGGCTTCCCTGCAGCACAGGACTGTTCCACCAAACATAATCCAAGGAGCAATTACAAGCCCAGTGTCCAAAGCTGCGCATGCCAAGTCCAAGATGTTGCCTTCAACTGTCTGACTAACAGTCCAAGGTTTATTTCCTCAGAATTGTAAGCATTTTTGCCTAAAAATGACTTCACTGATTAATGGACTATCACAACAGTTGCTGATTAATTTTCCCCATTGACTGGCTAATAGTTTAATTGATTAATTGTTTCAGCTGTAGCCTAAAGCCTGATGTTACCAGCAGATGTCCCAATGACATCTACTATTTATTTATCTCCTTTCCTTTTCTATTTATCTATTTTGAAAGCAAAAGGGCGAAGTGGTGAAACTGGTTTTTATCTGTCCATATGACAATAAAACGATTGAACTGAATTACATTTGGACAAGTCCTGCTAGATAAGACTTTGCTTCCTGAAAATCATTGAAACTTTTCTCCAATTCTAACAAGCAAATGACAAAATCTGTTGAAGTTTCCATAGCTGACCCTCTGGAAACTCTCTCTCTCTCTCTGTATGTCTCTCAGTTTTAGTGGCTGAGGCCTTGAAAATGGACTCTTAATGGAAAAGTTATCATCCAAATAGAGTGAGTCGTCCACCTCTTTGCTGTGCACTACTGTCCCTGACCCTGACGGAGGTGAAGAGGTTGGAGGAGGTCTGTCCAAACCCTATTCCCCTCCTTCCTCCTCCTCTGTTTTGTTTTCATTCATTACATCCACCTATTTTTCACAAGAAAACGAACAAGTAGAAAGGATCGGTTGTTGTTGTTGTCTTTTTTTAAGGCTGGCAGCATCGTCCGCCTCCTTTCATCCAGGGCTGCTTTCTGTTGGTCTCTCGGAGTCACGGACAATTTTAGAGGCATTTCCTTTTACGGCAGCGATTTAGAGACACACTCACACACACACACACACACACAGAGGTTATTCCCACCACGTCCATTCTCTCTGGAGAGTCGGTCCGGTATAGCTAGGATAAAGAAAAAGCTGGGGCCATGAGACTTGCACACTTCTCAGGTTTCGGTTTTTCTTGCGATTCAGCGTGTTGTGTTTCGGCTTGTTTTAAGAAAAGATGTGATGCCCAGTTTTGCTATTTCTTCCTTATTTTTTTATTTTCTTCCTGCTTTTTCTTACTTTTAACGTAACTTTTTATTTTTCCTGTCTCAATCCTCTGCTATGTCCCTTTGTTCATATTGAAAAGAATAAACAGATCTGAGGGGGGGGGGGGAAGGACTGTTTTTTTCCTAAAATGCACTTTGTCACCTCTCTTTTTTGTTGCTAGTCTGCTGTCTGGTGCTCTTTGTTGTCCCGTAACTCAGTTAGTCGCCCCCCCATGGGGACTGAATGACTTGTTTTGAATTTAATTCTAATTACATTTCTGTGTTTATGCATGTGTGTGTGTGTGTGTGTGTGTGTGTGTGTGTCTCGTGGGTGCCAACACATCACTTCTATTCCTATTTTCAAAGTTGATTACAAGGGTGCTAGAGGTGTGCCGTTGCCATGGTGATGGAGACTACGTACAGTATGTGTGTGTGCATGTTGCTCATTTGTGTGTATGTGTGAGTAACGCTGTTGAAACAGAGTCTGATCTTAGTCTGATGATTAAAGCCCAGAGAAGGACAGATGGGATGAAGAGATCTTCCCTTCTCTTCTCTTCTCTTTCATCTCCTCTGCTTTTTTCCTGTTCTTTCTTTCCTCCCTCTCCTCTTCTCTTCTGTCCTCTCCTGTCTTCCCTTCCATTACCCTCTCATTTCCTCTAGTCTCATCTTCTTCTTTCCCACACCTTCCCCACCCCTGTCCTCTCCTCTCCTCTCCTCTCCCCTCCTCTCCTCTCCATTCAGCATGCCTGAGCCCCTCTAACCATGACTAAGAGAGGGAGAAAATTTGGAGGTTTGGAGGCAAAGAGATAGATAGAAAGCAGGAGAGGAAGGGAGAGAGATTCCCTCATCCATCCAAACTCACCGAAGCATAATGAGCACCCCATCCTAGATAGATGAGTCTCCCCCCCCCCGCACACACACACAGGCCTCAGGGTAGTAAGAGGTAGAGAGACAGCAGATGGGAGAAAGTAAGGTTAAAGGAGGCTGGGAAAATGAAAGGTGAGAGGGAAGGAGACAAGGATGCGAAGGATGAATGAAAGTGTGGAGAAGCAATGGAGAATGAGTGAGAGGCAAACAAAAGTTCAGACGGGGACAGGAGGGGAGAGCGAGCGAGTTGTGGCAGGAGATGGACGGCCTGGTAGCGGCAGGCGTGAGAATTATGGAGGGAAAAAAGGCGGAGAGATGCCTCGCAGTGAAGCAGCGTCGTGTCTGATTTTAGTGTGATTTGCTACTCAGCAAACCATAAAAAGAGGCACTTCAGGAATATATGAGGATCTGTCACCAGGGCAGGAAACGGAGCTTTTTTTTCTTGTTTACCAGCCATCGCTGGCACTTCATTCAAGTGTATCAGCAGCTGATTTCATTCCATTGCAGCATGCACTGCAACATGGTGTCTCTGATTCACTTTTGTCACATTTTCAGTTTGACTAAACGTGCCTCATCTTACTTGCATGTCAGTCAGCTGTTTCCTACCTTTCCCAGAATGCTTCAGACAGCATGATTGTGCCTGTTTGCCTTCTATGGGTTTGCCTCGGGCTCCACAGTCCGCCCACGGTCAGAGATCGAGAAAGCATTTCAAACAACCACAAGAAGAAAACAACATGAGAGACTTTAGTTTTTCCACAATAAAAGCCTAATGAAGGGTAAATAGTGCCGATGTGTCTATAAATGCTGGGTCCAGGTTTCAGTCGTTCCTGACAGGACTCTTGACAGTGTAGATGTTTTTCATTAGTCCGTCACTACAGCCCAGTGAGAGCATTAAATCATGTTAAGTGAATCATAAGCCACACATGTCGAAGAGACTACGTCAAACTTGCTTTGTAATACAGCTCATCTGTCTAGTGTGGCTGCTGTACGTGAAGAAATTCATATTGCTGCCTTTTATTTGATTTTGCTGCCACCATGTTAAGCGCCTTAGGCCCAGGGGGGGTTGTGGGATACAATAAGGCCATATTTGAACTCTTTATCGGATTATGTATAATGGTGTAAAGTTACGTTTGATTAACTTTTTCCTCATATTCCCGTGTGTATGTATGTGATATATGTGTTGGTTTTCTCTTGTGAAGTTTGGTGCAAAGTGGTGAAGAAAGCTGGCAGTGGAAAAGTTTAATGCATTGGTGGATAATTACAGATAAGAACAGACAAGTGAATCCACCTCGGAGAGCCAGAAATGGACGGAAACAGATGACGGAGACAGGGGAGGGCACCATTTGTCCAGTGCCCGGTGTTAATTTCACACCCTGGCTGTCACTGTTTGCTCTGGTCCTCAAAAACAGCAGAATAACCCCGATAGGAGAGGAGAGAAGAGGGAACAGGAGAAGACAATGAAGCTGAGGAGGGGGAAATAAAGCAGAGGTGAGATGGGATGTGATGATTCAGAGCGCTGGCACTATTTTGAGACGTGATGAGAGCATAATTTTCTGGTTTTAGTATTCCCGGATGCCTCATTATACCAGTGATACAAGCTTAATTTTGTTGGATAACTTTCCCCATGGCTGTACAAATAGAGGTGCTGCAGAGTTTTCCAAGTGCCATACCAGAGAGAGCTGGATCAATCCAACCATTAGTCTACCTTTTGGAGAGCTACTATCCACGGGAGGTTAAAGGAATAGTTTTACATTTTTGGAAAATGCGCATCTTCACCTTCTTGCCAAGAGCTGGATGTTCAAACGGATACACTCTTGTCTCATGAAGCCAGAGACAGCAGGTGGTTAGCGTTTGTGGAAAATTGTGAAAAAACATGGGCTGTGGTTCAAACCATGCACCTGTGTGCAGCTGTGATTCTGATAGGTTCGGTTTAGTTGGTTATTGATTTGATTTTGTGACTGGAAATGTCTCTTTTGTGTTGGTTCCTAGCTGATGGAATCCAACATGTCCGTAAAAAGAAAAGCAGTTGTTTTCCTGTTTGCATATATCACGGGGTGAGTTGGCCCATTCAGAGCTTAAAGGCCTTGAAAACGTATTTTCTCTTCTCGCTGCTTTGAGGTGGGCAGGGCCGTGTTGGAAAAAAGGTGTTGGCATGTATTTCTGCGCTCCAATCGAAGATCCCTAACAATTGAATCAAACTTTAATGACAAGTACTATTATTTGTTTATGCTGCCAGCGCTGTCTGATCAAACTGCACCCACACAACCTTGATGAGGCAGAATAGCTGAGTGTTTGAGTGTTAATCTCTCTCAACTGTTCTGCTGTTGGTAAGGAATATTTCAACATGTCCTTGTGGCAAAACAAACACAAAAGGTTGATTACCAATTACCAACAGTGTTTATGAGTGTTTTTAGTGCCATCTGTTGGGCGGCTGGGGGTGAGTAACAAGCAAGCAAATAAGTTCAGGTGTGTATATCATTATACATTGTGAAACGTCACAGTTTGGTTAGGTTTAGGCACCAAAACTACATGTTCAGATTCAGGAAAAGATATATGTTTTGGGTTAAAATAAATACATTCAATACAGAAGTGACATAAGAAGTAAGTTACATCATGTGCGTAATGTAACTTCTTACATGAAGTTTGTTAAAACAAGTCAGCATTCACTTTTGGGTTCTTATGTCACATGGACAGCCGTCTCCTAAGTGAAAGTGCTCTGTCACAAATCATTATCCCTATCATCATGCAGCCTATAAAACTCATTAAGACACACATCAGTCAGAATCTTGCCTCACTCGTCCCTCACAGTCGCTTCACCTTTTTAAATAAATGCACCGTTATGGCACCGAGTTGTTTCGTTGGTCAGCTCGCCCGCGCTAAAGAATCCAGGCACTTCACATCATCATTTGCTCTGGTGATCCATGTCCACACTTCTGCACGCGCTCCGTTGAGCGATACGGGTTGCTAGCATTAAATCAAACGCCGCAAACGGGAACTTGTAACAACTTCAAATTAAAATGCTAATTGAAGTAGTATTGCAGTGACATGACAGTCATGACTTTTACATATTTGGTACAAATACAGCTGTAAATTACAGGTGTATTTTTTTTTTTTTTTCCAGCATGCATTTGTAAATAACATAAAACGTAATGTTCCCTCCAGCAATACCGTCTCATTGTTATTTAGCAAACCAGGGTCACAATCCTATATTCCAGCTTTTCTTGCTTTTGTGCAAAAACACTATATATGATAATGTAAATATACGCTATATTATTTCATCTTGAAGTGTTTTTGTTGGACAGTCAAGCACAGGATTGTTTCTCTCAGCAGCATTTTTTTTTTTCTCCTCGATGACACAAATCAATTAGCTCCTCTTCTTTATCTTTGCCCACAAGAACCTTGCTTTTGTTTCAATTGGCTCAAAGATGAAGAGAACAGAACCACTCCAAGATAAGGTTTTTACTAGTGGATGACGTGTTCTTCTGAGCTGTACGACAAAAAAGCGTGAAACCTGTGTGAAATCTAGGGATTTAGTCATGAGTCATCTGGAAGAGCGTGTATTTGGCATATTGGGAGGGAATGACAGCATCTGAATCAGTTGAATTCTGGTGTAAAGGACACACACCAGACACGCAGTAGTGTGCTGCTGCTAAAGTTATGCAAAATCTGTCTGGTAACGACAATTAGTAAAATCCTTGACTGGAAAATCACTGCGCATGTGTGTTTTTCTTTTGTTTGTGTGTGTGGCTGGCTGCATTTGTAATTCCTGCACACTTGTAGCTCATGGAAAGAGACTCTGAAATGCTGAGGGATGTGAATTAATAGATACATTTCCCAGCTTTCTGCCTGTGAAATTGCTGATAGCAATCTGCAGTGCAGCTCACCTCAGTAGATCATCTCAGTTTGCATTTGTCAGAAGAAACTTTAAAGCTGTTTTATTTGTTTTGTTTTGTTTTTTTTTATCGTCAGGAAGCTGCTCTCTGCAGATGAATTCTCTTGTATTACATGAATACATGAAGTGATTCCCTTTGAATTGGTTCTGACAGCAAATATTGCAGCAATTTTTGGCTGGAGGAGAGCGTTCTGATTGGTTGCTTGGCCATCTGCTTGGAAGCCCACAAAGATCATGTTAATCACAGTTGATGGGTTGGTGACCCCTGCTCTGTACACAAGTGTCCGTCAAGTGCATGGCGCCCAGTAGGATACACATGGCATCTTAATTATATTTGCCTCAGAGACCAACCTGCTCTCCTAAACTGGAAAAATGCCTGGCCTCGGGTTGGCTGTTTGGCCAATTAGCTCGTGACAATTTAATTAAATGTGGTATTCATTTAATTAAATATGGACCCGAAGGTCTTCTGGGGCCCGGGTATCTGGGCTAAAACTTTTCAGTGTCCATAATTCTGCATTTCTTTATGATGCCAACACGATGGGGCAGTTTGCCGTTCAGTCAAGACGTCTTCTGTCACCGAGAAACAGCGTCGACGCAAAGCAGCCATTCATCTGCCTCTAGCTCCTGCCAGGTGAAAGAAGATGTTACCATTAAATGTGTCCCGTTGCCGCTTATCTCAGTGGAATCCAGACACTTCCTGAATGAGGAAAAGTGGTCACCAGGCAGGTGTAAAAAAAAAAAGTGGAGATCCCTTTCAGTTGGCTGTTTACCCGATCCTTAAAATGTAAGGTAGTCTTCCTTAACTGTCACCTGTCCTCAGATCAGACCGTGTGGGTTGCGCTCCATCTTTTTGTGTCATCTTCCCTCTTTGCGATTCAGAGTTAAGTCACCCAAGAGTCACCCTGTTAGAGAATTCAATTACTGAAGCTGACATCTTAAAACATCCCCCGCTTTTGATTTGTTTCCTTCGCTGTGTTATAGGTTTGCGTCTGACAGGATTCACCTTTTAGTAAATGTGACATGCGCTGCAATGTTTTCTTCTTGAATTTGGATGAAAAGAAATGTGAAAGCATGAGTCAACAACAACAGATAATGGATTCTACGTACAACCGCTACTTCAGATCTTTTCTATATGTTTCCATATCAAAGTAATTCAGTTGATTGCGGTCTGAACAGCCTGAAAAGTAACCAAAGCAGCCTGATTTTCTAGAATGTGATGTCAAACCTCTGTGTGATTAATATGTCAGCTGAAAACACTCTTTCACTGTTGCACACTCCGCCCCAAGCTTCATGTTTCTAGATGGATGTTTTTGGTTCAACGTCAAACATACTTAATAAGCACTTAGAGCAAGAACAAACCTATATGATATTGTGAGTTTTAGCAAGTTTATTTCTTATGTATGGTATTATGGTTGGAGGGGAAGTGAGGGTTTTCCTTTATAATCACTGTTGTTTCAGTTTGGCTGTAATGTTGCTATAATGGCTGTGTTTATGCAGAGTAGACTATAATAGTAAGTATAATGAGACATAGATGTTCCAGGATGCAGATTTTTCTAAATGTAAGGGAAAAAAAAGCAGGATTCATCATCCACCGGATTAGTTGTGCAGTATAGAATAAAACCAAGCTGATGTTACAGAGATGACCAAGATGTTATTTCCAGATATTGAAGTCATGCAAAATGGCCAAGAGATTGTTTGGTAGGAGTTTTCTTATTATATTTATCACATGTACTTCAGACAATACATGCTTTTTTCAATTTATGCCGCCTACCGCGCAATACGGACTGGTTGGTGGTGCAATTTTTGCAATTTCTATATAGTCGCACTGTCCGTTAGCATTTCCACCTGTTAGACAGCTTTTATTTAGACTTTTTTCAAATACAATTTATTTTTTGATTAGTTTAAATGCATGATTAAAATTTTCATGTTATCATGTAGTTTCTAACAACTCTTGGTTCAGATGGTAATCACTGTGTAGTCTATAGATCAGGGGTGTCCAAACTCCAGCCTGCGGGCCAACTGCGGCCCGTGGTCCATTTTTCATTGGCCTGTCCACCGGCCTGTCCATTGGCCTGTCCACCGAGGGCCAAGAAAGTGGAGGTAAAGCTGTTAATTCAAGCACCAGGGCTCTAGCACAGACTATTTCAAGCTTCCCTCTCTGATGCTGATGCTGGTGCTGGGGGCCGCTGGCTAAGTCATGGCTCTGTGCTGCAGCGGTTTTATTCCCTGAGATCAGAAATGGACCAGTTTTGAAGAGAGAAGGACCGACCTCTTCATGAGCTCAGTGACCCTCTCTGCTTGGTGTTTTTAGTGGATCTCATTGATCACCTGAACACACTGAACAACAGCCTACAAGGCAAAGACCAGCTTGTACCACAGCCAATAAATGAAAGCCCACTAATGGAAAGGCTGTTTTTTCTTGAATCATATTCAGTTATCGAGCAGAATTTACCTACATTTGATTGATTTTGCCAACTTTAATCCACTAGAGGTGAGGCGATATACATCACCTCTAGTGGATTGAAGTTAGCAATATAGCTCACTTCTAGTGAGTGGCCCAGCCCTTTGGATGTTTTTCTGTATGTGGGCCTCAGTGAAAAAAGTTTGGACACCCCTGCTCTAGATGGAAGCTTATGGTTACACCCCTACTAAACAACACAGTGCCAGTGCAGCTCACGATGCACTTTAGACATGTTTGACATTTTTTAGACAGTTTTTAGTCTCCTCATCATTATTCTATTTTCTACCGTCATCACTACACTGTGTTCCAAATTATTATGCAAGTAGGATTTTAGTTAAATTAACTTTTGTTTTTCAATGAAACGTTTCACTTGTGTTGTTTCTCCTGTCTGTTTAAAACACTGACATCAATTTCAGACAGGTTTGATCATTTATTTGGCAGGTGAGCCTAATTAAAGGGAAACTACTTAAGGAGGTTGTTCCACATTATTAAGCAAGTCACAGGTTTCATGCAATATGGGCAGAAAGAAAGATCTTTCTGCAGATGAAAAGCGTGAAATATTGCATTGCCTTGCAAAAGGTATGAAAACAATGGAAATTTCACGAAAACTTAAGAGAGATCATCGTACTGTGAAAAGATATGTGTGTGATTCAGAGCGCAGACAGGTTCGTTCGGATAAAGGTGTATTGAGGAAGATTTCTGTCAAGCAAATACATCGTATTAAGGGAGCAGCTGTTAAAAAGCCACTGCTGAGCAGCAAACAGGTACTTGAAGCTGCTGGTGCCTCTGGAGTCCCAAGAACCTCTCGATGCAGGATCCTTCAGAGGCTTGCAGTTGTGCATAAAGCTGTATTTCGGCCACCCCTAACCAATGCTCACAAGGAGAAACATTTGCAGTGGGCTCGGAAATACATGAAGACCAATTTTCAAACAGTTCACTGATGAATGCCGTGCTACACTGGATGGTCCAGATGGATGGAGTTCTGGGTGGTTGGTGGATGGCCACCATGTCCTAACAAGGCTGCGACGTCAGCAGGGAGGTGGTGGAGTAATGTTTTGAGCTGGAATAATGGGGAGTGAGCTGGTAGGCCCCTTCAGGGTGCCTGAAGATGTCAAAATGACCTCTGCAAAATATGTGGAGTTCTTAATGGATCATTTCCTGCCTTGGTATAAAAAGAAGAACAGTGCCTTCTGGAGTAAAATCATTTTCATGCAAGACAATGCTCCATCCCATGCTGCCAAAAATACCACTGAGTCCTTGGCTGCTATGGGCATAAAGGGAGAGAAGATCATGGTGTGGCCACCATCATCCCCTGACCTCACCCTTAAAAGGAAGATCTATGAGGGTGGGCAGCAGTATACCTCAAAACAGCAGCTCTGGGAGGCAATTCTGGCATAATTAAATGAAATCCAGGCAGAAACTATACATAGACTCACAAGTTCAATGGATGGGAGAGTTGTGAAGGTGATATTCAAGAAGGGCTCCTGTGTTAACATGTAACTTGACCTGTAAAGATGTTTTTGATTGAAACAGCATTTATTTCGAGAAAAAAATATCTCCTAACGCAGAAAATACAAAAGATTTGATTTTCAATTCTTTATAACCTATTGAATGCTTTGAAACTCTGTTGTGCATAATAATTTGGAACACTGCATTTTGAGTTATTTAAAAAAAAATACAGTCGTCATCATCTGAAGTTTTGTTTAATAAAATCCTGATTATAATATAATTGTTGAGGACTTAAAAATTCGTACCGACTGTCATTTGTATTGACAATTTAGGAAAAACGAACAAAAAAAGCATATGCGTAATAATTTGGAACACAGTGTATCTTTTTCTAACAGGCTTTGTGTTCTCCTTCTCTTTATGTGAAAATAGACAGAATCTCTTTAGGTTTTAGTTTGTGGGTCGGACAAAACAATTTGAGAATCCCTTTGAGCTTCAGGACATTCTTGTGGGCGTGTTTCACTCATTTGCATTCACCGATAATGAAAATAATTGTTGCATGCGAATATATTTGTAAGTGAAGCAGGAATTTGGATGCGATACGAGTGTTTGCTGTAGTTTGAGGCTCATGAGCTGGCTCAGGCTGCTGAGTGTGGGTGATGACTGACTGTCAGGACACCACAAACAGCAGCTATACTTGGCCTAAGCTGTAATCAAGTGTAGAGTTGGCGGTCGCCTACAGAAACATTGGAATAAATGGACTTTAGATATTAGATATACTTTCACCTGCAGGTAACAGAAACGTGAGGAAGATTATTTTAGTTCATCACACAAACTACTAATTCATGGCTGACCTCTAATCTTCACCTGATTAACACTGTAACCCAACAGTGACTTATATTTTCAAACTGCCCTTGGATGCACAATGAATCACCTTTGCACGTCTGAAATGAAGTCTGGTTTTGGAAGGGCTGAACACACTAAAAAACACACACACACACACACACATGAGAAATGAGTCAGCAGTGATTGGCATTCTGGTCACATGCTGTTAGAGGTGATTGTACTCATGGCCATCACTGCTGAAAATGAAAAGAAGTGTGTGTGTGTAGGTGTGTGTGTAGGTGTGTCATGATCAAAACACCAAAGTCAGGCAGTTATTGAATGCATATGTGAATTGTGTTTATGCATCCGAGTAGTGACGGTGTGTGTTTTTTATTGGCGAGTGGATGTATATCCCCCCGTTTGTGGTGGAAGCAGATAAAAAGATACATAAGTGCTAAAACAAATCAGGACCGAGCGTGCTTCAGAGGCAGCCTGTGATTTCACACTTATTTGTCGGCAGATGCAGGGAACACGCTGCACTTCACCCCAAAACCCCCAAAACTACAGTCTCACTGTTTTGGTGCATCAGGAAGGGTATTTTTGAAACATTCTACATCTATGGCGAGCCTGTTATTTTCCTACATTTATATCAATCTAGCAAATGACACATTATGTTGAAATTGGTTACCGTGCTTTTCAAAATAATGGCAGCATGACAAAAAAGTAAAAATACCACAGAAATTGCTGAATTTCTGTGCAAAAACCAAAGTGTGGACACAATTTGCAATTTCTGTGTGGTAGTGCTGCCCTATGAAACGTTAAATGCTTCTGTTTTTTATGCATTAAATAAACGAGATATGAGGTGTTAATTAGTGAGCTTAGAGGTGGTGTAAGTCAGATTTTGTTGACATTCGCACTAAGCTAGGCTTGCAGTTGCAGCTGGTATACAAGGAATGAATGCTTCTTTACTGTCTTGTTTTAGCTGGAAATGCTGTTTTTAACCACCCCGAGGATTTATTGCCAGAGGGGACTTTCCAACATCCACAATTTCACATTTTTAATCAACTCCTTTATGTGCATTTTGAGAGTGTTTTCCATCCATCAAACGGTCTTAGTATGCATGTTGTTATTTGTCATTTTCACTAGAAACACACTCATAGTATACTAGAACATGGATTTAAATCTGATGTATTTTGCTTTAAAAGGAAAAATCTAATTTACAGGGTGCGATGTATTTTAGTGTTTCTCGGAGTCATAGCTCAGCCAGATTGAAACCCAGATATCAACAATATCCATTAAAGATAACCACCCATAAATCTGTTTAGAAATCATATAAAAACATGCAAATAGGGTATAAGATTGAAAAAAAAAGTGTGTAGATAGTTTTACGTTTGATATTCAGATATCAAGCAACATTAATTTTCACTCAATTTGCAATAAGATCATTAGTTTTCAGCGCATTCGTTGCAGGATAAAGCCTGACTAATGTTTACCAGCCTGTTTTTCCCCCTTTTTTTAACTTCAAAATCCAATATTAGAGAGAAAACTAACGAGCTGAAGTTAGGGACCGTCACAAAAGTGCATGAAAAATGGCCAAAAGGGCAAAACATCATCCAAATGTATCAACAAAATACGCAGATAAACTGACTTAGTTAGGGGACCCTCATCGTCAAGGTTACAATAGTAAACACAACACTTCCTCAATGAGAATACAAATATTTCTGAACAATAAAGGGATGCAGATTGTAGTTTTGCATTACCACCTAAACCAGTTATCACCACGTTTTATACACTGGACATGCTAAGAACTACATGTAGCCCCAAACAGTGGTTTCTAGGTTGGTTATAATGAAGTACTTCCTCATTTAGAGTGATGCGACTTCACTGATGATAAATGCTGCAGAATCTTGAAACTCTGGAGCAGAAGGTGCTGCAGCAGTCGGATTTGTTCATGCAGCCAAAAAAAACAGCTACAAAACCAGCAAGAAGAAAGGAAAACGTTTTGATTTGATTTGCTGTAAAATCAATAAAACATCTGCTCTGGATGGAGTCTTTTTGAGTACGCATTTGCCACCTCGCTTCAGTGTGTGTGTGCACTTGATGATTCTTCAGTTATAAGTGCAGACCAGTTTCTAAGGTTCAAGTGGTTCCTCTGAGAGCTGTAATTTTAGGGACATTAATTTAGCCCGGAGAACACCTGAAGAACTGTTTTCTCTGTTGAAGCGTGCCGGTGTTATGAAGGAAGCGGTTGCTAAATGGACAAGAGAGAAAACTAAGGACTCTTAATGGGTGTGAGTGGGCAGGAAGAAGAAAGAGTGTGTGTGTCCATTGGTGTGTAATTCTGATTTCCCGGGAATAGTAATACTGAAAAGTGCTTTTGATTTTTTGTGCCTTGTTTCCTGGTCTTTTATCTGTGTGTGTGTGTGTGTGTGTGTGTGTGTGTGTGTTGTTTCTTCATTTATCACCTACACCCATTTAGTCCACAACCCATTCAAATAATACATCTACTCCCAACACACACACACACACACACACACACATTCTGCCCTGGCATGGAGACTGCCTCAGTAACAGTGGGTCTCAGGACAATGCCAGAGGGGGGGGGGGTGTAGATCGAGGGCAGAGAGGGATGGAAAAAGGCAAGGATGGGCAGGGCGAGGCTAAATAAGAGAGGGGCAATGAGGTGTGAGAGAACGAGTGTGTGTGTGGGAGAAGTTAAGATGGAGAAAGAGGAGGAAAGGAAAATGTGAGAAAATGATAGGAAGAGGTTGTTTCTGAAAAGATTGACTGATTTTCTTTGTTATAGCAAAGTGATTTCTTTTTCCACTTTCTTTTTTATATTGTGTTTATTTTTTCCACCCAGTTCTGGGTCATTCCTGCCTCTGCTCTCTCTCTCTCTCTCTCTCTCTCTCTCTCTCTCACTGCTGGCGCTAATGCATTTTAGATGCAGGAGTGGGGACTTGTACATGGCAGCCATTGTTGTAATAATGCATGATCGATGCAGGGGGAGAGATTTCTGCCACAGTAACCGGGACAGTAATAATGCAGGAAAGATTCATGATGTCATTTGTACATGATGCTGATGGCAAAACATGGAGTACAAAAGCTTTTCTTTAAAGAAACCTGTCTTTACTTTGCTTACTTATTGTCCTTGCCCCCCTCCTGTCTTCACCAATCCCTCTCTCACTTCCTCATAATTACTTACTTCAGTAGGCTTTTTCTCAATTTTCAAATAATATCCCAGCGCTGCTTACCATGCCAAATCAAGTGTTGCAGAAAAATTAGTCGAGATTAGCTGATCTTAAATCTGTTATGACACCTCTAATAAACCGTGAGCATGTGAAGGTCATTCGCGGTATCCAAGTTAAAGTGAAGTAATTGATCAGCTGCGAGTTAAGAGCTGTAGCCCTGTAAAGGCAACTGAGGTGAAAATATAGGTGGCAAATAATGGGAAAGTATACATTTTGCACAAACAAGAGATTGATCCCATGGGTGCTTACAGGCAGTGGTGCCTGACTGGCCGCTTCTCTGCCCAGCTGGGCTACTTTTAGATGATTAGGCAGCTTCTCGGCTCCCAGTGGGCTACTTTCAGTCGGTCCAGTCCAGCCGCACAGCTCGTACCCCCAGGTGGGATCTACATCTGCAGGTGCCCACAGGTACGTGGACAGTTTGAGGAGGAGAAAAAGCATATATTTAAAGACTATATGCACCTGAACACCATGTTACAGTTGGACACTAGTTAGCAAGCTAGCAAAGTCCAGATAATTAGTGGACGCTGAAAAGAACACTTTATTCATCCCAAAGGAAATTACTTTGCCAGTGGTCAACAATACAAAACAGATATTAAATATTAAATATATATATATATATATATATATATATATTTTTGTAATTTTATAGACTCCTGTGACCTTAAGTATCCCTCCTACAGAAGGAGGAAGAATTATACAGTTTGATATCCACAGGTAGGAAAGACCTCCTGTGGCGTTCTGTGGTGCACCTCGGTGCTCTCAGTCTATGGCTGAAGGTGCTCTGACAGGCTATCAGTGTGGCGTGCAGGGGGTGAGAGGTGTTGTCCATGACGCTGAGCAGCTTCCTCAGCATCCTCCTCTCTGACACCTCCACCACAGACTCCAACTCGACATCCAGGACAGAACCAGCTCTTCTGATAAGCTTGTCGAATCTGTTGGCGTCAGCTGTCTCCACCGAGTGATAGAACATCTGCAGCATGGTTCTGCAGACATTGAAAGATCTGAGCCTCCTGAGGAAGTACAGTCGGCTCTGACCTTTCTTACATACAGCATGAGTGTTTATTGACCAGTCCAGTTTATTGTCTATGTGAACGCCAAGGAATTTGTAGTCATCCACAATATCCACCTCTGATCCATTGATGGTGACTGGGTTCGGACAGGTCCTCTTGAGCTGCAGATGGATTGAGGTTTATTAGTACAGGAAGCACATGGGTGGGTGCAACATGCTAACCTATCAACAAAAGGAATTCCTCGTCATTTTAGTAGTCATGATTCATTATTAATGAAATAACCACTCAATTAGTTTATCAATACAGTCAATTCAAATGAATGTATTCGTTATATTCAACATCAATCAACCAAATGCTTGTTACATGAGTGCCTCTATATATTACCAGCTGCCAAAGAGGAAGTTAGAGCATCCACTGGGCTTAATAGTCAGAACGTGAGTAGAGCACAGAGAACGTCATTGTTTCAGCTAATAGTAGTCCCCTAAAATTTATATTGTTAATATAAGTATGTTGGGACAAATTCAGTTAATGATTAGAAATAGTTTTTTTGTGTTTTTTGCATTGAACATGCCATGGGCCTAAATCTGATAGCGTCTCTGCCACTTGTTCTGAGTGAAAAGACACACACTGTATTCAGCCTGCAGCGTTTTCCATGTGAAGTAACTGCTAGCTTGTAATCCCGGACTTATCAGCACTGATAAGGAGTAACCTCTTGGGTATTAACTGCTATCTTCACATTTAACGCAGGGCTGGTTTGTGATTACTCAAGAGATGTCTCTCCATACTCCCAAAAAAAACTCTGATGTGGTCTTGGCCAATGAGCAGCCGTCTCTCCAGTACGAGGATTGCACTCGTGACCTTTCCATGGAAGAAGTAAATTGACCTCGTATAACCTCCTGCAGTTGTTGCGCTCGGTGCAGCTGTTGAAGCTGAATGCTCTGCTTCTGCGGTCATCCAGCAAAATGTTCTCACAGACAACAGATTGCAGAAATGTAACGTTGTAGCAATAAATATGTCAAATCTTGTGCATGTTAGAATGAATACTTATTATATATGTTCAGTTAAGCTGATAATGTTATGTGTTTGTGTGTGTCAGACAGGGAAACCACCTGTGGATGATCTGTTCTCAGACTTGTGTGATGGACGACGCCTGCTGGAGCTCCTGGAGGGGTTGGCAGGACATGAGCTGGTATGAATACACACACACACACACACACACACACACACACACACACACACAGACAGATGCAGGAACATAAGCGGGCAAATACACATACACATATGCCTACACACACACACACAGATTCCGAAACAGAGAAACAAAGCAGATGCCAGGTTAGAAACTGAGTGTTGCGCTCTGTCATCAGAGGGATAGTGTGAAGAAGATGATCCGGTGCAGATGGCTGACAGCATGTGCCTTTAAAGGAAACAGAAAAGTGACATGCTTGTGTTGGAAATGTGGCACATACATGTGTGTGCAGGAAGCACAGACAAAAGGCATAGTCAGACAACAGATGTGCATAACCACAGACAGCTATAGCTTTTGATATAAACACAGCAGCTACGTGTTCCCAGCCGGGCAAAATAATAAAGTCTCAGACCCACAATTCCAGTGGAACATTACATAGTGTGCAAACACGTGCACATTAACAGGTATTAACATGTGAATGTAAGAAAATATACAGGGAGTTTTGATGCTGATGATGTTTTGCTTTTATTGTAACACAAGCTATTGTAACACAATCAGGTGCAAAGTGAAATCAGTGCAAGTGTCATAAGAGGAGGGGTGACTAAGATGAGAAGAAAATGCCATAGCGGTGCCTCAAAGGGACACAGTACCTGAGGTACTAACTGCAGAGATTCATAAAGTGATATTAAAATAAGACCAGTGTTCGAAATGACCAGTCCCATAAGCTGCACAGAGATCTCCTTCATTCCTCCATCTCCTGAGATCAGCACTGTGGACAGCGATCGTGCTGCAGAAAGCAGAGCAGAGACCGAAAGGCTGATCAGTGATCAGCTGTTAATCAGATAACCGAACACAAAATGATTTAAAATGAATCGGCTTGGTGAACTAGAAACCTGGAGTCAGGTAGAGTCCCATTATCTCCATTACCTCCACAGTGGAGATACAGTATGTGTGCCTTTATCATCTCAACAACCATTCGCCAATTACAAAAAGCTGGAAACTATCTAGTGACAAGTTAGTTAGTAGTGACTTTTATATTGTTGTGGAGTGAAGTCACCGGTTTTGCATAGATCTGAATGACTTTAGTTTAATATCCTGAACTTTTTATTAAAAGAATATACTAAAAGTGGATTTTCATTATGATACTGAATGAGGGCATTCCCCCGTGGCATCATCAGATACTTGACAGTCCTACTTTGCACAAACCAGTTCACCAAATTCAGATAGTTAGCTTGAGACTGAATTAAGAGTCCAAATAGTTAGCTAAGGTAGATATGGGGATTAAATGTTAGCTCAAAGTAATGGATGGCTAAATATAAAGGACATGCAGGATAAACAGTAACTGTACTAACGCCTGCCATTTGGAGTTTGTTCACTTGTGTGATTCTGTAAGTTGTAATCAGGCAGAACTTTGACACCACTGCTGTTTATCCCACATGGTGTGAATGCAGCATTAACCTCAGCCTAACCTAAAACTAATCATATTCCTGACCTTAATGCTAAAATCATCATTGGAAGAAATGAAAACTGGAACATAAATGCCAAGTGCCAAGATTAAAAACCTAAACGGGTTCTTAGAATGACACAAACACACACACACAAACACACACACACACTCTCACACACTCACACTAATGCAGCCTCCTGTCTTAATCAAACTTCTACTCCCACCTTGTTTTGCTTTTCCCCTCCAGCTCTCCTCACCTCCTCCACCTCTTTGTCTGTTTGTTGGAATCCCTCCATCTCCTCCTCCGTCTCCTTTCGTTCTCTTTATCTCTCATCCCCTTTGTTTCTCTCCCTTATTCTTCCTTTTCATCTCTCCACCACCTTTCCTCCTTCTCTGTCTCTCCCCACCTCTGTCTCGTGGAGAGACATTATCATCTCTGTCCTTTGTTGCTATCTCCTTATTGTAATGGAACACACACACACACACACACACACGCACACACACACACACATACACAAACACACACTTTTATTGTAATGTGGCCGTTTGTAGCGCCCATAGATGCCCCTGAGCAAGGTCTGTTTATGCCTCAATAATCTCCTCTGTCTGGATTGTGTGTGTGTGTGTGTGTGTGTGTGTGTGTGTGTGTGTGTGTGTGTGTGTGTGTGTGTGTGTGTGTGTGTGTGTGTGTGTGTGTGTGTGTGTGTGTGTGTGTGTGTGTGTGTGTGTGTGTGTGTGTGTGTGTGTGTGTGTGTGTGTGTGTGTATGCAGGTGAGGTTGGAGAGAGGATTCACGCGCGTTCATTCGCTCAACAATGTCAACCGTGCTCTGCAGATCTTGCAGAAGAACAATGTGAGTCTGCGTGCACACCGACACATCCATACTGTCCTTTATCCTAATGTGATTATGTCTGAGAGTTAAATATCATATGGAGTTGACTGATTAAATACATCAGTGGTTAGACTCAGCAAACAGTGAGGTGCTTAAATTAAACTGCCATGCGGGTTCCTCTCTAGCCCTCCTCTCTCGCACTCTTTTCCCCTTTCACCAATTTTTCTTTTGTCTCACCTCTCCGTCGTCCTTCTTCTCCGTCTTCTCTCTCTATTGTAGAAAGAGCTTGTTTAGTCAAGATAGGTTTACACATTTGGTTCATTTGACATTTGACATTTTAAAACGTGCATTTGCAGGGACGACCATCCAGTGAGCGACGGTATAAGTGCAGAACTTTTCTTGCATAAGGTTGAATAGCACGTGGTTCCCAGTCACAGGGGATGGGATCTGCTAGGAGACCCGATAATAAATCTGAAGGGTGAAGATGAAAGAAATAAGACAGGAGGAAAAAAAAAAAAAGCTTTTGCAGCTTGTTGTAAAGCTGACACTGCTATCAAACTCTTTAAACCTAGAGTATCTCCCTTTAGTATCAGCTTCATGAACATCACTTCAACATGTGGCGAAATCTAAAGCTTGACAGGCCTCACAAGGTGAGTTATGGTTGCTGATGTCCACATTAAGTCCATAACCTGTCACGAATAGACAGAGCTTCATTTTAAGTGGCCATAAGCCTAAAAGGTTAGGAACCAGCGAAGTACAGCAACTGAGGGACTGTCCATATATCCATAATGTGATTTGTCTGTCCGTTTGTCCCTCCTCCAGGTTGAGTTGGTGAACATCGGAGCGGCAGACATCGTTGATGGGAATCACAAACTGATTCTCGGGCTCATCTGGAGCATCATTCTCCACTGGCAGGTGTGTTCGTGTGCTCACATTCACGCGTACGTCTTTATGAGTGCGTGTGAGCGTGTCAGCGCGCTGCTCTGTACATTGATCTGGACCAAATCTGTATGTATATCCACTGTATGTATATATGTAATCACACTATAATCAATGGAGCTCATTTAAAGGGCCACTCGAAGTTTTATAGTGTAAATAAATAAGCTACGATGAGTTCACTGGACTGTAGTTGGCGAGATGTAGGTAGGAGTCGTATTGCAGGGGGCTCAAAGCTTCAATAAGGATAGAAAGCAGCACAGAACATCGCTGCCTCGGTAAAAAAAAACCTTTAAAACCTGTTTAAGTCTGACTTGTGTCCCATGATAACATTTACAACACTTAATGACATAGTGCGCTAGTAGTATTCAAGACATTAGTGTACATAATGGAAATGATGTAATACCTGCTATGTCCAATGAATTTAGAAGATTTAGAGAAGCAAAATGTGTTTCAAAGATTCAATACTTTTTTGTTTTTGTCTGTTTTCTTAGAATACTCGAGAAGAGTGCTTTAAACTCACTACCACTTTCTTAGGAGGTAATGAGTGTGTTTGATGTTACTACACTTATCTGTTACTGAGCTCCTCCACAAACCCGTATGAGAAGGAGATGGAGAAATCAAAGCGCTTTAAAAAGGATGGAAATACCCTCATAGGCTCTCTGATGGTAACTAATGTTAACGTTAACCATATATCAAACATTTTACTGCGTGTCTAAAATGTTTTCAGTTACTTTTGCTTGTTTTTTTGAGTGCGAACACACTACATACACAAACCCTGGTATAGTATAATAGTATAATAAGTATAATAAATAATTAGCAGTGTGGAATTGGGACAGATGATTTCTGACTCTGTCTGTTATTCTTTTATTTCCTAACTTTCACGCTCATATTTGACATAATGTATATTACCACAAGCGGTTTGCACTCCTATTGCCACATCCTCTCCAACCACCTGATTTAACTGAAATTGTAATTTTTTTTTATTGTATTTTTGACATGATGAAGAATATTGTATAGTTAATATTGTGTAGAAAAACGAGCAAGTCCAGTTCAGGTATACAACATCATAACTCTCTCATCTCTCATCTACCAGCCACATTAATGTGAGTGCAAAAACAGTGCAAGGCGCTCCAAAGTTTCCTTTAATGTTCTTTCTTTTTTCATGATGTCTTGTTCCCTCCTGGTTTTTTTTTTTTTTTTTCCTCTGCCTTTCATCTTTCTGCCAATTCACGGAACAACATTATGCCTCCACTGGCTACTTCTCCCCTTAAGCTGTATTTAAAGTTCAAAATGTATTTTATGATGGACTTAGTGCATAAAAACCAATTTCATGTAAAGTCAGTAGTTTTAACAGCTTACATTACAATGCATTTTAATTGTATTTCATTCCTCATTAAGTTGAATGAGGCTAATGTCTCAATCACGCTAGTTTTGGCATAGACTTAATGACGCGATTAATAGCAAAACACAATTCTATAATGAGGTGTGTGTGTTGGCTGAGTGTGCGTGATTGTGGGGAGCATATGTGTGTGTGTGTGTGTGTGTGTATGAATATGGCTGCGAAAGGCTTCTAAGCCCTGGAGGTTATCGTTTGCTTGTGTGTGGGCACGTATGCCAGTCTGTGTGAGTACTTCTCTGTGTGTGTATGTGTGTTTGTGGGGATCTCTGTCAGTGTGTAGGTGTGTGTGTGTGTGTGTATACAGCAGTCTTTGTCAAAGCCCCCCTCCAATTAAAGTGGAAATGCATGCAGTGACCTACTCCCAAATGAGTCCTCTTTTTTTTTTTTACCCGGCAGGCCACATTCAATGAGGAATCGCTAACAACCCTGTGTGTGTGTGTGTGTGTGTGTGTGTGAGTGAGTCCCCTTGCTGGGAATTCGCCTCAACACCAAATCACACCAAACTCTATTAATAGGTTTAGTTGCACATTGAGTGTGTGTCTGTGAGTGTGTAGTAGCGCAAACGACTCTGTCCTTCTCTTTCTTACTCTATTATTTTGTATCTCTTTGTGCTAATCTGTGTGTGTGTGTGTGTGTGTGTGTGTGTGTGTGTGTGTGTGCGTCCGGCTGTAGTATTCTTTTTGCTGTTTACAACAGCTTTTTTAATTTGTCATTCCGTCTTCGACTCCCCTGTCCGATACCTGCTCAGAGCTCTGCTAACACTCATCACACTGCCTCACTGTATGTGTGTGTGTGTGTGTGTGTGTGCAGAAAGCATGGAGAGTGAAGCGGAGGAGAAGAGTTGAGTGGTTTAAGAAGTAGGAGCAGGGAGTGGGGGGCGGGGGGGGGAGAAAGAGAGGGGTGGAGGGGAACAAAAAACACCTTTTTGTGTGTATTTGTAAGTGTGTCTGAGTGCATATGTGGCTGATAGAAAGGTGAAGGTAAGATATGCTTAAGTAATGCACAACCGGGCAGTGAAAAGTATAACATCTCTCTCCCTCTCTCTCTCTCTCTCTCTCTCTCTCCTTTCTCTCTTCCCCTGAGCCTTGAACAAGTGCTCCAAAACTGTCACTCACAACTGCCAAAAATCCAGCCTGTGAGGATGCAATCATATCCGCACACAAGCCTGTGCACGGATATGTGCGTGTACACAAGTGTCCTTTGACTGAGTGTGTGTGGAGTTACCACTGTGTGGTTATGTGAATATGCAAAGTGTCCACTGACAGGCCACGTCAAAACTTTGCTAGAAAGCGGCAGATATTTTAAGAATGCATGGTAATGTTACATCGCCAGGCGTCATATTAGCATGGATTTCAATATCTTGTTCGGTCTATCACAGGCGTTCTTTTAAAAAGTGCCGGGTGAGAGTGTGTGAGAGAGACAGAGAGTGGTTATGGGTGCGTTTGATGGTGACTGCTAACAGTAGCCAACCGCTAACTGTGCATGTGTGTCCTCTCTAAGTGGATCATTGGGTTTAAACAGACATTTTTCTGTGTATTTTCCAGCCAAGCTAACCTGAAAATCAGATTTCAATGGTCTATATGAATAAACAATGCTAAATGTCAAACATAATAAAAAATCTTGACTTGTAACACACTGCATACTTGCCAATTGGCCAGTTTGTCATTGGTGTTTAGGTCAATCTGACCATCAACACTTGGATTCAAGATTGTCATTAAACTTGTTATTGCACTTGGACGTCCCCACAGAAATTCTGACATGATATTAATGAACTGAGTTTTCATCCAGTGCCTCTGAATTATTGAAAACTTTAACCTGCAGGCGGCTGCAAAGGAAAGGTCACAGGATCCCCGTAGTTATTAGGATTCACCCACCAGGGACCTTAAATACCTGTACTACATTTCATGATGACCCGTCCTTGCCATCCTCTGGAAGCCACTGGCAAAGTGGCAATGACTAGCATAAATTATGAAAAAATAACTTGACAATTTTCATGAAATTCATTGCACAGCCTCACTCCCCAGAGGATGAACCTTTTTCCATTTGGGGCATTTAATGAGGTTTCCTGTCGCTGCACTCTCAAGACAAACTTCAATAGCTGCATTTCCATTGAAATTTGCTGTGGATGTTCATGCTCCCTGGAAGATTAACCCTTTCCGTGCTGGACACCCCCTTGAATTCCCTTTTTAAGCATTCCGCAGGACAAAATGCCAACTTTGCACACAAACTGTCAGAATCTATAATGTCTAGATTGCTATTAAACTGAGCGAGCTCATTCTTGCTTCCCATTTTAACGATCTCACTTTACTTCCCTCAGGTGCCATCGCCTGGACGAACTCAACAGTTACACTATTTGTTCCATGTAAAACTTTAATGCTGTAAGGTGTAATGAACTTTGCACACTCTCTCAAGTGCACAGCTTGTGAAAAACGTCCGCACTGCCTTTATGTTAAGTTTTGACACCAGCTATACTTTGTGTTTGTGCGCAGGTAAAGGATGTGATGAAAGATGTGATGGCGGGCCTACAGCAGACCAACAGTGAGAAGATTCTGCTGAGTTGGGTTCGTCAGAACACGCGCCAATATCCTCAGGTGTGTTCCTTTACTTCTCACTCAGACTCATCCTCCGTCCACAGGCTGTCACGTTGAATCCTCTGTTACAGTTCTCTTCCGCAGCGCTCTCTCCTTTCGGGAAACTGTCGATCTGTGATGCAATAGAAAGAAGTAAAGTCTTATTAACTGACCGTGTAGAAATAGAGCAACTATGCGTCTCCTTTCAAAAGAAATAGCTTCTAATGAGTAGAGTCTGAAGTCACTTCCTTCCTCCATTTCATCTTTAGTGTTACAGAATGTTTTTACCCCTGCCAGAGACCGTATGTGTTTTTTTTTTTTCCTAGTTGTCTGTCTATCTGTCTGGCTGGATATCTTAAACTCCCCATGAACAGATTGTCATGAAATTTGGTGGACAGATGGGCTTTGGGCCAAGGAATAATGGATTAGGTTTTGGTGGTGATCCAGATCTGGGATTAGTGCCATCAGATGATTATCATTTTACAGCCCTAAGTATGAAACTAAAAGACAGAGAGACTTCAGTTGAAAAGTTTTTTTTAATGGTGAAAAAAGGAATGTAATTAACTTCAAATTTCAGCGGCAGGGATGATGTCTTTGGATTTTACTGGAGTATTCACTATTTCTAGTTTGAAGTCTGGGTGCCATCTAGTTTTTCCTCATTTCATTGTGTTTTATTTGGCTTGAAATTACTATTTAAGCCTCTAAGCTAAAATGCTAAGAACACTCACAACACAGCATATGCCACCTTTTGGATAACATATTGCATTTATTTATTTCCCCCCATATTCAATTACACTTTGAAAGTGTTGTCTTTATTTTGTAATCATGAATAACTAATCATGAATTACTGGCATTATGTGTGTTTAAGAAGAAGATGACTCTGGGAAAATGAAGCGTGGTACTCGGCATCAAAAGAGTTCACCTTTCCAAGACCAAAATTAAATGATACATAACAAACTGAAGTGCAGCAGTGCCCTAATTCAGATAAGAGACCAAACTGAGCCAAAAGAAGAACAATAAAGCAGAAAGTCAGAGCATGTCTTTTAAAACAAGCATTCAAACAGGATTTTCATAGAGACAATAACAATTTATTCATATTTTTATGCATAATACGGGACTGTGCCAATGCTACTAATACTCCATCTAACTGGCTTTACCCTGCAATATAAGAATATGTCACTAAATGTAGACATTATTAACAACATTAATTATTTTGATGCAGCTTTAGCCTCAGTCTATCTCATGAATGTCACCTTCATATGCGTGTTTGAGACTCTGTACAGGGTTCTCATTTCACTGGAGTCAGTTTTCAATCAACTCAATGAGTTTAATTAGCTCAAGTTAACTAATTACTACTACTAAAACCTGCTAGCAACAGTCCCCATCAAAACCAACAGTCGTTAGAGAAGCCTTTGTTACCTAATGATTCAGAATTTCAAATATGACTCCAAACTTTGATTCTGTTCTCAGTGTAAGCTGCTGATTTGCTGTGCTAGACTGAAAGGCTTGACAGGTATAGTAACTAAGGGGGGTGAGGTGAACAGTCATTTGACTTCTCAGTGGCTTTTGAGCTCCACGCAGCTTTGTATTTTAAACCCATTTTTAGCCATGGCAGTCTGTCACACCATGCATTGAAAGCTCAGACTAGCAATTTGAGAGAGAAAAGATGTCTTCAATCTAATACGTGGCTATGAAAATGGAAACCAGCATTGGCGCGACAGTGTTTCAGCGGTGGGTGCCATACTGCATTCACAGGTTGGACCTCTAATATCCATTATCTCTGTCCTCAGGTCAACGTGGTTAACTTCTCCAGTAGCTGGAATGATGGATTGGCCTTCAATGCCCTCATCCACAGCCACAGGTACTGTAAAACGGCTAGTGTGTGTGTGTGTGTGTGTGTTAGCAGAGAGAGAACTAGAAAGAAAATAAAGCCGTAGATACAGAGGAGGAGAGGAAAGATAAGGGAATGTCAAAAGGGTACGCGTTATGGGATTTACTTGGCTTCCTAAATTGTGTTTTTGTCCATGCATATCATTAAATAGAAATAGTTGGAGCTGGAAATTTATCCCATAAGTTCTTAGGAGAACAAGAAAAGAAAGAAATAGAAAGGAAGAAAGGGATAGAGACAGTAAATGTCGGGTAGTGCCGGCTAGCTGTTACCGATTTGTCAAATGGCTGTTGAGAGAATTTCAACACATACAGCAAAAAAAATGCTTCTAAAATAAGTCACACCTTTTAAAACTAATCAGTAAAAGTGGCAGCAGCTGTTCGAGCCGGCGAGTTGAGCTGCGAGTGCTGCTGCTCGCGATGTGAGAGGAAAAAAGAGAGTGAATGAGTGAACGAGTAAATAAACCAATAAATAAGTACCTTCATTTTAATGGATAGTGAATGAAAGCTGGATTAACGGATGAATGAATGGCGGAAGCAGAGTTAATCTGCCTCTGTGGATACCCACGAGAGTTTGGGTCTCAGGGTTTGACTCCTCTAATTATGAATTAGATCATGGTCAGCTAGCACGAACATCTGTTAGCCGCGTCTTTACAGGAATACAGAGTGGGGGGGGGGGCGGATCACAGACACCAAAGCCAGTACGCTGCAGATCAGTTGCTCTTCTGCTCCTAATGCAAACAGCGTTATGTTTACTGATAGTTTGGGACCAGCAGATTTTCACAGAGCAAATGTTTAAATCAAATATCATACAAAATCAACATACTCTCGTGCATTATTATGGTCTGCTTTTACTGTTTACTGAGGAGGTGGCGGATGTCTGGAGAGTGTGCGCAGCTAAAAATCACTGTACAGCAATAATACGTGGCTGCTGACTGATAGTAGTTCCAAAAATAAACCTGACTGCATCAGCTGAAGTGAGTTAATTACAGTGTATTTCATTTTTAAGAAAACTAATCTATAGGCTATGTAATAAAGATAATAATAAAAAAAACCCAACTTCTTTTATTACTATACTGTCAGCTGTTTTACTTGGGAGAATGCCCTTTGCCTCCTTACTCAACATATGCTGCAGAATTATGCATAGCTCAACAGAGAAAATTAGCAACCAGGGATGTAATCTGCTAAGAAATACTAGTCTGTGGTTTTTGGCTGAATTAAGATGTAGGTACAGTGGATTCGTGATCCCCGTTGATGTCTCTTTTGCCTCCGCAGACCTGAGCTTTTTGATTGGAGCTCAGTGGAGAAGAAGACGTCTGCGATCGATAGACTGGAACACGCCTTTAATAAGGCAGAACAACACCTGGGGATAGAGAGACTGCTGGACCCTGAGGGTGACTAATACACACACACACATACACACACACACACAGTAATTCCAGAGAAGTTTGAGGTGGGTTACTGCTTCCATCATATTTCACGCCTTCCAATCATGCAGCTTAATTGGCCCACTTGAAAATGATGTGTCACACTGTGATTGGCCGTTGCCATGGCGATGACTGTGGTCACCTTGGTGGAAGGACTTGATCAGCGTTCCACAAACTGACAGCTTGGTTGGCCAAAATGTTCTCGACCCGCCAGAAAAGCAATCTTGTGCAAAATAACATGGGAAATGCGTCCCAACGAGCACGCTCGCCCAGAAGCTGTTGACACGCATCACTGCCGGAGCTGCTGCTGACCCAAGACCAGTTTACAGACTCATTATCAAAACTGTCAGGCAGGGATAAAATGAGTGAAGCTGGCCTGGGTCAAAGTTTATTGCACCACAGCTCTTTATGATAAACGGTAGTGGTTATTTTTTACAAACTTAGGCCAAGATTTACTACATGTAGCATAAAAACTGCCAGTGATATTACCTCTTATAATAGCTACAGAGATCAATGGAGAGTTGGGTGGCAGTAAAGTGACTGATCAATGGAAGTGAAAGCACCACAGTTCTGTATAAAATCTGTGTATCTACATTTTCCCAATATTTTCTAAATGCTGGTGTTTTTTCTTTTTTCATGGGAACAGTTCACCCATTTTAAAATGGAAGAAGTAGGTCATTTTTAAAGCAAGGGCTTTGTAACCAGGCAGGATTACAGTTACAGTTTCCCAATCAGTCATGTCATGAGGGTATTTAACACGTGAAGATTCGGCAGTAGGGCTGTAAAGATGAACTGATATGTATGAATGTATGCAAGAACATAAGATATATCAACACAGACCCGCCGATCTGACCAAAATGACTGCAAAAGACACATTTTCGACTGCATTCACTGCTTGACATGTACATTGCGTCAGCAGTCTTCAGAATGAGCAGCAAAATCATCAAATTTGCAGACGATATCGCGCACTTCGATTCCAATTTATGAAGTGAGGAGGAGCAGCCGATACAGAACGAGTAACGCTAGCGCCACATGCCACTTCTAATTTGCCCCCTTGTTTAAGCCATGTACCCGTATAGACTTATATAAAAGGTCAATTCAGTAGGATGATACTGATAAATATTAAAGGGATTAAAGTATTCAGCTTTTTTTGGATCTCTTTGTTTGATTTGACATTGTTTGGGCATTTTAAATCATCTATATAACATTACCAGGGGAAAGGCTTTTTTTTAAATGGTGTGTTGATTATATGTGAAATCAGAAATTGAGGTATTCTGAGGCATTGCCCTTTAATCAGCCCCCCCCTTCTTGTTGAGAGGGCTGTGTTCAGGCATCGAGCCAGCACGATAGGGAGCATTGTAATCCCTCGCAGCTCACTTAAGCCTTGAAACGACACATCACGGCAGATGAATTTTCATTGATCTCATAATAAACAATCACTAGTTGGGAGCAAGTGGGGTGAACTTGCATCATTGCTATGCTGTGCATCGGCGCTCAGAACACTCTAAACCCCCCACCTGGGCTTTTTGAGCATTTTCTGGTGCTCTGAAAGGATTTCAAGTTGTGTTTGTCTGAGATTTTTTGTGGCTCATATCTCAGCGAAGAAGAGCTGGCAGAATTTGGGAAGTTGGACACTCGTTTGATGTTTACCGCTTTGAAACCGCGCTGTGTCTGTGATGTCGGCAGCAGTTTTAATGCGAGGCGTCGAACCACGGTAGACACTTTGTTGTAATCACAGACTTAGACCATGTTCCCTTGTGGGTTTTGGGTTTTTCTTTTTCGTCCCTTTATGTCTCTCTCTCTTTCCTCTCTTAGTGACTTTACATGTTGGCATGAATGTTTAGAAGAGAAGTTGCAAACAAAGCTGTGAATAAATAGTTTTTTTTTAAATTATTCACACATTTTAATAGCGAATACTCTGCGTTGTACACTGTGCAGATTGTAAAACCCCCTGAGGAAAATTGTGATTTTGGGTTGAATAAGTAAAATTGACTCTGATCATCATACAGCATGTAACACTAAAAAAAAACACCCCTCCAGCAGTAACACACTGATTTATAATTCACATATGTGCCATTGATTATATGATTCAAACAGACTGTGTTTCCCTGCGAATTATAGATCTCTGCACCGCATGCAGAGGATAAACTTTGGTTCACTCACGGGTCACATGCACCGTGTTAAGTGTTGGATTCAGTGCTGCTCATAGATATTATCATGCAGCAGGAGAAGTTCAGTGAGCAGTGGAGTCAGTCTAACAGTGAATGCTGCATTTGCAAGCAGGTGATGACACGATTTCCATAATATGTGTAGAAAATATAGAACAACCTGCGATTACGTGGATGTTTAAGTATATATTCCTAAACTCCCTGTTGGGATGTCTCCAGGGATAACCTCTTTATTACACAATCACTATCCTATTTCATTAGTTCTCTTCTCTCTCTTTCTTTCTGTATCCCTTCCCACTGTTTATCCTGTCTTTGTGTATTTCTCTCACCAGCTTCTCCCTCTAATCCCTTTTTCTTTCCTCTTTCTTGTCTTTGCCTTTGTTTCTCTGTGCTCTCAAGCCTTTGTTCACTTCTTTACCCTGGAATCAAAGCTGACATCCAGCTGCCGCGTTGCAGCTCGGGTCTCAAACTTTATCTCTTGGAAGCCATATTTTTCACGTAGTCCTTGAACACATCAGCAAACTGTGGAATATTGGTTAGACACGTTTCTAGCTACCAAGCTACTATTCTAAAGTTTTATCTGACCTAATGTTGGTTGGAGCAACTTGGAGAAGTCAAGAATGAAACGGTGCAGTTTGTTGTTTTGTACAAGAATAGAATTTCTCAGTGAGAAGTTAAATATCATTGTTGAAGGCAAATATTTTCAAGGGAATCATTTCAGAGGCAATTTTAATCCAAACTAATGACATTCCCACAGTGTGTGTTTACAGAGACAGATGTAATCACTGCAAGGCACACACACACACACACACTCACACACACACACACACACACAAGCAGAGGCATCCAAGAAATTAGTGCAGACACACACAAATATGGAAATATAATGACGACAAAAGAGTTGAAAGAGCAGAGAACAACTTTGAGCGCCAGTCAACTCTCCAAGTCAACATTTGAATTGGATGTGAGTGCGAGGGAGGACAGAATTGCGAGTGTAAAGGATGATTTGTGCATACAAGAGGGATTTTGTAACTCCATCTGAGCCAAGAACAGGGATTCTCTGGCTCGCACTGACCAAAGCAGCCTCAAACTGCAGGCATGCATGCCTAGACTGTAGACAAGAAGTGGATATGACCACCGCGATGGCATCCTCTGGTTGGACTGCTGTTTTGAAGCCTTTAGATTGTCGTTATCTTGGTCTTTTGCCGGCTAGCTTGTTTAGCGAGGTGCATCGTAAGTCACGTTAACTGTTATGTCAATTTGTTAACGCTAATTTTCAGGAAGTAAAAAAAACAGGCAAGTAAAATGTACTTAACTGAAGACAGACCGACACTGAAAATGTCAGAATTGAATAGCATTTCAATCGTTCATGGCCAAAACACAGACCTGGAATATGTTTTAAATGTGCCAGATTGATTTCTCGTTGACGTGAATAGGTGCCACATGCAGATTAAAAGAGGTTGCTTCCCCAAATAGTAGACATAAGAGGACAGAAGATTGAGTCATGTCTATATGTGTGTGCTGACTCAGCAGGGAGAACATTAAATGAGATAAACTGATCGACAGGGGAATTCAATATTTGAAAGTAATACAGAACGTCTTTGAGCCTTACTGTGTTACATTCCATTCTGTTATTTAGAATTTGCCTCCCCGGCGCCTGAACTTTGTGTCCCTTTACATAAATAAAGACATTTCCACTATGACTTGATGCAGAAAAGGCACAAATTGGTCCATTAAAATTCACCAGAATTCAGGAAATTAAGTGTTTTTGCAAAATTTCCTGGCAGGGGGGGGCCTCATAGTCGTGACAGCACGCTAAAGGTGCACACGCAAACTGTGCACGCCATGCACATTCTCCACCCTTTGTCACCTTTGTTTAAAAAAAACAAATCCAGGGAAAACACTGTAATTGGCTGTGGCTACATTCAGAATGGCAGCGTTTACAGAAAAATCCGACACAAGGGTGTGAATAAATGCCTGCACGCTCATGAATGTTGACAGGCAGTTTTGAGTAGCGCTCAGAATTTTATTTTTATTTTTCGTGGCTTTTCAAATATTTTATATTTATATTTTATACTTCCATACTTACACACACACACACACACACACACACACATACAAATGAATTAACATACTCTACACACACACACACACACCAGAAGACATTCACACACACATCACAAATATCCTGCAGGGGGCTCATAAGTATGCACACACATGTAGCGGTAGTGAAATGATTAAAAGGGAGGATCATGGGATGGAGAAACAGAGTGGACTGAGCAAGTGAGGTGGGTGCACACACTTGCAGATGGTGGCGTTATTTGTAGAGCTGTTCGCCTCCCTCAGACAAACAATAACATCCTCACATCTCTGGGATGCTGAAAAAAATCAGTATTCCACACCCAGAAATATGACCCCACCTTCATCTATCTATCTATCTCTCTCTCTCACACACACACACACACACACTCATTTCTGTTACTTTGTGTCTGGATAGCTTTCCCTCTGTTTTCTTTCCCTTTGTCTTCTCTGCTCCTCCTTTCTCCCAGTCATTATCCCTGCAGTTGCGAGCTAACCAGCTCCTATACATTCCTCTGTTAACATACCCACAACCATCAGTTTATTTGCGCTCCATTTCTTTCTCCGTCTGCCTGTCTTTCCCCCTCGTCTGCTCTCGGCCTCCACTCCCTCCTTTTACACTCCTCTCTCTATCTGCGTCTCGCTCTCTTATGGTGTCCATTTATCTGCTGTGTCTCAGCCGCGCTCTGATCTGTCTCTATTAGTTTTGCCCCGGGCTGAATGGCCAGGCCACGGGCTCTCTGTCACCACTCGGCTATATCTCTCTCCCACCTGTTGGAAAAGTTTGCTCAGACTTAATTTAGCTGCCAGATTCAGATTCGGATGCTGTGGGAAATAAAAAAGCGAGCCAAAACAGTGGCCTGCAGTTATTCACGAAGAAAAATGATTCAAATCTGTTTATTGCAGCTGAAAGAAGTTCCACTGAATCACCCTTTGGATGCCTTATAAGAGACCATCGCAAACATACATACATTTATTTTTCAGCTCCATCTCATTGAACTGCCCTCAAATGAAATATTTTATTCACTTTTCATTGCTGATTTTAAAAAGTCCACTTTTAATCCAGTATAATGTGTACTGGAAAATACTGAGCTGGAATTTGGGGATATTTTTCTTCAGAAAATGACAATTATTAAATCATGTACATTTTTTGGGGGGAATCATTGATTGTTTACATTACTTCTCTGTATGGCATTCAGAACATTAATGTAGCATTAAACATCTATGTGCTATGCATGTGAGTCCGTGAATCATTCAGTGAGTGAACTCTCAGCACAGTGAAGTCGAGCTGAAAAAACTAGAGCTGCTGCCCAGCGACAGACTCAGCTAAGCTACTGAGCTACCATGGTAGCATAAAAGCTAAGACGCACATTTGTTTTGGTCTGAGATGCTGAGATGTCACATAGAGAACCTTTAAGACTTGCTTTCTTCTCTGAATCTACCAATACAAAGGTGTCTACATTTAGAATTTGATATTGATATTATTCTCTGCATTTTGGCCTTTTGTCCACACTAAACTGACATTACTGCCTAAACGTTTTTTTTTTTCCAAAACCAAGTGAATTTACGCTGAAAATGTCATCCATGTGTTTTGTGTCGACAGCTAAGGGGCTGTGTGGCAGTGAAGTTAACAGGTTCAAAGTTCATCACAAAGGTTTTTTTTTTCTTGACTTTTGAAATAAACTTTCTTTCCCTCGCTCTCTGCTCTTCAGATGTGGCGGTGCCTCACCCTGACAAGAAGAGTATCATCATGTACGTGACGTCACTCTTCCAGGTGCTTCCCCAAAGCGTCTCAATGGAGGCCATTCAGGAAGTGGAGACGTTGCCGCGGGCGACCCCAGCCAGCATCACCCGGGTCACGACAGAGGAGCACTACCAGATCCAGACCCAGCAGCGTTTCTCCCAGCAGGTTAGACACACAAACACATTTTGTGTCGGTGTTGCCGTCTCTAAGGCGGCCATGTGATGCTAGAAGCATGCTGTCCTCTCTATAGTAACGTGTCACTGTTGTTTCTCTGGTAACACCTGTCGGATCAACCCATCATTAGTCCTCATGGGAACTGGGTGAATGGTGACAGTGGCATCTTCTCTCCATCTTTTGTCAGTGTGTCTTTGCAGTTTGGTTTTACTGTTACCATGACGGCTTAGTGCCGTGATGATCAGTAAGATGCCATGATTTATTTCCCATGAGCCTTTGCTCTGCATGCGTTGTGTCTGTGCTCAGCTGTGCACTCTCACTTTTTCACATTTCCATTTCATTGCTTTGTTGTTGAGGCAGCACCCACACTAAATAATAAGACTCAAGTAGACTCTGTAGTATTGCATATTATCCAACTAAATGACTGCAGTTGTTTGTAGCATATTATCAGCCCAGAACAAGATTATCTAACCCAGTTACAAAATGAGTTTGCACTCCTTCTAAGCATCGACACTCCTATCCCGCAACCTGCCAACCTGCCACTTTATCAAGATTACTAAGTGGGCCTGTGAAATTCCCAGCAGGACCCTTTCTCTGTTGTAGTATGAGAGAGAAATTGAAGGGGATGAAAGAAATAGGAGGGATGATCCCTGCACTCAAATGTCCTCCCAGTTGTCTTAAATCAGGCCTCTATGGCGACAACACCAAGAGCAGAATTAATCAAAGACATTCTGCAGAGATTTGGGTATCTCTGAGAATAAATTTAATAATGAAGCGTCGGGTAACTGCGGAGACACTTAATTTTTACATTCTACAAGCAGTGGGAAAAAAAGGATTAGGAGAGTTTTGAGACTCTCTCTTTCTCTGTAGTGCTGCAAAATAAAATGAAGGTGCTAACCAGCAGCCCGAGTGTGGTTCGACGTTTTAATGATAAATGAGATAATGAGCAGTCTGATAGCATATTTTCAGTTGTTAATGCAAAGTGAGAGCAGGTTTCTCGGAGGAACAGGCAGTGAGCACAACCATTTTACAAGGTATGTGAAACTGTCGGTGTGTTAGCGAACGCCACAAGACAATAACGTCTCAGCTTTACCGCTCCTGAAATTGCACCAGACAGAAAAACACCATTTCAGGTCAATCTTTTTCAATCTTTGTCAATCTTTTATCTCACACTTGAGCCACTGGACTTCTTTTATGAAAAGACAAGCGTAAATCTAACATGACTAGAAAATCTCTGTGGTGCAAGAAGCAGCTTCTAAAAGTTATTTATTTTTACTTATTTATATCTACTTATCATTTATTTAGGAACATATACATATATTTACATGTATTTTATTTTCTGAGCTTGTTTAACTGCTGCTCCATCAAGCTTGCGTTAAGCTACTTTCTAATTTATGTAGGTTAACCCATTAAATTTCTAAAACGTTGAAACATCAAAATATATTATGAATTGCAATGTAGGTTTATTCAAGGCCAGTTGTGGCTATCACAGCAATTAGCTTTAATTCAGGATATCTCTCTCTTGCCTTAGTTGTTCTAAAGCCCATGCCAGTTCAGGGTTAGTATTTGCTTGGTTTTGTAGATACTTTATATTTTAGACGATGTTTGCTTGGGAAATGTAAATTTTTTACTGCATAACAACGTTTTTTATGGTAGAGCAAATGTCAAAAAGTCAGATTCTGGTCATCATTTTGACCCAAGCATTGCTGCTGCGTTTGACCTTTTTGGGCAGTGCTTAATGTTTAAAGTGGGTCTGTAAAGAGCCGCAGTGGAACCAGAACTTCTGAGATCTGTTTCAGAAGTGAGAAAACCTTCAAATCCCAAACATTTGTAACTCCACTTACCACACGAAATCTGGTAGAGCCAAGGCTATCTCAACTGCATATGTTAAGATAAGGATGGTCGGCCTGGTATTGTTGATTATTCCCATTTCCCATAAGCCTTGGAATATCAGAATCAGAATCAGAATCAGAATTACTTTAATAATCCCCAGTGGGAAATAGCTTTTTGTTAGTAGAGTCATGTGTCATAACAGGAGGGGACTGAACGCTGAAGTAGTTTTTTACAACTAGAAAGTGGAAAACATTACTTTAGTAGAGAATATTGCTCAGATTGAAGGATCTGGGGGGGAAATCAAGTTCCGATGTGTTTTCTTGGGAGTTTGTGGTTTTTTCTGTGCTCTTAAAGTAACCGTTTAACCTTGTTAAAATCACAAAAGCTTCATCTTCTTATAGTGGGTGCCGTAATGGAGATGATTTGCCTTAGAATGTGGAAAGAAATGCTGAATGAAAGACTGTATTGACTTATAGAAGCTAGACAGGAAGTGACGTCATGGCGTCGGCTCTAGTGGCGACAATAATAAGACAACAGACAACGATAAATGCTAACATAGTAACAGTAGGACAAAGTTGATCACTAAATGACCTTGAGA
Source organism: Pempheris klunzingeri (assembly GCF_042242105.1). NCBI lineage: Eukaryota > Metazoa > Chordata > Actinopteri > Acropomatiformes > Pempheridae > Pempheris > Pempheris klunzingeri. The sequence goes on along the minus strand of NC_092035.1, from coordinate 13,371,198 downwards.
TCTTGTGCACACAAAGCATTAACAGTTCATTTTCCCAAAGTTTAAAGTGAAACTCAAGCTCAGCATTAATCTAATCATCGTTTCCATTCATTCACTCATCCGTCCATTTCTGGGAGAGGGAGGTTATGACATGCAGCAAAGTTTGCCAGCTGGAATCAAACCGGGGACAGCTGCGACGATGCGTTCATGTGGAAACCACGCGGCTGCAGAGGCACTCGGCATCCATCCTCCGCTTTGTAGTCACATTTTCAGGTTCGAGTCCGACTTCCTGCTTGTTCTGAGGGATCCCCATGCCGGGCATGCTGGGATGTCTGGTCTCCTGGTTGCTTTCTGCGCGGGAATAGACTAATGTCCCATCTCGTTCTTCCAGTCAGCACCTGACATTTGTGAGCGTCAGAATGAAAATTGAGCCCTAAATTGAGACAGACGCTCAGAATGAAAGTGCTGTAAGAAATCTACCAAATATCCAGTCACAAATTAGATCTACCAGCGCTGACCTTTAGAGCTGAGTTAAGCTGAGGTCAGCGTCATGCTATCGCACCCAATCGCAGCAGGATGGAGTGAGCTTCCTGGAGTAATGGCTGGTAATATTATTATCTCTCTCAGTTTAATGGCCACATCAACCCCCCTCCCCATCAGTCTGAGAGTGGGGAGAAACTGCAGGCCTGTTCCTCCTGGAAATCAGGCAGATGGAGTGAGAAAGAGAGAGAGAGAGAAATGGACGGAAACGGAGGAAAGGCGTAGATTCCCAAGAAAAGATAAGAAGGCAAAGAGAGGAAGTGGAAGCGCGTCGCGATATATAAAGATGTACAGGATGATGAAGAGGTGGAGAGGGGGGAAATGAAGAGTGAGATGGAGCAGACAAATAGGGAGTGCGAGGAACAAGTCAGATGGCAATAAAACGAGAGACGGAGAGGAACGACGGGGGGGGGAAGGGAGTTACTGACAGCGGCTATTATCTCCCTCCTACCTCATCTGTCATCATCAAAGCGGCGCTGTCACCACCTCCTTACATCAACACCATACCATCACCACCTGGGACTCGGGAAGGAAGAGAGCTTTTCATGGAAAAAAAAAAAAAAAAAATGTAGGAAAAATGACTAAATCCAAAGTTTGAGACGAAGTCAGCTTCCTGTGACGTTATCTGAGGTGTCCTGATGCACTGAAGCCCCGCCCGCCTGGTGCTCGGGGCAGGTGGAAACAAACGCTGAGAAGAGCTATTTGCCAGGAACCGTTTGATCCGGGGCTAGGTCGCCTCTGGCTGTCTGCTCCTTCCAGCAAGAAAAACACCTAATCCGCCTTGAAAGGAAGAAAGGGGCAAACATCGAGGGGTAAAACAGAGGTGGAGACAAACAGAAGGTGAAGGGAAGAGAGAGGAGAGAGAGATGGAGTCAGGGAATGGAGGTGAAAGGGGAGATTGATAGCCGGGGACAGGGAGCCGAGACGGGGGGAGATTAAACTTTTATGATGTCTGTGGTGGAACGGTTGACTTGGTTTTAGCGATGCAGCACCTCACCCTCCTGTTGTAGAAAAGGCAGCTGGGGAATGTCAAACACGCGGAGGATCGGCCATCAATTAAAAGTTATGTCCATCCAAAATAAGAGCTCAGCTGTGTGAACATGTTGCACCTGTAGAGTTTGACTGCTGTGTGATTTCAGCTCTAATTTCTCGTATTAAGGTTTCCAATGAAGGGAAATCTTAAAGTAACAGTAACAGGAGAAGCCTTACTCTGAATGTACATGTTGTTATATATTATTAGTAGTGGTATTATTATTATTATTATTCTCTGGACTCACCTGGTGAAATAATTTACCTCTATGTAATAATTTGTAGTAATAATTTTTAATACATCATTTTTTATACATACTTTTATATATTTATATTTTTTACTTTGCGTTTGAAGTTTATTCTTATTCTTTTGGAGCTGTGTGTAACAAAAAGCATCTAAGCATTTAATAAGCCTGGGGATTATTAAAGGAATTCTGATTCTGAAGTATGGAGAGTCAATACGCAGCTTCCCCTTCACTCGTCTGTACTGAGTTACATTTTAAGAACGCAAACAAAACAAATAATTTTTTTTAGCCGTGTTATAAAATCTGAATTATGACATGCTTTTTAACTTATCTGCTTCTGCATTCTTACAGGGATAATGTAAGCACTTCACCAGTTTACCAGTGCAAATATGAATGTAACACAGTCTTAAATGCTAGTAATAATGTGGTAAACAATCCCTATGGTCGGGGACCATGAGGTCTCCGACAGCCAGCTCAAACATTGTCTGTGTTAGGGAGAAACTTTCAACAATGTTTTGACAGAATATGGATCTTACTCTCATATAAAACAACGGCAACATAAAGAAAACTGTTACCAATGTATGGTTATTTCCTTAAACAGGAAAAGTAGGTTTAGGCACAAAGACGACTTAGGTTAGGTCTGGGGACATTCCTTGGTTAAGGTTATCACTGTGGTTACAGTAATAACTGCTTCATCAAGGTTATCACCATGGTTACAGTAATAACTGCTTCATCAAGGTTATCACCATGGTTACAGAATAACTGCTTGGTCAAAACTGTCACCATGGTTACACTAATAATTGCCAAGTTACAGTCATTTTGACTTCTTCTCGTCTCCTTTGGGTCCATATTCATTAAACTGCCAAAAGTTCAATTTAGGACTTTAGTGACAGATAAAAGAAAACATAATTTGCTTAATAATTCACTTCACATACTTTCTTCCACTCACACTTATGAATAAAAATATTAATAAAACTTCTTGTAACTTAAAGATGCTCTGAATTTAAATTTAAAGGGAGAAGAAGTCTCTTAGGTCGGTGTGCAGGAGCCCGGCAGGGTTTCGTGCTGTATGGAAACAGATGAGCATCTTCTGAAGGAGTCATTTTAAATCAATAATTGATCATGAGGAATAAAACATTACTGATGCATCATATTATTTCAAATTGAATAGGTTTAGTCTATATTTATAGCTAATTCTTGTAATCTGTTATATTTATTCTGTTGTATTTATTTGCATGTTTAACCAAATGTCACATCTTACTTTGAAAGAATAGTAAAACTGGTATCAATATTTTTTCCAATCACTATTTATATTCTTCCATTTATCTTTTCTGTGTGCATTAATTATTAAATGTTACATTCTGATATATTCTGATATATGTTTAGTCTTATGTGCTTTTGCAGAGTAACACATCATTGAGAGATTTATTAAGCTGTAATGAATGAATGATATGGCAGATGTAGGGTAAACAAACCAATTCACGGCTTCGCTCGGACTTGCAGTTTAGATTCTGTGTTTTTGTTGTCGATGAGTCATCTGACTAGTGAAGTATTCATGTAATTACCCCTGATAGACCATGTTACATGTTAATGCGCACAACGAGACGGGACTGAAAGCTGCAAACACACGCCACAGTGGAAAAACACACTCATCCCCCACTTGTAGATTCCCATCCAAAGCACGTACAATAGCTGCACTACTGACTGTGAACCGTACCCAAACAGCTTCATGTAAGACTGTGTTTGCTGCACTCTTAATGACTCATTAGTGGACTGATTTCAGTAAGTGACCTTTTTAATTTTTTATCATGCATGTAAAACATTTGGAGAGACGGTGCAGATTATCACTCAGATATAAATCATTTATAACACTTAGCAGTGAGAGTGATTTATTGTGCTAGCACAACTACTCTTCTGATGAACACTGCTTTCTTGCACGCTGCAGCTTTTGGCAGCAGTGGGAAAGTACCCACTCCAACTACCAGTGTACTGCTGCATACTTTAATCAATTATTAATGACTTCCATGCTAATATAATTAGAAATATCTGTATTTCTTCTATTCATTAACAGAATAGTAGGAAATACTCTTAGCTTTCTTGCTAAGTTAAATGAGAAGATTGACACCACTCTCATGTCTGTTAACTATGGAGTCACACCTGGGAGTCAATTAGCTTAGTTTTAATGGAAGAATTGAAAAAGAGTGGAAATGGGAAACACTCTAGCCTGGCTCTGTTAAAAAAAAAAAAAGAAAAAGTCCACCCACCAGCACCTGTTTTACTGGTGCAAAAACGCATTGCTGTAACTAACTTTAACTATACATACAATGTGTGTGTTAGTGAGCTTTAAAACAGACAAAGCTCCACAGATTACATATAAACCCTCTCATGTAACTCTTGGAAGAATAAGTCTATTGTCCAAAATCTGGAACCATTCCTTATTAGAAAATAAATCAAGAATATGAACTTGCTTTTTTATCAAGGTTGAACATTTATTTTAAAACAGGAAAAAATAGGAGATCAAGAAATAAAAATGAATAAACTAACCATAGATGTTTTCAGCGTTCAGTGTCTGTCATTTGCTTGTTAGATGATCGTAAATTGCTGCAGACTTCAGTTTAAAACCGGTGACCTTCAAATACGAGCAGGCAGAGAGGGAGAGTGTCAGGAAAGCTGTTTGTGTCTGGATGGTTGTGGCGGATCTGTAGGAACGGGACAACAGGAGCTGCTCCCAACAACAACAGCCACGACTACACACACTGTCGACAGCTGCGATGCTACTGTCTGTTGTTCATTCTGTCCACATCTTCTGCATAACACATCTGTTCTCTCTCTGTCTACCTCTGTCTCATTCTCATGTCTGCATGATCTGTAGCTGGGTTTCCATCCAACGACTTTTTGAAGAGCATAATCCTAATTGTTAATCAGATTACCACTCATTTACTCAGATACTGTGCTTTCATGCCATTTGAGGAACTTAGTTTTTACTTGAGTATTTCTTTTTATGCTTCAATTTGTACTTTAATTACACAACAGAGGGATGTTTAATTATTTACTCCTCTACATTAACAGATATGGCCTCTAGTTATTTTGTAGATTACACTTTAGAAACAATGAATATGTCAAAAAAACTGCTTTAAATATTTTCAAAAATCACGTTTCACTTTTCATAATGCCCAGCAGCGTGTGGGCTAATAAAGTAAATTAAGTGATTAAAACCAACTCCACCATGACTAATTGCATTAGTAATAATATTCCATTAATATATACAACATTGACATTTTTTTTTTTTTGCAAACTTTTGGATGCTTTAAAGCAAAAACCACTGTGTGCAGCGTTTGCTAGACTGTGACTGCCGTTGGCAAAAGTGACAAGACAAGTGACAAGAGTCATAATGTCCATTTTACAACGATATTCCATCTAACGTTTGCTAACATCAGCTAACATTAGCCACCGTGAGCTAGTGGTCATACCGGACCATGTAAGGCTGGAGCAGCAAAACTCCCCAGGGTGCCGAATTGAGCGAGGGTGTGTTTTATTGCTTTGGTATTTAACTTTTCATTTATAAGAGAAGTAATGTATTGTTTCTAATTCACAAAAGTTACATCTTGCATTCAGTCTAATTGTAAAACATGTGAAACAGTTTCATCACAGTGACTTTGGGTTTTGTGAAATGTTGTAAGATGCCTGTTACAGTTTAGTTCGTTGCAGTGTTTCGTCCTCCGAGAGCATGAAATATGGCAACATTCATAATATTGTTAATTTTTGAGCCTCCATTTTTCTTGTAAATGTGGTTTTTGACACTTTGGAGATGGAAAAGCATCGAATCTGTATTTTATTTTTTTATTTATGCCATTTCGAAAGTTCACCTAAAATTAGCTTGACATTTGGATGGAAACAGAGCTTATGTGTGATTATTCATGTTTCTTTTTTCCTGTCCTTTCTGCTTCTCTTTCTCGTCCCTCCTCATCTTAATTCCTCATCATCACTCGCTCTCTGCATATCCCTGTCTCTGTTTCTTGCCCACTGAGTTTCTTTCACTCTTCTCCTTTATCTTCTGCTTCTTCTTCCTCTGATTCGGCTTTTGCACTTTTCTGCCGTGTGTTTTTGCACTCTTTCGCCTCTCTTTCTTCCTCACTCCTTCCCCTCCCTCCATCTCTGTCCTACTCTACCTCTCGCTCTCTCTCTCAGATTACAGTGAGTGTGGCTCAGGGGCGAGTGCAGAGTCCCTCCCCTCAGCCTCGCTATAAAAGCTATGCCTACACCCACGCTGCATATGTCAAGTCGCCCGAGCAAAAGAGGAGGCGTTTTACTGATCAGGTCCGTGTCTCGCAGTGCTAACACTCCATGCCAACCGTCCATCTGGCGGTGCATGTTTTGGCTGCTAACCTGTTGTTCTGTCTGCCCTTGTTTGTCTGTGTCACTGGCAAAAAACGTCCATCGCACCACATCTCTATGACCGATCATGAAAACGCACCCAAAAAGCTTTCCACCAGATACGTAGATGATGGTATGTTTTATACAGTATTATGCTTAAGAAGTGGTGTGCAATATGCTACCATTGTACTTGCAAGTGAAAGTCTGTTGCACTTGTGGTGAAGAAAAATAATATCTTAAGAATGAATGTGAAACTATGGGACATGTGGAGCTGGACGTTTTTTGCATTGTGCCTGTCAATCACAGGTATCTTTGAATTCAAATCACGGATTGAAATGTATTGTATTTTCCATTAATGTGATATATGCATTTTAACGATTAATGAGTCAGAAGTGATACTAACTACGCTGATGGGGGTCTTCTTATTTTCTCAGGAGTAATACTGACAGCGGTCTTTTTTTAGCTGATGTAGTTGAGCGACATTGTGAATGCAACCTTATTATTAGGCTTATTTGGTTTGTTTGAGCAGAGTTAGGTGAGAAGATCAGTACTACTCTCTACTACTATGAAGCTACAACCAGGAGTCCATTAGCTTAGCTTAGCATAAAGATTATAAAGAGCTGTAGTTCACTCCATTCAAAACTGCACCTACCAGCACCTCTGAATCTCCCTAAGCATTAAATGTCCTTTTTTTTTATTATTACACTGTTATCTTATAGAGCTCACTAGTCATGTCTATTGTTGTTACATTATACATAGCAGTAAGAAGTGGTTATTGTCTTTTTACAAAAAAAATAGCCCTTTTCATTCTCAGAGGTCATCAGCTAGTCATCAAGAAATAGTTTTAGCTCATGACATCAAGGAAAAGCCTCATCCTTTACTTTTGATTTGAACGTAAAAACACACAGTGTGTTAATGAATGAGCATTAGAGGTGCTGCTAGACAATCTTTAAAACACTTTAAAATAAGCTCATGATCTACTGGCTCCAGCTTCATATCAATCACTCAGTGAGAAAGTGAATACGTGCATTTCCCAAACTATTCCTGCAAGTCAACATAGCTCTTACTGGAATGCTGCTAATCCAAACTAAGACGCTGCTCTGTTCATCACCGCTACGACACAAGCACACAATAGGCACCTACAGCACCCTGAAACACAAAAACATAGCTACCGTGCATCCACCCATCCTGGCCACTGTAGTCCAAAACATTTCAAAATGTTCTTTTTTCAAAGCCGTCACCCTGGGCTGTGTAACGAAATGTGGCCCATAATTTGCTCTGACTCGGGTGGAATGTATTCAGAGACGGTGTCAAATATTTCCTGTGCCAGCGGGGTGCTCGACTTAACTTGGCTGGCACCTGAAAGGCGTTCGCAAGAAGAAAAGATAATTTGTCAGATAAGCTTTATTCAAATACGCCCGGTGTTCTTTGAAATGCAGAACCTAGCATAAAACCGGCTGTCTCATTGCTACAAACTTTATCTTGTTACAGAATCTGAGGATCAGAGTTGGCATTTTACAATGCATCGTCTTCAGTTTGTCTCAGTCAATCATGTCTTATATGGACAACATAGTGCACAGAGGTAAAAATCCAATAAAGAGCACTTTTAGGCTGTCAGGGATCTAAATATCCAACATTTATTTTATATTTGATTACTTTGCAAGTTGTCAGACTGTGCAGGCTCATTTCGGAGTCTCGACCATGAGACAATACCGAACACATCTGTGATACAAAACAGGCGTAAAAAGAGAGAACGGCGCCGGCTGAGGCTGGACGGTTATCAGCGCCGCGGATGGGCCTTGTGTATCTTTTCGGGACCTTATTACCAGAAAGAAGAATAGAGTGAGAGGAGGAGCGTGGAGCCGAGATAAAAAAGAGAGAAGTTGTTAGTGTCCAGATCAGTAGCGGGCACACAAAGAGAGATATGGGGAGAGAGAGAGAGAGAGAGAGAAAGGGAGAGAGCAGTGAGAAAGAGGACAAGTTGTTAAGGTTGGACAAAGGCCAGAACTGCTTGTCGGCTCCGGTAATGGCTAACACTAACAGGCCTCTCCTCATCTCTCTCTATCTTCTCTGTCTCCCACCTTTCTTTCACGCTTTTTTTTTTGTCTACTCATCCCTCCCTGCCTCCCCTCCCCCCTTATTCTCTAACATACTGTCTATCTCCTTGTTCCACCTCCACCTTTCCGTCCTTCATTCCCTTTATGTCTCAACCCGTTTTCCCACCCTACCCTCTAACCCCCGACACCCGCCATTCTTCTACCTCCCCTCACATCCCCCTCTCTCTACGATCACGCTCCATCTCTGCCCGTTCTCGCCAATCCTCCCCTTCCCTCTCTAGTTCTTAAGTCCGGGCCAGGAGGAGCTACAGCGGGGCCTCAGTCCTCTGCCTCCGGGCTCCACCAGCCTGGAGAGCTACCAGGCTGCACTGGAGGAGGTATGGCTCTATGGTGCTGATAAAGAAATGTGACGTATCTGATATTTAATGGTCCTCTGAAAGGAATTCAATACTTCTCTTATTGTCAACAAGTCCTGTGTACAAACCAGCAGTAGATGTATCTGTTAGTAAGTATTGTGTGTGTATCCAAAGCTTCTTCCTCTGTGCCAACAGAGCACCATTGTTATTATATTATAATATATTGTAATGTATAATGTATTGTTATTCTATTATTATATACTATTAAATCCCATCAGTAAGCCACATTGTTGCGCTTGGTGACATGTTCCTTTATTACCATGATCACAAACGCTGTTTACAATGTCCCACTGCCACAAATACTCTCCAGAGCGCCAAATGTGGATTAATCCGCTGGTGAAAATAGTCCCTATTAGTGGGTGGCATTTGTTAAAAACTACAGCTGGAACATAGCGAGCCTCTTAAAAATGAAACTACGTGTTTGTGAGGCTTTTTTTTGAAGGTTTGTGTTTTCAGTAGGAACCGCTGGGCTTGGAGCCAGTTAAACTATAAAAAGACAGCGTTGGTTTGGACTGCTCGCATGATTTGTTGGCAATAAAAAAAAAAAGATATAGAGCTTCACTAAACTTTGCGTGTGTTATATGAATTTGAATTTCAAGGTGTTGACTTGGCTGCTGTCGGCTGAAGACGGACTCCAGGGCCAGCCTCCCATCTCCAACCATGTGGAGGAGGTGAAGGAGCAGTTCCACACGCATGAGGTGAGAGACGGAGCAGCGACGTGGCAATTAGTTAAGCAAGCACAGAAAGAGTTTCGCTCTAAAATCTCATCCTGGCAAAAATAAACTGATAGTGTTTAGTGGATCAGATTCACATGCATGAGATTGGAGCCATGAGAAGTGAAGCACTGGTAATATCAAGGGGTAATAATTTGTCACAATATAAAAAAGTACTGTATATAGTATGTCTGTATATATGTTTTTTCCACTGAAGTCATTGTTGTACTGACAAAACCCAGACAAAACAACAACCAACAAGTTAAAGTAATGGCAGCCATCAGTCCATAACAACACACCATGGCCAATAACTAGGAAAACGGTGTAGTTAGAGCTGTAGCTCCACAGCACTGAAGGCCAGGCTGGAAAAGACTGCAGTAATGAGTGCAAAGTGGCCCATTTCCAAAAAAAAACAATATCTGCTGTTTGTTGGTGGAAGGCAGCGAACGTCCGAGAAAGGCAGCACACCAAAAAAGAAGAAACTACGAGAAAAAAAATGTATATTTTGGGTATTAAGCAAATTCTTGGGTCACTAGAATAGTCAAACGAGGCCATAATAGTGAACAGTCCAGTGTTTGTAACTTATTTTAAACTGATGTGTTGATTCTAAAGTTGTTTGTCCACTTGCAGAGCCATCACAGCACTCAGCAGCTGCTTTAAAGGGAACTATAAGTGTTGAATTAACTGTGATGGATGTGGACTTACAGGACCACTGGCTTACTATCGACTTTTATGCTCTCAAAATTAAATTAACCCTGACCATTTTGCCGTGTGAAACCCTAGAAGGATCATATAAGAGTTAAGTGCTCGGAGAAAATAGATGAAGCGCTGAGGTGAGAGGTGGAAATGTATTTTGAGAGCAGTTAAAGCGACTGGAGAAGGGTCGTTCAGTGGGAGTAGTGATGTGAGGCTCTCCTCTTCTTTTGGAGGGGCAATTAGGCAGAATGAGCGGAACTGTCGTGAATATGTGTGTTGGCTCTGATTCTCACCAGGGGTACATGGTGGAGCTGACCACACACCAGGGCAGTGTGGGGCGGGTCCTCCGGGCCGGCGCTGCCCTGCTGGGGGAGGGGAACCTGAGTGAGGAGGAGGACTCGGAAGTCAGGGAGCAGATGAACCTCCTGAACTCCCGATGGGAGCACCTGAGAGTGGCTAGCATGGAGAGACAGTCCAGGTAGGTACACCCTGTCAAAGGCTTTTAGGTTGCTCTTTCTGTTGGAGAGAGATTTGGGGCTAAAAACCAGGGGACATTGCACAAGATATAGAACTAAGTGTTATTTCTACAGAATGTACTTGCCCCATGAGGAATGCAGAAACACTTTCACACACACAAGTGATTGAAATCACATCCAGCACAAACTTCACAGAAGAAGCACAAGGCCAAAATAATTTCACATCCCTTTTTTTTTTTCTATCTTAATTTAGGCTTATGAAGAAAGTTTCAGCTCTTTTTACATAATGAATGAAGGCCCCCACAGTAGCCAACATTCATGGGTACAAAGAACAGCGGCCTCTCTAATTATGGTGAATCCAATGATGGCTGACACCGAGCCAAATTTAATTAACTGCTCAGCTATCTTCGTTGATAATCTTGTTGATTCAAGCGCAAATCTGTGCCGACATGGCCCTGACTACCAAACACCGCTTAGACAGACAGGAGAGGTCTGTCATAATGCAGGGGTGAATAGAAGAGCCGGATAAGTGGCCTTTACCCTTTCTACCAATTAAATCAGATGCTTCGGGCATCTGCGTGTTTAACCAGCTCTCCTGCCCTTCTGAGCTGTAAGGCTCAAGGCTTTTTGATAATGCTGAACCCCCTCGGTATGAACGCGCCGTCGACAGCTCACTGGTTTGTCTTGTCGCTCCCAGACTGCACGAGGTCCTGATGGAGCTGCAGCACCAGCAGTTGCAGCAGCTCACGGACTGGTTGGACGTGACGGAGGCCCGGATTAAGAGGATGGGGGCCCAACCGCTGGGTCCTGACCTGGAGGACGTCAAGCACCAAGTGGAAGAGCACAAGGTGGGCAGCTGCTGGCCTGGGCCTCATTTTTCAAATGCAGTTAAACTAAACCAGGCTGACATGTTGTTATCGAGCTAAAATTATCCTGTTTATTGGCTGTTTCCTAAGCTCCACCCCCTTAATTACAGTTGCCAAGTCTGTCGAGTAGAAGGCATGTGTGAGGGAGCCTCCCAGCATGCACTGGGGCAGTATATTTTCAGACTTCAACTTTGTTGTACTTTTGTTTCTGCATGATTAGTGCTGTTGTGTCATAACTTGGTGCAGCGGTCAGCACTGTTGCCTCTCTCTCCGGGTACGCCGGCTTCCTCCCGCTGTCCAAAGACATGCAGGTTAAGATAATTGGTGACATCAAATTGTCCATAGGTGTGAGTGTGAGTTTGATTGATTGTCTGTCTCTGTGTATCGTGCCCTGTGCCCACCCCCCCCGTGACCCCTGAGGATAAGCACTGTCAAAAATGAATGAATGATGAACATTTCACCAGTGGTTTCATGACATTGGTCTGATTAGACTCAGGAACATTTAGACGTGCACATATTGTAATTCAGTTTGAGGCAGCAGTTATCTGCAGTGTTTACTTCTTATTCAGATTCGTTTGTCTAGCTGAGAGTTATTGCACTGAAAAAAAAAATCACACCAAGGCTGTGTGAGAGTTCCTTTGTGAAAAAAAATGTGTGAAGCAGTTTGTTTGGAGTGAGGATGCATGTTTGCACCAGCGACAGGAAAGCTGATCCGACCTCTCGTCTTTATTGCTTGACCCTGTTTAATCCACATGTTCAAGCATGTTGGCGTACAACAGGAAGCATGGACAGATTATGAGACAGTGGGCACATCCTACAGTCCCCTTATCATACAGTACGCTGCTGCTGTTTGCAGCGGTATTATGCAGGTTAACCATCTGTTAGTGCCGCTGCTGGTTGACAACTGACCCTGTGCGATAATGTTTTGTCCAGAGATGAAGAGAGGCTGTCTAAATCCTTTCTAAAGCTTCCTCCTGGAAAAGATCAACGCCGAGACCTCTTTACAAATATTATACAAAATACCCAAGAAATAAAATGTACTACACTACACCCCTTGGGCCTTTGGATCTGTTCCCAGTAGTCCCATTCAGTAATCCATCCATGCAAGCAAGTCTTCATTCTTTGAAAACGTGGCGTAAAAAAAGGGGGATTGTGCACATTCAGCTCTTTTCTCTTGTTCTTTAAGACCAGAGAAATTAGGGAAGAAAAGCCAGTAGCAAAATGCTTTTCAGGGAATATATATATATATTTTTATTTTCACTCCCCTGCTGCTAAAACTATTCAATAAGTTTTTTTGTTATTGCTTGATATCTTTTTGTGATTTCAGGATCGGTATTGAAGAATAAAAAAAAAAAAAAAGGGCGATGCTTCAAAACCTGTCAGGTTTCAAATCCTCACCTTTTGACCAGGAAGCCTAAAACTCCCTCTGCTCTTTGACGTCCACCATTTAGTCCTGTCAATACCACTTCAACTGGTCAAGTCGCTTTGCCAACCACCATTCCCAAGGTCAAGGACGAATTATCAGTCTCGACATAGATAGAATTGCTCCGCACCCACGTTAACTCCATCTGTTCATCTAGCAGTTATAAAGATTTCTGACAGCTGAAAAGCCTCAAATTAACCGTCTGTTTACAAACTCTTGTCAAATGGCTGCTTGGCTTCAAGGTTTTTACTTTCTTCTCGCAGTAGGAGTCTGACTCAACACAACAAACCTGCAGAGGCTCCGGCTGAGGGGAGACAACAATTAGCCAACCTCAGCACTTAGAGGCTGCGGAAATTAAATTCACTGGTAAACACTTAAGCGGTGCGCTGGCTCCAGTTTGGGAGCGCCGATGATTATGATGTGACGACAGCAGGTTCGTGCCTTTTCTACCACTTGAAAAGGGGGAGAAACAGAAAATGTGCTCAGATTGGCCAGATTACCACCAATCATAATGTTGTACAAAGGAGCGTGAGGAAACATACCAAACACCAAAACCACAGGAACAAACACAGCAGACTTAGATGCTATTTCTGTGTGTGTGTGTGTGTGTGTGTGTGTGTGTGTGTGTGTGTGTGTCCCCGACTTTTTTTGTCGTTTTTGAAAGCGGTTCCTCTGCTGCACACTGGAATCTCATTTTGACTGCGATTGCAACCAGTGGAGAAATCATTTTAAGAAGCTTTGAAAATTGAATCCTGTTACCAGCAGTGTGTGTGTGTGTGTGTGTGGGGGGGGGGGGTTTAAACAATATGGGCAAATTTTACACTTTCACGTTTGTGGCTGGGAGTCAGACGTTTTCAGTGGAGGCTCTTGTTTCAGTCCTTATGCACACAGATTGAAAGATGGAGGCTAGTACAGACTGGAGAATTTCTTTTCTCCATGTTGGATGTTTGTTGTAGTGAGTTGCGTTTTAGGCTGTTTGGACAAGTTTGTTCTTTTCTCCTTTGAATTCACCGTTTACATTTGCGTTTGTTAAATGTGCCTGGGGGGCATCTTTAATTAAATTTTGTCCATGTGTTTCTTTTCCATGAGCATGGACCGTTAAAGCCTTTGCATCTTAAAATATGGTAAACAACATATTAATCTTGAGCTCTTTGAGTTTTAAGAATTTAAGACTAATGCTGAAATGATTAATCAACTGGCCTCCAAGGGTTTTTTTTAGCTTTAATTTTTCAACTAATATTACCAAACACTAGCTGGTCTCTGCTTCACAGACATGAGAGTTTGCTGCTTCACTCATATCATTCTTACTTTGTGGACCTTTGGATGAACAAAACCAGCAAAAAGAGGACTTCACTTTGAGCTCCAGGAACTTTTGATTGTTTTACATAAAGGAACAACATCATCTACTTATAAAACTATATATGATACAGTATGAAGTTGAAGTTTCAGTTAAAATGCAAATTTGAAAGAAACGGAAAATTAGAATAACTTCAGTGTCAATGTGAGTGCGAATGCTGAGTTGAACCATCTATTCAAATGAAAATGCTTACAGAAGTTGAAGATCAAGCTGAAGCACTAAAAGGAGTTGAAATGTCAAGTGTAAATGATATCATCAGCTGGAAGGCTCAGTGGAAGTGGGAGTGCTGATAGAAATTAGTGCCAGTTCGAGTGTATAAAGTAAAAGAAAATGTCAATTGAATTTGAAGTCTGAGAAAATGAAAGCAGATGGACTAAAGTGTGTCTGAACAGTGGAAGCTGTGGGAGTTAGAAGAGATGAAGATTTTTTTTTGTGTAAGGGTGAAGATCTGAGACCTGAAAGGACTTGAAGTCACAGCTGTGAGACTAAACTGTTGTTGGAGATAAAAGTGACATTGTTGAATACAGTTTGTATGAAGTGAGGGAGCATGAAGAGATTGAAGACTTTTCTGTTTTTGGAAAAGCTGAATCTTAAAGTGATTGCAGGTTCGAACGTTCTGCGTGATACCTAATGTCAGTGTGACTGAAAAGAGCGCTGCTGTATCTGGAAAAACAACGCAAGACACAAGGTTAACACAATACAGTACAAAGTGTGGAGACTTGTTTGAAGCCTGAATAAAGTTTCCAGGTGGAAGTGTGACTCCCTATAGGGGGGGTTAAAAGGGTCAGTGATGGGCGTACACATCAGGCTTTCAACGTTTTTTTTTAATGGGCTGAAAAAAAGGAGGAAATTATGACTGAAGGGAGCAAACCAACAATCTTACACCCACAAAAATAAGCGTTTTATCTGTTGTGGTAGCTGCAGCTGTTGTGTTTGCCACCCAGTGTTAAGGAGACATAGTTGAAACATCGCTCTGTTCTGATCTCCTGTGGTCTTACAGGAAGCCAACAATGTTTACTTCTGCTGCCTCCAGTCAAATTCTGCCATTAAGTCGCCGTCATTAAAGCCAGTTTGTGCGTGTTCCTGTTGGGACTCATTCCTGCTTGTGTTTCTGCAGCTCCTGCAGGAGGACCTGGAGCTGGAGCAGGTGAGGGTGAACTCCCTGACCCACATGGTGGTGGTGGTGGACGAGAGCAGCGGGGACAGCGCCACCGCCGCTTTGGAGAGCAAACTTCAGGTGAGGGACACACACACACACACACACACACTAACACACTGTCGCATGCTAGAATACGTGTTAAACATGCTCTGTTGCACAAACTTCACAAGCGTTTGGGAAATTCCATACCTCCTGAGCTAATTCTCATCTCTTTTGATAACATTTTTGGAGCCTCTCTCTGCTCCCCTCGTCCTCTCGCTCCCTCTCTCTCTCAGTGGGAGTGGGCTCAGCAGTTGTTGTTTCTCGGGGAAAATAGATTGAACGGGAGATAGTTTTGTCTTTGGTGTTGTGCAGTAATTAGACCTTGCCAGAGAGATGTGCTTGTGCTGTACGCGTGTGTGCTGTAGCTCTCTGCTGATTTTGTTTACCCTATAAGTTCTCATCATGCAGACTCCAGCCAGGAGCCAGACTTTTGCTGCCTGTTTGTGCGGTTAATTCTCCACGCTTGTCTTGGCCTCTGAAGCACGGGCCTTAGTTCCCCTTGTTAACTCCCGTGCACTACAAAGAATAAAGCTGAAATCTATTAAAACTGCAGCCGCTGATTTCCTCTGCTGCCTAATACACTAGCCTTAATTGCAGGATGCTGCTCCGTGTCAAAGCACCATCACACTATTACTGTCTTTGTCCACGACTCTATTGTTGGATTGTATCTCACTCTGAAACTGCAGACCAACATCGGTACCACTTTCCAGATGCAAAACTGAGGTTTAACCCCTTGAAGGTCCTCAGAAATAATCACGTTAAAGATCCTTACACACATAAATGTGTATGCATAAAAACAAGCCATAAAAATGTTAAAAATCTTTCTTTTTTTTAAATTTTTTTTAAATAGTTTTTTAGACCAGCATCAGCCCTAATCATACATATCAAATTTTAATTAGTTTTTTTAAAAAATTAACCCTTAAATTGCCATGTTTTTGTCATGATGCGCATCATTTTATGGTCTAAAATACACAAAAAATACATGAAAAAAATTGAGAACTCTGAAAAATTCACCATCTTGCAAAATTATAAGCAATATGCATGAAAAACTGATAAAATATGCTAAAAATAAAAATCATAACACACTAGAAAGTGCTGAAGACCCTCAAAGGGTTAAACGTGTCGCCGTCAAACAAAATGTGTTTTTTTTCTCTGCAAGTTACTTTACATCTGAGGATCATTACCCACAAGTTTCTCTCCAACTATTTCCACAACATACAGCAGCATTAATATTCAACACGCCATTCTTTCATGCAACAATAGAAGCCAAGTTCTCAGTTGCATAAGCATTATCAGCCATATAATAACTTAACCAGAACAAAATGTGGTCTAAAACTGACACAGTTGTAAATCTGAGAGTGTTTTATTAGAAAATAGATGAAGAAGAGTTTGAATGTAATACCATCTTTCAGTGCTTAATGGGCCGGTACCAGAAAAGTACTGAAGTGTCAATACTCAGGCCTAGTCACAGCTTTAGTAAGTAAAGTTTGATGAATGAGACAGTGTTGTTCTTCTGTTTACCCTCTGATTACAGTCAGATTACATTTCCTGATCTGTGCGTCAAAATGGTATCTGGCCTCAGGGCCCGTGGTTATGATGATCCATTCATGCATAAGGAGAACAGCCAGTGGAAGACATTTCAACAATGTCAAACCGCAGTCTGGAGCGCAGATGATAGCCGAGGCGTGAACTGCGATGGAGAGCCGACTCGGTGGGAGAAAAGGAAGTTGACACGAGGAAGGGGAAGTCGCGGTGATTTCATCCCAAAACGTTCAGTCTCTTATCACTGGGGGAAGGTGCGGTGCAAGCCAGCTGAGGTAGATTTGGGCCGAGCTGGCGATGCACCCAAACAGGAAATGAAGAAATTTGGATAATTGGATGCGACTGAAACTCTTCCTTGGGGAGAACAGGTTTGAGGAGTTATGCATAAAAGTACGCGGCTGTACTGAAAGCAGATTAGCAGAAAATGAGAATCTCTCCTCCCGAACTTTAGTTAGAAACTCCTTCGAACAAAATAAAAGAAAGTCATTTGCACAAATATATTAAAGCCGCTGCGAGTATCTTGGATTCATCACGTCATATTAAGCAATTACGATGCACAATTGTGGTGCAGAATGCAAAGTATAATCACACTTAACATCATTAGAAACCTAATGCAGCTCCGTGTTTGCTGGCGTTGTTTCCTGCAGTGCACTTTATTACCAAATACAAGATAAGAGAGATAAATAGATGAGGGGGAACACTGTGTGCTGGAATGTAAAAATGCAAAGAGAAGGTGCCTTCCCGGGTTTCTCCCCGCTGTTGAACTGTCACTTGATTAATTACAGGCCATTCATCTTAAGATTAACCTGCTGAGCCTCCCTCTCCGCGCCTGCCGCTTGTCTCTCACTTTTCTGCATCTCATTGTCTTTTCATTTCCTCTCCTCCCCCGCCCCCGCCGATCCCCCCCCCCTCCGCCCCGCGCCTCTCTGTCACTCTGATGACTTTGTTCGGTGGACACAGTGTGGGTTTTGTCTCTGCCGGTTAAATGGAACGGAAGAGTGCCTCTCCCGTTTTACTCAGCTTACAGCCAGCTGCCAATACACCGATACAATGGAGTCAGGAAAAATCAACTTTCACAGCTCACAGCCTCTATGTGTGTGCTGTGATGCACGTATTCTGATCTGTAGGCTGGGCCAAGAACTTTTATATACAGAACGCCAAATATGGCCAAAAGACAGGAAAGAGCAATGGGAACTATTTGTTGATTTCCTTTTTAAGGGGTGGTGTGGATGAATGATGTAAAATCATACAAAACTTTAATAAAACTTTATTTTTCACACAGTCAGCTAAAATCAGAATCAGATTTATTGTCATCATACAGCAAAGTACAACCTCTCCCATATAACATACCACAAGACATAAATAGAAATATAAAAATAAGAAAAAGAAATATATATATATATATACACTACTCACCAAAAGTTAGGGATATTCGACTTTCAGGTGAAATATATGGAAAATGTAAAAAGTGAATGCTACAGTGATATTATATCATGAAAGTAGGGCATTTAAGTAGAAGCATGCAATGGTCATTTTATTCATCTTAAACTATTTATTTGAAGAAAATCTACCAACAGTGGTAGGTATACCACAACAAAACATTTTCAGTGTCTCAATAAATTGGGATGTGGCCAAAGGACGTCCACTCCTCTCCTTTCTGTGACTCTTCCAGTCTCTGTATCACTGTTCCAACCTCCTGATGACACTCTGTGACCCTCTAAGCTCAGTGAACACCTCCGTCTGAGGACTTCCTGTTTGAAGCCTCCAGTGTTGAGGTGCTGCTGATCAACTGTTAGGTGTCGTCTTGGTCTCATGATGTCAGAATGTGAACAGCAGGATGAGGAGGACTGTTTAAATACCAATTCTAACTGAAGCAGGAAATGTATTGGTGGATTCATGGATCACACCTGTTGTGAATGTTGCTGTTAAGCTTCTTGTTAGAGAACAGCAGCTGGTGCAGAAAGTACTGAGACACTGAACAGTTGGACATGTGCATTCAAAAGTTTAGAGAAGGTCACATTAAGTTCACCTGGAAAGGTTAGAATGTATTTTAGGTTCATCCTGAGATTTCACCTGAAAGCTGAATATCCCTAACTTTTTGTGAGTAGTGTGTATATATAAACTGTTAGTATCCAATATTAAAACCACTCTATTCAAGTTGCTGAATTTGAATGATAAAAACAAATTGGACACCAAATTAAAACTGAGAAAAGCACTCAAGCCTGAATGGAATCGATCCGTCCAATCAGGTGATGTTCTGTCTGTCATGTGATCAAAGAAAGAGTAGAATGAGAAACTGGAAATATGTCATACCTGAATTTTTGGTAACTCTCTAATTTGAACCCCATGAAGAAGCATGTATGGAAACATTTAACAACTGGTTTCTAACACTCTAAAAGTAGCTGGAAGCAGGTATTGTATTTATACACACATATGGTACATGTCATTATTGTATATGCCTGGATTAGAAATAGAGATGTTGCGTTCCTGTCACCCCTGGATTTCATACGCTTCCACAATCACCATCAGAATCAAACTGCAAAGAAATCAAACTGCGTCTTTGGCAGCTACAAAAAAAAAAAAAAAACCCTGGCACGTGAAAATGTGAATCCATCAGCCTCTGAGGTAACGTGTTGAAAATGTTTCAGTCCCTGAGGGGAAATAATTCAAAAGGAGTTCTGTGCTAATGTAGACATAAACACATGATGTGTGTGTGTGTGTGTGTGTGTGTGTGTAGGTACTAGGTGACCGCTGGGCAGCCATTTGCAGATGGACAGAAGAACGCTGGATTCTGCTTCAGGAGATTTTATTGAAATGGCAGCACTTCACTAATGAACAGGTAAGTGTGTGTGTGTGTGTGTGTGTGTGTGTGTGTGTGTGTGTGTGTAGCTCAGGCAGGATCACAGCAGTATTTGCTGCATGTATAATGAGATTAGATCATCCAGATCGTGTCTACTCCCACATTGTGCAAGGCTTTAAGAGACATTTTAAGCCGAAACAGACTTCGTGTTATGTCGTTTATGTCGGAAAGGATCAGCTGAATTACAGCATGTGTCGTGGATCATATGTCATCACACAATTAGAAATGTCACTTCATCGAATATAACTAAAAAGAGTCTTGTTGAACAAGTTTTTGTGACTTGTACAACAAGACTGAGAGAGAATGTGCAGCTGGGCCAGTGTAATGTAATGCTCTTTAGAAAGAAACCCAAACTTGGTATGGAATTCCCTCTTTGTGTTTCCCTGTTGAGCTGCAGTGGACAAATAGTAGAAAAAGAGGGAATTTTGCACTTAAAAACTTAAAGAATTCATAATTAAAGTACACTTTTTCACAGGTGGACTGTGGATTCTGCTCCCCATCACTTACATTAAAGTGCATTAGGAAAAAAATGTGGACCTGTCCTTTAAGAGATGCAGCATTGCACAGCATAAATATACATTTTAATCAGAGTTATTTATGGGATTCTCTTTTTGACGGCTTTCATATTAGCGATGACTCTTATTCTCTCCGTCCTTTATGAGCGTCTTTGCAGTTGGTATTTTTAGCCACAGCAGACATTGTCAAGGAAATTAAATATGTCATAATATCCGATTTGCTCATGTTCTTTGATTAATAACTGAGGAAGCTAAAATCACAACATCGGATTATACACGATTAGCTGATCAGCCTTAATTAAATGTCCTAAACTGGATTTGCGTTGCCGACGTTTGGGTCATCGGCATCCTTTGCCTACTGTTCGATTTATTAAATAGAAGATATTTTAAGACTCTAATGTATATCAGTGCTGTTTTTATAATTTAGACATACCTTTAGGAACACAAAAGATTGTTTTCCTGATACTTTTACTCCATAAAACATAATAAAAATCTAGATAATTCAGTTCTGTATGCTGGAGTCTTACTGTTTAAAAGTCTCTGTGCAATCTCTGTATGTTTACATTGTACCTGTGTTAATGTGCCCCCGATGTGGGACCAGGGGCCTCAGGGGCCCATTTGATGAAGT
This sequence comes from Pempheris klunzingeri, assembly GCF_042242105.1. Lineage (NCBI taxonomy): Eukaryota > Metazoa > Chordata > Actinopteri > Acropomatiformes > Pempheridae > Pempheris > Pempheris klunzingeri. The sequence continues at coordinate 13,350,281 of NC_092035.1, read as the reverse complement.
GTGATTACTCAGTTCCGCAGATAAGTACAGATTTGTCGTGACATAACCTCTCCACTGTGCTTTGTAATGAGGGATGGTCGGCTGCCATGGCTTCCAGACATCTATAAGAACCACGTTTAATTTGATTAAATATTCAAAACATCAGGAAATACATTGAATTCAATTCTGGCTGGCTAAATGCTTGTTCAAGTAGCACCCCGGGCTCCGGGTGCAAATGAAGCGTCCGTGCGCTGATAACAGAAGTATTCCCATTGTAATCGTGGGCAGAGGCAGAGATGCTGTCACAGACAATAGGCCTGTGCAGGATGCTGCAGTCAGACTCTGTCTGCACCAACAGGAGACAATGGCTTCAAGTGCGCCGCCTTCCACATGATAACGTTTTCCTCTCTCTCTGTCTGCTCACTTCCCTTCTCTCCCCCTCTGCCTTTCATCCATCTATCCTTCCTCTTGTTTCTTCTTTCTACCAATCTCCTCTCTTTCTATGGATCTCTCCGCTCCTCTCGTTTCCTCGTTACCGCGTCCTCTCCTCTCTTCTCTCCTCCTCATTTCTCACCTCTCCTTCTCTATTTCCTCTTCTTCACTCCTGCTACTCCACTGCGCCTCTTCTCTTCTCTTCTTTCCTTTGGTTTCTCCCCTCCCTCCCCCTCCTCTCCTCTCCTCACAGTGCTTGTTTGACTCTTGGCTGACTCAGAAGGAGGAGCTGGTGCGCTCCATCAAGACCTCCAACCTGAAGGACCAGTCAGAAATGGTGGCCTGCCTCCGCCGTCTCGCTGTGAGTCTCCCTGCATCAGACCCACTGTCCCTCTCATTAAATCCAAGGACACATTAAGATTGCGTGTGAATGTGTGTTTGCGTGTTTCACCAGACGGTGAAGGCGGACCTGGAGGTGAAGCGTCCCACCATGGACAAGCTGTGCTCCATGAGCCAGGACCTGCTGTCCAGCGTCAAGAACAAAGAGGTGGCCAGCAAACTGGAGGCACGGCTGGACAGCTTCGCCCAGCGCTGGGACCGACTGGTACAGAGTCTGGAGATGAGCAGCTCCCAGGTACACCACGCATGCTCAGCGGGGTCATGCAGCATGCACCAGGTTCCCAAGGATTATATGCAGTTAGAAACAGTGAGTGAGCTTTATAGCTGCTGGTATGTAGATTTTTAGTGGGATCTTCTTGACAAAAAGTGAATCTCACAGTGAATGCTTCACAAAATGTTAAACTATTCCTCTAAACCAGACATGTCAAACTCAACAATTATATCCGGCCCGCGAGATAATTTCATGTGACTATTAAGAATGGTCCATCGGTAAACAGCACTCCCACCTCTCATACTACAAATCCCACAATGCACTGAACAGCTGCTGCACTAGTCAAGACCTGTGCAGCAGCCCCTCCTCCCGCAGGTATAACGACCAGCGGATCAATGCCTCGATCAGCGCTGTTATAGTGACACTTCAGCTAGCCCCCCCCCAAAATAAATGGCTAAACGAAAAGTGGACTTTGAAAACAGAGACTTTCAAAGCAGGTGGGGGGCAGAGTTTTACCTGTTTGTCGATATCGGAGGTGAACCTGTGTGTCTTGTTAGTGGAGCTGATGTGGCCATAATTAAAGAATATAAATATAAGAAGACACTACAGCAGGATAAGTACAAAAAAAGAAAAAAGTTATTTAAAATTCTATTTATTTTATTGAGGAAAAGTTGTTGAAGTTTGGCTGTTTACATTCATATTTCTGGATAAAATATATATTATATTATTATATTATATTATATACTATAATAAAAGAGTCACTTTTAGAGTCTTCACTAAACGTTGAGCCCGTTTGGCCCGCAACTTAGACCGTTTTTTAAATTCTGTCCCTTTCTTTGATTGAGTTTGACCCCCCTGCTCTAAGGTAACCACACACATATTTACACCCAGCAAAAGGATTATGTGACAAAATTAGACATGTAAATAAGCTGCAAATGGAACATGAATTCTAGGGGACAGCAAAGTTTAGCCAAACAAAAGAGCTCTGCTTTAGCCTTTAGCCCTGCAGCCTGTGGTCCGGCCAGGTCACAGTCTGTCTGCTTTGGTGGTCCTCCGGGCTGAGAGATGCTCATTACACTTCATTTTATTCACTCAGTGTCTCAGGTCTTAATCAGTTTGTGATTAGGTTGTAGAATGAAACTCAGCTGGAAGCTCAGGGACCAAGGTTAAAGAGAAAACACGAGTGTGAACACAAATTCTGAAAGCAAGTTCAAGAAAGTTCGGACTAAGACTACCAAGTGAAAAACTGAATCGCAAGATGAATGTATAAACGGAGTAACAAACGTCCCGGTCTGTCAAGCTGGTTTGTTTTGGTCCACAGACCTACAGATGGCTCGCTGTGGTTTTCTGTCAAAATGAAACCCTCGTAGCATCCAGACACACTGAGGTCACATTTGTCCCGCTGTAAGAACGCTGCTGTGATCAAACTGTGTCCTGGTAGCTGCAAGTGGTTTGGTCAGAGGAAATAAAGGGATTGGCTGGGTGACAGAGGTCGTTGAGCACCTACAGGGGTTACGCAGCGGTGGAGAATGTTGAGGAGGGAAGGATGAAATTAGGACTGAGCTATGTGTGTGTGTGTGTGTGTGTTTGTGTGTGAGCAAAAACACACACTGACGAAGGAGGTGACGATGCTTTCAATCAACACCTCCACACAATTATCGCTCTTCGTGATCACTTTTCTGAAAATGTTCGATCGCTCAGTCGCCCCCCCCCCCCCCCCCCCCCCCCGCACACCCCCTCCTGCTCTTCTCTCATCTCTTTCTGTAACAACACAATCTCAGTAAATCCCTCTCAGTCTTTATCTCCGTCTCTCTGTTTTTGTGCTTTTAAAGCTGACGTGCTCGCAGACAAGTGATAAGATAAAGTGCTTCCATGGTTTTTGAATTTTGCTGATAAAGATACTGCACTGTCATGCTGCTTTTATTCTTTAAGCCATCTGGAGAGCGCCACACTGAGCATTGTGTAAATTGTTGGAATTATTTATATTATAGGTTTGCAACGGAACCTTTAAGCCTTGGAGTCTATCTCAGGCAGCACCCCAAAGGCTGGGACTTAAAGGAACAGTTCCACATTTTGGTACTTAGTCACTTTCTTAAGCAAGCATAAGCATCTTTCTAAAAATGTAAAAACTTTCCTTTCAACGCTGCCTGACAGGGTCAGTTCAGGGCAGTGGGGTCCCTTAATTCAACTAAAGTAACTCCAAAAGACAACTTGGGTACTTGGTGAGGATAAAGATTGTGTTTTTTATGGGTCAGAGTGATTTTTCATGTCGCTATTTGTTTTAGAATAAAAGTTTGTAGGCAATGAGGCATTTCATAATCAAAAAAAAGGAAATTAAGAGCTTTAATTTTAGTTTACTTTCAGTTTGCAGCTAAAGATGTGTGGTAGTTAGCATAAAGCGGTTGTCAGGAGCTCAGGTGGGGCCGGCCGTCACACCTGTGGCATCCGTTAGACGTTACATTCATGATTAGTAGTTGTGAAACTACGGCTTTATCAAAAGTCCTTAATTTTACTTCTCATTACAGAGAATAATTCAAACAAATAATCAGGATTCACATTAGACAAATAAGAGTATAATAGAGACGGTGATTCTATTCATTTCAAAACCGAGTTACAAAAGTTACATGTGTTTTGAAACTGAAACCCCACAGATAGCTGCAAGGACAACTAACCCCATACATTGTGAATGTACATGTGTGTGATGGTTCATAGCTTGCTGGGAAAAGATGTTATAAAAATGAAAGGGATACCCATTATGATCCTAGACTTTAAACTTCCCTTTAATGTAGGAATGACTGTTGTGAGGTGTGTTTATGATGAGCAGTTCACAAGAGAGAGAGAACAAACCCCGGCCTCCCCCACAACTATTCAAAATATACATAAGCCGGCTCTTACACCAGCTTTCTTTCACCGTCTCCCTCTTTGTCTCTCATTCTCTCAATTACCTGTCAATTATAATCAGTCAGATAATTAGCAGATTGACCTCTGCAGGCACACACACACTCTCCGCCACTTCAGCTTCACACACGCGTTTCCATGGTAGCAAGGCTATCCCACAAGTAGTACTTGCAGCCTGACTGTCATGAGGCTCTTCCCTGCTCTGCCATGCACACACACACACACACACACACACACACCGACGTAACAAGAAAACAGTGGACAGTGCGGAGAATTAGATTACGCACACGCTTTCATCTAAAATGCAGTTTTAGAAAAGAAAAAAGCTAATTTTTCTCTCTGATTTCTCTCTCTCACTCCTCCTTTTGTGCAGTTACAATCTATCAGAGTCGCAGAAATCCCAGATTGCTCCTTAACCATGTCACAGCTGTCTGAGCACACACTCATCAAGACACACACAACCACACACACACACATATCTGCAGTTGTTGTTGAAACCCCGCACACATCCCGGCTTATATTTTTGTTTATAACAGATCTTTGACTCATGGCCTCTCAAGGACACTGTTGCACTGTGTGTGTGTGTGTGTGTGTGTGTGTGTGTGTGTGTGTGTGTGTGTGTGTTTGCAGGCACTCAGACAGATGTGAGAGTGAGTTAAGTGGTGATTTGGGATCTGTATGATTTTGACACATCCTTGTAAAGTGATATAGCGCCTGCTGCTGCGTGCTGCTTGTCTAAATGTATTTCTTTGTGTGTGTGTGTGTGTGTGTGTGTGTGTGTGTGCGCGCGCATCCAGCTCTCATCGGCTGCCAGCGCGTCCCAGCAGTCCGAGCTGACCCACTCCGTCACGGCCAGCGTTACCAAGGTGACAACGAGGGAGAAGGTATCAGCTGTGCGCCAGACCCGAGAGTCACCGCCACCACAGAAGAAGAGACAAGTTGTGGTGGATTCTGAACTCAGGAAAAGGTGGGTGTGTGTTGCTACGCTGAGGTCTAATTTGAATTCTAATTAGTATTATATCATCAAAAGCTCCTTTTCTAACTTGTGTGAAATGTTCAGTTACATGCAGCCCTTTCTTCTGTCTTATCTCAGCAGGTAGGTGATGAGACTCCGCTGTTACTGATAATGAGTATCTGTGATGGTTATTATAGAGGCCAGCCTGAAATGAGACCTTTGATAGTCATGAAGTAGGAGATTCTGAAAATCCCCTTGTATCTTGTAGTGAGTAGACACAAGTAACCTTTGAAGGATCTGGTTTGCAGTGGTGGAAAGTCAGTTATATTTAGTCAAGTACGCGAATTCAGTCTCAAGGAACTTTAGTGTTTCCATTTGATGCTGCTTCATACTTCTATGAAGTCTGCTGCATTTCCAAGAGAAATATTGTC